>NC_088227.1:30626084-31308396 GCF_036934945.1 Oncorhynchus masou masou
CACACAGAGATGCATATAAAGCTCTCACTCGCCCTCCATTTGGCAAATCTGACCATAATTCTATCCTCCAGATTCCTGCTTACAAGAAAAAATGAACGCAGGAAGCACCTGTGACTAGATTAATAAAAAAGTGGTCAGAAAAGCAGATGCTAAGCTACAGGACTGTTTTGCTAGCACAGACTGGAAAATGTTCCGGGATTCCTCCGATGACTTAGTCCCCATAGTGAACTTACGTAGATACCCCAACCAGAAGCCATGGATTACAGGCAACAGCCACACTGAGCTAAAGCCTAGATCTGCTTCTATCAAGGAGCAGGACTCTAACCCGGGAGCTTATAAGAAAGAAAACTAAAGTAACCTGCCTAAATGACTACCGATCCGTAGCACGCACGTCTGTAGCCATGAAATGCTTTGAAAGGCTGACAACACCATTATCCCAGAAACCCTAGACCCACTCCAATTTGCGTACCGCACCAACAGATTCACAGATGATGCAATCTCTAATGCACTCCAAACTGCCCTTTCCCACATGGACAAAAATAACCCCTATGTGAGAATGCTATTCATTGACTACAGCCCAGCGTTCAACACCATAGCACCCTCAAAACTCATCATTAAGCTAAGGACCCTGGGACTAAACACTTCCCTCTGCAACTGGATCCTGGACTTCCTGATGGGCCACTGGCCAGGTGATAAGGGTAGGTAACAACACATCCGCCACGCTGATCCTCAACTTCAATGCCATACAACACTCCTTCCGTGGCCTCCAACTGCTCTTAAACGCTAGTAAAACCAAATTTCTTTCAACCGTTCGCTGCCTGCACCTGCACGCCTGACTAGTATCACCACCCTGGATGGTTCCGACCTTGAATATGTGGACATCTATAAGTACCTAGGTGTCTGGCTAGACTGTAAACTCTCCTTCCAGACTCATATCAAACATCTCCAATCGAAAATCAAATCCAGAGTCGGCGTTCTATTCCGCAACAAAGCCTCCTTCACTTATGCCGCCAAACTTACCCTAGTAAAACTGACTATCCTACCGATCCTCGACTTCGGCGATGTCATCTACAAAATAGCTTCCAACACTCTACTCAGCAAACTGGATGCAGTTCATCACAGTGCCATCCGTTTTGTCACTTAAGCACCTTATACCACCCACCACTGCGACTTGTATGCTCTAGTCGGCTGGCCCTCGCTACATATTCGTCGCCAGACCCACTGGTTCCAGGTCATCTACATGTCCATGCTAGGTAAAGCTCCGCCTTATCTCAGTTCACTGGTCACGATGGCAACACCCACCAGTAGCACGCGCTCCAGCAGGTGTATCTCACTGATCATCCCTAAAGCCAACACCTCATTTGGCCGCCTTTCGTTCCAGTTTTCTGCTGCCTGTGACTGGAACGAATTGCAGAAATCGCTGAAGTTGGAGACTTATCTCCCTCACCAACTTCAAACATCTGATATCTGAGAAGCTAACCGACCGCTGCAGCTGTACATAGTCTTATCGGTAAATAGCCCACCCAATTTGACCTACCTCATCTCCATACTTTTTTTATTTATTTACTTTTCTGCTCTTTTGCACATCAACATCTCTACCTGTACATGACCATCTGATCATTTATCACTCCAGTGTTAATCTGCAAAATTGTAATTATTTGCCCACCTCATGCCTTTTGCACACAATGTATATAGACCCTTTTTTTCTACTGTGTTATTGACTTGTTTATTGTTTACTCAATGTGTAACTCTGTGTTGTCTGTTCACACTGCTATGCTTTATCTTGGCCAGGTCGCAGTTGCAAATGAGAACTTGTTCTCAACTAGCCTACCTGGTTAAATAAAGGTGAAAAAAAAACACAGGGGCCCCTCAGTGGTGTGTGCTCAGTCCCCACGACTCCATCACCATCATTAAGTTTGCCGATGACACAACATTGAATCTGTATCAGTACCCCCCTGTATATAGTCCCGCTATGCTTATTTTACTGCTGATCTTTAATTGCTTGCTACTTTTGTTTCTTATTCTTATCCATATTTTTTTTAACTGCATTGTTGGTTAGGGGCTCGTAAGTATTTCACTAAGGTCTACACCTGTTGTATTAGTCGCATGTGACTAATGCAATTTGATTTTAAGTCTATAGTTAAGGGGAAAATAGCAGTTAAGAAGAAATTTCTTCTTAAGGTTTTGTGAATCTGGGCCCCGACCTCAGCCTCTCATCACCAGGGTTTTAATGAATAACTTACTGTATATGAGAAATTAAACAAATCACCAGGATGAGTTAGACTCACTTCCTGCTAAGTATGAATGTGAACAGAATAATAAATGAACAGAAAAATAAATAAAAAATCATGTTTTGTAATTTGTAGGTTTTGTAATGTAAAAGAGTTGAGTCTGGTGTTACACGTGTGTGTGTGTGTGTGTGTGTGTGTGTGTGTGTGTGTGTGTGTGTGTGTGTGTGTGTGTGTTCGTGTGTGTTATGTGTCCTCTCTGACAGGCAGCTAATAATCTCAGCTCAAATAAAAACAGCAAACCGCTCCTCCCTCAAACAAAGTAGGCCTGTGCTTTTACAAAACACGGAACAACTAACAGTCTTACAGGATTGACTCTGAACCGGATCTCCACTTATTACATTCAAATTGTAGTCTTGTGTACAATGGCTGCAAATCAGGTCCTATGCTCCACAGCTCCCTGAGTAGCACTACACCAAATTGCGCTAAGTGCTGTTCTATTTCGCTCAGGAAGACAAATGAATAGGAAGCCATGGCAAATAGAATGAAAACAGTAAGGGTTTCTCCATACGTAAGGGAACATCTTTTAAACATGGGCTCTGCGCCCTCATCCTTACAGTAGTTCTCCAGTGAAACAGCTGCGTGACGAGGTTGAAGCGGTATAGAAGATCTCTGATAACCCCTGAGTGGAAGCATGCTACTACTACTACTGCTGCCGCAGTTTGTTGTGTGCTGTATGTAGCAGTAAGGGCAGGTGGTGGGGTCGTGAGGGTGCTGGTTTGCTGTAATGTCGCAGGTTTGGTGGCGAGAGTGTGTGTTTACTTGCTGTGCATGTGTGTTTGTGTGTGTGTGTTTGTTTGGTGTATATGTGTGTTTGTTTGTTTGTTTGGTGTATCTGTGTGTGTGTGTGTGTGTGTGTGTGTGTGTGTGTGTGTGTGTGTGTGTGTGTGTGTGTGTGTGTGTGTGTGTGGACCTCAGAAGTGATCCATCATCAGTGTGTGTGTGATTGCAATGTGTGTGTGTATGATTACAACAGTAAGGAGCACAGTGGGCCTTTCCCCAGGCTCAGACACACTCAGATCTGGGAAGGAAGGGGACACAGAGCTGCAAAGACAACAGTAGCTAAATTGACCTACTCTACCATAGAGGTGATTCTAAAGGATTGACAGACTCCGTATAGCTGCTGTCTGTGTGTGTGTGTGCGTGTGTGTGTGTGTGTGTGTGTGTGTGTGTGTATCCATGTTGTCAGGGACACTGAATGTCACAGGTTCAGTGAAAAGCTTGGCACTCAGATGTCATTTCCCTCGACTCAGACTTCTGATACATCCATCAGGGAGCCTCATAAATAAAGTAGACGCAAACACACTGCTGGAGACCACTTTGGTGTTTGTGTGTGTGTGTTTGTTTGTGTTTGCTTATCCATGTGGTATGGTGTTAGGTAGACTCCATTCCCTTTGTGTGGTCGGGTTCAAGGTTCACCAGTTCTTCCCATGTGGCACAGGCAACAGCCTATTCTTGTCTCTCTCTCCCTCTATCTTGCTCTTTCTCCTTCCCTTCCTCTCCTTTCTCTGCCTCTCCATCTCCTTGTCTACTCTCCCCCTCTCTCCCTCTCACTCTGTCCTTCTCTCTTCGTTTCCAACACACCACAACCACCTTGGTACAGCACAGATTTATAATGTCTATTCCTCACAGTTCCATACCGTACCCTACAGTTCCATACTATACCATACAGTTCCATACCATACCATACAGTTCCATACCATACCGTACCATACAGTTACATACCGTACCATACAGTTCCATACCATACCATACAGTTCCATACCATACCGTACCATACAGTTACATACCGTACCATACAGTTACATACCGTACCATACAGTTACATCCCATACCATACAGTTACACTCCGTACCATACAGTTACACACCGTACCATACAGTTACACACCGTACCATACAGTTACACACCGTACCATACAGTTCCACACCGTACCATACAGTTCCACACCGTACCATACAGTTCCACACCGTACCATACAGGACCATACAGTTACATACAGTTCCATACAGTTACATACCGTACCATACAGTTAAAACCGTACCATACAGTTCCATACTGTACAATACAGTTACATACCGTACCATACAGTTCCATACAGTTAAATACCGTACCATACAGTTAAAACCGTACCATACAGTTACACACCGTACCATACAGTTACATACCGTACCATACAGTTACACACCGTACCATACAGTTACACACCATACCATTCAGTTACACACCGTACCATACAGTTACACACCATACCATACAGTTCCATACCGTACCATACAGTTCCATACCGTATCATACAGTTCCATACCGTATCATACAGTTCCATACCGTACCATACAGTTAAAACCGTACCATACAGTTCCATACAGTTACATACCGTACCATACAGTTAAAACCATACCATACAGTTACACTCCGTACCATACAGTTCCAGACAGTTCCACACCGTACCATACAGTTCCAAACAGTTCCACACCATACCAAACAGTTCCTTCCGTACCATAGAGTTCCATACTGTACCATAGAGTTCCATACTGTACCATACAGTTCCATACCATACCAAACAGTTCATACCGTACCAAACAGTTCCAAACCGTACCAAACAGTTCCACACCGTACCATACAGGTCCATACCATACCGTACCATACCATACCTCCTCTCCACCCTCTCCGAGTTGGGCATCTCCGGCGCGGCCCACGCTTGGATTGCGTCCTACCTGACAGGTCGCTCCTACCAGGTGGCGTGGCGAGAATCTGTCTCCTCGCCATGCGCTCTCACCACTGGTGTCCCCCAGGGCTCTGTTCTAGGCCCTCTCCTATTCTCGCTATACACCAAGTCACTTGGCTCTGTCATAACCTCACATGGTCTCTCCTATCATTGCTATGCAGACGACACACTATTAATCTTCTCCTTTCCCCCTTCTGATGACCAGGTGGCGAATCGCATCTCTGCATGTCTGGCAGACATATCAGTGTGGATGACGGATCACCACCTCAAGCTGAACCTCAGCAAGACGGAGCTGCTCTTCCTCCCGGGGAAGGACTGCCCGTTCCATGATCTCGCCATCACGGTTGACAACTCCATTGTGTCCTCCTCCCAGAGCGCTAAGAACCTTGGCGTGATCCTGGACAACACCCTGTCGTTCTCAACCAACATCAAGGCGGTGGCCCGTTCCTGTAGGTTCATGTTCTACAACATCCGCAGAGTACGACCCTGCCTCACACAGGAAGCGGCGCAAGTCCTAATCCAGGCACTTGTCATCTCCCGTCTGGATTACTGCAACTCGCTGTTGGCTGGGCTCCCTGCCTGTGCCATTAAACCCCTACAACTCATCCAGAACGCCGCAGCCCGTCTGGTGTTCAACCTTCCCAAGTTCTCTCACGTCACCCCGCTCCTCCGCTCTCTCCACTGGCTTCCAGTTGAAGCTCGCATCCGCTACAAGACCATGGTGCTTGCCTACGGAGCTGTGAGGGGAACGGCACCGCAGTACCTCCAGGCTCTGATCAGGCCCTACACCCAAACAAGGCCACTGCGTTCATCCACCTCTGGCCTGCTCGCCTCCCTACCACTGAGGAAGTACAGTTCCCGCTCAGCCCAGTCAAAACTGTTCGCTGCTCTGGCCCCCCAATGGTGGAACAAACTCCCTCACAACGCCAGGACAGCGGAGTCAATCACCACCTTCCGGAGACACCTGAAACCCCACCTCTTCAAGGAATACCTAGGATAGGATAAAGTAATCCTTCTCACCCCCCCCCCTTAAATGATTTAGATGCACTATTGTAAAGTGGCTGTTCCACTGGATGTCAGAAGGTGAATTCACCAATTTGTAAGTCGCTCTGGATAAGAGCGTCTGCTAAATTACTTAAATGTAAATGTAATGTAATGTACCATACAGTTCCATACCGTACCATACAGTTCCATACCGTACCATACAGTTCCATACCGTACCATACAGTTCCATACCGTACCATACAGTTCCATACCGTACCATACAGTTCCATACAGTTCCATACCGTATCATACAGTTTCATACTGCACCATACCATACAGTTCCATACAGTTCCATACCGTACCATACAGTTCCATACCGTACAGTTTCATACTGTACCATACAGTTCCCTCCATACCATACATTTCCATACCATACCAAACAGTTCCATACCGTACCATATAGTTCAATACCGTACCACACAGTTCCATACCGTACCACACAGTTCCATACCGTACCACGCCGTACCATACAGTTCCATATCGTACCATACAGTTCCATACCGTACCACACCGTACCATACAGTTCCATACCGTTCCATACAGTTCCATACAGTTCCATACAGTTCCTTACCGTACAATACAGTTCCATACCGTACCATACAGTTCCATACCGTACCAATCAGTACCATACAGTTCCATACCGTACCATACAGTTCCATACCATACCATACAGTGCCACACCGTACCATACAGTACCATACCGTACCATACAGTACCATACAGGTCCATACCATACCGTACCATACAGTTCCATACCGTACCATTCAGTTCCATACCGTACCATACAGTGCCATACCGTACCACACCGTACAATACAGTTCCATACCGTTCCATACAGTTCCATACAGTTCCTTACTTTCCCATACCGTACCATACAGTTCCATACCGTACCATACAGTTCCATACCATACCAATCAGTACCATACAGTTCCACACCGTACCATACAGTTCCATACCATACCATTCAGTTACACACCGTACCATACAGTACCATAACGTACCATACAGTACCATACAGGTCCATACCATACCGTACCATACAGTGCCATACCGTACCATTCAGTTCCATTCCGTACCATACAGTTCCATACCGTACCATACAGTTCCATACCGTACCATACAGTTCCATACCGTACCATACAGTTCCACACCGTACCATACAGTTCCATACCGTACCATACAGTTCCATACCGTACCATACAGTTCCATACAGTTCCATACCGTACCATACAGTTCCATACCGTACAGTTTCATACTGTACCATACAGTTCCCTCCGTACCATACATTTCCATACCATACCAAACAGTTCCATACCGTACCATATAGTTCAATTCCGTACCACACAGTTCCATACCGTACCACACAGTTCCATACCGTACCACGCCGTACCATACAGTTCCATATCGTACCATACAGTTCCATACCGTACCACACCGTACCATACAGTTACACACCATACCACACCGTACCATACAGTTCCATACCGTTCCATACAGTTCCATACAGTTCCTTACCGTACAATACAGTTCCATACCGTACCATACAGTTCCATACCTTACCAATCAGTACCATACAGTTCCATACCGTACCATACAGTTCCATACCGTACCATACAGTGCCACACCGTACCATACAGTACCATACCGTACCATACAGTACCATACAGGTCCATACCATACCGTACCATACAGTTCCATACCGTACCATACAGTTCCATACCGTACCATACAGTTCCATACCGTACCATACAGTTCCATACCGTACCATACAGTTCCATACCGTACCATACAGTTCCATACTGCACCATACCATACAGTTCCATACAGTTCCATACAGTACCATACAGTTCCATACCGTACAGTTCCATACTGTACCATACAGTTCCATACAGTTCCATACCGTACCATACAGTTCCATACAGTTCCATACCATACCATACAATTCCATACAGTAACATACAGTTCCATACAGTTCCATACCGTACCATACAGTTCCATACCGTACCATACCGTATCATACCATACAGTTCCATACAGTTCCATACTGTACCATACAGTTCCATACCGTACCATACAGTACCATACCATACCATATCGTACCATAGAGTACCATACTGTACCATACAGTACCATACCATACCAAACAGTTCCCGCCGTACCATACAGTTCCATACCGTACCATACAGTTCCACAACAAACCAAACAGTTCCCCCCGTACCAAACAGTTCCATACCGTACATTTCCATACCGTACCATATAGTTCAATACCGTACCACAGAGTTCCATACCGTACCATACCGTACCATACAGTTCCATACCGTACCATACCATACAGTTCCATACCGTATCATACCATACAGTTCCATACAGTTCCATACTGTACCATACAGTTCCATACCGTACCATACACTGCCATACCGTACCATATCGTACCATAGAGTACCATACAGTACCATACAGTACCATACCATACAGTTCCATACAGTTCCACACCATACCAAACAGTTCCATACTGTACCAAACAGTTCCAAACCGTACCAAACAGTTCCATACCATACAGTTCCCTCCGTACCATACATTTCCATACCATACCAAACAGTTCCATACCATACAGTTCCATACAGTTCCATACTGTACCATACAGTTCCATACCGTACCATACAGTGCCATACCGTACCATATCGTACCATAGAGTACCATACAGTACCATACAGTACCATACCATACAGTTCCATACAGTTCCACACCATACCAAACAGTTCCATACTGTACCAAACAGTTCCAAACCGTACCAAACAGTTCCATACCATACAGTTCCCTCCGTACCATACATTTCCACACCATACCAAACAGTTCCATACTGTACCAAACAGTTCCAAACCGTACCAAACAGTTCCATACCATACAGTTCCCTCCGTACCATACATTTCCATACCATACCAAACAGTTCCATACCATACAGTTCCATACAGTTCCATACCGTACCACACAGTTCCATACCGTACAACACAGTTCCATACCGTACCACACCGTACCATACAGTTCCATATCGTACCATACAGTTCCATACCGTACCACACCGTACCATACAGTTCCATAACATACCACACCGTACCATACAGTTCCATACCGTTCCATACAGTTCCATACAGTTCCTTACTGTACCATACCGTACCATACAGTTCCATACCGTACCATACAGTTCCACACCGTACCATACAGTTCCATACCATACCATACAGTGCCACACCGTACCATACAGTACCATACCATACCATACAGTACCATACAGGTCCATACCATACCGTACCATACCATACCTCCTCTCCACCCTCTCCGAGTTGGGCATCTCCGGCGCGGCCCACGCTTGGATTGCGTCCTACCTGACAGGTCGCTCCTACCAGGTGGCGTGGCGAGAATCTGTCTCCTCGCGACGCGCTCTCACCACTGGTGTCCCCCAGGGCTCTGTTCTAGGCCCTCTCCTATTCTCGCTATACACCAAGTCACTTGGCTCTGTCATAACCTCACATGGTCTCTCCTATCATTGCTATGCAGACGACACACTATTAATCTTCTCCTTTCCCCCTTCTGATGACCAGGTGGCGAATCGCATCTCTGCATGTCTGGCAGACATATCAGTGTGGATGACGGATCACCACCTCAAGCTGAACCTCAGCAAGACGGAGCTGCTCTTCCTCCCGGGGAAGGACTGCCCGTTCCATGATCTCGCCATCACGGTTGACAACTCCATTGTGTCCTCCTCCCAGAGCGCTAAGAACCTTGGCGTGATCCTGGACAACACCCTGTCGTTCTCAACCAACATCAAGGCGGTGGCCCGTTCCTGTAGGTTCATGTTCTACAACATCCGCAGAGTACGACCCTGCCTCACACAGGAAGCGGCGCAAGTCCTAATCCAGACACTTGTCATCTCCCGTCTGGATTACTGCAACTCGCTGTTGGCTGGGCTCCTGCCTGTGCCATTAAACCCCTACAACTCATCCAGAACGCCGCAGCCCGTCTGGTGTTCAACCTTCCCAAGTTCTCTCACGTCACCCCGCTCCTCCGCTCTCTCCACTGGCTTCCAGTTGAAGCTCGCATCCGCTACAAGACCATGGTGCTTGCCTACGGAGCTGTGAGGGGAACGGCACCGCAGTACCTCCAGGCTCTGATCAGGCCCTACACCCAAACAAGGGCACTGCGTTCATCCACCTCTGGCCTGCTCGCCTCCCTACCACTGAGGAAGTACAGTTCCCGCTCAGCCCAGTCAAAGCTGTTCGCTGCTCTGGCCCCCCAATGGTGGAACAAACTCCCTCACGACGCCAGGACAGCGGAGTCAATCACCACCTTCCAGAGACACCTGAAACCCCACCTCTTCAAGGAATACCTAGGATAGGATAAAGTAATCCTTCTCACCCCCCCCTTAAATGATTTAGATGCACTATTGTAAAGTGGCTGTTCCACTGGATGTCAGAAGGTGAATTCACCAATTTGTAAGTCGCTCTGGATAAGAGCGTCTGCTAAATGACTTAAATGTAAATGTAATGTAATGTACCATACAGTTCCATACCGTACCATACAGTTCCATACCGTACCATACAGTTCCATACCGTACCATACAGTTCCATACCGTACCATACAGTTCCATACCGTACCATACAGTTCCATACAGTTCCATACCGTATCATACAGTTCCATACTGCACCATACCATACAGTTCCATACAGTTCCATACCGTACAGTTTCATACTGTACCATACAGTTCCCTCCATACCATACATTTCCATACCATACCAAACAGTTCCATACCGTACCATATAGTTCAATACCGTACCACACAGTTCCATACCGTACCACACAGTTCCATACCGTACCACACAGTTCCATACCGTACCACACAGTTCCATACCGTACCACGCCGTACCATACAGTTCCATATCGTACCATACAGTTCCATACCGTACCACACCGTACCATACAGTTCCATACCGTTCCATACAGTTCCTTACCGTACAATACAGTTCCATACCGTACCATACAGTTCCATACCGTACCAATCAGTACCATACAGTTCCATACCGTACCATACAGTTCCATACCATACCATACAGTGCCACACCGTACCATACAGTACCATACCGTACCATACAGTACCATACAGGTCCATACCATACCGTACCATACAGTTCCATACCGTACCATTCAGTTCCATACCGTACCATACAGTTCCATACCGTACCACACCGTACAATACAGTTCCATACCGTTCCATACAGTTCCTTACTTTCCCATACCGTACCATACAGTTCCATACCGTACCATACAGTTCCATACCGTACCAATCAGTACCATACAGTTCCACACCGTACCATACAGTTCCATACCATACCATGCAGTGCCACACCGTACCATACAGTACCATACCGTACCATACAGTACCATACAGGTCCATACCATACCGTACCATACAGTTCCATACCGTACCATTCAGTTCCATTCCGTACCATACAGTTCCATACCGTACCATACAGTTCCATACCGTACCATACAGTTCCATACCGTACCATACAGTTCCATACAGTTCCATACCGTATCATACAGTTCCATACTGCACCATACCATACAGTTCCATACAGTTCCATACCGTACCATACAGTTCCATACCGTACAGTTTCATACTGTACCATACAGTTCCCTCCGTACCATACATTTCCATACCATACCAAACAGTTCCATACCGTACCATATAGTTCAATTCCGTACCACACAGTTCCATACCGTACCACACAGTTCCATACCGTACCACGCCGCACCATACAGTTCCATATCGTACCATACAGTTCCATACCGTACCACACCGTACCATACAGTTACATACCATACCACACCGTACCATACAGTTCCATACCGTTCCATACAGTTCCATACAGTTCCTTACCGTACAATACAGTTCCATACCGTACCATACAGTTCCATACCTTACCAATCAGTACCATACAGTTCCATACCGTACCATACAGTTCCATACCGTACCATACAGTGCCACACCGTACCATACAGTACCATACCGTACCATACAGTACCATACAGGTCCATACCATACCGTACCATACAGTTCCATACAGTTCCATACCGTACCATACAGTTCCATACCGTACCATACAGTTCCACACCGTACCATACAGTTCCATACCGTACCATACAGTTCCATACCGTACCATACAGTTCCATACCGTACCATACAGTTCCATACTGCACCATACCATACAGTTCCATACAGTTCCATACCGTACCATACAGTTCCATACCGTACAGTTCCATACTGTACCATACAGTTCCATACAGTTCCATAACGTACCATACAGTTCCATACAGTTCCATACCATACAATTCCATACAGTAACATACAGTTCCATACAGTTCCATACCGTACCATACAGTTCCATACCGTACCATACCGTATCATACCATACAGTTCCATACAGTTCCATACTGTACCATACAGTTCCATACCGTACCATACAGTACCATACCATACCATATCGTACCATAGAGTACCATACTGTACCATACAGTACCATACCATACCAAACAGTTCCCGCCGTACCATACAGTTCCATACCGTACCATACAGTTCCACAACAAACCAAACAGTTCCCCCCCGTACCAAAAAGTCCCATACCGTACATTTCCATACCGTACCATATAGGTCAATACCGTACCACAGAGTTCCATACCGTACCACACCGTACCATACAGTTCCACACCGTACCATACCGTTCCATATCGTACCATACAGTTCCATTCCGTACCATACAGTTCCACACCATACCACACCGTACCATACAGTTCCATACCATAACACACCGTACCATACAGTTCCATACAGTTCCATACAGTTCCTTACTGTACCATACCGTACCACACAGTTCCATACCGTACCATACAGTTCCATTCCGTACCACACCGTACCATACAGTTCCATACCGTACCACACCGTACCATACAGTTCCATAACGTACCAAACAGTACCATAGTTCCATACCATACCATACAGTTCCATACTGTACCATACAGTTCCCTACCATACCATACAGTACCATACAGTACCATACCGTACCATACAGTTCCATACCGTACCATACAGTTCCATACCGTACCATACAGTTCCATACCGTACCATACAGTTCCATACCGTACCATACAGCACCATACCATACCACTCCGTACCATACAGTTCCATACCATACCACACCGTACCATACAGTTCCATACAGTTCCTTACAGTTCCTTACTGTACCATACCGTACCATACAGTTCCATACCGTACCATACAGTTCCATACCATACCACTCCGTACCATACAGTGCCATACCATACCACACCGTACCATACAGTTCCATACCGTACCAAACAGTACCATAGGTCCATACCATACCATACAGTTCCATACCGTACCATACAGTTCCATACCGTACCATACTGTACCATACAGTTCCATACCGTACCATACAGTTCCATACCGTACCATACAGTTCCATACCGTACCATACAGTTCCATACCGTACCGTACCATACAATACAGTTCCACGCCGTACCATACAGTTCCATACCATTCCAAAATCAAATCAAATTTATTTGTCACATGCACATGCTTAGCAGATGTTGATGCGAGTATAGCGAAATGCTTGTTCCTCTAGTTCCGACAATGCATACCATACCATATCGTACCATAGAGTACCATACAGTACCATACCATACAGTTCCATACCGTACCATACAGTTCCACACCGTAGCATATAGTTCAAACAGTACCACACAGTTCCATACCGTACCACACAGTACCATACAGTTCCATACCATACCACACCGTACCATACAGTTCCATACCGTTCCATACAGTTCCATACAGTTCCATACTGTACCATACCGTACCATACAGTGCCATACCGTACCATACAGTTCCATACCGTTCCATACAGTTCCTTACTGTACCATACAGTTCCATACCGTACCATACAGTTCCATACCGTACCAATCAGTACCATACAGTTCCATTCCATACCATACAGTTCCATACCGTACCATACAGGTCCATACCATACCGTACCATACAATACAGTTCCACACCGTACCATACAGTTCCATACCATACCAAAATCAAATCAAATCAAATTTATTTGTCACATGCACATGGTTAGCAGATGTTGATGCGAGTGTAGCGAAATGCTTGTTCTTCTAGTTCCGACAATGCAGTAATAACCAACGAGTAATCTAACTAACAATTCCAAAACTACTACCTTAGACACACAAGTGTAAAGGGATAAAGAATATGTACATAAAGATATGTGAATGAGTGATGGTACTGAGCGGCATAGGCAAGATGCAGTAGATGGTATCGAGTACAGTATATACATATGAGATGAGTAATGTAGGGTATGTAAACAAAGTGGCATAGTTTAAAGTGGCTAGTGATACATGTATTATATAAAGATGCAATAGATTATATAGAGTACAGTATATATGTATACAAATGAGATGAATAATGTAGGGTATGTAAACATTATATTAAGTAGCATTGTTTAAAGTGGCCAGTGATATATTTTACATCAATTCTCATCAATTCCCATTATAAAAGTGGCTGGAGTTGAGTCAGTGTGTTGGCAGCAGCCACTCAATGATAGTGGTGGCTGTTTAACAGTATGATGGCCTTGAGATAGAAGCTGTTTTTCAGTCTCTCGGTCCCAGCTTTGATGCACCTGTACTGACCTCGCCTTCTGGATGATAGCGGGGTGAACAGGCAGTGGCTCAGGTTGTTGATGTCCTTGATGAACTTTATGGCCTTCCTGTGACATCGGGTGGTGTAGGTGACCTGGAGGGCAGGCAGTTTGCCCCCAGTGATGCGTTGTGCAGACCTCACTACCCTCTGGAGAGCCTTACGGTTGTGGGCGGAGCAGTTGCCGTACCAGGCGGTGATACAGCCCGACAGGATGCTCTCGATTGTGCATCTGTAGAAGTTTGTGAGTGCTTTTGGTGACAAGCTGAATTTCTTCAGCCTCCTGAGGTTGAAGAGGCCTGCTGCGCCTTCTTCGCGATGCTGTCTGTTTGGGTGGACCAATTCAGTTCGTCTGTGATGTGTCCGCCGAGGAACTTAAAACTTACTACCCTCTCCACTACTGTCCCATCGGTCTGGATAGGGCGGTGTTCCCTCTGCTGTTTCCTGAAGTCCACAATCATCTCCTTAGCTTTGTTGATGTTGAGTGTGAGGTTATTTTCCTGACACCACACTCAGAGGGCCCTCACCTCCTACCTGTAGGCCATCTCGTCGTTGTTGGTAATCAAGCCTACCACTGTTGTGTTGTCCGCAAACTTGATGATTGAGTTGGAGGCGTGCGTGGCCACGCAGTCGTGGGTGAACAGGGAGTACAGGAGAGGCCTCAGAACTCACCCTTGTGGGGCCCCAGTGTTGAGGATCAGCAGGGTGGAGATGTTGTTACCTACCCTTACCACCTGGGGGCGGCCCGTCAGGAAGTCCAGTACCCAGTTGCACAGGGCGGGGTCGAGACCCAGGGTCTTGAGCTTGATGACGAGTTTGGAGGGTACTATGGTGTTAAATGCTGAGCTGTAGTCGATGAACAGCATTCTCACATAGGTATTCCTCTTGTCCAGATGGGTAGGGCAGTGTGCAGTGTGGTTGCGATTGCATCATCTGTGGACCTATTTGGGCGGTAAGCAAATTGGAGTGGGTCTAGGGTGTCAGGTAGGGTGGAGGTGATATGGTCCTTGACTAGTCTCTCTTTTTTTTTTACCCCTTTTTCTCCCCAATTTCGTGGTATCCAATTGTTTTCGTAGCTACTATCTTGTCTCATCGCTACAACTCCCGTACGGGCTCGGGAGAGACCCTTAACTAGTCTCTCAAAGCACTTCATGATGACGGAAGTGAGTGCTACGGGGCGGTAGTTGTTTAGCTCAGTTACGTTAGCTTTCTTGGGAACAGGAACAATGGTGGCCCTCTTGAAGCATGTGGGAACAGCAGACTGGGATAAGTGATGGAAGCAGTCTTGGAGCGTGGAATCAGATTGGTCGGACCAGCGTTGAACAGACCTCATGTCTGTAGGCAGGGAGCAACAAAATGGAGTCGTGGTCAGCTTTTCCGAAAGGAGGGCGGGGGAGGGCCTTATATGCGTCGCGGAAGTTAGAATAGCAATGATCCAAGGTTTTACCAGCCCTGGTGGCGCAATCGATATACTGATACAATTTAGGGAGTCTTGTTTTCAGATTAGCCTTGTTAAAATCCCAGGCTACAATGAATGCAGCCTCAGGATATGTGGATTCCAGTTTGCAAAGAGTCAAATAAAGTTCGTTCAGAGCCATCGATGTGTCTGCTTGGGGGGGAATATATACGGCTGTGATTATAATCTAAGAGAATTCCTTTGGTAGATAATGCGGTCAACATTTGATTGTGAGGAATTCTAAATCAGGTGAACAGAAGGACTTGAGTTCCTGTATGTTGTTGTGACCACACCACGTCTTGTTAACCTCTTGAAACTCTAGGGGCGCAATTTCATTTTTGGATGAAAAACGTTCCCGTTTTAAACAAGATATTTTGTCACAAAAAGATGCTCGACTATGCATATAATTGATAGCTTTGGAAAGAAAACACTGAATTTTCCAGAACTGCAAAGATATTGTCTGTGAGTGCCCTAGAACGGGAGCTACAGGCAAAACCAAGATGAAACGGCAACCAGGAAACCAGCAGGATTTTTGAGGCTCCGTTTTCCATTGTCTCCTTATATGGCTGTGAATGCGAGAGGAATGAGCCTGCCCTTTCTGTCGTTTCCCCAAGGTGTCTGCAGCATTGTGACGTATTTGTAGGCATATCATTGGAAGATTGACCATAAGAGACTTCATTTTCCAGGTGTCCGCCCGGTGTCCTCCATCGAAATTGGTGCGTCTTTTTCAGCTGCTGGTATTTTTCCATGCGATTCTGAGGGGAAAGCAGGCTTCCACGAACTGCATATCAATGAAGAGATATGTGAAAAAACACCTTGAGGATTGATTCTAAACAACGTTTGCCATGTTTCGGTCGATATTATGTAGTTAATTCGGAAAAAGTTTGACGTTTTGGTGACTGAATTTTCGGTTCGTTTCGGTAGCCAAATGTGATGTACAAAACGGAGCGATTTCTCCTACACAAAGATTCTTTCAGGAAAAACTGAACATTTGCTATGTAACTGAGAGTCTCCTCATTGAAAACATCCGAAGCTCTTCAAAGGTAAATTATTTTATTTATTTGGTTATCTGGTTTTTGTGAAAATGTTGCGTGCTAAACGCTACTCAAAATGCTAAGCTAGCTTAGCATACTCTTACACAAATTAGTGATTTGCTATGGTTCAAAAGCATATTTTGAAAATCTGAGACGACAGTGTTGTTAAGTAAAGGCTAAGCTTGAGAGCAGGCGCATTATTTTCATTTTATTTGCGATTTTCAGAAATCGTTAATGTTGCGTTATGCTAATGAGCCTGAGGCTTTATTCACGATCCCGGATCCGGGATGGGGAGTATCAAGAGGTTCCATAAAGCATACGCCCCCGCCCCTCTTCTTACCAGAAAGATGTTTGTTTCTGTCGGCGCGATGCGTGGAGAAACCAGCTGGCTGCACCGTCTCCGATAGCGTCTCTCGAGTAAGCCATGTTTCCGTGAAGCAAAGAACATTACAGTCTCTGATGTCCCTCTGGAATGCTAACCTTGCTCAGATTTCATCAACCTTGTTGTCAAGAGACTGGACATTGGCGAGAAGTATGCTAGGGTGTGGTGCGCGATGTTCCCATCTCCAGAGTCTGACCAGAAGACCGCTTCGTTTCCCTCTTTTACGAAGTCGTTGTTTTGGGTCGCCGGCTGGGATCCATTCCGTTGTCCTGGGTGAAATGCAGAACACAGGATCCGCTTTGGGAAAGTAATATTCTTGGTCGTACTGATGGTGAGTTTACGCTGCTCTTATATACAGTAGTTCTTCTCGACTGTATGTAATGAAACGTAAGATGACCTGGAGTACAATTGTAAGAAATAGCACGTAAAAAACAACAAAAAACTGCATAGTTTCCTAGGAACGCAAAGCAAGGTGGCCATCTCTGTCGGCGCCGGAGGTTACATATACATATACCATACCGTACCAAACCGTACCATACAGTTCCATACAGTTCCATTCCGTACCATACAGTTCCATACCGTACCATACAGTTCCATACCGTACCATACAGTTCCATACAGTTCCATACAGTTCCATACCGTACCATACAGTTCCATACAGTTCCATACCGTACCATACAGTTCCAGGCCCTACCATACCGTACCATACAGTTCCATACCGTACAATACAGTTCCATACAGAACCATACAGTTCCATACAGTTCCATACCGTACCATACAGTTCCATACAGGACCATACAGTTCCAGGCTCTACCATACCGTACCATACAGTTCCATACAATACAGTTCCATGCCCTACCATACTGTACCATACAGTTCCATACCGTACCATACAGTTCCACACAGTTCCATACCGTACCATACAGTGCCATACAGTAACATTCCGTACCATACAGACATGTCACATTTTTCTTGCTGCATTGACTTTTGCACAGCCTGCTGGGAAACATACACACACGCAACACACATAAATATTGGCCTTTTATCTAAGGAGAACCATTCTTATTGGTGCAACCTTTGGAAATCCAATGTGTTTTGATATTGAGTTCTGATACAGAACCTAACAGTCATTAACTAGTCAAACTGATGGAATATTTAATGATGAATTAACTATTCATAATGAGTCTCTATGCGTTGTTGAATAATGCAGAGATCCACTGCTGCTTTGCTTGAACACACCCCTCTTCACTTCTATTAGGGCCAGAGAAAACTAAAACAATGCACTTCCAACAGCAGGATCTGCGTCAACATAATGTTATTTAACTTTTAGATTGTCATAAAGTATACAATTAACGTTAGTCAATGTAGTAGTCGTAGGTATGCATGGTGGGTTTCACCAAATCAAATCAAATTTTATTTGTCACATACACATGGTTAGCAGAGGTTAATGCGAGTGTAGCGAAATGCTTGTGCTTCTAGTTCCGACAATGCAGTAATAACCAACAAGTAATCTAACTAACAATTCCTAAACTACTGTCTTATACACAGTGTAAGGGGATAAAGAATATGTACATAAAGATATATGAATGAGTGATGGTACAGAGCAGCATAGGCAAGATACAGTAGATGGTATCGAGTACAGTATATACATATGAGATGAGTATGTAAACAAAGTGGCATAGTTAAAGTGGCTAGTGAATCATGTATTACATAAGGATGCAGTCGATGATATAGAGTACAGTATATACGTAAGCATATGAGATGAATAATGTAGGGTAAGTAACATTATATAAGGTAGCATTGTTTAAAGTGGCTAGTGATATATTTACATCATTTCCCATCAATTCCCATTATTAAAGTGGCTGGAGTTGAGTCAGTGTCAGTGTGTTGGCAGCAGCCACTCAATGTTAGTGGTGTCTGTTTAACAGTCTGATGGTCTTGAGATAGAAGCTGTTTTTCAGTCTCTCGGTCCCAGCTTTGATGCACCTGTACTGACCTCGCCTTCTGGATGATAGCGGGGTGAACAGGCAGTGGATCGGGTGGTTGATGTCCTTGATGATCTTTATGGCCTTCCTGTAACATCGGGTGGTGTAGGTGTCCTGGAGGGCAGGTAGTTTGCCCCCGGTGATGCGTTGTGCAGACCGCACTACCCTCTGGAGAGCCTTACGGTTGAGGGTGGAGCAGTTGCCGTACCAGGCGGTGATACAGCCCGCCAGGATGCTCTCGATTGTGCATCTGTAGAAGTTTGTGAGTGCTTTTGGTGACAAGCCGAATTTCTTCAGCCTCCTGAGGTTGAAGAGGCGCTGCTGCGCCTTCTTCACGATGCTGTCTGTGTGAGTGGACCAATTCAGTTTGTCTGTGATGTGTATGCCGAGGAACTTAAAACTTGCTACCCTCTCTACTACTGTTCCATCGATGTGGATAGGGGGGTGTTCCCTCTGCTGTTTCCTGAAGTCCACAATCATCTCCTTAGTTTTGTTGACGTTGAGTGTGAGGTTATTTTCCTGACACCACACTCCGAGGGCCCTCACCTCCTCCCTGTAGATACCACCGCCATCGACTTGCTCGTAAATGACTCGATCCAAGATTCCGGTTTACAACCAACACGTTCACTGGCCTTTGCTGCTGCGGCAACACAGCTGATCAATTCATCATTGTTCTATAAAAACTGTTTATTAACATGTTAGTAAGCATAGTCAGAGAATAATATTCATGTTAGAGTGTAGCCCCTGCGGGCTGTCGTCCTTGCCTTTGTGGTTGCAGAAAAGAAAGTTCATTTAAAACAATAATCGTATAATTCCGTCAATTTCTTGCTCTTTTCTATCCCTTTTATCCTCATCTGGGTGTCGTTTGATGTATGTCAGTTAGAGCTGCTGCTATGCTTGGGGCAAGAATCACACAAAAGGCACAAAAGGCAGGCATAATGTGGTGTGGAGGAGAGGAACACGACAGACAGCAGAACAGGGACATTGGTAAAATAAGTATGGGACACTGCTCAGGGGCTGAGAGGAGAAGAGAGGAGAGGAGAGGAGAGGAGAGGAGAGAGAGAGAGAGAGAGAGAGAGAGAGAGAGAGAGAGAGAGAGAGAGAGAGCAAGAGAGAGGGGGAGAGAGAGAGAGGAGAGGGGAGAGAGATGGAGGCAGGGAGGGAGAGAGAGAGAGGACTCATTTGTTCTAATCCCGACAGACAACCGCCACGGTCCAGCCAGGATAGGTCTCTATCCATCTCTACTCCTTCCTCTCTATCCCTCTCTCCCTCCCTCTATTCTCTCCTCACAGTCGCAGGGCTTCACATAATAAAGAGTTTTAATAAGAACATTAGAGTTTCACAGCTGGAGATATGATTTGGGCCTTTGCTTTGCGTTTCTATTAGAGCCAACACATATTTCCTGGATACTGTGGTGAGGTGAGATGAGTCCTTTCAATCCTTCTTTACCTCCCCTTCTGGCTTGGCCAATGTGAGCCGGGCAGTGAACAGATGCAGGTTTTTACATATCAAAGCTGTCGACTGGGCCCCGCTCGGCTTCTTCCATCATGCCTCTAATGCTCTTTGCTTCAGAGCACTGTACCTCGGCCCTTGATCGAGTTACTAAACGCGGCTGCTTTGCTCCTGCTCCCTCTCTTACTTGTTCACGCTGCGATCTGGAGAAGCAGGCGAGAAAAACGTCTCAGAGGGATTGGCTCGCTCTCACACGGCGGGAGACAGGCCAAGGGAGAGAGAGAGAGAGAGAGAGAGAGGGAGAGAGGGAGAACAGAAGGGGAGGGAGGGAAGAGATAGAGGGAAGGAAGTAGAATGGGAGGAGGGAAGAGGGAGAGAGAGGGCAAGAGCAATAGAAGGGGTATAGTACGCTGTGAAACAACAAAGCTTCAATTGATGTCAATCATTCAATGTGGAGGAATTTCTGCAGTGTTACTTTTGAGCTCTGTCCGATATGGTAGACTGAGGCAATGCTATGCCTGCCAAACAACAGCAACAACCTGGAGGGAGAGAGGAAGAGAGAGAGGGAGAGAGGGAGAGAGGAAGAGAGAGAGGGAGAGAGAAAGAGAGAGAGGGAGAGAGAAAGAGAGAGAAAGAGAGAGAAAGAGAGAGAAAGAGAGAGAAAGAGAGAAAGAGAAAGAGAGAGAGAGAGCATCTCTGTACTCATCTCTACTGTAGACTACTTTATCACCGACCTCAACCCAGATTCACTCAGAGCATTCACAGTCAGCCCAATGACACTCCTATCAGACAACAGCAAAATCACAATCTACTTGAACAGGGGAATACTCAATTATGAGGCATCAAAGCCAAAGAAATTAAGTGTGAAATTAAGAAATGCTATAGATGGAAGGAATGTAGTGTGGAAACATACCAGAAAACAATTAGGCAACAACAAATTAAATGTATTATAAACAACTTTATGAACAAAACAATTCACTGTAATAGTGAAGGTGTAAATTTATCAGTAGATAATGTTAACAGTATATTTGACCTCTCGGCTTCCCTATCTAATCTAAAAATGTCAAACAGAAAACTGAAGAAAATGAACAACAATGACACATGTTTTGATGAAGAATGCAAACACCTAAGAAAGAAATTGAGAAACTTGTCCAACCAGAAACATAGAGACCTAGAAAACCTGAGTCTTCGCCTTCACTATGGTGAATCACTAAAACAATACAGAAATACACTACGGGAAAAAAGGAACAGCACATCACGTCAGACATCAGCTCCATGTAATTTAAGATCCATAGACTCTAACCACTTTTTGGAAAACACTAAACAAACAACAACATAAATAATTATCTATCCAAAATGGAGATGTATGGGTAAACCACTTCTCCAATCTATTTGGAATACAAATCTTAGAATCAACTATTAAAGACTACCAGAACCCACTGTATTCTACAATTACCTTGAATGAACTACAAAACAAAATAAAAACCCTCCAACCCAAAAAGGCCTGTGGTGTTGATGGTATCCTCAGTGAAATGATAAAACATACAGACAACAAATTCCAATTGGCTATAATAAAACTCTTTAACATCATCCTTAGCTCTGGCATCTTCCCCAACACCCCAATCCCCAAAAGTGTAGACAAATCTGACCTCAATAACTACCGTGGGATATGCGTCAGCAGCAGCCTTGGGAAAATCCTCTGCATTATCATTAACAGCAGACTCGTACATTTCCTCAGTGAAAACAAAGTACAGAGCAAATGTCAAATTGGCTTTTTACCAAATTATCACACGACAGACCATGTATTCACCCTGCACACCCTAACTGACAAACAAACAAAACAAAACAAAGGCAAAGTCTTATCATGCTTTGTCGATTTAAAAAAAGCCTTTGACTGATGGAAAGTGGTGTTGGGGGAAAAACAAACAACATAACAAAATCCATGTACACAAACATGTGTACGGTTAAAATAGGCATAAAAACACACATTTCTTCCCACAAGGCTGTGGGGTCAGACAGGGATGCAGCTTAAGCCCCACCCTCTTTAACATATATATCAATCGAGGGCACTAGAACAGCCTGCAGCACCCGGCCTCACCCTACTAGAATCTGATGTCAAATGTCTACTGTTTGCTGATGATCTGGTGCTTCTGTCACCAACCAAGGAGGGCCTACAGCAGCACCTAGAAATTCTGCCCAGATTCTGCCAGACCTGGGCCCTGACAGTAAATCTCAGTTAGACCAAAATAATGGTGTTCCAAAAAAGGTCCAGTTGCCAGGACCACAAATACAAATTCCATGTAGACATGGTTGCCCTAGAGCACACAAAAAACTATACATACCTTGGCCTAAACATCAGTGTCACAGGTAACTTCCACAAAGCTGTCAACGATATGAGAGACAAGGCAAGAAGGGCATTCTATGCCATCAAAAGGAACATAAAATTTGACATACCAATTAGGATCTGGCTAAAAATACTTTTATGCAGAATTCTGCAAAAATATCCTCATGGTACAATATAAAACACCAAATAATGCATGCAGAGCAGAATTAGGCCGATAACCACTAATTATCAAAATCCAGAAAGGAGACGTTAAATTCTACAACCACCTAAAAGGAAGCGATTCCCAAACCTTCCATAACAAAGCTATCATCTACAGAGAGATGAACCTAGAGAAGAGTCCCCTAAGCAAGCTGGTCCTGGGGCTCTGTTCACAAACACAAACAGACCCACAGAGCCCCAGGACAGCAACACAATTAGATGCAACTGAATCATGAGAAAACAAAAAGATAATTACTTGGCACATTGGAAAGAATAAAAAAATAAACAGAGCAAACTAGAATACCTGTCCACTGTGAATGACCCAAACTTAAGGAAAGCTTTGACTATGTACAGACTCAGTGAGCATAGCCTTGCTATTGAGAAAGGCCGCCACAAAATGAGATGGAAACTGAGCTGCACTTCCTAACCTCCTGCCAAATGTATGACCATATTAGAAAGACATATTTCCTCCAGATTACACAGATCCACAAAGAATTCGAAAACAAACCCGATGTTGATAAACTCCCATATCTACTGTGTGAAATACCACAGTGTGCCATCACAGCAGCAATATTTGTGACCTCTTGCCACAAGAAAAGGGCAACCAGTGAAGAACAAACACCATTGTAAATACAACCCATATTTATGTTTATTTATTTTCCCTTTTGTACAGAGGGATATTTTGCACTGAGGGCCTATTTCATTTGTTTCTTATGAAGTAACTGGGGCAACATTATATACAGAGACCTGTTTCCTATGTTAAATTAATGAAATAGGCCCTCAGTGAAAAATATCCCTCCGCCCTGAAGGTCCAATCTTCACTCCGAGCCAAAAGTAAAACTAGAAACAA
Source organism: Oncorhynchus masou masou (assembly GCF_036934945.1). Lineage (NCBI taxonomy): Eukaryota > Metazoa > Chordata > Actinopteri > Salmoniformes > Salmonidae > Oncorhynchus > Oncorhynchus masou. Next base: position 30,650,619 of record NC_088227.1, read on the forward strand.
CAACATGTGTGGCCATTTGGTTACTTGGAGTTTTGGGAACTTACGTTATTTATATCCCATTGGTTCAGGGAACGAAGCCATAACTTTCCTGACCGTTAAATTTGAACGTTTTCTAAACGTTTTTGTCTATTCTGGGAATGTACATTTTTAGGCTATAGAGAGGTTCGGGGGAACATTTTTCTATGGTTCCCTGAATAGTTTTATTTTAACTGTCTGAGAACGGAAATTATAGGTTATTTCAAGGTAATTAAATAACATTCTGAGAACATGTTTCAATACATCTTTTAATAACACTGCTAGCTTAGTTTGGGTTATCTGATGTTAAGCATCGGCGTCGCCGGTCTTCTAGCCATCATCAATCCACTTTTCATTTTCCATGTGTTTTGTCTTGTTTTCCCTCACACCTGGTTTCAATTCCCTCAATCATTTGTTGTGTATTTAACCCCCATGTCTTTGTGTGGGATTGTTTATTGTAAGTGCTAGTGCATGTGTTGATTGGTGCACAATGGGTTTTTGTACCCAAATGTCTTGTTATTTTTATGCTGTGGGTTTTGCTATTAAACTGCTCCGGCTATTACCATGTTCTGCTCTCCTGCGTCTGACTTCCCTGCCACCGATTATGCACCCCTTACACTGTAGGATTTTCATTTTCAGATTATTATTTTCAGTTACTGGCACAGGCCATTTGAATGTATGGTATGTTTCCATGGATGTGGCTCGTGTTATAATAAGGAGGGATGATGGATTCATTCAGAGGAGAATGGTACAATTGACCAACTTATTAGCTAGATGAGTTTGTGTTCCATGGTGAACATTTTCTTTAAAAAATTGCTTTCGAGATAGTTCATTGAGATTTGTTTGAATATATGAAACCTTTTAAGTGACTGTATGCTGTTTTCAGTTTGTCGAGTCTGAGGAGGATAGCCATTTAACATCAAGGACGGAGGACATTTTCTATTTTTTCATGTCCTCTTAAAAGAGACAAAATAAATAAAACATCTGTAATATGGGCAAATTCTATTAGGATCGTTTCATCTTTGTTTTATCTGCATATTTTCCTGATGAGAAGAAGCATGGCACGCCTTCTCTTCTGCAAGCATAAGCAAGGCTGCCTAACAGATATTTTCATTAATGTGATTGATTGCGAAGGGTTGCTAAAAAGCTTCTGGACAGCCCTTTGAGTTAGTGCCCCCTTGTTATCTTGTTTGCTTTTATTCCAGATCTAATTGTGCTGCTTTTGACAAACGATGTGCAGAACAGTAGTCGTCTCACTGCTGCCGCCGCACGATGCAAAGGCAGACTGGGTCATTACGACCTGTTGCTGGTAGTGGGAGTGACTGATCTACCCTGGTACCGAACTGTCTGTTCAAGCAGTTGGCATACAGTTCGGACACTCATCGGTACAACACAAGACACGCAGAGGTCTCTTCACAGTCCCCAGGTCCAGAAGAGAGGCTGGGAAACGCACAGTATTAAATAGAGCAATGGCTACATGGAACTCTCCACCACCCCAAGGAAAGCCAAGCTAGGAATTAAACCAGTTTAAAAAAACAGATAAAATAACACCTTACTGCACAAAGGGGACTGAAGAGACACATCCATTTTATATATATATATATATTGTAATTTGCACTGTACTATGTATTAGACCTAGATATTGTGTGTATGTACTGATATGTAGGCTGTGTGTGACATTATAAAATGTATTTCAGTCCTTGACTAATAACGTTCCCTACTATGTATTATGTCATGTTTCATGTGGATCCCAGGAAGACTTAGCTGATGCTTCTGCAGTGGCTAATGGGGATCCTAATAAATACTAAATACCAAAGAATAGAGGGAAGAGGAGCTGCATCCACTCTTTTCCTCATCTTCAGATAGGCATTCAGAATGTATGATGGACTCTGATGCCTTTTATAAATCCTATCGAACCACCTAGACAGAAGTTAGTCAATGTGTGTCAATTGTCCTGGTGTCCCACGGGGAGACATGTTTCTTTGTCGCCCTGCACTAACACACCTGCTTCAAAAAGTATCTCAATATACTGTGTAATATTCAGTATAATGCTCTGCTAATCGTTTGCTTCTTCCCACAACATTGCATTGGAGATGTTGTGTGAGGCACAACGTTCCCATGTTCACCTAATATATTTACACCCTCATTGTCTCCATACATCCATGCATGTAAGCTGCCTGTCTGTGTGAGGCCTGAGGAGCTAAGGTGTTGTTGGAGAGAGTGAGCTGAGGTGAATGACCTTCTTAGCGACGTCGAGCCCAGCCGCTAACCTTTGATATGCGCTGCCTGTCATCGGCATTATAATAAAAATCAATTCTGAGAAAAAGCTAACACTGTTTAGTCCTCAAAGCACATCAAAACGTCATACATTTTCCTCACAGAGCCCACTCATTAATTACTTAACGCAGATGCATAACAACATACGCATAACAAAATAATTCAAACGAACTGTGGTTACTTAAGTTCCTTCTCCATTATAATTCCATTCATTGTGATTGATTATTTGTGACTGTTTGCTCCATAACTGTTCTATAACTGGTTCATACTGTACTGTAAAGTCCAAATACACACCTACTGTAGAGGCAGGTTCCTGGATACAGATGAAGCCTGGTCTTGGACTATGAAGCCCTTTCAATGGAGAATCTCCTGTTTGTGATCATCGAGTTAGTGAGTATTTTATTGGCTTAGAGAGAATAAATATGGCAGTTTTGATTGGAACATTCAAGGGCTAAAGTAACTAACTAACTAACTAACTGGGTCATGTGAGAAAACAATGGAAGCTCTAAAGCAGCAATAACAATAGACCAATCTGAATGTATGGCACACAGACACAGAATCAACCCTTTCCATAAGTTTCCCTTATTTCCTATAATCACTTGCCAGAGAAACTGGTTGCATTCACCCGGCTCCATGCATGGATTGCTTTAAATTCCCTCTTTCCCTCATTCTGTTCTCTCCTGAAAAACATCCATGCCTGTGAATGAGTGACACCGCTTTGAATCCCCGTCTATGATTTTGAATATTCCTTTCAAATGCACATAAACAAATTCAAAATAAATACCAGCAGGAATAAATTAGCCTTCTTCTAATTAGGCGTTAAGCTATCTTTGAATGTCACATCTTAAGGAGGAGTGGGGTTTCAATGGAAGGCAGTACAGTACTGTACCGGAGCTGGGGGTCTGTTCTGAAGCCTGCTGAGAGTGTGTGTGTATATGCGTGAGTGTGTGTGAGTGTGTGTATGCGTATATAACCCACTACTCAGCCTCCTCTCAGCTTCACACACACAGTCCCTAGTCATGGATCATGTTAGTGCCTTTGTGTCCCTGTTAGCTAGGCTATCCATCCCTCAGCTATAGCGCTGGTCATGCTCCTCTTTAAGAGGCTGAGAGGAGTGAAGGGGGTTTTGCATCTATGTCTGAAAGACTTGACAGATATAGAGGATGGGACCAAAGTAGGCTGGTGGAATGATCTATAGGAGGAGACCCTCATTGTAATATCTGAATTGAACATGTGGTTTCCATATGTTTGATGTGTTTGAAACCATTCCACCCATTCCACTCCAGCCATTAACACGAGTCTGTCCTCCCCAGTTAAGGTGCTAACAACCTCCTGTGGATGGGACTGTTCTAAGGAACAGTGGATAGGTGTGTTGAGAGGAACAGACGTGTGGAGTGGATAGAGAGAAAGTGCACTCGTAGAAAGAAAGGTGCTGGAACCTAAAAGGGTTACCGGCTGTACCCATAGGAGTACTCTTTGAATAACAATTTTTTTGGTTCCCGATAGAACCCTTTTGGGTTCCATGTAGAACCCGTTCCACAGACGGTTCTACATGAAACCCAAAAGGGTTCTGGAGGCGAAAGAAACACACACCTGTTTACGCGAGGTGCTGGCTAGTGGAGTAGAAGACTTGAAAAACAAAAGGAGAGCAGTACAGTCTTGTATCTATGATCGTATGTTATCCAATCGTGTTTTTTACATGTTGTATTTGTATCTGCCACATCCGTCCATGATTACAGACACCTGTGTAGATCCTTTGACACTATATAAACTAGTGACCCGCATAGTTTGTCATTATTATAACGACATACTCTGAGAGTCGGAAAGCAAGTTAAGGGAGCGAATATATTTAATAAATAAACGAACACAACAAGAACCACAAACAGCGCACCAACATGACACAGATACAGAAACAATGACGACTAGGGAAGATACCAAAGAGTGTGACATATAAAAGGCAGGTAATGAAGGAGGTGATGGAGTCCAGGTGAGTGTCATATGCGCAGATGTGCGTAACGCTGGTGACAGGTGTGTGCCATAAAGAGCAGCCTGGTGACCAAGAGGCCGGAGAGGGAGCACATGTGGCAATTATACCTTGATCAAGACAGCTTGTCTGTCAAAACGTTGGTTATTAAGATATTCAATTATTGCATCTGAGCTCCTAGAGCGTGCAGTTCTCCTTTTCTTACCCAAAAGAGTTCCACCTGGAACCAGAAAGGGTTTTCCTTTGACAGTCGATAACCCTTTTGGAAGCTTTTTCTATCAATGTGGGAAAGATTAGATCCATTGAGGCTGATGTTCGGTTACACACATGCTGTAGGTGTGCACAAGCAAATAGACATTGAGTGTGGTCTTGTCTGAATGAGGCAAAGAGATAGACCTGCCACATAAACAATCACAGGTATGTCATTCAAATCAAAATCAAATCAAATTGCATTAGTCACATGCTCCGAGTACAACAGGTGTAGACCTTACAGTGAAATGCTTACTTACGAGCCCCTAACCAACAATGCAGTTTCAAAAAAATACAAATAAGAAATAAAAGTAATAAGTAATTAAAGAGCAGCAGTAAAATAATAATAGCGAGACTATATACTATATACAGGGGGTACCAGTACAGAGTCAATGTGCAGGGGCACTTTTTAGTTGAGGTAATATGTACATGTAGGTAGAGTTATTAAAGTGACTATGCATAGATGATAACAGAGAGGAGCAGCGGCATAGACGGGGGGGGGGCAATGCAAATAGTCTGGATTCTTATGGCTTGGGGGTAGAAGCTGTTTAGAAGCCTCTTGGAACTACACTTGGAGCTCCGGTACTGCTTGCCGTGTGGTAGCAGAGAGAACAGTCTATGACTAGGGTCAAACAAAGACCTTTCTTCTGAAACTCATAATTCTATTCTTGTTCTGAGAAATGAAGGCTAGTTTCTTGGCAATTTCTCGCATGGAAAAGCCTTCATTTCTCAGAACAAGAATAGACTGACAAATTTCGGAAGAAAGTCCTTTGTTTCTGGCCATTTTCAGCCTGTAATCGAACCCAGAATTGCTGAACCCAGAAATGCACCCCTAAACTAACACACACAGGCATGCTCCACATACTCCACGAACACAAACCCCAACCCACACTCAAACCAACCCTCTACTCACATTGTACGATGAGCTCCACCACAGCTTCCCTGGGCTTCACGTTGAACCCGTTGAACTGGCTGGTCTGGCAGCGGTAGGAGCCAGTCATCTCTCTGGACACGTTGATAATCCGCAACACCCCATCGTAGCTCTCCACCTGCAGGGTCCCGTCCGGCATGGGCGCTTCCTTATCGGCCCGAGACCACAGGATAATGGGCTTGGGCTTCCCTGAAACCAGACACTCGAGCTCCACCGTGTCACCCTCCCGGACCACCAGGGGGCTCTTACCCCGCGGCACTGTCAGGTTGGGAGGAACTAAGAAAGAGAAAAACAGAGGAGGGACTGATATGGGGCTCTAGAAAGTCGGCTGGCGGGGTAAGGGGGAATGGTCGACAAAGGGAGAGGTGGAGGGTTGGGGAAGCGAATGAGCATCCATGTTGCGATGGATTTGATGGAGTTTGAGTTGAGTGCAGCTCTGTTGAGTATTCGGTCACATACACACAATGATAGTATGAGTTGAGCTGAGTATCAGCAAGATACGCTGCTGGTATGGAGAACCATGCCACGGAGAAAGTTGGAGCGATGGCTGTTAGCTTGGATCAAAGAAGACTAGAGAATAGTATGAAAAGTCACCAAGCATGGTGACCAACAGGAGAAGGGTTAAACGTAAGTTAGTGTTGTCACAATACCAGAATTATGACTTCGATACCGATACCAGGTTAGTATCACAATACTTGATACCAACACGATACTTGATAACAAAACGATACCAAAACGATACTACGGCAAAAAAAGAAGGATTTTGTTTTTACATCAACATTTTTCAGACAGCCATCCATGCATTATTGAATCAATTATACAATCAATTTGACTTTGTTTTTACCAATCTAACTACATGATGGTAATAGTTTATTTGAATGGTAAATAAGTGGGGAGCTAACATGATGCAGCCCAGACTCCCAGCGCAGGCTAAGTGGGGAGCTAACATGATGCAGCCCAGACTCCCAGCGCAGGCTAAGTGGGGAGCTAACATGATGCAGTCCAGACTCCCAGCGCAGGCTAAGTGGGGAGCTAACATGATGCAGCCCAGACTCCCAGCGCAGGCTAAGTGGGGAGCTAACATGATGCAGTCCAGACTCCCAGCGCAGGCTAAGTGGGGAGCTAACATGATGCAGCCCAGACTCCCAGCGCAGGCTTGCAATGAGTAGGTGGAGCAGGCACGGTGAGCACTATAATAAGTGGTCCGCTGCGCTGATAGACAGGCTTGATCCGTCAGAAACATTTGACAAAAATCCCGAAAATAACACAAATTGTAGTACCGAACTGTTCTTGTATCAAAAAACTACAGCAGTTTCGGTATACCATGCATCACTAATGTAAGTCGGCAATGGAAAAACAATGAAGAGCTGAAAGGAATAAATAACTCAAATCCATCGGACGTGATGTATTAATAAAATAAAACTTAAAGGTAGAGTCAGCGATATTAAGTAGATGCAAAGTAAAAAGCATAGTGGGTCAATTTCAAACATCAACTAAGAGCGTTGGAGCGCGAGGCTAAACTTCTTTGCTGTTTTGGCTACCACGTTGTAAGAATGTGAAGCGTAACACTTGCACATGCACAGATACTGTGTGTGACTGAAGGAATGTGGCTTGGGCCCTAAAACCCTCACAAACTTTTACTGATGCACAATTGAGAGCATCCTGTCGGGCTGTATCACCGCCTGATATGGCAACTGCACCACCCACAACTGCAGGACTCTCCAGAGGGTGGTGTGATCTGTCCAACGCACCGCCGGGGCCCAACTACCTGCCCTCCAGGACACCAACATCACCCGATGTCACAGGAAGGCCGAAAAGATCATCAAGGACATCATCAAGAAGGTGAGGTCAGTACAGGTGCATCAACGCTGGGACCGAGACACTGAAATACAGCTTCTATCTCAAGGCCATCAGACTGATAAATAGCCATCACTAGCCGGCTTCCACCCGGATACACAACCCTGAACCTTAGAGGCTGCTGCCCTATATACAGTACATAGACTTGGAATCACTGGCCACTTTAATAATCAAACACTAGTCACTTTAATAATGTTTGCATACTGCTTTACTCACCTCATAATATACTGTATTCTATTCTAATGTATTTTAGTCAATGCTACGCCGACATTGATCGATCTAATATTTATCTACATTACCGGTCAAAAGTTTAGACACACCTACTCTTTCAAGTGTTTTTCTTTATTTGTACTATTTTCTACATTGTAGAATAATAGTGAAGACATCAAAATTATAAAATAACACATATGGAATCATGTAGTAACAAAAAAAGTGTTAAACAAATCAGAATGGATTTTATATTTGATATTCTTCAAAGTAGCCACCCTTTGCCTTGATGACATAATTGCATACTCTGTCCACATACATTTGGTCATGTAGTGTATGTAGTTGGACGAGAAGTTGGAGAGGCCAGTAGTGAATGGACAATAAATAATAAAACAGTGGCAGGGTGCACACTAAAAGCATACATTACTATCGAGAGGCCTCCATTGATCCCCTGAGCGTGTGTGTGTGTGTGTGTGTGTGTGTGTGTGTGTGTGTGTGTGTGTGTGTGTGCTTTCTTGCATGCGAGCGGTGTGTGTACTTGAGTGAGTTGGTGTGTGTGCTTGCGTGTGCTTGCATGTGTGTGTGTGTGTGTGTGTGTGTGTGTTCTTGGGCTGAGGATAAAATATATCGTCACTGGCAGATTGGATCAAAAACCAGCCTATCATCGGGGGATTAATGTAGTGGGCTGGACACAGTAAACTTGTTTAATGAGCAAACCTGGCTATAAAATCAGTGTGCTTGTGTACGTATGTGTGTGTATGTGTCTAAACCCAAAGAAAGATTTGGAGCTCTGTTGCAAATAAACAATGCAATCACTGCAAACCAGTCATGAAATCACCCTAAAACAAACCCCAGTGAAAAAGACATTATAGCAAAGCTCAAGCTACTGACTTTAATTCAAACATCAATGGACTCAAATGATGTTGAAACTCATCCCAGTCAACTGAAGCAATACTGAAAAACCACATCAAATACGTCTATATGATGATGGTGATGAAATAACATGCAATCTGACCAAAGAAAATGAAATCACTTTCCATCTGACTCCTAATATGATGATTGTCTGTGTTTCACTATGTTGCTTAGACAGAACAGTAGTGAATGGTACAATGAATACGGTCCATAACAAGTAAAACAAGCAACAGCGAGATGGCCACTAGGTACATGACTGCAACAGTGAGATAGATGGTCACTAGGTACATTACTGCAAAAGTGAGAGAGATGGTCATTAGGCAGATTACTGCAACAGTGAGATAGATGGACACTAGGTACATTACTGCAACAGTGAGCTAGATGGTCACTAGGTACATTACTGCAACAGTGAGATAGATGGTCACTAGGTACATTACTGCAACAGTGAGATGGTCACCAGGTACATTACTAAAACAGTGAGATAGATGGTCACTAGGTACATTATTAAAACAGTGAGATAGATGGTCACTAGGTACATCACTGCAACAGTCAGATGGTCACTAGGTACATTACTGCAACAGTGAGATAGATGGTCACTTTGTACATTACTGCAAAAGTAATATAGATGGTCACTAGGCAGATTACTGCAACAGTGAGCTAGATGGTCACTAGGTACATTATTAAAACAGTGAGATAGATGGTCACTAGGTACATTATTAAAACAGTGAGATAGATGGTCACTAGGTACATTATTAAAACAGTGAGATAGATGGTCAATAGGCACATTATTAAAACAGTGAGATAGATGGTCCCTAGGTACATTACTGCAACAGTGAGTAGTATACAATTACTAGCCACTATGACCTGGACTGGTCAGTGGCCAGTGGTCAAGCACTATTAACGTACATAGCAACAAGACCGGCTACAGACAACTAAAACAGAGCAGTGGAATCAACATTTTCTCCATGTAGCTTTCTCAATGTGTCTCCAGTAATCACTTAACAACAATACATACCACGTTCACTTTCATAGCATATTGTCCCTTTTGGCTAATGTTTCCAAAATCCAAACAGTCCTGAATATCCCCAGTGGTAGCGCAGTCACCGATTTGGCCAACAACAAGGCCATTAGTGTGTCAGCGTGAGACATTTTCTCTGTGTTTCGATCCTAACAAAAGGGCAGCATCTCAATGCCTCTATGACCCAGTGGGCAGTTACAGCTGCTGTGCTTGTGCTGTTGGCTGGAGAATGCCATGGTAATAAAACCCTGTGTAGCTTCTGCCATTGTCCTCGTCTGGAAGGCCACACACACATTCTCTCTTTCTCTCTCTGTGGCTGGTTAGTGTGTGACTGTTAAGAAACACAGAAGTGCACATGTACGTGCATACACATACACGATCTGGAACTGTGTGTGCCTGCTGAGAGGTGCCCTTTGTGGCGTGCGTGTGTGTGTGTGTGTGTGTGGGTGTCTGTGTGTATGTGTTTGTGCGCGTGCGTGTGTGTGTGCGTGCGCGCGTGCGTGCGTGTGTGTGTGTGTGTGTGTGTGCGTGCGTGTGTGTGCGTGCCAGGCTGCACCTCTCTGGGGTTTCAATCAGCCTCAGCTGGGAAGCTGATTGCTGGAGCCTTACAGGGATTCGTCACTACTACCAAAACAGACAGTTGACTATGTGAACTGACAGCCAATATGGCGATGTTTGGTACTTGACATTTTTACACAGCTCAGAGAGGCGTGTGGGGTCAGAAGGACCGTGCACACAATGCAACACTCTTTGAAAATAAACTCAACTGGCCTCTTTGGGTGAGTGCAGTGACATCAATCTCTGTTGCTGTGGTAACGCTGCACTCTGCTCGAGTGAGTGTGTTTGAGAGAGAGAGAAAGTGTGTGTGTGTTTGTGTTGGCTCTATGCCAGGGAGTTGGCTGCTCTGTGACAGCCCTCTCTGCTTGTCTTCACCCCTGTGGTGACAGTGTGTGTTGGCCTGTAGGGATATACTGTGTCTGTCCTGCGGGGCTCAGAAGGGCTTAGCTGGCTGACGGCACACGAGGGCACAGGGAGGAAACTAACACCATTCATAGGCACTGAGGCTCCACACACAGGGGCATTCCTCTAGGCCCACAATGTGTGTGTGTGTGTGTGTGTGTGTGTGTGTGTGTGTGTGTGTGTGTGTGTGTGTGTGTGTGTGTGTGTGTGTGTGTGTGTGTGTGTTTCTGTGTGTCTGTGTGTGTGTGTGTGTGTGTGTGTGTGTGTGTGTGTGTGTGTGTGTGTGTGTGTCTGTGTGTTATAGCCTCTATCATTCCCAGCAGGAACCAGCCTTATTGCGGTGCTTTCTTCTCCCAAGACACCCCACACTGAACATCAGTGAAAGGTTTGTGGTTATCACCATGACAAATGTGATTTTCCACAGCCATGATGTGTGGCATTTCACAATCAAGGGCTCACAACAGCTCCCACCATCACTGAGAGAGGCTTTACTTTTCTGGTTACAACAATAAAATATGATATTTTAGAAGATGATTTAATTGAGCTGATGTGCAACTTGCTGTTCGTGAAGTACAAGGCAAGGAAGCTGAAGAAACCCCACTAGAGTGTGAACAGTAGAATATAATATACAAACCAGTGAGTCACTCAGCCCTACTTTCAGTGATTCATTGAGGAAAGCAATACCTACAGCTACTAACTGACCCACAGGTACCACAACACAAACAGATAGCTGAAGGAACGATGAGTCAAAGTGAATGTGCCAACCAGGATTCCTGTACCAGAGCCAGTGAGCAGGACTGAAGGACCAGACTAGAGCAGCACATCACATCAGCAACGCCTGCAGCAGCAACCATGACAGGTCACTACAGTCGCCGGAAAACACTGGATAATCACAACCTCTCACTTTCTGTTAGTTCTGACGATAGGGATGGACGGTAGAACAAAGGACATGAAGACAGAGAGAGGGACCAGAGCTAGAGATGGACGACACAAATACATTTTCAAAAGTGGTCTCAACCCCTGATTGTTGTTGGCCAAGGGTTAGGGTTCAGATTTAGCGAGTGCGTGGGATTGAACTAAGCCATAAGGGTCACATAGAGTGATGTTACCCAAGTCAGATATCCCAATTATAATCAAACAAATCAGATGTGGTCTCCAAGTTGAACCCTCTTTCAGGAGGTCCAGTGGCTCTAACCAGTGTTTATTAATATAGACTGGCACCTTCTTTTTTTATCAACCGAGCCCTTAATTGATTCGCTTAATTTATTAAATGCAGTTATTTGGGTGGAGAGCCATCGTGTGCTGTTGGGTATCTGAGATGTGGAAAGGGCTGATGATTGAGAAACAGACGCATTACTTAAATATGGGAGAGAGGTGATTTTCTATCCCAATTATAGAGAGATTTTTTTTATCAATTACTATATGGCTCAGGATGAGCTAGGAGCCAGGATGAAAACCAATGGAACTTGTAGCTTTCTGGGACTGGGTTGGAGACCAATGGGAGTAAGATATGGAGTTACATGTATTTATACTGTAGCTAACAGGCAAAGTTTTCAATTTCCTATTTGTGCGAATCTACAGGCGTAATGCTGCTACAGTGTTCTGAAAATGACCAATGTACCACTGGATTTAACTAGTACCTCAATGGGATTCAAAGAAATTGAAGAAGGATTGGCTGACTGAACGCTTGCCAGAGATTCAACACTGCAGGTTAGTCAATTCTCAGATTCTTCAGAAAGACTTTAACTTGGACAAATCCACCCCTGATTAAGTTCATCACAAAGTAGTTCCAGCGAGTAATCTGTTTCAGAGTGAAAGTGAAGGAGGATAGGTGGAACAGTTAGGTTGATTAAAGGCATGCCTAGGACGCCTCCGTAGGTTAGTCTGAGTGTTTCTGTCTCGTCCTCCACTAGATACATGTTTAACACAAAGGCTAATGCAAAGATGAATCTCCCTATGTCTGGAAGAAACTCCCTCCCCCCTCTCTATCTTGCTCTCTCTACAGCTTCATTAAAGGGGTATATTAAAACGAAGATGGCTTACATTTTACCCCGTAGCATGAAAATGCCCTCCTCCTTTCCTCTTTTCCTCCTTACTTTCCACCAGTCGGTTAATCCTGTCAGTAATGGATGGGGAAATCTGGGCTCTTGTTTGATTCCTACTCATGAATAAAACATTAACTCTCAGGGTACCTAAAATAAAAAAAGTCTTAGCTAGGTAATGAGTGATGATTGTAAATATTAGCACTATTTTGTGAGGGTGGAAACTAATGAAAGCTGTGGGGAAAAGGTGTAGTCAGCAGTCCAGAGTATGAATATGTGTTGTGGATAATGAGTGTTGGTTTTGTCTGGGGATGGGGACTAGGACTGGACTAGGCTAGAAGAGTTTGGGCTGGAGGCTGGGCTGGGCTGGGCTAGATGTAGTAGGGCTGGCCTGGGGCCCTGCAAGAGCTTCAAAGTGTTCAGGATGGAGATAATTTAGACTCAATATCTTTCCAAACACTTCAACAGGGTGAGGACCCATCTCTTTCCTAACACTTCAGCAGCCTGAGGCTCCATCTCTTTCCAAACACTTCAACAGCGTGAGGCCCCATCTCATTCCAAACACTTCCACAGCATGGAGCCCTGGCAGAGCTGCAGGGTAATCTGCTCTAAATGTTTTCATTAAGAGACTGTAATTACTGCTAGCCTCTCTCTCCCTTCAGGAGAACAGCAGAGATGGTTTGGTTAGCCCAAACAGCAGGCCAGCCAAGACAGAGATGACTGACCATTGGCTAGCAACATCATCACCCAATCTTGGGCTTGATTATAGCGAGAGCAGAGGCAACAATTTGTCTCGACACAGTGGTCATGCTTCTTCAGAACATCTCAGTCCCCACAGAAAGTTACAGAAGGACAATGACTCAAGCAGTGCACAGTACGATTCTACGTTAGTTTTTCTCTACACCTGTACATGAATCACTGCATACTATCTTCACAAAACTCTTTCATCGTATTCAACCTCATTAAACCCCTGCAACTTAATACAACCTTCACCTAGAAAAACAATCACCCTTAAAAGCAATCAAATCTGAGCACAAAAGGCCCTTTCATGTTATTTTTCCTTTGCTGCTCTCTGAGAGAAGAGAGAAACACAGTCTTGTTCCACATTAAAGAGCGAGTTTCGGTGTCAGTGGGCCACACATGCACACACACACACAGACACACACACACACACACACACACACACACACACAGACACACACACACACACACACACACACACAGACACACACACACACACACAGACACACACACAGACACACACACACAGAGACACACACACACAGACACACACACACACACACACACAGACACACACACACACACACAGACACACACACACACTCTTTGTTCTATCCTCATGGGGAAATCAAATTGATTTCCAATCTAAATACTATTTTCACTTACCCTAACCCTAACCTTAATCTGTAACCAAGAACCCAAACTCTAACTACAAACCCTAAACCCAAACCAATAACTCCTTATCCTAACCCAAATTCTAACCCTAATTATAACTATAACCCTAAACCCTAAGTTTAAAATAGCCTTTGTCCCGACAAGGAATCATTTTGCTTGAACTAACCCACGCAGGCAGAAGCACAAACACACACACATATTTATCAGGAAGCTACCATCCACTGGGGCCTTTGAAACACCAAATCAACAACCAGCAAATGCAGAATGTCTGGGATGGGATGAGAGACAGCACGCTTGTACGGAACAGGCATTCCAAGTGGAAATTCCCAATCGAAGTACCTCTTTTCAGAGGCATTTTATCGATTGGGTCCTGTCCGTTAGAGAGGGAGTATAAGGAGGTGACACAACAACACAGCGGCATGGGAGATCACCAATAGTCCTCTGAGTGCTGATTACACATGACACCCACAAAACCCCCTCCAACCCTGCGTAATCACTTCGCCTCCCTAACCCGTACCTCTCTTCTCCTCTATAACCCATACCTCTCTTAACCTCCCCAACCCATACCTCTCTTCTCCTCCCCAACCCATACCTCTCTTCTCCTCTGTAACCCATACCTCTCTTCTCTGCTCTAACCCATAGCTCTCTTCTCCTCTCTAACGCATACCTCTATTCCTCTTTCTCTCTTCTCCTCTCTAACTCACATCTCTCTTCTCCTCCATAACCCATACCTCTCTTCTCCTCCATAACCCATACCTCTCTTCTCCTCTCTAACCCATACCTCTCTTCTCCTCTCTAACCCATACCTCTCTTGTCCTCCCTAACCCATACCTCTCTTCTCCTCCATAACCCATACCTCTTCTCCTCCATAACCCATACCTCTCTTCTCCTCTCTAAACCATACCTCTCTTGTCCTCCCTAACCCATACCTCTCTTGTCCTCCCTAACCCATACCTCTCTTCTCCTCCATAACCCATACCTCTCTTCTCCTCTCTAACCCATACCTCTCTTCTCCTCTCTAACCCATACCTCTCTTCTCCTCTCTAACCCATACCTCTCTTGTCCTCCCTAACCCATACCTCTCTTGTCCTCCCTAACCCATACCTCTCTTCTCCTCCATAACCCATACCTCTCTTCTCCTCTCTAACCCATACCTCTCTCCTCCTCTCTAACCCATACCTCTCTTGTCCTCCCTAACCCATACCTCTCTTCTCCTCTCGAACCCATACCTCTCTTCTCCTCTCTAACCCATACCTCTCTTTTCCTCTCTAACCCATACCTCTTCTCCTCTCTAACTCACATCTCTCTTCTCCTCCATAACCCATACCTCTCTTCTCCTCCATAACCCATACCTCTCTTCTCCTTCCTAACGTATACCTCTCTTCTCCTCTCTAACCCATACCTCTCGTCCTCCCTAACCCATACCTCTCTTCTCCTCCGTAACCCACACATCTTCTCCTCTCTAACCCATACCTCTTCTCCTCTCTAACCCATACCTCACTTCTACTCCGTAACCCACACATCTTCTCCTCTCTAACCCATACCTCTTCTCTCTAACCCATACCTCTCTTGTCCTCCCTAACCCATACCTCTCTTGTCCTCCCTAACCCATACCTCTCTTGTCCTCTCTAAACCATACCTCTCTTGTCCTCCCTAACCCATACCTCTCTTGTCCTCCCTAACCCATACCTCTCTTGTCCTCTCTAACCATACCTCTCTTGTCCTCCCTAACCCATACCTCCCTAACCCATCCCTCTCTTGTCCTCCCTAACCCATACCTCTCGTCTTCTCTAACCCATACCTCTCTTGTCCTCCCTAACCCATACATCTCTTGTCCTCCCTAACCCATACATCTCTTGTCCTCTCTAACCCATACCTCTCTTGTCCTCCCTAACCCATACCTCTCGTCCTCTCTAACCCATACCTCTCTTGTCCTCTCTAACCCATACCTCTCTTGTCCTCCCTAACCCATACCTCCCTAACCCATACCTCTCTTGTCCTCCCTAACCCATACCTCTCGTCCTCTCTAACCCATACCTCTCTTGTCCTCCCTAACCCATACCTCTCTTGTCCTCCCTAACCCATACCTCTCTTGTCCTCCCTAACCCATACCTCTCGTCCTCTCTAACCCATACCTCTCTTGTCCTCCCTAACCCATACCTCTCTTGTCCTCTCTAACCCATACCTCTCTTGTCCCCCCTAACCCATACCTCTCTTGTCCTCCCTAACCCATACCTCTCTTGTCCTCCCTAACCCATACCTCTCGTCCTCTCTAACCCATACCTCTCTTGTCCTCCATAACCCATACCTCTCTTGTCCTCCCTAACCCATACCTCTCTTGTCCTCTCTAACCCATACCTCTCTTCTCCTCCTCAACATTATTTTACTAACCACTAACAATACAAACTTCCATAATTTCCTATGTAATGCACATCCCCAGGTTATTATCTTATAAAGAGGCCACTAATCACTTCTAACCACCAGAACATCCATATCTAAAATCTACCAGAGACATGATGTATGTACAGTTGAAGTCGGCAGTTTACATGCACTTAGGTTGGAGTCATTGAAAAACATTTTTAAACCACTCCATACATTTCTTGTTAACAAACTATAGTTTTGGCAAGTTGGTTAGGATATCTATTTAGTTCATGACTCAAGTAGTTTTTCCAACAATTGTTAACAGACAGATTATTTAACTTAGAATTCACTGTATCACAATTCCAGTGGGTCAGAAGTTTATATACACTAAGTTGACTGTGCCCTTAAACAGCTTGGAAAATTCCAGAAAATTATGTTATTGCTTTAGAAGCTTCTGAGTCTTCATTTGAGTCGATTGGAGGTGTACCTGTGGATGTATTTCAAGGCCTACCTTCAAACAGTTCCTCTTGCTTGACATCATTGGAAAATCAAAAGAAATCAGCCAAGACTTCAGAAAGAAATTGTAGACCTCCACAAGTCTGGTTCATCCTTGGGAGCAATTTCCAAACGCCTGAAGGTACCACGTTCATCTGTACAAACAATAGTACACAAGTATAAACACCATGGGACCACGCAGCCGTCATACCCGTCAGGAAGGAGACACGTTCTGTCTCCTAGAGATGAACCACTTTGGTGCGAAAAGTGCAAATCAATCCCAGAACAACAGCAAAGGAACTTGTGAAGATGCTGGAGGAAACGAGTACAAAATATCTATATCCACAGTAAAAGAGTCCTATATTGACATAACCTGAGCAAGAAAGAAGCCACTGCTCCAAAACCGCCATAGAAAAGCCAGAATACGGTTTTCAACTGCACATGGGGACAAAGATCATACTTTTTGAAGAAATGTCCTCTGGTCTGATGAAACAAAAATAGAATTGATTGGCCATAATGACCATCATTATGTTTGGAGGGGGAGGCTTGCAAGCCGAAGAACACCATCCCAACCGTGAAGCACAGGAGTGGCAGCATCATGGTGTGGGGGTGCTTCGCTGCAGGTTGGACTGGTGCACTTCACAAAGTTGATGGCATCATGAGGTAGGAACATTATGTGGATATATTGAAGCAACATCTCAAGACATCGGTGATCAGGAAGTTAAAGCTTGGTAGCAAATGGGTCTTCCAAATGGACAATGACCCCAATCATACTTCCAAAGTTGTGGCAAAATGGCTTAAGGACAACAAAGTCAAGGTATTGGAGTGGCCATCACAAAGCCCTGACTTCAATCCCATAGAAAATTTGTGGGCAGAACTGAAAAAGTGTGTGTGAGCAAGGAGGCCTACAAACCTGACTCAGTTACACCAGCTCTGTCAGGAGGAATGGGCCAAAATTCACCCAACTTATTGTGGGAAGCTTGTGGAAGTCTACAAGAAACGTTTGACCCAAGTTAAACAATTTAAAGGCAGTGCTCTCAAATACTAATTGAGCGTATGTAAACTTCTGACCCACTGGGAATGTGATGAAAAAAATAAAATCTGAAATAAATCATTCTCTCTACTATTATTCTGACATTTCACATTCTTAAAATAAAGTGGTGATCCCGAATGACCTAAGACTGAATTTTTACTACGAATAAATGTCAGGAATTGTGGAAAAACTGAGTTTAAATGTATTTGGCTAAGTTGTGCGTAAACTTCCGACTTCAAGTGTATGTACAATGAATGTCAAGGAAGTCAAACAAATGGTAATAGCAGCAGCCAGTTTGATGAAGAGAGGGAATGGATTTAGTTTTGGAGTATGGCAGTGTCCCATACTTAGTCCACTACTTCTGACCAGAGTCCGGGTCAAAAGTAGTGCACTATATAGGGCATATGGTGCTTTTTGGGATGAAGCCCATTAATTTAGTTTGGATATCAGGCAATAGGATTGGATGTTACATTCAGATTAATTTGGGGCAGAAAATAGGTCACATTATGGAAACAACACCTGAATAGGCGTAAATTCAATAGGTGAGCATGAGATGTTTTTGTGAAATAGAGGAATTATGAAAGTGTATTCTCTAGTGTGTATGTTTTAGCACAAGTGAACATTTCTATTACTGTGTGTGTGTTGCTACAGTCTCCATGATGTATATACTGTATGACTGCTGTGTGTGACTAACTGTACATTCCCTGTATAGTGCACTACTTTTGACCAGGTCCAATAGGGTTCTGGTCAAAAGTAGTGCACTATATAGGGAAGAGGGTGCCATTTGGGATGTATACACAGCGTAGCCTTACGAAAGTCTCTATCCGCCATGGTGGTATGTTGCTGGGGGGGGTGTATAGGTCAATCTCCTGCTCTGACATGGCGGTGTGTGAGACTCACCAGTAGTGGAGGAGATGTTGACATCAATGCTGATCTCAGGTATGCCCCCTCCCTTCAGCGCAGCCACACAGGTGTAGGTGCCAAAGTCAGTGAACTTCAGGTCGATGATGTCCAGGTTGGTGGTGCCAGGGGAGGTGTCAGGGTCCGTCTGGGTGATCACCATTCGCTCAGAGCTACGTAAGGCGCGCCCATTCTTCAGCCAGCCAAACGTCAGCTCCTCAGGGGGCGTGGCTTCCACCTGGATGGAGTGTCGAGTTGAGTATGTGTGTGAAAAGGGGATGGTGTGTTTCTTTGTGTGTGTGTGTGTTTCTTTGTGTGTGTGTGTGTGTGTGTGTGTGTGTGTGTGTGTGTGTGTGTGTGTGTGTGTGTGTGTGTGTGTGTGTGTGTGTGTGTGTGTGTGTGTGTGTGTGTGTGTGTGTGTGTGTATACCTGGCAAGATATCTTGACCTCACGGCCGATCTGGATGTTGTCGTCATTGTGGTAGGGGTCAGGGGTGATCCAGAAACGGCCCTTCTTCATCGCTGCAGGGAGAACACACACAGACACACCACAACAAGTAAGAGAGTTTCAGGGTCTGTGTGGGTTTATGTGTGAACCACAGGGTTGATTCCAAATGGCCCTTTATTTGGCCCTGTAGACAGAACAAACACTTAAATATGTTTTTCTGCTATTTGCAGAACAGTAACAGACAAAGTAGTTCTGCTGTTCATTTGTTGAGAAGGGAAATGTATATTTTTGCTTTTCCACAAGTTTGAGACAACAAACACACCAGCCAAGAGGTTAGAGGCGGTAAGGCGTCAGAGCAAAACCATTTAAAGGGGAGCTGTAAATGCTTTGGAAATTGATTTTGAATGGTACGTCAAATTGTAGAGTAGCAAACTCTCTGCTAACTGATCACATTGAAATATGTTTGTCTGAGATTCACTTTATCCAATCACAGTCTGTCTGATATGTGTTTCATCCAATCACACAAGTGTTGCATTCACTGATTGGAGTCATTTTTACAAACAAACATGTACACACGCGCATGCACACACGCACATACATGCACGCATGCAGACACAGACACACAGAGAACGCAGAAAGCTACATTATTTTTTTTTAAATGGAAATATCTTTTATTGCTAATCTAGTTTAGTTTCCAAACACCGTCAGCAAACCCAGCTCTTCAGAGAGAAAAGAAGAGAGGGCTGATTTCATTATAATGCATGTTGCAATGTTTCCCAATGCTGCTGTTGTACAATTCATCTTGTCTGCGCAAAAAAATAAACTGACAGTTCCACAGAAATCTTTTCATCTAGCAATTCCCTGGCGACATTATCATATTCAGCTTGGCGAAAAAGGAAAATGAAAACAAAACCTGCATGTCAGATTCAAACACAGGAAATGTAATGTGCAAAACATTGCAATGCTGAAGTCTAACAGAGGCAGGGAGGCAGGCAGGGAGGGAGGGAGGCAGGCAGGGAGGGAGGCAGGCAGGCAGGGAGGGAGGAAGCACAGAGGAAAAGAGAGTGACACACCTACACACTAAGAAACCAGAGTGTACGTTTCAAACAAATGTCAGATTGTTCCTGACATCTCAGACAAATGTTGGATTCATGTCAGGGTAAGTTCCTGCAGGGCTTAGATCAATAATCATTTATCTTCACAAATTTGGTTCTGTGTCATACCTTTCCCTCCAGAGCAGATTTAGGACTTTTGATTTTTTGATTTTTGATATTGGAATTTTTTGTTATTTCACTGTGCGGTTGAGATGTAAAAGTAAGAATTTCATTGCACCGTTTACACCCCTGTATATGATATCCTCTGTATATGACAAATAAAATATTGAGGTGGGGTGAAGATTGTGGACATTTTTAAGGCCTTTGTTGTGTCTATGAACACCCTCTGCACTCCTCTACTGGAAGAAAATATATATTACTGCAAATCCTTCGTTGATGACTGGGTTCTTTCTTGTATGAAGTTGCTGTTCAATTGCTCTACCATTATTATTATTATTATTATTATTATTATTGTATGAGGTATTCTTGGTGGGGTTACCCCTGTGCTGTGATGTGGGTTTTATAGGGTGTGTATTCTCTTTTCTCTCCACTGGCTATCTGGTAAACAGGCTACACTCTAGGCAGTCTCTTCTGCTGAGGTGTGTGGGTCTGGTAATGGTACACTCTCTATTCTACTCTTTTCCTTCTGGCATGGTTAATACCTGCCTGGCACCTGAACAAAATCTTTATCTTTACCTCTCTCTAATAAATACCACTACAACAGTACCAGTCAATAGTTTGGACAGACCTACTCATTCAAAGATTATTATTTTTTTTAATACTATTTTCTACATTGTAGGATAATAGTGAAGAAATCAAAACTATGAAATAACAGATATGGAATCATGCTGTATGTCACGTTCTGACCTTAGTTATTTTGTTATGTCTTTGTTTTAGTATGGTCAGGGCTTGAGTGGGGTGTATTGTCTATGTTCCTTCATCTATGTTTTGGGATTTCTGTGTTTGGCCTGGTATGGTTCTGAATCAGAGGCAGCTGTCAATCGTTGTCCCTGATTGGGAACCATACTTAGGTAGCCTGGTTTCACTTTTGAGATGTGGGTGATTTATTTTCCGTGTCTGTGTTTGCACCATACGGGACTGTTTTGATTTTCGTTTGTTTTTTCACTTTGTTATTTTGTATTTTGTAGTGTTCAGTTTTACATATTAAAATGGACACTTACCACGCTGCAAATTGTTCCGATATCTTTTACTCCTCGTCAGAAGAGGATGAGCGTTACATAGTAACCAAATATATCAAAATATATTTTATGTTTTAGATTCTTCAGAGTAGCCACCATTTGCCTTGATTACACGTTTGCAAACTCTTGGCATTCTCTCAACCAGCTTAACTTAGAATACTTTTCCAACAGTCTTGTAGGAGTTCCCACATATGCTTTTGACTGCTTTTCCTTCACTCTGCGCTCTAACTGACCCCAAACCATCTCAAGTGGGTGAAGGTCAGGTGATTGTGGAGGCCAGGTCATCTGATAAAGCACTCCATCACTCTCCTTCTTGGTCAAATAGTCCTTACACAGCCTGGAGATTTGTTGGGTCATTGTCCTCTTGAAACACAAATGATAGTCCCACTAAGCGCAAACCAGATGTGGTGTATCGCTGCAGAATGCTGTGGTAGCCATGCTGGTTAAGTGTGCCTTGAAATCTGAAAAAATCACAGACAGTGTCACCATCAAAGCACCATCACACCTCCATGCTTCACGGTGGGAACCACACATGCAGAGATTATCCGTTCACCTACTCCGCGTCTCACAAAGACACGGCGTTTGGAACCTAAAATTTGGACTCATCAGACGAAAGGACAGATTTCTACCGGTCTAATGTCCATTGCACGTGTTTCTTGGCTGAAGCAAGTCTCTTCTTGTTGTTGGTGTTCTTTAGTAGTGGTTTCTTTGCAGCAATTCAACCATGAAGGCCTGATTCACACAGTCTCCTCTGAACAGTTCATGTTGAGATGTATCTGTTACTTGAACTCTGTGAAGCATTTATTTGGGCTGCAATTTCTGAGGCTGATAACTCTAATGAACATATCCTCTGAAGCAGAGGTAAATCTCGGTCTTCCTTTCCTGTGGCGGTCTAGTGGAGAACTAGTTTCATGATTGATGGTTTTGCGACTGCAATTTTTCTGGATTGACTGACCTTCATGTCTTAAAGTAATGGACTGTCGTTTCTCTTTGCTTATTTTAGCTGTTCTTGCCATAATATGGACTTGGCCTTTTACCAAATAGGGCTAACTTCTGTATACCAGCCCTACCTTGTCACA
This sequence comes from Oncorhynchus masou masou, assembly GCF_036934945.1. NCBI lineage: Eukaryota > Metazoa > Chordata > Actinopteri > Salmoniformes > Salmonidae > Oncorhynchus > Oncorhynchus masou. Next base: position 30,673,095 of record NC_088227.1, read on the forward strand.
ACACAACTGATTGGCTCAAATGCATTAAGAAGGAAATTAATTCCACAAATTAACTTTTAACAAGGCACACCTGTTAATTGAAATGCATTCCAGGTGACTACCTCATGAAGCTGATTGAAAAAATGATAGGAGTATGCAAAGCTGTCATCAAGACAAAGGGTGGCTACTTTGAGGAATATCAATATAAAATATTTTTTTTTGGTTACCATATGTTTTATTTAATAGTGTTGTCTTCACCTTTATTCTACAATGTAGAAATAAAGAAAAACCTTTGAATGAGTAGGTGTGTCCAAACTTTTGACTGGTACTGTATATATATAAAGGTGAAAACAGTTTTACAACCAATTGAACCAGTGTTCATGGAGTACAGATTAGTCCCAATGGTACATAAAAGCACATAGATATACCGTGGGTAGGTATTGTACGGGGAATCGGTGAATGAAATGGTTAAGAGTGGTTGTGGTTACTACCGGTGTACCTTAATATTATGATAGGCTATTTTGTGTTGTCTCTATGTTGAGTTGATCTACTACAGCATTCAGATCAGATTATATCCTAGGGGATTCATCCAATCATAACCCAATCAGATGGATGTGCATGCATGAGTGTGTGTGATATGTGTGTGTGTGTCACACAAGTGTCAGTGTACAAAAATTGGATTAAGAATGTAACAACACACTCTACTCTAGTCAACTGTCTGGTGTGAATACCCTTACACTCAAGTCAAGTTCAACACTGTGAGGAATGCAAACTGTCTAAAAAGCATGTTGTCCACCAAACCCACTCTCCCCCAAAACTCTACACACATTCCTCTTCCTGACAAGGCACTTTGGGGCAATTAGACAAACTGACACAGCATAGTACCAGAACCAGTACCAGTACCAGGACCATTACAAGGAACAGGACCATTACCAGGACAAGTACCGGGATCAGTACCAGGACTAGTACCAGGACCAGAACCAGGACCGGGACCATTACCAGGACCAGGACCAGTACCTGGACAGGGACCATTACCAGGACCAGTACAAGTACCGGGACCAGGACCAGTACCAGGACCAGGACCAGTACCATTACCAGGACCAGTACAAGTACCGGGACCAGTACCAGGGCCAGTACCAGTAACAGGACCAGTACAAGTACCGGGACCAGTACCAGGGCCAGTACCAGTAACAGGACCAGTACAAGTACCGGAATCAGTACCAGGACTAGTACCAGGACCAGTACCGGGACCAGTACCAGGACCAGTACCAGGACCATTACCAGGACCAGGACCAGTACCTGGACCGGGACCATTACAAGTACCGGGACCAGTACCAGGACCAGTACCAGGACCATTACCAGAACCAGGACCAGGACCAGTACCAGGACCATTACCAGGACCAGGACCAGTACCATTACCAGGACCAGTACAAGTACCGGGACCAGTACCAGGACCAGTACCAGGACCATTACCAGGACCAGGACCAGTACAAGTACCGGAATCAGTACCATGACTAGTACCAGGACCAGTACCATGACCAGTACAAGTACCGGGACCAGTACCAGGACCAGTACCAGGACCGGTACCATTACCAGGACCAGTACAAGTACCAGGACCAATACCAGGACTAGGACCAGGACTAGGACCAGGACTAGGACCAGTAACAGGACCAGGACCAGAGCAAGCCTCATCCTTACTGCCCTCTGACCACCTCTGTGCTGTGGTAGCTTCCAGTTGTTAACATGGAGGTTCCAGACCAGTGGTTAACATGGAGGTTCCAGTCCAGTGGTGAACATGGTGGTTCCAGACCAGTGGTTAACAGGGAGGTTCCAGACCAGTGGTGAACATGGTGGTTCCAGACCAGTGGTTAACATGGTGGTTCCAGACCAGTGGTGAACATGGTGGTTCCAGACCAGTGGTGAACATGGTGGTTCCAGACCAGTGGTTAACATGGTGGTTCCAGACCAGTGGTTAACATGGTGGTTCCAGACCAGTGGTGAACATGGTGGTTCCAGACCAGTGGTTAACATGGTGGTTCCAGACCAGTGGTGAACATGGTGGTTCCAGACCAGTGTTTAACATGGTGGATCCAGACCAGTGGTGAACATGGTGGTTCCAGACCAGTGGTGAACATGGTGGTTCCAGACCAGTGGTGAACATGGTGGTTCCAGACCAGTGTTTAACATGGTGGATCCAGACCAGTGGTGAACATGGTGGTTCCAGACCAGTGGTGAACATGGTGGATCCAGACCAGTGGTGAACATGGTGGTTCCAGACCAGTGGTGAACATGGTGGTTCCAGACCAGTGGTTAACATGGTGGTTCCAGACCAGTGGTGAACATGGTGGTTCCAGACCAGTGTTTAACATGGTGGATCCAGACCAGTGGTGAACATGGTGGATCCAGACCAGTGGTGAACATGGTGGTTCCAGACCAGTGGTAAACATGGAGGTTCCAGACCAGTGGTGAACATGGAGGTTCCAGTCCAGACCAGTGGTGAACATGGTGGTTCCAGACCAGTGGTGAACATGGTGGTTCCAGACCAGTGGTGAACATGGTGGTTCCAGTCCAGTGGTTAACATGGAGGTTCCAGTCCAGACCAGTGGTTAACATGGAGGTTCCAGTCCAGACCAGTGGTTCACATGGTGGTTCCAGTCCAGTGGATAACATGGTGGTTGCAGACCAGTGGTTAACATGGAGGTTCCAGATCAGACCAGTGGTGAACAGGGAGGTTCCAGACCAGTGGTGAACATGGTGGTTCCAAACCAGTGGTTAACATGGAGGTTCCAGTCCAGTGGTTAACATGGAGGTTCCAGACCAGTGGTTAACATGGAGGTTCCAGCCCAGTGGTTAACATGGTGGTTCCAGACCAGTGGTGAACATGGTGGTTCCAGACCAGTGGTGAACATGGTGGTTCCAGACCAGTGGTGAACATGGTGGTTCCAAACCAGTGGTTAACATGGTGGTTCCAGACCAGTGGTGAACATGGTGGTTCCAGTCCAGTGGTTAACATGGAGGTTCCAGTTTCCATATGCTGCTAAAAGGGACCCTGTGTGTGTGTGTGTTGGTGTGTGTGTGTGTGTGTGTGTGTGTGTGTGTGTGTGTGTTGGTGTGTGTTGGTGTTTATGTGTGTGTGTGTGTGTGTGTGTGTGTGTGTGTGTGCGTGTGTTTGTTGGTGTGTGTGTGTTTTGGTGTGTGTGTTTTGATGTGTGTGTTTTGGTGTGTGTGTGTGTTGGTGTGTGTCGGTGTTTATGTATGTGTGTGTGTGTGTGTGTGTGTGTTTTGGTGTGCGTGTTTTGGTGTTTGTGTTTTGGTGTGTGTGTGATGGTGTGTGTGTGTGTTGGTATGTGTGTGTGTTTTGGTGTGTGTGTGTTGGTGTGTGTGTGTTTTGGTGTGTGTGTTTTGATGTGTGTGTTTTGGTGTTTGTGTTTTGCTGTGTGTGTGACGGTGTGTTGGTGTGTGCCTGTGGTGGTATGTGTTGGTGTGTGTGTGTGTGTGGGGGGGGGATGTTGGTGTGTGTTAGTGGGTGTGTTGGTGTGTGTGTGTGTGTGTGTGTTGGTGTCTGTGTGTTGGTATGTGTGTGTGTTGGTGTGTGTGTGTGTGTGCGTTGGTGTGTGTGTATTGGTTTGTGCGTGTGTGTTGGTTTGTGTGTGTGTGTTGGTGTGTGTCTGTGTTGGTGTTTGTGTTCGTGTATAGTTGTGTTGGTGTGTGTGTTGGTGTGCGTTTTGGTGTGTGTGTGTGTGTTTATGTGTGTGTGTGTGTGTTGGTGCGTGTGTTGATGTGCTTTTGTGTGTTGGTGTGTGTGTGCGTGTGTTGATGTGTGTGTGTGTGTGTGTGTGCGTTGGTGTGTGTGTGGGCTTTTGGATGTTGGATCTCTCTTCACCGCTCTGAAGGTTTTTGTCATAGAACGTGAGATCTGGCTGTGTGTGAGACGAAGGAAATAATAAACACAGTCTTGACCTTTAAAGCTCTTTACTGAAAGCTGCTCTCTACAGATGTCTTTTCTACTGTATATTATCAGAATGAGAATGGAAAGAAGAGTCCAAACACGTATGATGAAATATGCACAAAGCCATGTACATACTGCACATAGACATTAGACAATACTGTGACACGCAAACCTGTTTCTTCTTCTATTACCTAAGGAGGTTAAACGGACGAGATTGTAGCTAGGGCATTGATGAATCAGATACCTTCTAGTTACCGGGAATTTACTTAGCTTTGTAAGTGTGAATATTTACTCTGGCGTGTGTTAAGGCATAGTGCTTGTGCCTGTACAGAGTGTAATGTTCTGCTAGGTTTTAATGCATTAGCCGTGTGTGTGTGTGTGTGTGTGTGTGTGTGTGTGTGTGTGTGTGTGTGTGTGTGTGTGTGTGTGTGTGTGTGTGTGTGTGTGTGTGTGTGTGTGTGTGTGTGTGTGTGTGTGTAATAGTCTCCATGGCAGTAGCTGTGGTGAATACTAATGGTTGTCATATAACATGAAAAGGCTGATAATGACACAAAGAGGAATTTCTCTGTTGGGGGTTGGTCCTCCAAGACTCTAGTCACACAGCTGGATTACAATACCCCCTCATGGGAGCTGATTAGCTATAGGAGCGCCAAATGTCTCTGACAATGGCACAATGACAAGTGCATGTGAGGGCACACTCACACACAATTACAGGCACGTACACACACACAAATTCACATTCGCACACACATGCAGACGTTGTGGCGAAATCTGCTCGGAGCCTTCACCGCGCACTGCCACTTTAAGAGCAGTAAGGAAGGAGGAAATAAAGAGAGCTCGTTCAGCTCTTTGGGGAGGGGCTCTTGGCTGGCGCGACAGTTTGATTGTGTGTGCTGTGCTGCAGAAGTTTTGTTTGTTTTCAGCGTTTGTAGTTTATAAAGTATTTAACTCAATCATCGTTGTGATCGCTTTAGATCGTGGTTGTTTTTGTTTGGGACCGCGCCCGTTATGGATCGCATGGATTAGTAGCAACATTGTTGCGAAGCTTTAACATACAAACCAACAAACCATCGGACAGTCAGACCGTACACTAGCAAGCCTGAAGACCACAGCTAAGATTTCTCTTTTTCTCTCTCTTTCTCCTCCCACTCGTTCATGCTTTACCCTGCAACAGACTCTCTATTTTTCAAATGCACTTCCCATTGAAGTTCATTAGAGCTGGACTATTATTGCCCTGCCAGTATTTTGATGGACATTTTAGTTAAAAGGGAGGTTGCTTGCAGGTTGTGTATTGTTATGTGAACTGTATTGAGGTGAGGTGTACTAATAACATGTGGCCGAGAAGACTGTGGACATTTTTAAGGCCTTTGTTGTGTCGATGAACACCCCCCACATTCATACCCTCTGCACTCATCCACTATCCAATAATACAAATTATTGCAAATCCTCTGTTGATGACTGGGTTCATTCTTGTATGAAGTTGCTGTCTAATTGCTCTGCCATTATTAGTATTAGTATTATTGTATGAGGTATTCTTGTTGGGGTTACCCCTGTGCTGTGATGTGGGTTTTATATGGTGTGTATTCTCTTTTCTGTCCACTGGCTATCTGGTAAACAGGCTACACTCTAGGCAGTCTCTTCTGCTGATGTGTGTGGGTCTGGTAGTGGTACTCTCTCTATTCTACTCTTTTCCTTTCGGCATGATTAATACCTGCCTGGCGACAGGCATGTCTGTCAGATGATGAAAGGTGGCAGCTCTCCCAGATGTTGGACATGAACAGTGAGGTTTGTACTCTTACACTCGGCCGTACAACCGTCTTCAAACACAAAATCTATACCCGGCATGAGGTCCCCATTAAGCAGCGTCCCTACAGGCTGTCCCCTGCCAAACTGGCAATTCTCAATGAACAGCTCAAAAGCATGTTGGAGAATGGAATTGTGGAACCTTCTCTTTCAGGATGGGCTTCTCCGGTTGTCCTGATTCCTAAGAAAGATGGTGGATATCGATTCTGTGTGGACTACAGGAAGCCGAATGCCATAACAGAAAGCGATGCCTACCCTCTACCAAACATAAATGACATACTGGAATCTCTGGCAGGAGCATCCATCTTTAGTAATCTGGATCTGAACAGTGGCTATTGGCGGGTGTCAATGGATCCCGCTAGCTAGGACAAGACGGCCTTTGTCACCCCTGCTGGTTTGTACTCCTTCAAAGTCATGCCTTTTGGTTTGAAGAATGCTCCAGCAACCTTCCAAAGGTTGATGGAGACTGTCCTGGGAGATCTGAGGAGTAGAAATTGTCTTGTGTATCTGGATGACATCATAATCTACTCCTCTTCTGTCGCGGATCATCTGCAAGACATTCAGTCCGTCTTTGACAGACTAAAGGCTGCAGGTTTGACCTTGAACTTGAAGAAGTGTCGTTTCTGTCTGCCAGAACTCAAGTTCCTTGGTCATGTGGTTAATGCTGAAGGTATCCATGCAGATCCAGCCAAAGTTGCAGCCGTGAAGGAATTCCCAATTCCCACATCCCTCAAGGCTGTTCAGCAGTTTCTGGGCATGGCTGGATGGTACCACAGGTTTGTGCCTGACTTTTCAAAGGTAGCTGAACCCCTCAACCACCTTAAGAAAGGTGTGAAATTCCAATGGACCCCTTTATGCCAAAGTGCATTTGAAGCACTCAAAAACAGTCTAATTACTCCTCCAGTGCTTGGACATCCTAACCTGAATGCTCATTTCATTGTGTACACGGATGCAAGTCAAACAGGACTTGGAGCAGTCTTGGCTCAACAAACAGGACTTGGAACAGAAGAAGTTCTTGCCCTTGCAAGTCGCACCCTTAATTCAGCCGAGAGGAACTATTCAACGACTGAAAGGGAGTGCCTCGCTGTGGTCTGGGCTTTGGAGAAATGGAGCTACTACTTGGAGGCAAAGATCTTCACCGTTGTCACAGACCATGCTGCTCTGCAGTGGGTTCTGGCATCAGGCAAGACCAACAGCCGCCTTATTTGCTGGTCTATCAGACTGCAGAAGTTTGACTTCATCATTGAGTATCGCAAAGGAAAACTGAACGTTGTACTAGATGCCCTTTCTCGGATTATAGAGACTGCCAATGTTTGTGCTCCCTTGTGCAGTACTTATACTACCGCTAAATGTTGGGATGATTCCTTTCCTCTGGATGATGAGAGTGTATGGAGAGCACAGCAGAAGGATGCTGCCATAATGGCGATCCACAAGAGTCTGTCTGAAGAAGACTCCAAGAGTCGCTTCAATGATAAGTATAGCATAATTCAGGATAAAGTGTATCGAAAAACTCCAAGAGGAGATGGAATACACAGCACCCATTACCGCGTCTTCATTCCCTCTACATTGTGTGACCAGATAATCCAAGCTTATCATGCCAATCCCATGAGTGGCCATCTTGGAGTTTTTAAAACTTATCGAAGACTACAAGAGGTGGTTTACTGGCCAGGCATGTGGGTTGATACCCGGAAGTTTGTACAGCAGTGTGAAGTCTGCCAGAAATACAAACCAGACATTGGCAGACCTGCTGGGAAAATGCAGCAGACCGTGGTGAACCATTCAAATGAAATGTTGGGAATTGACCTCATGGACCTTTTCTTCCCAGCCGGGGGACACGGAATGAATTTTTATTGGTGGTAGTGGACTACTACACACACTGGGTGGAGTTGTTTCCCCTCCGCAAAGCCACTGCATCAGCCATTGCTCTAATTCTGAGAAGGGAGGTCTTTACCAGATTCGGGATTCCAGACAAAATCCTCTCTGACCGAGGTCCGCAGTTCATATCAGGAATCTACAAAGAGTTCTGTACCTACTGGGGTGTAATTGCCAAGTTGACCACAGCCTATCATCTTCAGACCAACCTGACCGAGAGGGTAAACCGAACCCTGAAGGGGATGATTGCTTCATTCGTGGGGGATCAGCACACAAGTTGGGATCAGCATCTTCCAGAATTTCGCTTTGCACTGAACTCTGCCGTGCAGGAGACTTCTGGGGTCACTCCCCCCGAACTCCACCTGGAAAGACCACTAAAAGGTCCGATGGACAGGGTCTTGCAAAGTTCGAATGTTTCACCTGACTGCCCAGCGTTTGATGCCGTACAACACCACAACACCTTGCTAGCCAGAGTGGAGGCCAGCAAAACCAAAGCCAAACAACGACAGCTGAGAAACTATGACAAACATAGACGAGACGTGTGTTTTCCACCCCAGTCTCGTGTCTGGGTACGTTCACATCATCTGTCAAAGGCATCTAAGAAGTTCACTGCCAAGCTAGCTTCGAGATGGAAAGGTCCATACCGTGTAGTGCAGCAGTTGGGACCAGTGAACTACTTGGTCTGTTTGGAGGACACTGGGGAAGATGTCAGGACAGTGCATGTTGTTGACCTAAAGCCCTGCTACCCTACGGCAGAAGAGCTGGATCGCAGGCAAAAGCAACACCTGCAGGACCTCTTCGTGGAGGACTCTGATGATGAGGACTTCCCTGGTTTTGTGTAGCAGGAACATGAACCTGTCAAAGCCTGCATCCTCTCTGTTTCTACAGGCTTTGTTTTTTCATGGGGGGAGGAGTGTGGCGAAATCTGCACGGAGCCTTCACCGTGCACTGCCACTTTAAGAGCACATGAGCAGTAAGGAAGGAGGAGATAAAGAGAGCTCATTCAGCTCTTTGGGGAGGGGCTCATGGCTGGCGCGACAGTTTGATTGTGTGTGCTGTGCTTCAGAAGTTTTGTTTGTTTTCAGCGTTTGTAGTTTATAAAGTATTTAACTCAATCATCGTTGTGATCGCTTTAGATCGTGGTTGTTTTTGTTTGGGACCGCGCCCGTTATGGATCGCATGGATAGTAGCAACATTGTTGCGAAGCTTTAACATACAAACCAACAAACCATCGGACAGTCAGACCGTACACTAGCAAGCCTGAAGACCACAGCTAAGATTTCTCTTTTTCTCTCTCTTTCTGTCATGTCTTGTTATGTCTGTTCCTGTCCTTTCTCTTCACTCTGTCTCTCTCTGCTGGTCTTTTTAGGTTACCTTCTCTGTCTCTCATTCTTCAGCTGTTCTACATCTCCCCTAACTAGCTCATTCACTCTTTCACACCTGTTCTCTCTTCCCCCTCTGATTAGGTCTCTATTTCTCTCTCTGTTCCTGCTACTTTCAGTGTCTGATTCTTGTTTGTGTTTTTGATGCCAGAAGCAAGCTGTCGTCTCGTTTGCTTCCACCTTGTCCTATCCTGTCGGAGTCTGCCTGGCAGGTGCATCCTGCACTATACTACGTTCTTTTGTTCCATTGTCAACGTTGGAAGAGGATTTATGCCATTCCTGTTTTTCATTAAAGAACTCTGTTTTCTGTTAAAACCGCTTTTGGGTCTTCACTCAAGTACATAACAGAAGAATCAGAACCAAGAATGGACCCAGCGGCTCCGGACCCTTTTCACTCCGCGGTCGAGATCCTGGGAGCGATGCTAGGCAGACACGAGGAGGAATTGTCTGCTGCTCGACATGCCGTTGAGACCCTGGCCGTCCAAGTCTCCGACCTCACAAGACAGGTTCACCAACTCCACCTCGATCCACCGCCCACTTCCAGGGTTTCCGAGTCTCCGGAGCCCAGGATCAACAACCCGCCCTGTTACTCTGGGGAGCCCACTGAGTGTCGCTCATTCCTCACTCAGTGTGATGTGGTGTTCTCTCTCCAGCCCAACACTTACTCCAGGAGCGCAGCCCGCATCGCCTACGTCATTTCTCTCCTTACCGGACGGGCGCGTGAGTGGGGCACGGCAATCTGGGAGGCGAGGGCTGAGTGTATTAACCAGTTTCAGGACTTTAAGGAGGAGATGATACGGGTTTTTGACCGTTCTGTTTTTGGGGAGGAGGCTTCCAGGGCCCTGTCTTCCCTATGTCAGGGGAATCGATCCATAACGGATTATTCTATTGAGTTTCGCACTCTCGCTGCCTCTAGTGACTGGAACGAGCCGGCTTTGCTCGCTCGTTTTCTGGAGGGTCTCCTCGTCGAGGTTAAGGATGAGATCCTCTCCCGGGAGGTTCCTTCCAGTCTGGACTCCTTAATAGCCCTCGCTATTCGCATAGAGCGACGGTTTGATCTTCGTCGCCGAGCTCGTGGAAAGGAGCTCGCGTTCTCCGTTGCTCCCCTCTCCACATCACTGCCACCTGCCGCATCACTGCCACCCTCCTCCGCCGGCTCGGATGCTGAGCCTATGCAGCTGGGGGTATCCGCATCTCGGCCAAGGAGAGGGAACGGAGAATCACCAATCGCCTCTGTCTCTACTGCGGCTCCGCTGGTCATTTTGTCACCTCATGTCCAGTAAAAGCCAGAGCTCATCAGTAAGGGGAGGGCTACTGGTGAGCGCAACTACTCAGGCCTCTCCTTCTGGATCATGCACTACCTTTCCGGTCCATCTCCGCTGGCCCGGTTCATCTGCTTCCTGCAGTGCCTTGATAGACTCTGGGGCGGAGGGCTGTTTTATGGACGAGACCTGGGCTCGGGAACATGACATTCCTCTCAGACAGTTAAGGGAGCCCACGGCCTTGTTCGCTTTAGATGGTAGTTCTCTCCCCAAGATTCAGCGTGAGACGCTGCCTTTAACCCTCACTGTCTCTGGTAATCATAGCGAAACCATTTCTTTTTTAATTTTTCGTTCACCTTTTACACCTGTTGTTTTGGGTCATCCCTGGCTAGTGCGCCATAACCCTTCTATTAATTGGTCTAGTAATACTATCCTATCCTGGAATGTTTCTTGTCATGTGACCTGTTTAATGTCTGCTATCCCTCCTGTTTCCTCTGTCTCTTCTTCACAGGAGGAGCCTGGCAATTTGACAGGGGTGCCGGAGGAGTATCACGATCTGCGCACGGTGTTCAGTCGTTCCAAGGCCACTTCTCTCCCTCCACACCGGTCGTATGACTGTAGTATTGATCTCCTTCCGGGAACTACTCCCCCGGGGTAGATTATACTCTCTGTCGGCTCCCGAACGTAAGGCACTCGAGGATTATTTGTCGGTTTCGCTCGACGCCGGTACCATAGTCTCCTCCTCCTCTTTTTTTTGTTCAGAAGAAGGACGGGTCCCTGCGCCCATGCGTGGATTATCGAGGGCTGAATGACATAACAGTTAAGAATCGTTATCCGCTTCCTCTTATGTCTTCAGCCTTCGAGATCCTGCAGGGAGCCAGGTTTTTCACCAAATTGGACCTTCGTAACGCCTACCATCTCGTGCGCATCAGGGAGGGGGACGAGTGGAAGACGGCGTTTAACACTCCGTTAGGGCACTTTGAATACCGGGTTCTTCCTTTCGGCCTCGTTAACGCTCCAGCTGTCTTTCAGGCACTAGTTAACGACGTCCTGAGAGACATGCTGAACATTTTTGTTTTCGTTTACATGGACGATATCCTGATTTTTTTCACCGTCTCTCTCGATTCATGTTCAGCACGTGCGACGCGTCCTCCAGCGCCTTTTGGAGAACTGTCTTTATGTGAAGGCTGAGAAGTGCACTTTTCATGCCGCCTCTGTCCCTTTTCTCGGTTCCGTTATTTCCGCTGAGGGCATTAAGATGGATCCCGCTAAGGTCCAGGCTGTCATTGATTGGCCCGTTCCTAAGTCACGCGTCGAGCTGCAGCGCTTTCTGGGCTTCGCTAATTTCTATCGTCGTTTCATCCGTAATTTCGGTCAGGTGGCAGCTCCCCTCACAGCCCTTACTTCTGTTAAGACGTGCTTTAAGTGGTCCGTTTCCGCCCAGGGAGCTTTTGATCTTCTTAAGAATCGTTTTACATCCGCACCTATTCTTGTTACACCTGACATCTCTAGTCAGTTTGTTGTTGAGGTTGACGCGTCAGAGGTGGGCGTGGGAGCCATTCTTTCTCAGCGCTCTCTCTCTGACGGCAAGGTCCATCCTTGCGCGTTTTTCTCTCATCGCTTATCGCCGTCAGAACGTAACTATGATGTTGGTAATCGCGAACTGCTCGCCATCCGCTTAGCCCTAGGCGAATGGCGACAGTGGTTGGAGGGGGCGACCGTTCCTTTTGTCGTTTGGACTGACCATAGGAACCTTGAGTACATCCGTTCAGCCAAACGACTTAATGCGCGTCAGGCTCGTTGGGCTCTGTTTTTCGCTCGTTTCGAGTTTGTTATTTCTTATCGTCCGGGCTCAAAAAACACCAAGCCTGATGCTTTATCTCGTCTCTTCAGTTCTTCTGAGGTCTCCACCGACCCCGAGGGGATTCTCCCTGAAGGGCGTGTTGTCGGGTTGACTGTCTGGGGAATTGAGAGGCAGGTAAAGCAAGCACTCATTCACACTCCGTCGCCGCGAGCTTGTCCTAGGAACCTTCTGTTCGTTCCCGTTCCTACTCGTCCGGCCGTTCTTCAGTGGGCCCACTCTGCCAAGTTAGCCGGCCACCCCGGCGTTCGGGGTACGTTCGCTTCCATTCGCCAGCGTTTCTGGTGGCCCACTCGGGAACGTGACGCGCGTCGATTTGTCGCCGCTTGTTCGGTCTGCGCGCAGACTAAATCTGGGAACTCTCCTCCTGCCGGCCGTCTCAGACCGCTTCCCATTCCCTCTCGACCGTGGTCTCACATCGCTTTAGATTTCATCACCGGACTGCCTTCATCAGCGGGGAAGACAGTTATTCTTACGGTTGTCGATAGATTCTCTAAGGCGGCTCATTTCATTCCTCTCGCTAAGCTCCCTTCTGCTAAGGAGACGGCTCAGATCATTATCGAGAATGTTTTCCGAATTCATGGCCTTCCGTCTGACGTCGTTTCCGACAGAGGCCCGCAGTTCACGTCTCAATTTTGGAGGGAGTTTTGCCGTTTGATTGGGGCTTCCGTCAGTCTCTCGTCCGGCTTTCATCCCCAGTCTAACGGTCAAGCCGAACGGGCCAATCAGACTGTTGGTCGCATTTTACGCAGTCTTTCTTTTCGTAACCCTGCGTCTTGGTCAGAACAGCTCCCCTGGGCAGAGTACGCCCACAACTCGCTTCCCTCGTCTGCTACCGGTCTATCTCCTTTTCAGAGTAGCCTCGGGTACCAGCCTCCGCTGTTCTCATCTCAGCTCGCCGAGTCCTGCGTCCCCTCCGCTCAGGCTTTTGTCCAGCGTTGCGAGCGCACCTGGAAGGGGGTCAGGTCGGCACTTTGCCGTAATAGGGCGCAGACTGTGAGGGCCGCTAATAAGCGTAGGACCAAGAGTCCTAGATATTGTTGCGGTCAGAGAGTATGGCTCTCCACTCAGAACCTTCCCCTTAAGACAGCTTCTCGCAAGTTGGCCCCGCGGTTCATTGGTCCGTTCCGTATTTCCCAGGTCATTAATCCTGTCGCAGTGCGACTTCTTCTCCCGCGCTATCTTCGTCGCGTTCACCCGGTCTTCCATGTCTCCTGTGTTAAGCCCGTTCTTCGCGCCCCGCTCGTCCCTCCCCCCATCCTTGTCGAGGGCGCACCCATCTACAGGGTTCGTAAGATTTTGGACATGCGCCCTCGGGGCCGTGGTCATCAGTACCTAGTGGATTGGGAGGGGTACGGTCCTGAGGAGAGGAGTTGGGTTCCCTCTCGGGACGTGCTGGACCGTTCGCTGATCGATGATTTCCTCCGTTGCCGCCAGGTTTCCTCCTCGAGTGCGCCAGGAGGCGCTCGGTGAGTGGGGGGGTACTGTCATGTCTTGTTATGTCTGTTCCTGTCCTTTCTCTTCACTCTGTCTCTCTCTGCTGGTCTTTTTAGGTTACCTTCTCTGTCTCTCATTCTTCAGCTGTTCTACATCTCCCCTAACTAGCTCATTCACTCTCACACCTGTTCTCTTCTTCCCCTCTGATTAGGTCTCTATTTCTCTCTCTGTTCCTGCTACTTTCAGTGTCTGATTCTTGTTTGTGTTTTTGATGCCAGAAGCAAGCTGTCGTCTCGTTTGCTTCCACCTTGTCCTATCCTGTCGGAGTCTGCCTGGCAGGTGCATCCTGCACTATACTACGTTCTTTTGTTCCATTGTCAACGTTGGAAGAGGATTTATGCCATTCCTGTTTTTCATTAAAGAACTCTGTTTTCTGTTAAAACCGCTTTTGGGTCTTCACTCAAGTACATAACACTTTCTCCTCCCACTCGTTCATGCTTTACCCTGCAACAGACTCTCTATTTTTCAAATGCACTTCCCATTGAAGTTCATTAGAGCTGGACTATTATTGCCCTGCCAGTATTTTGATGGACATTTTAGTTAAAAGGGAGGTTGCTTGCAGGTTGTGCATTGTTATGTGAACTGTATTGAGGTGAGGTGTACTAATGACATGTGGCCGAGAAGACTGTGGACATTTTTAAGGCCTTTGTTGTGTCGATGAACACCCCCCACATTCATACCCTCTGCACTCATCCACTAGAAAATAATACAGATTATTGCAAATCCTCTGTTGATGACTGGGTTCGTTCTTGTATGAAGTTGCTGTTTAATTGCTCTGCCATTATTAGTATTAGTATTATTGTATGAGGTATTCTTGTTGGGGTTACCCCCGTGCTGTGATGTGGGTTTTATATGGTGTGTATTCTCTTTTCTCTCCACTGGCTATCTGGTAAACAGGCTACACTCTAGGCAGTCTCTTCTGCTGATGTGTGTGGGTCTGGTAGTGGTACTCTCTCTATTCTACTCTTTTCCTTTTGGCATGGTTAATACCTGCCTGGCGCCCGAACAAAATCTTTCTTTACCCCTCTCTAATAAATACCGCTACAGAATTGGCACCCAAACAGGGACTTGAACCCTGGACCCTTCACACTGCTTGGATCCTCATGTGCACACACACACACACTAGCTACAGACCCCTCCTCTTTTGAGCTAGCTGACAAGTTGGCAGTGACACCTGTATCTCTCTCTCTGACCTACCCGTCTCCTCAGTCTGTCCATCTCTCCTTTGGCACCACATCATGGCATCCATCCATCCATCCATCCATAATCCATGAATCCATCCATCTCTCCCACTGGTCTAGCTTAGCGTTCCTCTCTCTCATTTAGTCTATCTGCTACCTACCTCCTCTCCTTGAGTCTACCTGATACCTACCTTCTCTCCTCTAGTCTACCTGATACCTACCTCCTCTCCTCTAGTCTACCTGATACCTACCTCCTCTCCTCTAGTCTACCTGATACCTACCTCTTCTCCTCTAGTCTACCTGATACCTACCTCTTCTCCTCTAGTCTATCTGATACCTACCTCCTCTTCTCTAGTCTACCTGATACCTACCTCCTCTCCTCTCATCTACCTGTTACCTACCTCCTCTCGTCTACCTGTTACCTACCTCCTCTCGTCTACCTGATACCTACCTCCTCTCGTCTACCTGATACCTACCTCCTCTCGTCTACCTGATACCTACCTCCTCTCCTCTAGTCTACCTGATACCTACCTCCTCTCGTCTACCTGATACCTACCTCCTCTCCTCTAGTCTACCTGATACCTACCTCCTCTCGTCTACCTGATACCTACCTCCTCTAGTCTACCTGATACCTACCTCCTCTCCTCTAGTCTACCTGATACCTACCTCCTCTCCTCTAGTCTACCTGATACCTACCTCCTCTCCTCTAGTCTACCTGATACCTATAGTACCTCCTCTCGTGACGATAGAAAGGGTAAAAACATACCGGGGACAAAGGCACCAGTCCCCAGCCAAACATACCTCCGGCACACACACACCCACCGTGCAACCCCAGACCCCCACCACACACGCCTTCACACCCTGCCTCCACACGTTAATGCTCACACACACTCACACACACAGTGACACATGCCAATGTATGAATGGAGACGAGTGACATGCCATTGAATCTGTGAATGACCTTGTGGTTGACCTCTGCGGTAATTGACAAGTTCAGTCAGCGGCCAGCAGGACACACACATGCACTCCGCTGCCCAACTTTGCAGTCTGTCTGCCAGGTCACGTCCATCCGGACCATTACATTTGTCATTTATAAATGGAAATATATGGGTCTCAGGACAACAATTTATTTCAGAGCACATTTGATAAGAGTCATTCACATGTTGATTTACACGCTAAAAGCCAGTTTGTTACAAGTCACGTCATGAGGGGATTGTTTTTCCTAACAATCTGTCTACATAACATCAGCGGGAGGGAGGCCCACCATGAAACCCATTGCAGGTGTTCTGCGTTATTAATATCAGTGTTATTAATAACGCAGAACAGCCTTTACAGAGTGTGTAGGGCCTGGGTGAGTGAGTGTGTTTGGGGAGAGGTTGTGCCTATGCATGTATGTGTGTGTGTGTGTTCACTGACTGGAATGTCTGATGTATCCTTTGGAGTTGTATGAAAAGAAGAAAGTCCTGGAGGAATTGTCAGGCGAAGCGACGAGACAACAAAATGACGAGACGACGACAGAACATCAGAACATTGTTTGATTCTGAATGTTTGATACCTCCAGCACCAGTCACTTCCCCACATCACACACCCGCAAATCAAACCGCTTTAAAAATGCACAAGGATGAAATGCACAAGGATGAAACGCACAGGGATGCAACGTTCACGCACACACACACACACACACGCATACGCACACGCACACACCTTGCAGCGAACACATTCTCTAACGAATAGACCTTGTGCTGACAGAGGCCGAGAACAGCTCTCATCCATTGTCCAGGTCATTGTGTCACTAAAGTGTCCTTTTGTTGCCAAACATAGTCCTGAGATCTGGGCTCTGCACTTGGAGATGTGTCTCGTTCTGTTAATGCATTAAAGGGTCATGGCAGTAGAGCTGTGGTGAGCCAACAGCATGCTGAGCCGTATCAGGGGGCAAACTAAACACACACACACACACACACACAAAGCACTGTAGGAGGGGTGAGCCAGTCCGGCTGGTGGGACAGCATGGGCAGAAACGCCACCATCTGCTGAGGACAGATCTGTGAAAAACAGACAGCCCCTTTGGCATCACCCGCATGAGAGGGCTTCTCAAGGACTAGGGGTGTGATCAACAACCTCACACATACATGCACACACACACACACACACACACACACACACACACACACACACACACACACACACACACACACACACACACACACACACACACACACACACACACACACACACACACACACACAAATACATAAAACATAAACTAACACACATATCATGTCATATCTGTTCACACGCACACACACATATGCACACACACAGACAGACAAATGCGTGCACACACATGCACACACACACACACACACACACCACCACTACCACTATCCTAACCAGCTGTCATATTCAGCATGTCCAAATGCACTGTGCTAAGGTTTGTCCTACTTCACTGCTGCCTCCCCTGTTTCTGGGACCTCATATTTAATAGGCAGCACAGTCTTCCACTCAATATTATACCAATTCACCACAACATTAGAGACTCCTTTTGCATGAATCAAACTGCTATACAAACACCGATGGCTCCTCCAAAGACAAGTTAACTATTGGCTGCTCCATGTGTCAATTACCTTGAGGGGAAGAGCCTTGAAAACTAAGGCCTCATCCCATTGGCTGCTCCCAAAGGCAAGTCTACAATTATTGACTGTTCCATGAGTTAATTACTACAAGGGGAAGAGCCTTGGACACTAAGTCCTTATCCCAGTTGATAGCCAAACAGCCTGCAGTGCCTTTAGCTAGACTGCCTTGGCTTAACGACTCTAATTGGCCTGTTATTAAGTCTCTTTAATGAATGGTTTCACATGCATCCCCATTCTATGGGCTTTGCCCCTGTATGTGCTATGATGATATAGTCTTTATGTGTCGCCAGCTGGCGCTGTATGTTGTAGGATCAATATTCTAAGGTAACATCCACAATGAGATCTGTCATTGTATCATTATGCATACATACTGTAGTAACATACTGTAGTAACCATTCCTGTCATTTGAATGTTGAGAATCTGATAAGAAAAGTTACAAAATTAATTTAGAGGTGCATGAATTTAAATATGCAATGCTTTCCATCTATTACGTTACTTAACGATGAAAGCTCCTTGAATCTCAATCAATCAGAGAAGATTACTTCTGGCAGCACTGCCGCAAAATAAAGATGATGGCTCTTAGATGGCATCCACCACACTTTCTCCCATTTAACCAGTGGATACAGTTATTATTTGAGGGGGAATGGGTTTGGTATATCTTTGTATGCATTTATTCTAATGTTTTGTCTTGCACCTGTAACCCCCTCGCTGAAAAAGAAAAATTACAAAATTGAATACAAAGTTGCCCCCCTCCCCACTGAGTGGGACTCAAATGTCTGACCTTGCATCTGTCAGTCCATCACAGTCCATGTCATTACATCAAGACGTTGGAACCTCTTGACACGGCCCGACCGTGATGTTCTAAGGATTCTACTTTATAGTGTATGTTAGACTTACACCTACACCCAGCCCTGATCCCTCCCTCCCTCCCTCCCTCCCTCCCTCCCTCCCTCCCTCCCTCCCTCCCTCCCTCCCTCCCTCCCTCCCTCCCTCCCTCCCTCCCTCCCTCCCTCCCTCCCTCCCTCCCTCCCTCCCTCCCTCTCACCTCTGACCACTATCGTGGTAGACTTCTTGGCCGGGTTGCCCACGTTGTTAGTGGCCACACAGCTGTATACACCAGCCTCGTCTGAGGTGATGGCCGGCAGGGTGAGTGTTCCACCCTTTACCACACTTTTCTCAGGCAGGCTGTCGGAGCTGCTGACCCAGCTCAGCGTTGGTTTGGGCTCCCCACCCGTAGTGATACATACCAGGGACACCGTCTGGCCAGGGTTCACCACAATGGGGTCCTCCACTAGCAGCTTGATGGACGGAGACACTGGAGAGAAAGAGGTTAGAGTTTTGGTGTTATCTTATAGACTTTATGGTGCATGTCTTGTTGATGAGAGCGAAGACCAACCTGTCTTTTTTGGTGAGTTTGAAGACAATTCTGTCTTGTTGGTGAGTTTGAAGACAATTCTGTCTTGTTGGTGAGTTTGAAGGCAATTCTGTCTTGTTGGTGGGTTTGAAGACTAATCTGTCTTGTTGGTGAGTTTGGAGACGAATCTGTTTTGTTGGTGAGTTTGGAGACGAATCTGTTTTGTTGGTGAGTTTGGAGACTAACCCGTCTTGTTGGTGAGTTTGGAGACTAACCTGTCTTGTTGGTGAGTTTGGAGACTAACCTGTCTTGTTGGTGAGTTTGGAGACTAACCTGTCTTGTTGGTGAGTTTGGAGACTAACCTGTCTTGTTGGTGAGTTTGGAGACTAATCTGTCTTGTTGGTAAACGTGATTTATGCTTGATCCGGCAATGCAGTGCTGAAGATCCATATGAAGGGTGTGATGCAATTGCGGAGCCTTCGGAGACCAACTCAAGCTCCTTACTGAAATGCTGTGCGCCTCCCAAAGTAACAATGCAAAGGGCTCTGTAACAATGCAAAGGGCTCTGCATAGCACCATATAGCTCTGCACTGACATTGTTTTATTTTTATATTTTACCTTTATTTAACCAGGCAAGTCAGTTAAGAACAAATTCTTATTTTCAATGACGGCCTGGGAACAGTGGGTTAACTGCCTGGTCAGGGGCAGAACGACAGATTTGTACCTTGTCAGCTCAGGGTTTGAACTCGCAACCTTGGGGTTACTAGTCCAACGCTCTAACCACTATGGAGAACCTTGATGAAAGGCTATCAGAATAAGTTTGTAAATATAAACATCTTGATGATACCTCATGTAGGGAATCGAAAATGAGTTTGAACTCCTGGAAAGAGGTTGGGGAGGTAATGGGGATAGATGGGATAAAAATGTATTGTGACAGTACCACAATTTGCTTACTAAAGTCTGATTTGGATATATTGGGATGTTTTCACTGCATAACGTTAGGAAGTTGTCCCTTTTCAAATTTAGAAGAAGTGACAGCTAAATGCTAACTCCTGTTTGTCTAAGCTGGTAGCATAGCTAGCATATAGAAATCAGTGGTGGTAGTCAAAGTCATTTTCAACTGTAATGCAGTTGATTGATGATGATGACAAACATGTATTGGGGTTGACATCAATACAAGTATTGTACTCAGATTTTTACCTCAGCATAGTGTAAAATACACATAGCCTAAATGTAGGCTAATTGTGCTGACGGTCAAAGAGGAGATTCCGGATCTTTCCTTCACAGAATCATTCCCCAAAACGTTTCTATGGCTTTTCCATTGTTATGGTCTAATTCTATTGACCTCTTTACCTCATCTATGGAAGTGGAAGCTTGCCACAAGAAGTGGAGGCAGTTGCGTTACAAACTCATAAAGCAAAACAATTAAATTAAGGGTTGAAGCAGAGATGCAGGTGGGAAGCACGTGTCTTTTTGATTTGCCAATTGCTCGTAATTAGCTGGCTGGCTATAGAGATTAGCCCTGAATCACTACGAGTGGTGCCTTATAAGTGGTGCAGACCAATTTATTGGATGCGTATGACAGCTCCCAAAGTGCAAGAAGTATGAATGCTCTGACATTTGCTGAGGCCACATTGCCTAAATGCTGTACGGCCACTGCAGAAATCAGATTGACCTTTAAGTTTGAAGCTACTAACCTGCAATGTTAGTTATTTTGAAGACTAACCACCTCTTGTTAGTGATTTTGAAGACTAGCCCCCTCTTGTTAGTGAGTTTGAAGACTAACCCCCTCTTGTTAGTGATTTTGAAGACTAACCCCCTCTTGTTAGTGAGTTTGAAGTCTAACCCACTCTTGTTAGTGATTTTGAAGACTAACCCCCTCTTGTTAGTGATTTTGAAGACTCCCCCCCTCTTGTTAGTGATTTTGAAGACTAACCCCATCTTGTTAGTGAGTTTGAAGACTAACCACCTCTTGTTAGTGATTTTGAAGACTAACCCCATCTTGTTAGTGATTTTGAAGACTAACCCCCTCTTGTTAGTGATTTTGAAGACTAACCCCATCGTGTTAGTGAGTTTGGAGACTAACCCCATCGTGTTAGTGAGTTTGGAGACTAACCCCATCGTGTTAGTGAGTTTGGAGACTAACCCCCTCTTGTTAGTGAGTTTGGAGACTAACCCCATCGTGTTAGTGAGTTTGGAGACTAACCCCATCTTGTTAGTGATTTTGAAGACTAACCCCCTCTTGTTGGTTAAGTTTAATGACTTAAACCATCCTGTTACTGATTTAGAAGTCTAACCCCCTCTTGTTAGTGGGATTGGAGGGTAACCCACTCTTGTTAGTGATTTTGAAGACTAACCCCATCTTGTTAGTGAGTTTGGAGACTAACCCCATCGTGTTAGTGATTTAACCTCTTTGAACTCTAGGGGCGCAATTTCATTTTTGGATGAAAAACGTTCCCGTTTTAAACAAGATATTTTGTCACAAAAAGATGCTCGACTATGCATATAATTGCTACTGTTCGAAAGAAAACACTCTGACGTGTCCAGAAATACAAATATCTTCTCTGTGCGTGCCCTTTAACGTGAGCTTCAGGCAAAACCAAGATGACATGGCATCCAGGAAATGACAAGGATTTTTGAGGCTCTGTTTGTCATGATCTCCTTATATGGCTCTGAATGCAAGAGGAATGAGTCTGCCCTTTCTGTCGTTTCCCCAAGGTGTCTGCAGCATTGTGACGTATTTGTAGGCAGATCATTGGAAGATTGACCATAAGAGACCACATTTACCACGTGTCCGCCCGGTGTCCTGCGCCGAAATTGGTGCGCAAAAGTCACCTGCCAGTATTTTTCCAAACAATACACAGAGTAAAGCAAGCTTCCACGAACTGCATGTCAATGAAGAGATATGTGAAAAAACACCTTGAGGACTGATTCCAAACAACGTTTGCCATGTTTCGGTCGATATTATGTAGTTAATCCGGAAAAAGTTTTACGTTGTAGGTGACTGCATTTTCGGTTCGTTTCAGTAGCCAGGCGCAATGTAGAAAACGGAACGATTTCTCCTACACACAGAAGCTTTCAGGAAACACTGCGCATTTGGTGTGTAACTGAGAGTCTCCTCTTTGAAAACATCAGAAGCTCTTCAAAGGTAAATGATTTTATTTATTTGGTTATCTGGTTTTTGTGAAAATGTTGCGTGCTACATGTTATTCAAAATGCATTGCTAGCTTTGCATACTCTTACACAAATTAGTCCATTTCTATGGTTCAAAAGCATATTTTGAAAATCTGAGATGACAGTGTTGTTAAGAAAAGGCTAAGCTTGAGAGCAGATGCATTATTTTCATTTTATTTGCGATTTTCAGAAATCGTTAACGTTACATTATGCTAATGAGCTTCAGGCTATAACTGTATACAGGGTTTTTTTCATAGCCAAACGTGAACAAAACGGAGTGATTTGTCCTACACAAATAATATTTTTTTGAAAAACTGCACATTTGCTATGTAACTGAGAGTCTCCTCATTGAAAACATCCGAAGCTCTTCAAAGTTAATGATTTTATTTATTTGGTTATCTGGCTTTTGTGAAAATGTTGCGTGCTACATGCTACACAAAATGCTATGCTAGCTTTGCATACTCTTACACAAATTAGTCAATTTCTATGGTTCAAAAGCATATTTTGAAAATCTGAGATGACAGTGTTGTTAAGAAAAGGCTAAGCTTGAGAGCAAACGCATTATTTTAATTTTATTTGCGATTTTCAGAAATCGTTAACGTTGCGTTATGCTAATGAGCCTGAGGCTTTAGTCACAATCCCGGATCCGGGATGGGGAGTTTCAAGAAGTTAAAAGACTAACCCCATCTTGTTAGTGAGTTTTAGACAATGCTGGCCGGCTAGTTCTGCAAGCTATTCCCAAGGAGAGACACCACTGTTATCAGGAGGACTATTGAAGTGTCGTATGTTTTAGTCTTTGCACAGTTGTTTAATTATTTTGGCCATGTGATGTTTACTAGATTTCAGATTTTAGATGTGAATGTGCAACATGTTTGATTTTTTTGAAGAGGACCACAATAGAAATAAGTATTTCACTTTTTTCTGTTATCCTCAACAAATGTTTTTATACATTGAATCCACATTTGGGGTTCAATTGTGTATTAAATTGTAAGATCAAAAACATCAACTCTGTCTTGTTGGTGAGTTTGAAGACTAACCTGTCTTGTTGGTGAGTTTGAAGACTAACCTGTCTTGTTGGTGAGTTTGAAGACTAACCTGTCTTGTTGGTGAGTTTGAAGACTAACCTGTCTTGTTGGTGAGTTTGAAGACTAACCTGTCTTGTTGGTGAGTTTGAAGACTAACCTGTCTTGTTGGTGAGTTTGAAGACTAACCTGTCTTGTTGGTGAGTTTGAAGACTAACCTGTCTTGTTGGTGAGTTTGAAGACAATGTTTCGGTCTGAAATACCACAGACGTTCCTAACGGAAGCGATGCAGCTGTAGTTGGCGTAGTCTTGAGGACGAAGGTTCTTCAGCTTCAAGATCTTCGTCTCCCCCTGCAGCTCAGATACACAATCAGAATAACACTAGTGTGAAAATGTGTGTGAATAGAATAAATAGAATAAATACATTAAGTATCTCCACTTCATTTAGGGCTTTTACATTTTTCAGAAATTGTGGTTGGATGATTCCAAGTTGGATGATTCCCTCCCTTCTGATTCTGATAATTTCTCAAAAACCTGGAAAACATTGGGACAGTTTCTGGAATGTTGCAACCCTATGCCATTCACATGTACTGTAAATCACGGAACCATTATTTAATCTGTTGCGAAACCACTGTGCAGATGACACCACGAATCACACAACGTGGTCTTCACCGCTACATCCCTCAACATCGGGCAGCCTCACTAGGAGGTTGTTCAATTTCACTGTGTGTCTGTTGACTCCTCCACCAACACCACACAGTAGCCTGACAGACAGAGACAGTGACTCCAGACTGGCCCAGCTATAGCCCCGTGATGGGATGTTATGAGAGTCTTTGATCTTCTTCCTCTCCACCAGGGGGTCAGATTAGAACTTCAGTCAGCCTGGCACATCAGTCCTCACAAGCCGTAATCATAGTCCTCACGAACCACAATCACAGTCCCCATAAACTCTAATCGCTCATCCCTTTCATTCTCCCCAAAGATCATCAATCTACTGCATGGCATTCAGATGTTAATTGTATTTGATTAGGGAGGGAGGGATGGACCCAGTCTGTGGCTGCAGTTGTTCTACCTCCTTCCCTCTGGTTTTGGCTGATAGTGGAAGATGTGTCTGGCGGGATGATGATTCAGAGGCCAGTTTAAAACAGTGGGAGACACATTGGAATAAAAATCATTTTGGAAGACAAGCGGGAAGAGGAAGAGAGGGCCTAAATCGAATCTTCCATTCCTCTCAACATTTTTAGAAAAAGCTGTTGTGCATCAACTCACTGCCTTCCGGAAGACAAACAATGTATACGAAATGCTTCAGTCCCATCATAGCACTGAGACTGCACTTGTAAAGGTGGCAAATTAACTTTTAATGGCTCCGCATCTGTCTTTGTGCTCCTAGATCTTAGTGCTGCATTGGATACCATCGATCACCACATTATTTTGGAGAGATTGGAAACCCAGATTGGTCTACACAGGCAAGTTCTGGCCTGGTTTAGATCTTATCTGTCAGAAAGATATCAGTTTGTCGCTGTGAATGGTTTGTCCTCTGACAAATCAAATGTAAATTTTGGTGTTCCTCAAGGTGCGTCACTTGAGTGGGTTGAGTCACTGACGTGGGTTGGCGCCCCTCTCTTGGGTTGTGCACTGGCGGAGATCTTTGTGAGCTATACTCGGCCTTGTCTCAGGATGGTAAGTTGGTGGCTGAAGATATCCCACTAATGGTGTGGGGGCTGTGCCTTGGCAAAGTGGGTGGGATTATATACTACCTGTTTGGCCCTGTCCGGGGGTATCATCGGAAGGGGCCACAGTGTCTGCTGACCCCTCCTGTCTCAGCCTCCAGTATTTATGCTGCATTAGTTTATGTGTCGGTGGCTAGGGTCAGTTTATTATATCTGGAGTACTTCTCCTGTCTTATCCGGTGTCCTGTGTGAATTTAAGTACGCTCTCTCTAATTCTCTCTTTCTTTCCCTTTCTCGGAGGATCTGAGCCCTAGGACCATGCCTCAGGACTACCTGGCATGATGACTCCTTGCTGTCCCCAGTCCACCTGGCCGTGCTGCTGCTCCAGTTTCAACTGTTCTGCCTGCCGCTATGGAATCCTGACCTGTTCTCCGGATGTGCTACCTGTCCCAGACCTGCTGTTTTCAACTGTCTAGAGACCGCAGGAGTGGTAGAGATACTCTTAATGAATTACTATGAAAAGCAAACTGACATTTACTCCTGAGGTGCTGACTTGCTGCACCCTCGACAACTACTGTGATTACTATTATTTGACCATGCTGGTCATTTATGAACATTTGAACATCTTGGGCATGTTCTGTTATAATCTCCACCCGGCACAGCCAGAAGAGGACTGGCCACCCCTCATAGCCTGGTTCCTCTCTAGGTTTTGGCGTTTCTAGGGAGTTTTTCCTAGCCACCGTGCTTCTACACCGCCATTGCTTGCTGTTTGTGGTTTTAGGCTGGGTTTCTGTACAGCACTTTGAGATATCAGCTGATGTACGAAGGGCTATATAAATACATTTGATTTGATTTGATGAGGATGGTCGGAGGAAGGAACATGGGGGTGGGATGGACAAGGATATGAGAGAGGTTAGACGATAAAATGTGGGCAGAAAAGAATGGAGATATAGAAAATAGGAAGGATGGATGAAAGAATAAGGCTTGTGTGAGAGATTGGAGGGATTGGAGGGAACGATGACAAAAGGCATAAAGGTGTGTAAGAATGGGAAAGGATAGAGAGAGAGAGAGAGGCTGTAAAACAGAGAGATGGATGAAGGAATTAATGAAGGAATGAAAGTGTGTTTAGGATGGGTTTATAAGGGTATATGGATAGATGAATGAAGGATGAAGAGTCTGGATATATTGTTGGTCTGGATGCATAGACACACAGCTGTGTGATCAACACAACCACGCCAGTAAAGCTTTCAACGGCGATGTCAACAAGACCTGGTCGCATTTATCTAAAATGACCTCTCAACATAAGTCAGCACCACCTTCACTCCTCTCCATCTCTAACATCATTGCTCTCTCCATCCACTCCTAATCAATAATATTAAGGAAGTCTCAATATTCTGCTTAGTTGAGTTAGAATAAGCTGTAGACCATACTATTTACCAAAAGAGTTTTCATCTATATTTTCCATAGCTGTCTATTTAACACCACAAACACTCAACGAGCTGTATAGGGCCATAAGAAAACAAGAAAATGCTCATCCAGAGGCGGTGGTCCTAGAGGCCGGTGATTTTATTGCAGCGAAACTGAAATTCTACCAGCATGTCACCTGTACAACTGAAGGCAAAAAAACAACTATTGATCACCTTTACTCCACAAGCAGAAATGCATACAAAGCTCTCCCTCGCCCTCCACTTGGCAAATCTCACCATAACTTCATTCTAGACAATCTGGATCCTCTCTTTCCAAAATTCTTGCAACACCTATGACTAGCCTATTCAACCTCTCTTTCGTCTAAGATCCCCAAAGATTGGAAAGCTGCCGTGGTCATCCCCCTCTTCAAAGGGGGAGACACTCTAGACCCAAACTGTTATAGACCAGTATCCATCCTGCACTGCCATTCAAAAATCTTTGAAAGTCAAGTTAACAAACAGATCACCGACCATTTCGAATCCCACTGTACCTTCTTCACTATGCAATCTGGTTTCCGAGCTGGTTATGGGTGCACCTCAGCCACGCTCAAGGTCCTAAACGGTATCACAACCGCCATCAATAAAAGACAGTAATGTGCAGCCGTCTTCATCAACCTGGCCAAGGCTTTCGACTCTGTTAATCACCACATTCTTATCGGCAGACTCAATAGCATTGGCTTCTCAAATGACTGCCTCGTCTGGTTCACAAACTACTTCTCAGACAGAGTTCAGTGTGTCAAATCGGAGGGCCTGTTGTCCGGACCTCTGGCAGTCTATATGGGGGTGACACAGGGTTCAATTATTGGGCCGATTCATTTCTCTGTATATATCAACGATGCAACTCTTGCTGCTGGTGATTCCCTGATCCACCTCTACGCAGACGACACCATTCTGTATACATCTAGCCCTTCTTTGGACACTGGACACAAACTTCCAAACGAGCTTCAATGCCATACAACACTCCTTCTGTGGCCTCCAACTGCTTTTAAATGCTCCAAACAAAAAGTAATCTAGAATCGACTTCCTATTTTGCAACAGAGCCTCCTTCACTCATGATGCCAAACGTATCCCTCGTAAAACTGACCATCCTACCAATCCTTGACTTCGGCAATGTCATTTACAAAATAGCCTCCAACACTCTACTCAGCAAATTGGATGTAGTCTATCACAGTGCCCAAATACTACCCACCACTGCGACCTGTATGCTCTCGTTGGCTTGCCCTTGCTACATTTTCGTCACCAAACCCACTGGCTCCAGATCATCTATAAGTCTTTGCTATGTAAAGCCCCGCGTTATCTCAGCTCAATGGTCACCAAAGCAACACCCACCCATAGCACTCCCTCCAGCAGGTATATTTCACTGGTCATCTCCAAAGCCCAACACTTGGCCACCTTTCCTTCCAGTTCTCTGCTGCCAATACCTGGAACGAATTACAAAAATCACTGAAGCTGGAGACTTATATCTACCTCTCTCACTTTAAGCATCAGCTGTCAGAGCAGCTTACCGATCACTGTACCTGTACACAGCCCATCTGTAAATAGCACACCCAACTACCTCCTCCCCATATTGCTATTTATTTTCTTGCTCTTTTGCACCCCAGTATATCTACTTGCACATCATAATATATAATCTGCACATCTATCACTCTAGAGTTAATGCTAAACTGTAATTATTTCACCTCTTTGGCATATTTATTGCCTTACCTCCCTAATCTTCTACATTTGCACACACTGTACATCTATTTTTTATTGTGTAATTGACTGTACGTTTGTTTGTGTGTAACTCTGTGTTGTTGTTTTTGTCTCACTGCTTTGCTTTATCTTGGCCAGGTCGCAGTTGTAAATGAGAACTTGTTCTCAACTGGCCTATCTGGTTAAATATAGGTGAAAAAAATGTATTCTCCTGCAGGAAATACCATTGACACACTCATTAATGAAGTGGCCTAATGAAGCAGATTCTAAAATACAGGACTGTTTCGCTAGCACAGACTGGAATATGTTCCGGGACTCATCCGATAACATTGAGGTTTATCACATTAGTCACCGGCTTCATTAATAAATGAATCGACAACTTCGTCCCCACAGTGACCGGACATACATATCCCAACCAGAAGCCATGAGTTAAAGGCAACATCCGCACTGAGCTAAAACCTAGAGTTACCACTATCAAGGAGTGGGACATTAATCCAGACATGTATTTTTTTATTTGACCAGGAACATTGACTGAGAACACATTCTTATTTACAGCAAGTTTACCTGGGGAACAGTTACAGGGGAAAGGAGAAGGATAAATGAGCCAATTGTAAACTGGGGATTACTAGGTGACCGTGAATGGTTTGAGGGCCAGATAGGGAATTTTAGCCAGGACAACAGGCTAACTCTTACAATAAGTGCCACGGGATCTTTAATGAACTCAGAGAGTCAGGACACCTGCTTAACATCCCACCTGAAAGATAGCACCCTACACAGGGCAGTGTCTCCAATCACTGCCCTGTGGCATTGGGATATTTTTTAGACCAGAGGAAAGAGTGCCTCCCACTGGCCCTCCAACACCACTTCAAGCAGGATCTGGTCTCCCATCCAGGGAATGACCAGGACCAACCCTGCTTTACTTAGCTTCAGAAGCAAGCCAGCAGTGGTATGCGGGGTGGTATGCTGCTGGCCTATATGTAATCTGTTAGAGGAATTATAAATTCCTCTATGTTTTGTAGCCAAAACCAAATTCACACTCTATCTATTTCATAATAAGTTGTAAGTTTATAATTTTTGCATGAAATAGATCGAGACCAGGCTTAAAAACAAGTTCAGCATTTATTCTTGATGAGTACTGACCCATAATACAAAGAACATTACATTTTAAAGGGAAGATAAAAATGACGTCATCAGTTCTCACACTCTCTCCGATCCACACAATAGCGCAGTGTCTTCAGGTCTGGAGATTGTCTCCTACTCCCCTCATAAAGCAAACGTTCCAATCTGTCTAAAAGACACTCTCCTCCACTAATGGAACATCAAAGAACATTCTTATCTTTCAGAAAATATATAGCCACCTTCTCCCTTAAACCCGCAAGGTACAGACAATTCATTCGTTTTACCTACAATTTCAGTCCTCCTTTAACCAAAAACCCATACATTTCATACCATAACATAATAGTATTAAAATGTAATGGTTCTAATAGAAATGTATACATAATTAATAATTTTAACTATAATTTCCTCCAACAAATCCCACTACGCCCTCAGACAAACCATCAAACAGGCAAAGCGTCAATTGCGTCAATACAGGACTAAGATCAAATCCTACTACAACAACTCTGACACTCGTCGGATGTGGCAGGGCTTGCAAACTATCATGGATTACAAAGGGAAACACAACCACGATTTGACCAGTGATGTAATCCTACCAGACGAGCTAAAAGCCTTCTATGCTCGCTTCCAGACAAGCAACACTGAACCATGCATGACAGCACCAGCTGTTCCATACAACTGTGTGACCACGCTCTCCTTATCCGATTTGAGTAAGGCCTTTAAAACAGGTTAACATTCACAAGGCCACAGGGACAAACAGATTACCAGGATGCAAATACAGAGCATGTGCTGGCCTGCTGGCAAGTGTCTTCACTGACATTTTCAACCTCTCCCTGACCCAATCTGTTTCAAGCAGACCACCATAATCCCTGTGCCTCAAAAGCCAAGGTAACCTGTCCAAATGACTATCGCCCTGTATCATGCACATCTTTAGCTATGAAATGCTTTGTAAGGCTGGTCATGGCTCATATAAACACCATCATCCCAGACACCCTGGACCCAGTCCAACTTGAATAATGCTCCAACAGATCCACAGAAGACGCAATCTCCATTGCACTCCACACTGCCCTTTCCCACCTGGAGAAGGGGAACACCTATGTGAGAACGTTGTTCATTGACTACAGCTCAGCGTTCAACACCATAGTGCCCTCCAAGCTCTTCACTAAGATATTGGACTGAGCACCTCCCTCTGCAACTGGATCCTGGATTTCCTGATGGATCGCTTCCAGGTTTCGAGCGTAGGCAACAACACATCCACCACACTGACCCTCAGCATGGGGGCCCCTCATGAGTGAAAAATAAGTCCCCTCCTGTACTCCATGTTCACCCACATCTGTGTGGCTGTGCACGACTCCAACACCATCATTAAGTTTACCGATGACACGACGGCAGGCCTCGTCACCAACGATGATCAGACAGCGTATAAGGAGGAGGTCAGAGAACTGGCAGAAGCTGATCGTGGACTACACAAAGTGTACGTGACGAATCAACTTTTTTGACTCATCAGATACGCTGCTGCTACTGTTTATTATCTGTCACTTTCTTCCTAGTTATATGTACATATATAACTCAATTACCTCGAACCTCTGCACGTCGACTCAGTACTGGTACCCGTGTGTATAGCCAAGTTATCATTACTCATTGTGTATTTATTCATAGTTTTATTGTTATGTGTTTTACTTTTCTATTATCTCTCTATTTTCTATCTATCTGCATTGTTGGGAAGGGCCCGTAAGCATTTCACTGTTAGTCTAGACCTGTTGTTAATGAAGCATGTGACGAATAACATTCTATTGGATAACACCATCCCTCTCTCCTCTCCTCCAAACCTCCGCCAGAGAGAAACGGTAATCTGGCATTTAGCAATGGGAAAACAAATGTGGTGGCTTCAAACATCTCCTGATCTACCTGTTATTTTTCTGCCCACCACGGGAATAATACATGCCAGGGAAGAAGAGGAGGGAGAGGAGGAGGGAAGAGAGAGGAGGAGGAAGCTCTCAGTGAAAGCGGATCACTTCTTGGCAAATTACCAAAGGGCATATTCCCATGCTGGGTTTGAAATGCCACCCCTGCTCTGTCCAAATGCTCGGTGGGCTGAGGGAAGATAGAGAAGAGGACAGAGTAGGAGGGAAAAGAAGAGGTTGGCTGGGAGAGGAGAAGGGAGATGAAAGGAAAGTGGGCTTGGGAAAGGAGGATGAGAGGAGGGAATTGGAGAAGAGATGGACTGAAGGGAAGAGGAGGGAAGAGAGGGAAGACGAGAGATCAGGACTGAGCAGGAGGAAAAATAAGACATGGGCTGGGGGAGGAGAGAAAATAAGTAAGAGAAGAGGAAGGGAGAGAGAGTAGGGAATAAGAGAGAAGAGGACAGAAGAGGAAGGACAAAAAGAGGTAGGCTGGGAGAGGAGAGGAAGATGAGGGAACAGAAGGCTCAGAAGGGCAGCCAGCTACCAGTCTCGCTCACTCTGTTTCGTGCTCTCTCCTACTTCTTTCTTTCTCTCTTTCTTTCTTTCATTCTCAATCCCACTCCCATTTTTCCCCTCTCTATTTCCACTAGCAGTCTCTGGGCACACCCTTATTTATTTAAATACATATCTCCCCATCCAGAGTGTAAAGTACTAAGATGTCTCCATATACCCCACCCTATAGACTTACCTATAGAAATTAGGTCTATGGTGTATTGTCTCATTCTTACCTGTGTGAAGAATGGTTCGTAGATCTCCACTCCCTTGTCAGAGCCCTGTGAGAGGACATCTCGTCCGCGGTGCCAGCTGTAGCGGACAGGGGGGTTGGAGTTAGCCATGCAGCGCAGGAACACTGTCCTCTCATAGTAGAACTGCTCTTTGGCCTCTCCTACACTCTGGTGCACCGTCACTACAGGGTCATCCAGGACTGGAGACAGAGAGGAACAGGGGAAGAGGAGAGGACAATCTATTGATCAATCAATCAATAAATACATTGGGCAAGTAATGAATCCATTGAGAGATCAATTGAATGGCTACCTAACCAATAAGACATTTGTATTATCGATGATCAACACCACGTGGAAAAACCCCCCGCTACTGTTCAAAAGTTTGGGGTCACTTAGAAATGTCCTTGTTTTTGAAAGAAAAGCAAATTTTTTGTCCATTAAAATTACATCAAATGGATCAGACATACAGTATAGACATTGTTAATGTTGTAAATGACAGAAGCCTCACAAGTCCTCAACTGGCAGCTTCATTAAATAGTACCTGCAAAACACCAGTCTCAACGTCAACAGGGAAGAGGCGACTACGGGATGCTGGCCTTCTAGGCAGAGTTGCAAAGAAAAAGATCTCAGACTAGCCAATAAAAAGAAAAGATCAAGATGGGCAAAAGCACACACACACTGGACAGGGCTACTCTGCCTAGAAGGCCAGCATCCCGGAGTCGCCTCTTCACTGTTTTGCGGGAACTATTTAATGAAGCTGCCAGTTGAGGACTTGTGAGGTGTCTGTTTCTCAAACTAGACACTCTAATGTACTATTACTCTTCCTCAGTTGTGCACTGGGGCCTCCAACTCTTTCTATTCTGGTTAGAGACAGTTTACACTGTTCTGTGAAGGGAGTAGTACACAGTGTTGCACGAGATCTTCAGTTTCTTGGCAATTTCTCGCATCGAATAGCCTTAAATTCTCAGAATAAGAGTAGACTGATGAGTTTCAGAAGAAAGAAATCCTGCAGTGCCAGACGTGTCCCCCTGCTTAAGCCAGTACATGTCCAGGCCCATCTGAAGTTTGCTAGAGAGCATTTGGATGATCCAGAAGAAGATCGGGAGAATGTCATATGGTCAGATGAAACCAAAATATAACTTTTTGGTAAAAACTCAACTCGTCGTGTTTGGAGGACAAAGAATGCTGAGTTGCATCCAAAGAACACCATACCTACTGTGAAGGATGGGGGTGGAAACATCATGCTTTGGGGCTGTTTTTCTGCAAAGGGACCAGGACGACTGATCCGTGTAAAGGAAAGAATGAATGGGGCCATGTATCGTGAGACTTTGAGTGAAAACCTCCATCCATCAGCAAGGGCATTGAAGATGAAACGTGGCTGGGTCTTTCAGCATGACAATGATCCCAAACACACCGCCCGGGCAACGAAGGAGTGGCTTCGTAAGAGGCATTTCAAGGTCCTGGAGTGGCCTAGCCAGTTTCCAGATCTCAACCCCATAGAAAATCTTTGGAGGGAGTTGAAAGTCTGTGTTGCCCAGCAACAGCCCCAAAACATCACTGCTCTAGAGGAGATCTGCATGGAGGAATGGTCCAAAATACCAGCAACAGTGTGTGAAAACCTTGTGAAGACTTACAGAAAACGTTTGACCTCATTGCCAACAAAGGGTATATAACAAAGTATTGAGATAAACTTTTTTATTTGCAAATAAATTCATTAAAATGTGATTTTCTGGATTTTTTTTCTCATTTTGTCTGTCATAGTTGAAGTGTACCTATGATGAAAATTACAGGCCTCTCTCTTCTTTTTAAGTGGGAGAACTTGCACAATTGGTGGCTGACTAAATACTTTTTTTGCCCCACTGTATATATATAGTCAGACACTTTCGGACACGTGTGTTGTTTCACACATATTTTTCACGTGAACAAATCCATGTGGGGAAAAACATACTTGAGTCAAGTGTCACATGGATTTTTCACATCACTCATACACATCTGATTTCCCAATGTTTCACGTATGCTTTTGTAGCTGTCAGGATTAGAACCAGAATCTCCAATGGGAGTAGGCAACGTCTTGACCATACGAACAAGAGTGAAAATACACATTTTGTAGTCGCAGGTGGGGCTACCTCATCACGTGACCATGAGCAAACATGACCGACTCATATGTCCGCTACACTTTCACATGTGCATTTTCAAATTTTAAGGTCAACTAGGTCTGTCAAACGATAACACATTAAAATGGAGTTCATCGCATGATTTGCTTTGATAATCACATGATCACTATTCATTTTAAATGCATAATTTGCTCAAATTGAGCTGTAATTTAAGATTTTTTTTATACAAAAAGCATTACAAGACTATTTACATCTTGATTTTTTTCCAAAGTAACAGAAAAATCGGGTAAATTGATAAACACGTTTTCTTTAACCTCAAAGTCACCTTGTTTTGACATCATTGTTTTTAGCTGTATAGATTATGCATTTTTTTATGTTTTCTGTGAATTTTGAACAATTTCAGATAATGTAAATAAAAAATAACAAAAAGTGAACTTGAGTTCACTGAACTGATTACTGATTAACTCTGACAGCATTAATATTAACATGTTTAACAGGGTAAATAAGGAGACACTGAGCTCTAGCGTCTCTGTTTTTTCACTGGGCTTCTTCCAACGGTCACTGACCAACGTATGAAGAAGAAAGGCGTGAGCCTGCAACGCTAACACTTCAAATGGATGGCTCAGGGGCAGTCGATCCACTGTTGTCCGGACCTCTGGCAGTCTCTATGGGGGTGCCACAGGGTTCAATTCTCAGGCTGACTCTTTTCTCTGTATATATCAATGATGTCGCTCTTGCTGCTGATGATTCCCTGATCCACCTCTACGCAGACGACACCATTCTCTATACATCTGGCTCTTATTTGACACTGTGTTAACAAACCTCCAAAATAGCATCAATGCAATACAACACTCCGTCCGTGGCCTCCAACTGCTTATAAATGCTAGTAAAACTAAATGCATGATCTTCAACCAATTGCTACCCGCACCCGCCCGCCCGACTAGCATCACTACTCTGGACAGTTCTGAATATGTGGACAACTACAAATACCTAGGTGTCTGGTTAGACTGTAAACTCTCCTTCCAGACTCACATTCCAAAATTAAATATAGAATTGGCTTCATATTTCACAACAAAGCCTCGTTCACTCATCCTGCCAAACACACCCTCATAAAACTGACTATCCTACCTAAAATCACTGAAGCTGGAGACATATCTCCCTCACTAACTTTAAGCATCAGCTGTCAGGGCAGCTTACCAATCACTGTACCTGTACACAACCCATCTGTCAATAGCAGACCAAACTACCTCATCCCTATATTGTTTTGTTCTTTGCACCCCAGTATCTCTACTTGCACATCAACATCTGCATATCTATCCCTCCAGTGTTAATGCTAAATTGTAATTATTTTGCCTCTATGACCTAGTTATATCTCGCGAGTCGTACTACATTTGCACACACTGTACATATACCTTTTCTATTGAGTTATTGCATGTATGTGGAATGGGGGAGGAAGTAGGATAACTACACAGTGACTCAACTCACAGGTACGTCACACACTGACTGCTCATGGGAAAACCTCAAAGGTCCCCACTCAAGCATCAACGCATGCACACGCACACACACACCACACACACACACACACACACACACACACACACACACACACACACACACACACACACACACACACCCCCCCCCCCCCAGAGCACATTGACTTTCCTAATCACTGATGTAGCATGCATAGCCTTCAAAGTGACAGTCCTGTAGGAGACAGAAAGGTTTGCAAAGAATCCCTAAGAATCCCTAATATCCTCTGCAAACCCATCACTGATGCCATCATTCCTTAAGATAATATTTAGTTGACCTCTTGTCCCTACGGGAGCTCAGTTAAATAATGTCTCTGTTTCCCAACACATCAGAGAGCAGTTTTTCCCCGTCTGCCTAACATTTGGCTATTTGAGCAAAGTGCTCGTGGTTGATTAAATGGATTCAAAGTTAATCATCTTAATCGCCTGACGAATTAAGCCGTGGCAATGGGTGTTCATCATAACTCTGTCTTTTAGCATGTTAATTCTCGCCGTTTTAAGATCACGTCAATTTGCACATTCAAAGAAACTATAAGGGGGTTAGTCCATTTCCCCTCTCATCTCTCTCTGAGATGCAATCAGTTCTCGACGCAAACAGGCAATTTAAATGGAAATGATGAAGAAAAAACAATGCAAGATATGCCCTCATGCTAAAAATACCTAAACGATGACAGATGACCTTTTGCGCATACAAAGAAGGCAGTGACTGAGCTCTAATCTCATTTTGTACAACTATTCCACCGCTAACCATAAAGAAACGATATGAGGCATTGAATTTGAGATGTTAATCAATGGATTCATTGGCTGTAAATCAGACTCCCAGCATCGTCCTGTCCCCCTCTGGGCTATACCGCAGGACCAGGGCCTAACCAGGGAGCACGCTGCAACCCCCCCCCCCCCTTCCCCCACACACACAAACACACACATGCAAGCACACACACACGCACGCACGCACACAAACATAGGCATACACACAGACACGTTACAGTGTGTGTTGTGTTTGTACGTCATTCCATTACAGAACGATTGACTGGATTCATTTTTGCGGAGCAGTCTGCTCTAAATAAATACACTGATTTATTATGGAGACAGTAGGATGTTGTGTATGTGTGTGTGTGTGTGCGTGCATGTGTGCGTATCTGGGAGTGTATTCACGTGTGTGTGTGTGTGCGCATGCTCGCTTGCATGTGTGTGTACTGTATATTAGTATGAATCCCACATCTTATCTCCAGCTCTTCCCTTCTCTCTGCCCGATACACTCAATAGAGGAAGAAAGGAGCACGTGTCTCTGAATGCAGAACCTGATTGGGGCATGTCAACTACACCGCAATTACCTTCAGGAGTCAGACTCTGGTGGTTGTAAAGCTTAACCTACAGAGCCCGCAGGAGGTGTGTGTGTGTGTGTGTGTGTGTGTGTGTGTGTGTGTGTGTGTGTGTGTGTGTGTGTGTACGCCGTGGTACTGGCTCCGCTACAGATTTGTTAGGGTTTGCAATTGAAGGTTTAACGGGTGGTTCGCAGGCAAGTGAATATGTCCAAATACAGCTCAACGCTCTGTGGCAGCAGGTTCATCCTTTTTATGTCACAGGCCTCTTTCTTCACGTTTCAGACACAAGAGCAAGAGAGAAGAAGAGAGAGCGAAAGAGACAAAGACAGAGAGCGACAGAGCAAGGGAAAGGGAGAGAGAGAGAGAAAAGAACAGAGGGAGAGAAAAGAACAGAGGGAGAGAGAGAGGGAAAGAGAGAGAGAGAGAGAAAAGAAGAGGGAGAGAGAGAAGGAGAGAGAGAGGGAAAGAGAGAGAGACAGGAATAGAGAGACATAGACGGAGAGAGAAAGAGCACGAGAGAGGGAAAGAAACAGGAACAGAGAGAGAGATGTCACAGGCCTCACACAGAGAGAGAGAGACAGAGAGAAAGAGAGAGAGAGAGAAAGAGGGGTCATGTCATATCGTTTACTCAAGCACTGTTCAGCAGACATGACTAGTGAGTTATACAAACTCTTCTTCAGAAAGGCAGCATGGAGAATGTTATCCCTTTAGACTCGTGGGAATTTGCCTATGTGGATAGGACTAAATGTAAATGTTTTGTACAGAAGAAATATGATATGCATATGCTTAAACATGGTAGAAATTGAAAGGGAAAAGTTTGGAGATTATGGGAAAATTATTAGACTATAAAAGGTGAGGAAACAACAGTTCACACAAGACTGAATCTAAACATTTGTAACGGTTTTCTTTACTTGAAGGAGAGGCGGACCAAAACGCAGCGTGGTGGTTATTCATGTTTTTTTAATAAAGACACTATACATGAATAAACTAACAAAAACAATAAACGTGGAAAACCAAAAACAGCCCTATCTGGTGCAAACACAGAGACAGGAACAATCACCCACAAACACACAGTGAAATCCAGGCTACCAAAGTATGATTCTCAATCAGAGACAACTAATGACACCTGCCTCTTATTGAGAACCATACTAGGCCGAAACATAGAAATACCCAAATCATAGAAAAACAAACAGACTGCCCACCCCAACTCACGCCCTGACCATACTAAATAATGACAAAACAAAGGAAATAAAGGTCAGAGCGTGACAACATTACACTGTGCGTTTGACATTTTCTGTACTTTTTGCCCCATTTCTGATAAATTCTGAAAATACTTTGGATACATAAGGTAACATGATAATAACAATATTCCTGGAAAAAAGGTTTGAGTGAGAGGACTAACTGGTGTCTCCAAGTGGCCACATCTCTTTACAACTAGAGCGTCACACTTGTAGTTGTTTGTTTGGAACACAGACCTGTATCTCCACCCTCATTCAAAAACTGTCCAAAAATGGTCTATTCGAAATTGCATTCTGAGTGAGGTGGGCATCATTTAAAAGCTTGATCTATTGCCAAAATGACTGGCAATACGATTTGACAGTGTTAGGCTTTCAAAATGCAATTCAGGAAACAGATTATCATTTTGGTGCACATAGAAAGGAGCCCTGAGTGCATTCAGGTGCTTGTGCTGTGGAGAAGTTTCTTCACAATAGACAAACAGGCTCATTCTGTTCAGAACAACCCAGGGTATGACGCCATGTCATCTTGTAACTGTACATGAAACATAGTAATCATAAAAATTGGCACTGTATACGACATGAGTTTTATGATATGGAAATGTGTCCATTTTCCCCAAGATACACACACTTCTCTCCCAACACCTTCCTCTCTATCCCAACCCCTCCCTCTCTCTCTATCTCCCCGTCTCTTTCTCTTCCTCAACACCTCTTCTTCCCTCTCTATCTATCTCCCTCCCTCTCTTCACATAATCTACGCCAGTCATTTGGAAGGGAGAGAGATATAGCGAGAGAGAGATAAAGAGACATAGAGAGAATGATCAGCACCCATGAGGCTTTGAGTCTGTCAGCCCATCGTGTCAGAGGGCTGTGGATTAATTTCACCCAGTTGCCGTGGCAGTAATCATTGTCCCAGCTTGATTACAATGCCGCACTGCCAAACTCCCTAACACTGTTGTGTTTATCCATCTACGGGTAGAAATAGTCCCATTATGTCAAAGATAAGCAATTTGCTTTCGTTCTCTGCTAAGAGAAAGGGAAGGATAAAGGAGGGGAAATGGAGGGAAGTAGCAAATTGCAGGCATCCAGATGCCGGGTTAATGAGATGGCGAATCCGTTGGCTGTCTTCTGTAATCATTCCCTCAATACGTTGGCGGAGCATCCTCTGCTCTCCATGCGAGGGGCTATTTTGGTGTATGGTTGAGAGAGAGAGTCGTGGACGAGAGGTATCAGTGTGTCACTCCCTGACCGTAGAGATCCTTTTATTCTCTACGTTCGTTTGGTCAGGGTGTGACTCGGGTGGGAAAGTCTATGCTTTCTGGTTCTTTGTTTTTGGCCGGGTATGATTCTCAATCAGGGACAGCTGTCTATCGTTGTCTCTGATTGGGAATCATATTTAGGCAGCCTTTTTTCCTTTTCTCATTTGTGGGTTGTTGTCTTCGTTTAATGCATGTATAGCCTTACAGAGCTTCATGTTCATTTTTGTTGTTTATTGTTTTGTTAGTGTAACGGATATGAAACACTAGCTTATTTAGCGGTGGTGCGCGCTAAATAGTGTTTCAATCGGTGACGTCACGTTCTCGGAGACCTTGAAATAGTAGTTCCCCTTGCTCTGCAAGGGCCATGGTTTTTGTGGAGCGATGGGTAACGATGCTTCGTGGGTGACTGTTGTTGATGTGTGCAGAGGGTCCCTGGTTCGCGCCCGGGTAAGGGCGAGGGGACGGTCTAAAGTTATACTGTTACATTGACAACATTTAAAAATAAAGAAAAATGTACGCTTACCACGCTGCACCTTGGTCCGGTCATTTTCAAGACGACGTTCGTGACACAGTGAGCATCCCTCCCCCTCTCTCTCTGTTCCTTTTACAATAAGACCTAAAAGCAGCTCCTAAGAGTGACTAGCTACACTTCTTTAATAAATTGGAAGAAAAAAATAGGTGAAAAAGAGGTTCTGGTGGCCGAAAAGGGATGTGTCTCTGAACAGGGTAGATGGATGATTTGAGACATTAAGACTGACTGGTGAAACTGTAACCTGAGCAACAACCAGACTAAGTGTCTGTTCAAGGTGTGTTGGAGCGAACGGATGGGACTAACTGCCGCTGATAGCTGTTGCAAATGAAAACCGCTGGGAGAGACTCAAACACACAAAAGGTTGAATGTATCAGATAAGATATTCATTAGAACATTACAGCAATTCAAGAGAAATGTAGGCGAAATGGAAACCAATATATTCAGGCTGATGTTGTTACATACATTTCCTTTCACAACATTGAGAAGCTGAACAAAAAATAAGAGATGATACAGAAAAATGAAGTGCACACGCTTTATGAAATCATTATGTTCCATTACTCATTCATAAAGTTATATAGATGAATACCATCTATTTGTGAGATACATCACCGTCTCTCCTCCTATATGGAATACCTATATCTACCGAGGCATTTACTGTGCACAATATTACACATTATATTTCCTTTCCCTCTGTCTCTCTGTATCTGTCAGTGTTATGTGGTGACCTATCTCCTTCCTGGTACATAGATAGACTCAATAAGAACTAGCTATATCTATCTGGAATAGACGGCTGGTCTATACAACACTGTGCATAGTCAATTTGCAAATTACCTCGACTAACCTGTATCCCCCGCACATTGACTTGGTACCGGTAACCGCTGTAAATAGCCTCGTTATTGTTGTGTCATTTTCCTGTGATACTTTTTGATTCAAATTTTTAAACTTAAGTTTATTTTGTAAATGTTTTCTTAACTCTATTTCTTGAACTGCATTGTTAGTTAAGGGCTTGTAAGTAAGCATTTCACGGTAATTGTACTCGGCACATGTGCCTGTTGTACTCGGCACATGTGATAAATAATATTTTATTTGATTGCGTAAGGGTGGAGGGAGGACAAACATCCACACATGTCGTTCCAATGGTGGCACCTGTGTGAAAGAGATATCTCTGTCTCATTCTGTAAACTGAATATCATTCTCCACTACAGCAGATATTGGTTCTAGTAAATTATGTCTGCCACCATCCTCAACGCTGCCTGTCAGGGAGAAGGAGAATAGCCCATCTCATTCAAATATGGGAGAAATGGGAAGGCGAGTGAAGTGTGAAGTAAATGAGTGAGAGGAAGTCTGACATTGCATTTCAAAATCTGAATGAGCGGTTGTTAGGGTGTAGACGAGGGTTCGTGCAGATTTATAGAATATGTTCACGTTCAAAATGAGACTGATAAGAGGTAAACAAGTGACTGTTATCTATATATATTAATATATCTTATAAGAGTTTAATTCGGGAGATAGTAACTTGTTTAATAGGTTTTCCCGTGGTGCTCCAAGTTACTGAGTTAATTGTTACATGATTCATTTAATCATGTAATAATTAAACATAGTTTATTGATTTGATAAGATACCAGTTATCGCATTAATACTAGTCACATCACGACAGTTCCTATCTACAGTATATCGGAAATAGTCTGTCATCCAGTGTGATCATCATGAACTTCATGCTCAAGGGGATAATAGACTGGAATAATACCTACTGATGTGTTGTGTGACACCTGGCAAACGTTTATCAACATTCACAAAACACTGAATTTACCATGCCATTACAAACCAAACAAACCTGTTAACTTTGTGAATGGCCGCTGTGATTTGTACTCAAGATTTATACATGTTTCTGTCTGATTTTATTCAGTTCTGCTTTAATTGTAATGAAGCAGAGATTTTGTGTAAGGTGTACCCTATCTGATAAAACACTGCCCTTTTGTAAGGTTGTGTCCCTGATTTTGGAGTGTGTGTGTGTGTGTGTGTGTGTGTGTGTGTGTGTGTCTTTGTGTGTGTGTGTGTGTGTGTTTTTATTTTCCCAGCCAAGGTAAAGGTGTGTGTGTATGTGAATGTGCAGTTTCTCCTCCAAAGTATACAGAGATGGGATGTGGGGGAAAGTTGGGTTGAAGTTCAGAAGGGCACTCTGGCACCTCTGCCATGTTTGCTGTTTAGCATGCTGTCCTGCTGCTTGTAAGACACACACACACACACAGTTTGGCTGCCTCGTAACAACCTCTGAATTATTCAGTCAGCGTCTCAACATCCCATTTTTCACCTGAAAGACTTCAGCTCTGCTGAAGCAGGGAGGGAGGGAGAGAAAGATAGAGTAGGACAACTATTTTGCTGTGAATCTTTTCTCCCTCTCTCCCCTCACCTCTTCTGACTCCCTCATGTCATTGGAGTAAGATCATGCTATCCTTCACAACTGACCTCAGTTCAGCATTGGATTCCCCCTTTATGGTTAGTATTGAAGGAGAGTAAACTGATCCTAGATCTGTACATAAAGTTAAACTCTCTTCATAAATAGGAGATGCGCTGTGCATTAACAAGATCTCACGGTTTTACCAATTTGACTTTAGTTATTGACGTTTATCCATGTTTCTCCAAACTTCAATTTTCGAGTTTTTGACACAGTGCGTTGCTCTTCCTGCTCTGCATCCTCCTTCATTAATTCCGAAAGGTTACGTTAAGGGTTAAGTTTTGGGATGGGGCTCAAACCAAGCCTACCACTGGGATTGAACACGTGACCCTCGAAGCCGGAGCATTTGGCCCTCGCCGTCCAAAATGTTTTTTTTTTTAAGTCATCTCCCGACGTCCAATTTGGAAGTCAATCTTGAGAAATCTGAGGGCCTCCCGAGTGTCTCAGCGGTCTAAGGCATTGTATCGCAGTGCTAGATGGGTCACTACAGATCTGGGTTTGATCCGGGGCTGTGTCGCAGCCGGCTGCGACCGGGAGACCCATGAGATGGCACACAATTGGCCCAGCGTCTTCCCCAGCGACCTGGCTGGGGATCACATCACACTCAGACTACAGTCATCAGACCTGGTAAAATATAATTACAGACAATTACCATGCTGATGCAGATGCAGTTGATTGAGCGTTATGTAATATACTGCTCATACTGTTTTAGTGACAACATTGAGAGGGATTTAGACAGCAATCACACTGTTAACATTGGAAGGTTTCTTCCAGGACATTGAAGGATAAAGGCACAAATAAGTGTATATTCATCTCTACACTAGACATCATCAAGTGTGCACTAGACATCATCAAGTGTACACTAGACATCATCAAGTGTGCACTAGTCCATACAGATTATATTTAATCGAATGTGTGCTAGTCCAGCACATGGGGTGCCAACAGGTAAGATGCTTCAGGAGGGCGGTCATGTGTGCTAGCAAGGCAGAGTTCCTGGGTTTGAGCCTTGATGTGAGGCGAATTAGCAGGAAGCTAAGCAAGCAGCGTGACGTTCTGTACAGTAGACCATGTAACATTACGAGGTGTGTACTAAAGCAATATGGCCCGATGAGGTGTGGTATATGGCTAATATACTACGGCTAAGTGTTGTTCTTACGCATGACGCAATGCGGAGTGCCTGGACACAGCCCCTGGTAGTGATATTTTAGCCATATATCACAAACCCCTGTGGTGTCTTATTGCTACCATAATCTGGTTACCAACATAATTAGAGCAGAAAAACAAAAGTTTTGTCATATCCGTTGTATACGGTCTGATATACCACGGCTGTCAGCCAATCAACATTCAGGGCTTGAACCACCCAGTTTATAACAGTCATTAGATCAGACAAAATGTGTCTAGTGCACATTGCATGTTCATACCTGATAACTGATAATATTGTAGCTGCTATTGTATAGGTGCAAAGACGCTCATAAGAACAAAATCAAAAAAGCTTCTGATGTCTTTTTGTCGAGTCCTCTAATGTCTAATGCTTTTTTATTGCTCAGAGAAGTGTAAATAGAACCAGAACGTTAAAGGTTCTTAAAGGTTCAAACTCAAGCTATAGCCAATGTCTTCTTTACCCAAAAGAAAGTGTCTCAGGCCTCAGCTAGTATCCTGCAGTGTAATAGCTCACCAGTCTCTTCTCTATTTTACTCTGTTTAGACAGTTGCTTTACTCTCTAGGAGCTGGATCACCAGTCAGGGTGGCTCATTCTACTTACAGCTAGCTACTGCACCTCTATCTTCCACATTGACGGGTGCTGCTATCATTCGATTACACCGTCTTTGGGGGCGCGGGGTGTCTTAAGTTTGTGTGTGTGTGTGTGTGTGTGTGTGTGTGTGTGTGTGTGTGTGTGTGTGTGTGTGTGTGTGTGTGTGTGTGTGTGTGTGTGTGTGTGTATGTGTGTGCGAGAGTTAATACAGTGCCTTCAGAAAGTATTTGTCATGACTGTCCTGTGAGGATCCAAAGAGGTCAGATCAGCTTGGCAATGGATGACAGTAACAAGAACCTCTTGAAGGGAGCTGGTGGGGGGGTTGACATCTCAAACCCTGTTGTAAATCAAGGGGAGAACATCCCTCTCCAATGCTCACACAGGAATGTGCCTTTGTTTACAGAGACATTTTCCCACTGAAACTCTAACATGTTCTAAAGTGAATACTGGAACAATGTTTTCTTTTTCTTTTTTTTCTTTCACTTTTGTTTAACCAGGTAGGCCAGTTGAGAGCAAGTTCTCATTTACAACTGCTACCTGGCCAAGATAAAGAAAAGCAGCATGACAAAAACAACAACAGAGTTACACATGGGATAAACAAACGCACAGTCAATAACACAATAGAAAAATATATGTACAGTTTGTGCAAATGTAGTAAGGTTAGGGAGGTAAGGCAATAAATAGGCCATAGTTGCAAAATAATACCAATTTAGCATTAACACTGGAGTGATAGAGACTGGAGTGACAGATGTGCAAGTAGAGATACTGGGGTGCAAAAGAGCAAAAAAATAAATAACAATATGGGGATGAGGTAGTTGGGCTGTGTACAGGTACAGTGATCGGTAAGCTGCTCTGACAGCTGTTGCTTA
The DNA here is from genome assembly GCF_036934945.1 of Oncorhynchus masou masou. Lineage (NCBI taxonomy): Eukaryota > Metazoa > Chordata > Actinopteri > Salmoniformes > Salmonidae > Oncorhynchus > Oncorhynchus masou. Next base: position 30,717,768 of record NC_088227.1, read on the forward strand.
AAGTTAGTGAGGGAGATATAAGTCTCCAGCTTCAGTGAATTTTGCAATTTGTTCCAATCAATGGTAGCAGAGAACTGGAAGGAAAGGCGGCCAAAGAAGGAGTTGGCTTTGGGGATGATCAGTGAAATATACCTGCTGGAGCGCATGCTACCAGTGGGTGTTGCTATGGTGACCAGTGAGCTGAGATAAGGTGGGGCTTTACACAGCAAAGACTTAGATGACCTGGAGCCAGTGGGTTTTTGCGATGAATATGTAGCGAGGGCCAGCCAACGAGAGCATACAGGTCGCAGTGGTGGGTAGTACATGGGGCTTTGGTGACAAAACTGATGGCACTGTGATAGATAACATACCATTTGCAGAGTAGAGTGTTGGAGGCTATTTTGTAAATTACATCGCAGAAGTCAAGGATCAGAACGATAGACAGTTATACAAGGGTATATTTGGCAGCATGAGTGAAGGAGGCTTCATTGTGAAATAGGAAATCAATTCTAGATTTCATTTTGGATTGAAGATGCTTAATGTGAGTCTGGAAGGAGAGTTTACAGTCTAACCAGACACCTAGGTATTTGTAGTTGTCCCCATATTCTAAGTCAGAACGTCCAGAGTAGTGATGCTAGGTGGGCGGGCAGGTGTGGACAGCAATCGGTTGAAGATCATGCATTTAGTTTTACCAGCATTTAAGAGCAGTTGGAGGCCACAGAAGGAGTGTTGTATGGCATTGAAGCTCGTTTGGAGGTTTGTTAACACATTGTCCAAGGAAGGGCCAGACGTATACAGAATGGTGTCGTCTGCGTAGAGGTGGATCAGAGAATCACCAGCAGCAAGTGCGACATCATTGATATATACAGAGAAAAGTGTAGTTGGGGATGGAAATCTCAGGAAGGCACCCAAAAATTCTAAGCCAGGATTCAGACACGGCTAGGACATCAGGGTTGGCAGAGTGTGCTAAAGCAGTGAATAAAACAAATTTAGGGAGGAGGCTTCTGATGTTAACATGCATGAAACCAAGGCTTTTACGGTTACAAAAGTCAACAAACAGGGCCTGGGTTAACCTCTACATCACCAGAGGAACAGAGGAGGTGTAGGATAAGGGTACGGCTAAAGGCTACAACAACTGGTCGTCTAGTGCGTTAGGAACAGATAATAAAAGGGGCAGATTTCTGGGCGTGGTAGAATAAATGAAGGGCATAATGTACAGAAAAGGGTATGGTAGGATGTGAGTACAGTGGGGGTAAATCTAGGCATTGAGTGATGATGAGAAAGCTTGATTCTTTGGCGACACCAGCTAAGCCAGGTGAGGTCTCCCCATGTGTGGGGTGTGTGACAAAATAGCTATCAAAGGCATGTTGAGCTGGACTAGGGCTCTACAGTGAAATAAAACAATAACTAACCAAAACAGCAGAAGGCAAGGCATATTGACATTAGAGAGAGGCATGTGTAGCCGAGTGATCATAGGGTAGTCGCTACTATGCTAGGCGAGCGGGAGGCACGGTGTTAGCGGGGCGAGCAGATGGGTCTTCGGCGACATTGCAACGGAAAAGCCTGTTGAAACCACATCGGACGATTACGTCGGCAGACCAGTCATGATGGATCAGGGGGGCTCTGTGTCAGCAATAAAGGAACATGGGAACGTGGGAAATGGGCAGAGGTGACCTAAAAGAACACTAATGTCATATGGGTTGTTATTCTGTGATGTCATTAAAAAGATTATAAAGGAAATACTGGAACTTGTAAAGTATACCCCCTGCATGTGTGAAGTTTCCATCCTCTACTTTGTATATTAAATATGAAAAATTATGAAAGTGTTTTTGTAAATTAATAGAGGGATGTGGTAGAAACTTTGAGGAAATTGGTTCTGTAACTTTGTACAAGGAAGTAGTCAGAGGGCGTGTCAGCATGTGGGAACCGCCCTTTTGAAGAACTGTATAAAATGATGGGTTAAGAATTAACATATCAGACCAGAGTCATTGAGCTGCAGCTTACGTCCGAAGTGGTTTGACGTAGTTCGAACTCTGGATATCAACACAAGGTAGAGGCGAGAAGCTCACCTCTTGGGCATTCACTGGTATGGCTGACTAGCTGTCCTAAGTAAAATATCTATAAAAGCTAATTTAAATGGGACCATTCTACTACTCTTCTCAAATCACCGTAGTACGTTACTCTCATCACCCCACTGAGAACTATCAACATGGCTGGCGAGCCTGTCTTCAAAGAATTATCTTCCAGAGCAAGTGGAAGTAGAGTGAACTCCGTAGTTCTGTTCAGGACTACATGATGCTGGATGCCGGGCAACGGCAGAGGTGAGCAACAGTAGGAGACTGATGGGGAACCCTTTTGGACAGTCAAAGCCTTACAAGCATTACAAAAGCCCAACTCCCTTTCCAAGGCAGCCTGGTTCCGACAGAGATCTATGTCGAACCAAGATATTTACACGTAAATACATTCATGATTTCTTACTCCAAACGGGCGACAGTTAGTGTGCAAAGTATATGATTACTGTGAGAGTAGTTTCTAAACATACCGAAGTATTATGTCTCTGCGCCGCTCTCTCTCTCTCTCTCTCCCTCTCCATCTTATTTGCAACAAGCCACCATATTGTGTCAGTCCACTAGGGACCTGTTTTAATGTATTTAGTGTGTATGTTTATCCTGTGTTACCATGTATTTAATCATTTTAGCCATTTCTGTAGTATTGAATCATACGGAAAGCTGGGTATTTTGCAGATGCAGGAGGTTACAACTGTTCAGGATGACAATATGATACAAATTCAAATAAATTACTATAAAAATTAAACTTTGATGAAATCACACATTCAATGTACCAAATTAAAGCTACACTTGTTGTGAATACAGCCAATGTGTCAGATTTAAAAACTTTACGGCGAGAGCAAACAATGCTATTATCTGAGGATAGCACCCTAGTAAACAAAGAGAGAAAAGCAGATTTCAACCCTGCAGGCGGAACACAAAACGCAGAAATTAAAAAATATATTTCATGCCTTACCTTTGACAAGCTTCTTCTGTTGGCACTCCAATATGTCCCATAAACATCACAAATGGTCTTTTTGTTCGATTAATTCCGTCGATATATGTCCATTTATTTGAAAAATACCGGTTCCAACAAGCGCAATGTGACTACAAATTTTCTCAAAAGTTACCTGTAAGCATTGTCCAAACATTTCAAACTACTTTTGTAATACAACTTTAGGTATTTTTTGATGTAAATAATCGATAAAATTGAAGACGGGAAATCCTGTATTCATAACCAGAGGAAAACCAAGTGGAGCGTGCTTTCATGTCACGCGCCTCTAAAAAAAAGAGTACACTTCCCTTGAGCCTCATTCTGAACAGTGTTACTTCTTCATTTCTCAAAGGAAAAACCTCAACCAATTTCTAAAGTCTGTTGATATCCAGTGGAAGCGATAGGAACTTCAGGAAAGTCGATTAGAAATCTGGATTCCCAATGAAAACCCATTAAAAAGAGTGGGGGCAGCATTTTCACGTTTGGATAAAAAGCGTGCCCAGAGTAAACTGCCTGCTACTCAGTACCAGTTGCTAATACATTGGGGCAAGAAAGTATTTAGTCAGCCACCAATTGTGCAAGTTCTCCCTCTTAAAAAGATGAGAGGACTGTAATTGTCATCATAGGTACACTTCAACTATGACAGACAAAATTAGAAAAGAAATCCAGAAAATCACATTGTAGGATTTTTAATGAATTTATTTGCAAATTATGGTGGAGAATAGGTATTTGGTCAATAACAAAAGTTTATCTCAATACTTTGTTATATACCCTTTGTTGGCAATGACAGAGGTCAAACGTTTTCTGTAAGTCTTCACAAGGTTTTCACACATTGTACCTGGGAATTTTGGCCCATTCTTCCATGCAGATCTCCTCTAGAGCAGTGATGTTTTGGGGCTGTTGCTGGGCAACATGGACTTCCAACTCCCTACAAAGATTTTCTATGGGTTGAGATCTGGAGACTGGTTAGGCCACTCCAGGACATTGAAATGCTTCTTACGAAGCCACTTCTTCGTTGCCCGGGCGGTGTGTTTGGGATCATTGTCATGCTGAAAGACCCAGCCACGTTTCATCTTCAATGCCCTTGCTGATGGAAGGAGGTTTTCATTGGCCCCATTCATTCTTTCCTTTACACGGATCAGTCGTCCTGGTCCCTTTGCAGAAAAACACCCCCAAAGCATGATGTTTCCACCCCCATGCATCACAGTAGGTATGGAGGCTGCATTCATTGAGGCTGCATTCATTGTTGCTGGGGATTTTAACAAGGCTAATCTGAAAACAAGACTCCCTAAGTTTTATCAGCATATCGATTGCGCAACCAGGGGTGGAAAAACCTTGGATCACTGTTACTCTAACTTCCGCGATGCATATATGACCACGACTCCATTTTGCTGATACCTGCCTACAGACAAAAACTAAAAAAAGAAGCTCCCACGCTGAGGTCTGTCCAACGCTGGTCCGACCAAGCTGACTCCACACTCCAAGACTGCTTCCATCACGTGGACTGGGACATGTTTTGTATTGCGTCAGATAACAACATTGACGAATACGCTGATTCGGTGTGCGAGTTCATTAGAACGTGTGTTGAAGATGTCGTTCCCATAGCAACGATTAAAACATTCCCTAACCAGAAACCGTGGATTGATGGCAGCATTCACGTGAAACTGAAAGCACGAACCACTGCTTTCAATCAGGGCAAGGTGTCTGGTAACATGACTGAATACAAACAGTGCAGCTATTCCCTCCGTAAGGCAATCAAACAAGCTAAGCGTCAGTACAGAGACAAAGTAGAATCTCAATTCAACGGCTCAGACACAAGAGGTATATGGCAGGGTCTACAGTCAATCACGGACTACAGGAAGAAATCCAGCCCAGTCACGGACCAGGATATCTTGCTCCCAGGCAGACTAAATAACTTTTTTGCCCGCTTTGAGGACAATACAGTGCCACTGACACGGCCTGCAACGGAAACATGCGGTCTCTCCTTCACTGCAGCCGAGGTGAGTAAAACATTTAAACGTGTTAACCCTCGCAAGGCTGCAGGCCCAGACGGCATCCCCAGCCGCGCCCTCAGAGCATGCGCAGACCAGCTGGCTGGTGTGTTTACGGACACATTCAATCAATCCCTATACCAGTCTGCTGTTCCCATATGCTTCAAGAGGGCCACCATTGTTCCTGTTCCCAAGAAAGCTAAGGTAACTGAGCTAAACGACTACCGCCCCGTAGCAATCACTTCCGTCATCATGAAGTGCTTTGAGAGACTAGTCAAGGACCATATCACCTCCACCCTACCTGACACCCTAGACCCACTGCAATTTGCTTACCGCCCAAATAGGTCCACAGACGATGCAATCTCAACCACACTGCACACTGCCCTAACCCATCTGGACAAGAGGAATACCTATGTGAGAATGCTGTTCATCGACTACAGCTCGGCATTCAACACCATAGTACCCTCCAAGCTCGTCATCAAGCTCGAGACCCTGGGTCTCGACCCCACCCTGTTTAACTGGGTACTGGACTTCCTGACGGGCCGCCCCCAGGTGGTGAGGGTAGGTAACAACATCTCCTCCCCGCTGATCCTCAACACTGGGGCCCCACAAGGGTGCGTTCTGAGCCCTCTCCTGTACTCCCTGTTCACCCACGACTGCGTGGCCACGCACGCCTCCAACTCAATCATCAAGTTTGCGGACGACACAACAGTGGTAGGCTTGATTACCAACAACGACGAGACGGCCTACAGGGAGGAGGTGAGGGCCCTCGGAGTGTGGTGTCAGGAAAATAACCTCACACTCAACGTCAACAAAACTAAGGAGATGATTGTGGACTTCAGGAAACAGCAGAGGGAACACCCCCCTATCCACATCGATGGAACAGTAGTAGAGAGGGTAGCAAGTTTTAAGTTCCTCGGCATACACATCACAGACAAACTGAATTGGTCCACTCACACAGACAGCATCGTGAAGAAGGCGCAGCAGCGCCTCTTCAACCTCAGGAGGCTGACAAAATTTGGCTTGTCACCAAAAGCACTCACAAACTTCTACAGATGCACAAACGAGATCATCCTGGCGGGCTGTATCACCGCCTGGTACGGCAACTGCTCCACCCTCAACCGTAAGGCTCTCCAGAGGGTAGTGAGGTCTGCACAACGCATCACCGGGGGCAAACTACCTGCCCTCCAGGACACCTACACCACCCGATGTTACAGGAAGGCCATAAAGATCATCAAGGACATCAACCACCCGAGCCACTGCCTGTTCACCCCGCTATCATCCAGAAGGCGCGGTCAGTACAGGTGCATCAAAGCTGGGACCGAGAGACTGAAAAACAGCTTCTATCTCAAGGCCATCAGACTGTTAAACAGCCACCACTAACATTGAGTGGCTGCTGCCAACACACTGACACTGACTCAACTCCAGCCACTTTAATAATGGGAATTGATGGGAAATGATGTAAATATATCACTAGCCACTTTAAACTATGCTACCTTATATAATGTTACTTACCCTACATTATTCATCTCATATGCATACGTATATACTGTACTCTATATCATCGACTGCATCCTTATGTAATACATGTATCACTAGCCCCTTTTACTATGCCACTTTGTTTACATACTCATCTCATATGTATATACTGTACTCGATACCATCTACTGTATCTTGCGTATGCTGCTCTGTACCATCACTCATTCATATATCCTTATGTACATATTCTTTATCCCCTTACACTGTGTATAAGACAGTAGTTTACTTAGATTACTTGTTGGTTATTACTGCATTGTCGGAACTAGAAGCACAAGCATTTCGCTACACTCGCATTAACATCTGCTAACCATGTGTATGTGACAAATACAAATTTGATTTGATTTTGATTTGATTTGATCTCGGAGTCGCCTCTTCACTGTTGACATTGAGACTGGTGTTTTGCGGGTGCTATATAATGAAGCTGCCAGTTGAGGACTTGTGAGGCGTCTAATTCTCAAACTATACACGAGATCTTGTACGAGATCTTCAGTTTCTTGGCAATTTCTTGCATGGAATAGCCTTCATTGCTCAGAACAAGAATAGACTGACGAGTTTCAGAAGAAAGGTCTTTGTTCCTGACCATTTTGCGCCTGTAATCGAACCCACACATGCCGATGCTCCAGATACTCAACTAGTCTAAAGAAGGACGGTTTTATTGCTTCTTTAATCCGAACAACAGTTTTGCTAACATAATTTCAAAAATATTTTCTAATGATCAATTAGCCTTTTAAAGTTATAAACTTGGATTACCTAACACAATGTGACATTGGAACACATGAGTGATGGTTGCTGATAATGGACCTCTGTAAGCCTATGTAGATATTCCATAAAAAATCTGCAGTTCAAGCTACAATAGTAATTTACAACACTAACAATGTCTACACTGTATTTCTGATCAATTTGATGTTATTTTAATGGACAAAAAATAGAAATGTCCTTGATTTTTAAAGAAAAGCTAAGTGACCTGGAACTTTTGAACAGTAGTGTTTATAAAGTGTAATACTGGGATTCAAACTCAAAATTGAATACATTTCAATATCTATATCTGACATGGTGTCTTCTTTTTTATTCCCATAACCATGTGTAAACTTTGGTTTAAGACTACCAAGAACACTCTGTTTGACCCTGATTCATCCCACTGCAGTAAAATGTTAAAGTCATTATTGGCCTTGTCCCTGAGCAGTTCGGAAAGACGCCTGTATCTTTGTAGTGAGTTGGTGTATTGATACAGCATCCAAAGTGTAATGCTCAAAGGGATATTTTATGTCTGCTTTTTTTTTACCCATCTACCAATCGATGCCCTTCTTTGCGAGGCTTTGGAAAACATGGTCTTTGTGGTTGAGTCTGTTTGAAATTCACTACTTGCCTGAGGGACCTTACAGATAATTGTCTGTATGGGGTACAGAGATGAAGTAGTCATAACAAAATCATGTTTTGAAACACTATTATTGCACATAGTCCATGAAAACGTATTATGTGACTTCCTCCTGAACGTATTTAGGTTTGCCATAACATAAGGGTTGAATACTTATTGACTCAAGACCTTACAGCTTTCCATTTTTTATTAACTTGTAAAAATGTCTAAAAACAGGCCAGTGACACAAAATCTCAATATAATGCATTTTAAATTCAGGTTGTAACACAAGAAAATGTGGAAAAGAGAGTTAATGGGTGTGTGTATGTATGTGGATGCATGTTTGGACTGTGTGTGTGTGTGTGTGTGTGTGTGTGTGTGTGTGTGTGTGTGTGTGTGTGTGTGTGTGTGTGTGTGTGTGTGTGTGTGTGTGTGTGTGTGATGGATGGTGGGTTATGCCAGCGGCCCCCACTCTTCCTCCCAGTGATAGAGATGGGGGAATAATGAGACCCAATAGAGCCGTGAGGGGTGGTAATGGAGACACACTGACACACACACACACACACACACACACACACACACACACACACGGTAATGAATCTCCTGTTCATCGTCTCAGGCAGACAGAGGCTTCTGCTTCGGCCCGTCTCCTCTTCCATTCATCTCCCTAGAAAACAACCAGACACAAACACAGTCCTGTTCTGTTCTCTAGGCTAAAGAACAACACCCACTCACACGTTGCACACATTGGCTTTGTACAAGCCAGAATCCTCCAACTAAACTCAAAAGGTACATGTTGATCACATTATTTCCCTATTTTGTTTAATAGAGGGTTCTTCTGCATACATAAAAAATCATTTTGTAAAATATTATGCACAAGGAACTCCAGAAGAAAACATATTTGTACCGTTCTTTCCCTAGTTTTCTTATCAATCCTGGTCTGGTAACACATGGTCAATGAATCTTTTTTTTTGTCCGAGATAAGTCTTCCATCATGCCAACACCCCTGTATTGACTGCTAGGCTATACACCTGAATAACATTAATGGTAATAATAACAATAATAATGACAATAATTATTGTAACAACGACAAGGATATCTCTTTTCAGCATCTTCATGATTAAGGAATTATATTTAGCATTGCACACCTCTTACATTTCAATAGCACTTATGTGTCCATGGTCATGATTCATGGTCTGTATGATTCTCCAGACACCTCTTCAAACAGCAATACTACTGGTCCCTTTAGCAATAACACATCAACCACTGTGTAAATAAACTGTTATTGATGATCAATGATGCGATTGTGATGATATGGGCATATCTTTATGTTGGCCAGATCCTATGCATATTCTGTCATAAATAATGTATGCATTTTCATATGACTGTTTTATGCTCCATGTGTACTTCACTCTCTATTTCTAGTCAAAACAAGCTGTTGATTTGTAGTGAAAATCAGCTGTCGATTTGTAGTCAAAACAAACTGTCTATTTGTAATCAAAACCATCTGTCTATTTGTAGTCAAAACAAGCTTTCAATTTGTAGTCAAAGCAAGCTATCTATTTGTAGTCAAAACCAGCTGATGATTTGTATTTAAAACAAGCTGCTATTTGTAGTCAAAACCAGATGTCAATTTGTATTTAAAACAAGCTTTTTATTTGTAGTCAAAACAAGCTGTCTACCTGTAGTCAAAACAAGTTGTGTATTTGTAGTCAAAACAAGTTGTTGATAAGGGACAAAATCCAAAACCTCTATATGCATACTGTATGTATACATTTCATATGTTCATTTATCTACAGACAACAGATTAGATTCACTGAAATTAAACTAATACTTTCCGCAACCATATTACTTCGGCTAAAGAACCCAATGTGGCTTGTTTACTGCTTGTTGTACGATTATACAGCAATTTAAAAGTAGTACATGAAAGATATATATTATGTACCCAAATGGTACTGTATTCCCTTAGTGCACTTCATTTGACCATAGGGCTCTGATCAACAGCAGTGCACTATATAGGGAATATGGTGCCATTTGGGACACAGTCTCTGTCTCTATGGAAAGCAGCAGAAGGTTCTCATAGTCCCCTGATTTAAGGTCCTCCTCCCCAGATCTCCAGAGGAGGAAGACCTTGATAGAGAAATGGCCAGTCACGAACCAGGCTTACCTCCATTACCCACGCCAGCAAACATTTACATTATGTACAAATAATGTGCTGATTCATCCTGTTGTGATTCTAACAGATCTCAGACAACTCACAAGGGCCTGGATCTCAGCGTTTATCACGCCAACGCATTTACATCTAAAGCCATTCATGTACTCATGAAGTGAGCTCCAAAAGTATTGGGACAGTGACAACATTTTTTGTTGTTTTGGCTCTTCACTCCAGCACTTTGGATTTGAAATGATACAATGACTATGAGGTTAGCTTTAATTTGAAGGTATTTTCATTCATATCGGGTGAACCGATTAGAAATTACAGACCTTTTTAGGGACCAAAAGTATTGGGGACAAATTCACTTACAGTGCATTCAGAAAGCTGACAGAGCTCCAGAGTTCCTCTGTGGAGATAGGAGAACATTCCAGAAAGACAACCATCTCTGCAGCACTCCACCAATCAGGCCTTTATGGTAGAATTGGCCAGACGGAAGCCACTCCTCAGTAAAAGGCACATGACAGCCAGCTTGGAGTTTGCCAAAAGGCACCTAAAAGATGCTCAGACCATGAGAAACAAGATTCTCTGGTCTGATGTAACCGGAAAGCCAAGCTTCACGTCTGGAGGAAATCTGGCAGCATCCCTACGGTAAAGCACGGTGGTGGCAGCGTCATGCTGTGGGGATGTTTTTCAGTGGCAGGGACTGGGAGACTAGTCAGGATTGAGGGACAGATGAACGGAGCAAAGTACAGAGAGAGATCCTTGATGAAAACCTGCTCAGGACCTCAGACTGGGGGTAAACGTTCACCTTCCTACAGGACAACGACCCTAAGCACAAAGCCAAAACAATGCACGAGTGGCTTCAGGACACACACCGACTGGCAAAGATTTCCAGCTGGCAGGCAAATGCTAGAATATTTCTCTGATTGACAGAGTGAGGGATTTGTGGAGGTGCTTTGATGCTTGGCACGTAAAAAATGCTTTTAAGCCTCCCGAGTGGCACAGTGGTCTATAGGGCACTGCATTGCAGTGCTAGCTGTGCCACCAGAGACTCTGGGTTCGTGCCCAGGCTCTGTCGCAGCCGGCCGCGACTGGGAGGTCCGTGGGGCAACGCACAATTGGCCTAGTATCGTCCAGGTTGGGGAGGGCTTGGCCGGTAGGGATGTCCTTGTCTCATCGTGCACCAGTGACTCCTGTGGCGGGCCCGGCGCAGTGCACGCTATTCAGGTTGCCAGGTGCACTGTGTTTCCTCCGACACATTGTTGCGGCTGGCTTCCGGGTTTGATGCGTGCTGTGTTAAAGAAGCAGTGCGGCTTGGTGGGGTTGTGTTTCGGAGGACACATGGCTTTTGACCTTCGTCTTTCCCGAGCCTGTACGGGAGTTGTAGCGATGAGACAAGATAGTAACTACTAACAATTGGAAACCATGAAATTGGGGAGAAAAAGGGGGTAAAATGAAACCATTTATAAACAAAAATTATTTTAAAATAACGGCACAGTATCGATGACTTTCATTTTCGGTTCAGGTTCTGTTCCTTAAATTTAGTTATTTTCCGGTTTTCTGTTCTGTTCCCTGAACCAGTTCCAACCCTTGCTTGCAACTCCACAAAAATGAATGTGGATGCTGCCATGATTACAGATAGTCCTGAATGATTTGTGAATAATAATGAGTGAGAAAGTTAAAGACACACAGATATCATAGCCCCCTCAAAATGCTAACCTCCCCTGTTATTGTAATGGTGAGAGGTTAGTATGCCTTGGGGGTATGGTATAAAATGCTAACCTCCCCTGTTATTGTAATGGTGAGAGGTTAGTATGCCTTGGGGGTATGGTATAAAATGCTAACCTCCCCTGTTATTGTAATGGTGAGAGGTTAGTATGCCTTGGGGGTATGGTATAAAATGCTAACCTCCCCTGTTATTGTAATAGTGAGAGGTTAGTATGCCTTGGGGGTATGGTATAAAATGCTAACCTCCCCTGTTATTGTAATGGTGAGAGGTTAGTATGCCTTGGGGGTATGGTATAAAATGCTAACCTCCCCTGTTATTGTAATGGTGAGAGGTTGGTATGCCTTGGGGGTATGGTATAAAATGCTAACCTCCCCTGTTATTGTAATGGTGAGAGGTTAGTATGCCTTGGGGGTATGGTATAAAATGCTAACCTCCCCTGTTATTGTAATGGTGAGAGGTTAGTATGCCTTGGGGGTATGGTATAAAATGCTAACCTCCCCTGTTATTGTAATGGTGAGAGGTTAGTATGCCTTGGGGGTATGGTATAAAATGCTAACCTCCCCTGTTATTGTAATGGTGAGAGGTTAGTATGCCTTGGGGGTAAGATATGTGTGCGTCTGTAACTTTCTCATTGTATCATTTCAAATACAAAGTGCTGGAGTACAGAGCCAAAACAACAAAACATTTCTCACTATCCCAATACTTTTGGAGCTCACTGTACATCTCTGTCTATACAGTGCATTCAGAAAGTTTTCATACCCCTTGACTCATTCCACATTTTGTTGTGATCCAGCCTGTATTCAAAATTGCTAAAAAATATATAAGAAATCTCACCCATCTACACAAAATACCCCATAATGACAAAGTTAAATAATGTTTTTAGAATTGTTTGAATTTTTTGGGGAACATAAAATAAGTATTCACCACTGAGTAAATACATACCCAGTTGTAATCGCTGCCAAATGTAAGTCTCTAAGAGGTTTGCACACAGACTATACAATATTTGTCCATTATTATTTTCAAAATTCTTCAAGCTCTGTCAAATTGGTTGTTGATCATTGCTAGACAACCATTTTCAAGTCTTGCCATAGATTTTCAAGCAGGTTCAATTCAAAACCATAACTAGGCCACTCAGGAACATTCACTCTCTTCTTGGTTTGCAACTCCAGTGTAGATTTGGCCTTGTGTTTTTAGCTTATTGTCATACTGAAAGGTGAATTTGTCTCCCAGTGAACCAGGTTTTCGTCTAGGATTTTGCCTGTGATTAGCTGCATTCCGTTTCTTTTTAATCCTGAAAAACTCCCCAGTCCTTAACAATTACAAGCATACCCATAACATGATGCAGCCACCACTATACTTGAAAATATGGAGCATGGTACTCAGTAACGTGTTATATTGGATTGGCCCCAAATATAAAACTTTGTTGTATTACTTCAGTACCTTGTTGCAACTCTGCTGCATGTTTTGGAATATTTTGTATTCTGTACAGGCTTTCTTATTTTCCCTCTCTCAATTAGGTTAGTATTGTGGAGTTGCTACAATGTTTTTGATCCACCCTCAGTTCTCTAACACAGCCATTAAACTCTGTAACTGTTTTAAAGTAAACATTGGCCTAGTGGGCAAATCCCTGACCAGTTTCCCTCCTCTCCAAGAAACTGAATATGAAAAACGCCTCTCTGTTTGTAGTGACTGGGTGTATTGATACACCATCAAAAGTGTAATTAATAACATCACCATGCTCAAAGCGATATTAAATGTGTTTTTTCTTTACCCATCGACCAATAGGTGCACTTCTTTACGAAGCATTGGAAAACCTCCCTGGTCTTTGTGGTTTAATCTGTGTTAGAAATTCACTGCTCGACTGAGGAACCTTACAGATAATTGTATGTGTGGGGTACAGATATGATGTTGAACACTATTATTGCACACGGAGTGAGTCCACGCAACTTATTATATGACTTGTTAAGAAAATGTTTACTCCTGAACTTATTAAGGCTTGCCATAACAAAAGGGTCAAGACATTTCAGCTTTTCACTTTTAATGAATTTGAACATGTTTCGAAAAACATAATTCCACTTTGAAATGATGGGGTATTGTGTTAAGGCCAGTGACAAGAAAACATCTACATTTAATCCATTTTATTCAGGCTGTAACACAACAAAAGGGGTGTGAATGCTGTCCGAAGGAACTGTACATACATCATCTGATCAACACTCATTTATTATAATATATCAATCGCTTAAACGATAGAATAGAATACAATAACTTTGAGTAATATTATTCTGTGGGCATTTTAAAGTGATGTGTAAGAAAGCATTCAGAGTCTGTTGTGGAAGAACGCGTTTAAAATAGCTCTGTCATCGCCCAACGGTCAAACAGCTTTGTACGAGGAAACACAATATGACTGATCATTTGTAATAATTAATCCACAAGTGGGCTTGGCAGTTGGACAGCTGATGATGACATCGTCTTCCATTCTCCTTGCCAACTCCCCCTATTGATCCTGCCTCTCAGATCTCCTGCCTCTCGTTAGCTACACGCACATGCAGGCTCTCAGATCTCCTGCCTCCACATTAACTTCATGATCAATACATCTCCTCGAGAGCCCCCTCCCACACACTACAATCTACATATACACATGCATAACACAACATTGGCCTCCCACAGACCTAGAACAGACTTCAGGGGGCATATACTATATGGCAAATACCAATAACACAGGGCTTGAGAACTTAATAGTACTAATATATACACATTTGAAGTCGGAAGTTTACATACACTTAGGTTGGAGACATTGGTATCGGCCCAATGTCTAGTTAAACGCTGATGTGCAAAACCGGTGTCAAAGCTGACATGTATGCCTACAGTTGTAATCGGAAGGTAGCATACACTTGGGTTGGAGTCATTAAAACACATTTTTCAACCACTTTAGACATTTCTTGATAACAAACTATAGTTTTGGCAAGTCAGTTAGGACATCTATTTTGTGCATGACAAGTCTGTTAGGACATCTACTTTGTGTATGACACAAGTCTGTTAGGACATCTACTTTGTGCACGACACAAGTCGGTTAGGACATCTACTTTGTGGATGACACAAGTCGGTTAGGGCATCTACTTTGTGGATGACACAAGTCGGTTAGGACATCTACTTTGTGCAGGACACAAGTCAGTTAGGACATCTACTTTGTGCATGATGCAAGTCAGTTAGGACATCTACTTTGTGCATGACACAAGTCATTTTTCCAACTATTGTTCACTGACAGAATGTTTCCCTCATAATTCACTGTCACAATTCCAGTGGGTCAGAAGTTTACATACACTAAGTTGACTGTGCCTTTAAACTGCTTGCAAAATTCCAGAAAATGATGCCATGGCTTTAGAAGCTTCTGGCTAATTAATTTGAGTCAATCGGAGGTGTACCTGTGGATGTATTTCAAGGCCTACCTTCAAACTCAGTGCCTCTTTACTTGTCATCAAATAAAATACAATTTGATTTGTCACATACACATGGTTAGCAGATGTTAATGCGAGAGTTAATGCTTGTGCTTCTAGTTCCGACCATGCAGTAATATCTAACAAGTAATCTAACCTAACAATTTCACAACAACTACCTTATAATGAATAAGAATATACACATACAAATATATGAATAAGTGATGGCCGAACGGCATAGGCAAAATGCAGTAGATGGTATAGAGTACAGTATATACATATGAGATGAGTAATGTAGGGTATGTAAACATTATATAAAGTGGCATTGTTTAAAGTGGCTAGTGATACATTTATTACATCAATTTGTCCATTATTAAAGTGGCTAGAGATGAGTCAGTATGTGGGCAGGAGCCTCTCAATGTTAGTGATGGCTATTTAACAGTCTGATGGTCTTCCTGTGAGATCGGGTGCTGTAGGTGTCCTGGAGGGCAGGTAGTTTGCCCCCGGTGATGTGTTGTGCAGACCTCACTACCCACTGGAGAGCCTTACGGTTGTGGGCAGAGTAGTTGCGGTACCAGCCGGTGATACAGCCTGACAGGATGCTCTCGATTGTGCATCTCTAAAAGTTTGTGAGTGTTTTTGGTGACAAGCCAAATTTCTTCAGCCTCCTGAGGTTGAAGAGGCACTGCTGCGCCTTCGTCACCATGCTGTCTGTGTGGGTGGACCCATTTCAGTTTGTCTGTGAAGTGTACGCCGAGGTACTTAAAACTTTCCACCTTCTCCACTATTGTCCCGTCGATCTGGATAGGGGGCTGCTCCCTCTGCTGTTTCCTGAAGTCCACAATCATCTCCCCTGTTTTGTTGACATTGAGTGTGAGGTTATTGTCCTGACACCACACTCCGAGGGCCCTCACCTCTTCCATGTAGGCCATCTCGTCATTGTTGGTAACCAAGCCTAGCACTGGAGTGTCGTCTGCAAACTTGATGATTGAGTTGGAGGCGTGCATGGCCACGCAGTCATGGGTGAACAGGGAGAACAGGAGAGGGCTGAGAACGCACCCTTGTGGGGCCCCAGTGTTGAGGATCAGCAGGGTGGAGATGTCATTACCTACCCTCACCACCTGGGGGAGGCAAGTAAGGAAGTCCAGGACCCAGCTGCACAGGGGGACCCAGGGTCTCGACCTTAATGACGATTTTGGAGAGTACTATGGTGTTAAATGCTGAGCTGTAGTCGATGAACAGGATTCTTACATAGGTATTCCTCTTCTCCAGATGGGTTAGGGCAGTGTGCAGTGTGATTGCGATTGAGTCGTCTGTGGACATATTGGGGCGGTAAGCAAATTGCAGTGGGTCTAGGGTGTCAGGTAAGTGGGTGGAGGTGATATGGTCCTTGACTAGTCTCTCAAAGCACTTCATGATGACGGAAGTGAGTGCTACAGGGCGATAGTCATTTAGTGCAGTTACCTTCGCTTTCTTGGGAACAGGAACAATGGTGGCCCTCTTGAAGCATGTGGGAACAGCAGACTGGGATAAGGATTGATTAAATCTGTCCATAAACACACTAGCCAGCTGGTCTGCGCATGCTCTGAGGACGCGGCTGGAGATGCCATCTGGGCCTGCAGCCTTGCGAGGGTTAACACGTTTAAATGTTTTACTCACATTGGCTGCAGTGAAGGAGAGCCCACAGGTTTTGGTAGTGGGCCGTGTCAGTGGCACTGTACTGTCCTCAAAGCGAGCAAAGAAGTTGTTTAGTTTGTCTGGGAGCAAGACATCGTGGTCTGTGTCAGGGCTGGTTTTCCTTTCGTATTCTGTGATTGACTGTAGACCCTGCCACATACCTCTCGTGTCTGAGCAGTTGAATTGCGACTCTACTTTGTTTCTATACCGAAGCTTAGCTTTTCAATTGCATTGCTGGGGGAATAGACACACTGTTTGTATTTGGTCATGTTTCCAGTCACCATGCCCTGAGTGAAATTAGTGGTTCGTGGTTACAGTTTTGAGCGAATGCTGTCATCAATCCACTATTTCTGATTGAAGAATGTTTTAATAGACGCTGTGGGTACATCACCGATGTACTTGCTAATAAACTCGCTCACCGAATCAGCGTATTCATCAATGTTATTGTCCGACGCATTGCAGAACATATCCCAGTCCACGTGATCGAAGCAATCCTGAAGCGTGGAATCCAATTGGTTGGACCAGCGTTGAACAGACCTGAGCGCTTTCTGTTTTAGTTTCTGTCTATAGGCTGGGAGCAACAAAATGGAGTCGTGGTCAGATTTCCCGAAAGGAAATCAGTCAGGAAGTTAAGGCTTGGTCGCAAATGGGTCGTCCAAATGGACAATGACACCAAGCATACTTCCAAAGTTGTGGCAAAATGGCTTCAGGACAACAAAGTCAAGGTATTGGAGTGGCCATCACAACGCCCTGACCTCATCCCCATAGAAAATTAATGGGCAGAACTGAAAAAGCTTGTGCGAGCAAGGAGGCCTACATACCTACATTTACATTTACATTTAAGTCATTTAGCAGACGCTCTTATCCAGAGCGACTTACAAATTGGTGAATTCACCTTCTGACATCCAGTGGAACAGCCACTTTACAATAGTGCATCTAAATCATTAAGGGGGGGGGTGAGAAGGATTACTTATCCTATCCTAGGTATTCCTTGAAGAGGTGGGGTTTCAGGTGTCTCCGGAAGGTGGTGATTGACTCCGCTGTCCTGGCGTCGTGAGGGAGTTTGTTCCACCATTGGGGGGCCAGAGCAGCGAACAGTTTTGACTGGGCTGAGTGGGAACTGTACTTCCTCAGTGGTAGGGAGGCGAGCAGGCCAGAGGTGGATGAACGCAGTGCCCTTGTTTGGGTGTAGGGCCTGATCAGAGCCTGGAGGTACTGCGGTGCCGTTCCCCTCACAGCTCCGTAGGCAAGCACCATGGTCTTGTAGCGGATGCGAGCTTCAACTGGAAGCCAGTGGAGAGAGCGGAGGAGCGGGGTGACGTGAGAGAACTTGGGAAGGTTGAACACCAGACGGGCTGCGGCGTTCTGGATGAGTTGTAGGGGTTTAATGGCACAGGCAGGGAGCCCAGCCAACAGCGAGTTGCAGTAATCCAGACGGGAGATGACAAGTGCCTGGATTAGGACCTGCCTGACTCAGTTACACCAGCTCTGTCAGAGGAATGGGCCAAAATTCACCCAAATTATTTTGGGAAGCTTGTTGAAGGCTACCTGAAACATTTGACCCAAGTTAAACAATTTAAAGGCAATGCTACCATATAAGAATTGAGGGTATGTAAACTCCTGATCCACTGGGAATGTGATGAAAGAAACAAAATCTGGAATAAATCATTCTCTCTACTATTATTCTGACATTTCACAATGTCTGCATTCCTGATTTCTGTAACTGTGATTTCTGCAACTGTTAGCATACTTGCGTAATATCGACATTAGCCTCAGAGCCACTTGTTTTGCAAACATGGTCCTGCTTTATCAATTGCTGTGCTGATCAATGGAGAGTTAACTACCTCTGTTAAATGAATATGTATCTTAAAGTTATGTTTGGTGGTGCTACAATAATTTACAATAGGCCTATATCTTAAAATACAGAGAGCATAATGATATATATATATATATATATATATATATATATTAGTGAAGACACCTCAGAAAAGGAAGGGGAGGACCATCCTACTCAGCGAAATGTAATACAAATCAAAATAGTGAAACATTTTAAAAAACTTATCCTTTTTAGATAAAACTATATTAAATATATTCATATGTCACCAAAAAAATTATTAAATAACACAGTTTTGCAATGAAGGTCTACAGTAACTTCAACAGCACTGTCTAGGGTAGCGCCATGGTGCAGGCGGAGGACAGCTAGCTTCCGTCCTCCATTTTAGATTCTTTAAAGTAGCCAACCTTTGCCTTGATGACAGCTTTGCACATTATTGGCATTCTCTCAACCAGCTTAACCTGGAATGGTTTTCAAACAGTCTTGAAGGTGTTCCCACATATGCTGTGCACTTGTTGGATGCTTTTCCTTCATTCTGCGATCCAACTCATTCCAAACCATCTCAATTGGGTTGAGATTGGGTGATTGTAGAGACCAGGTCATCTGATGCAGCACTCCATCATTCACCCTCTTGGTCAAATAGCCTTTACACAGCCTGGAGGTGTGTTTTGGGTCATTGCGGGGTGGCAGGTAGCCTAGTGGTTAGAGCTTTGGGACAGTAACCGAAAGGTTGATGGATCGAATTCCCGAGCTGACAAGGTCAAAACTGTCTGTTCTGCCCCTGAACAAGGCAGTTAACCCGCTGCTCCCCGGTAGGCCTTCATTGTAAATAAGAATGTGTTCTTAACTGACTTGCCAAGTTAAATAAAGGTTAAATTGTCCTATTGAAAAACAAATGATAGGCTCACTAAGCGCAAACCTGGTGTAATGCTGTGGTAACCATGCTGCTTAAGTGTGCCTTGAATTCTAAATTAATCACTGACAGTGTCACCCTCACACCTCCTCCTCCATGCTTCACAGTGGGAACCACACATGCAGAGATCATCCCTTCACCTACTCTGTGTCTCACAAAGACATAGCAGTTGGAACCAAGATCTCAAATTTGGACTCATCAGAACAAAGGAAAGATTTCCACAGGTCTAATGTCTGTAAAGCAAGTCTCTTCTTCTGATTGGTGTCCTTTAGTAGTGGTTTCTTAGCCGCAATTCGACCATGAAGCTCGATTCACACAGTCTCCTCTGAACTGTTGATGTTGATTGCTTGAACTCTGTGAAGCATTTATGAAGCATGATGTGTAGTTAACTCTAATGAACTTATCCTCTGCAGCAGAGGTAACGCTGGGTCTTCCTTTCCTGTGGCGGTCCTCATGAGACTCCATTTCATCATAAAGCTTGACGGTTTTTGCAACTGCACTTGAAGAAACTTTCAAAGTTCTTGAAATTGTCTGGATTGACTGACCTTCATATCTTAAAGTAATGATGGACTGTCACTTCTCTTTGTTTATTTGAGCTGTTCTTGCCATAATATGGATTTGGCCATTTACTAAATAGGGCTATATTCTGTATACCACCCCTACCTTGTCACAACACAACTGATTGGCTCAAAGGCAATTAAGAAGGAAATAAATTCCACAGATTAACTTTTAACAAGGCACACCTGTTAATTAAAATGCATTCCAGGTTACTACATCATGAAGATGGTTGAGAGAATGCCAAGAATGTGCAAAGATGTCATCAAGGCAAAGGATGGCTACTTTGAAGAATCTTCAATATAAAATATATTTCGATTTTTTAACACTTTTTTGTTACTACATAATTCCATGTGTGCAGGAGACTGTGAAGCTCAATATCCTTCTGAAGACTATGAATTTGGCTATTTGAGAAGGTTTGAATCCAAAGCAACCATTGTTGGAAGCACAATAGACCAACATAGCTAGCTACTGTACAGTCGTAGCCAAAAGTCTTGAGAATGAAAATTAATATTTGTGTCACAAAGTCTGCTGCATCAATTTGTATGATGGCAATTTGCATATACTTCAGAATGTTATGAAGAGTGTTCATATGAATTGCAATTAATTGCAAAGTCCTTCTTTGAACTGAATCGCCAAAAAACATTTGCACTGCCCTTCCTCAAAAGGACCAGCTGACATCATGTCAGTGATTCTCTCATTAACACAGATGTGAATGTTGACGAGGACAAGGCTGGAGATCACTCTGTCATGCTGATTGAGTTTGAATAACAGACTCAAAGCTTCAAAAGGAAGGTGGTGCTTGGACTCATTGTTTCTTCCTCTGTTAACCATGATTACCTGCAAGGAAACACGTGCCATCATCATTGCATTGCACAAAAAGGGCTTCACAGTCAACAATTTATCGGATCATCAAGAACTTCAAGGAGAGCGGTACAATTGTTCTGAAGAATGCTTGAGGAAAGTCCAGCAAGCTCCAGGACCGTTTCCTAAAGTTGATTCAGCTGCGGGACCGGGGCACAACCAGTACAGAGATTGCTCAGGAATGGCAGCAGGCAGGTGTGAGTGCATCTGCACGCACAGTGAGGAGAAGACTTTTGGAGGATGGCCTGGTGTCAAGAAGGGCAGGAAAAAAGCCACTTCTCTCCAGGAAAAACATCAAGGACAGACTTATATTCTGCAAAAGGTACAGGGATTGGACTGCTGAGGACTGGGGTAAAGTCATTTTCTCTGATGAATCCCCTTTCCGATTATTTTGGACATCCTGAAAAAAGCTTGTCCCCAGAAGACAAGGTGAGCGCTACCATCAGTCCTGTGTCATGCCAACAGTAAAGCATCCTGAGACTATTCATGTGTGGGGTTGCTTCTTAGGCAAGAGAGTGGGCTCACTCACAATTTTGCCTATGAACACAGCCATGAATAAAGAATGATACCAACACATCCTCCGAGAGAAACTTCTCCCAACCATCCATAAACAGTATTCTGTATAATGGTTGGTGACTTTGAAAAGCGATGATGTCGAGGTGAGTGAAATAAGTAAACAGCAGATATATATATGTTTGGTGTTAAATGTGGGGAATAGCTTTCAGATTAGCAAGTCCTGTCATGATCACTTGGTTGGTATAGCCTAGTACATCACCGGTGGAGCTCTCTGTCTCATGTAAATAGTTGCAGTGTTTAGCTGTATATAGTCAGCTAACTAGTTGGCGGTTGGTA
The DNA here is from genome assembly GCF_036934945.1 of Oncorhynchus masou masou. Taxonomy (NCBI): domain Eukaryota; kingdom Metazoa; phylum Chordata; class Actinopteri; order Salmoniformes; family Salmonidae; genus Oncorhynchus; species Oncorhynchus masou. The sequence continues at coordinate 30,739,686 of NC_088227.1, forward strand.
TTGTTTCTACCGATGTAATTCACGTGGAAACGGCCCAAGCTGCTTGCTATAGCTGGCTAGCTAGTCTGTCAGGCAAGAAAAGTTGTGAGTAGCGGTAAATTTGGGCTGCACTCATGAAGCACCAACCTCAGCTGTCAATTTCACTAACTAGCCATACAGACAACCAGCTAACTACCCACTGAAATGAAGGCTTGAATAATTTGTGTTTATCTGTTGGGTTTAAGTTATGGGTTGTCATGTTTTCTAGGTGCAGATATTCATAGGCTATACATTGCTCATTTTCCTATTATTTAACAGCTGTCGTGTTAGGGTAGATGCCAGAGCAGTGGAGCTCATATGAATATTGAGTTGCATATTTGTTTTCATAGCCAGCTAACAAGTTGCTTGTTTTGTCCTGTTTCTACTGATGCAATTCATTTGGAAAATGTCCTAGCCTTATAAATAATCAGCTAACATTGGCAAACTCTGTAGTAAGTCTTATAGGCAAGAAAGCGAGAGTTGATTGGAGGCTAGAGAGAGAAAGAGAAAGAGTGTGTGTGTGGAATCACACAATTTATTATGGAAACCACTGAGAGGTGATTATTAGGAAGAGAGTGTATGTATAGTTGAGAAAAAGAGAGGAAGGAAGAGAGAGATAGTGTGAGAGAAAGATAAAATGTTCCTGATCACAATTATATCCTATTTGTTGCTCCTCTCCTCTCCCTCTGGTCCTCTGTTCCTCTAGGTCAGTGAAAGTGAGGGAAGTGATGTGGCGAGTCAGGGCTCAGAAGCAAAAGGCATGGAGAAAGAGGACTTAGAGATGATTGGATGGATAGAAATGTGGAGTGAGAGAGGAAAAGGAAAGTGAAGTGAAGGGGAGGAAGAGGAGAGTAGAGGGAGAGACAGGAAGAGGAGCGTGAAGACGAGGGAGAGGAGAGCAGAGGAAGAGGGGAGAGGAGAGCGGAGGAAGAGGGGAGAGGAGAGTGGAGGAAGAGGGGAGAGGAGAGCGGAGGAAGAGGGGAAAGGAGAGCGGAGGAAGAGGGGAGAGGAGAGCGGAGGAAGAGGGGAGAGAGTGGAGTGGAAGAAGAGGAGAGAAGAGAGAGAGAGAGAGAGAATGTCCAAAGAGGGAGTGTGTCTGCCCCAAGTACCACCATTCACCTTTGTACCACACAGCCTGGGCCTAAAGTGACAGAGGCAGGGGCTAAATTACATTTGAGTCATTTAGTAGACACTTTCAGTGAATTACAAGGGCACATCGACAGATTTTTCACTTAGTTGGCTCGGGGATACTGACTTGCCTAGTTAAATAAAGGTTAAATTAAAATTAAAAATACCTGCCGCATCATAGCTCCGATTCATAGCTCCATAATAGCTAACACTAGCTAGCGAGCTAATATTAGCGTGAGATGTGACATTCAGTAACTCCATAATAGCTAATGCTAGCTAGTAAGCTAATATTAGCATTAGATGTTTCATAGCTCCATAATAGCTAGCTATCAGCTGCTAGCATATTGTTAGCAGGTGTACAAATAACAAAAAGTAGGTTTTTTATGCTCCTCATATTAATGTGATTATTCATGCAGATGTGGTTAAGCACAGCATTTCAGATAGTCAAACAGTAGTTCTTTAGCGTCATGGTCGTTTTAGCTTAGGGAGTGAAGACCTCTGAAATTAAAATGGGTGACACTCCCTTCAGCAAAATATAATTTACCTAAATCCTCCCTGAGTGGTTGAAAAAAAGTGACCCACCCCTATGCTCAGAACATGAAGTGGATAGCAGAGAACATGCCTACCGTTTACCCTCGCTTTTTTAGACAGACCAAAGCCTTAAATATGTTGTTTTAGAAACTGGTCTTTGTCCTGTAGGTATTAGATGGCAACGGGAGGAATTTTGATAGCACATAGGGCTGCGGGCCAGAAGGTTGTGGGATCACAGACCACCGTGGACAAGAGTAGAGTGGAGAGATCCCTTTTATAATAAAACATTGCTTGAATCTATCATTGTATTTGCAGGCCCGAGAAAAAATAGCCTTTTATAAACATTTCATGCAATTCTACATACTTTTACATATTACCAGAATCATATCATCCACAACATGGACAAAAACATGTGTACAGCCTTAATATGGAGTTGGTCCACCCTTTGCATCTATAACAGCCTCCACTCTTCTGGGAAGGCTTTCCACTCGATGTTGGAACATTTCTGTTGGGACTTGTGTCCATTCAGCCACAAGAGCATTAGCAAGGTCAGGCACTGATTTTGGGTGATTAGGCCTGTCTCACAGTCAGCGTTACAATTCATCACAAAAGTGTTCGATGGGGTTGAGGTCAGGGCTCTGTGCAGGCCAGTCAAGTTCTTCCAACCCTTAACAGCCCTTCACTGACGCAGAAGTAGGCTATTTAAAGAGTGCATGGTAGAGGAATTGGCCGACAAATCTATGGATATAGCAGCCTATATCCTAGTTTCGTCTGTCAACAGGTAGGTCTACCTCTTATTTCTTAAATAGGAAGAAATAGGCTCTTTCACAAAGCCCTTTTGTTTTTAGTAAAGTCTAATTAAAATGTAAGACGGTTTAAGTGAATTATGCTTGCCTGAATTTGCCTACTTTCAGCCCCATGAGCTGTCCATTTCCGTTTGATTGTACAGCAGATGCTGCTTCAAGTTTCAGCACCACAATGTAAGTTATTGAAATCTGGCTTATCGTGAGGTTAATAAATCTGATAAATACATCATATTGTTTTTATTAAAATAAACGATAGTAGTAGCAAGCTGTCAAAGTTGACCTCCCGTCCTCCTTCTCCTCTTCGCGCTCTCCTTCTCAAACCGAACAGAACCTAGGCTGTAGGCTAGTTGAGGCGGAAGATTTCACATTTTTGGGAAGAAGCCTAATCAAAACACAGCACAGCATTGGTTAGGCAGCACAAAACAAGTTTTTATCATCAAAAGCAGAGCAGGCCAGGGCTCAGGAATGGAATATCCATTGCAGTGTGCAATGCAGCCTAGTTTTATTTACACCATCCCAGCAGCACAAAAGACACAGGAAGGAAGTGAATTTTCTTTGAAATATAACTCAGAGCATGCACTTTGTAGCCTATAGACTATGGATAATTTCATTTAATTGCCTATAGGAGCACATATTGCGCGCCCAGCAGAGAATCAGGGACGAGGGGCAACATCGGGCACACGTTGATATGTAGCCTAATAAGCAACTAATTCTAAAACACAGAAATATTGAAATTTCATCAATTACAAATTACATGACCCTCTGTCGGACTAGATTACAAACATACTAAACCCTCCCCTTGACTAAAATTGAAAAAGCATGACCCTCCCCCATTTTCCTCCAGGTATCCATTCTGTAAATTTCGATCCACCCCTTAAGATCTCTCATTTATCAACCACGCTCTGTGTTGAATTGGACTTAGCCAGCTGAAGATACAACAATCCTGGCATTGTTTTCAGTTTATTGGCCAAAGTTAAATCACACACACTGGGTTAGTTTCAGCTCCGAGACCAATGAACATTTGAGGCTGAGACAATAAGAAGCCTGTTAAAGATGAGTAATGGGTTGTGTATTGAACTATCCAAAGGAGATGGCAAAAGGGTCACTGATTGGTAGGGGACTCATAGGGCCACAGCAGCCCCCAGTGTAAAAATCGGCATTTTGATTATTCATCCACTTTAAAGAGTCCTGAAATTACCTCCATTGTCAAATTGGTGGTATATACTGTTGATTCCTGACAAGTGCACTCTGTAAAAGTGCAAACTCAATATCAGTGCAATAAAGTTTTCCAGTCCCAATATGCAAGTACATGCTCTCGAACTCCTGTTAAACGCATGGGCACAAGTGAAGTACATGAGTCTTTTGTACTTCATTGGAGTCCATTGGACTCTTTTCACATCAGAAATGTATTACATTGGGAACGTGAAGTCCTCCTGCCAATGAAATCCTTAAAACCAGCTATAAGCCCCTGCTGCAACGCTATGGGCCTTTCTCTACTAGGTACGTCAATGTAGTCTCAGACACAGCAATACCACATATACAGCCCGGATGAAATGAAAAACATTGTAATAGATGGACCCTTCAAGGAACTGAGGAAGAAGAGGCTCTAAGTTCTTAGGAACAGCAAAGCTACCAATCGATCAACGGAAGGACAGTAGGGAGTTCTTTATTAACTTCTGAGTGGGCATCTGTCCCTGCAGACCTCACTATGGACAAACACATCTTCTGAAGCACCAGCAGGTAGAAATGTGCTTAGATGGGGTGGGTATTTTAAATGAGTTACTGTTGTGCCTGCTAGGCCTGCCAGGGCTAATATCAGCTCCTCTGGGCTGCAGAGGTAAGTTAATTACCCATCCTGCTGTTGTCTGTCCTTTTGAGTTGGCAATACTTCTACCATAGAATTCTCCCTCTTTTTTAAAATTCTTTGCCCTTCCTTCTTTCATTTAATTTATTTTCGAACCTAGGCAATGCGTCCAGAGAATTCTCCCTTTCTCTCTTTCCTTCCATCACTTCATTGAATTGAATGTCTATTGGACGTTTTGAGTCATGGCGGATCCAGCAGTCTCTTTGGAAGGTGAACAGATAGGAAAGGAGTACACATTGATTTTATAGGTATGTATGTATGAACAAATAAAGCTGGAAATATTTCCACTCTAAATTGAAAATAAGCCCTCTGGTTTCAGAAGGACAAGGAAGGAAAATCAATATTTTTTTTTTTTAAAGAACAGAACAAAGACTAAATTCACATTGAAATGGAAGCCCTCCTAAATTCCCACCAAAAATAAAGTCCTGTCTCTCTCTGACTTGTATCCTTATAGTAGACATCCTTACTAGCGGTTACATTTAAGTAAGCATTTCACGGTAAAGTCTACACTTTATGTATTCGGCGCATGTGACAAATAAAGTTTGATTTGATTTGATTTCTCGGTAGTCTAATGACATTATGATGTAAAAACACACCTACTGTAACGGCATTCTTCGTTTGTTGAATGAGAGTCGGACAGAAATGCAGCGTGTTGGTTACTCATGTTTTTTAATGAAACAAATGAATCGCGGTACAAAAAATAACTGATATAAATAAATAACAACAAAACGGAACGTGAAACCTAATTACAGCCTATCTGGTGAAACTACACAGAGACAGGAACAATCACCCACGAAATACAAAGTGAAAGCCAGGCTACCTAAATACGGTTCCCAATCAGAGACAACGAGAATCACCTGACTCTGATTGAGAACCTCCTCAGGCAGCCAAACCTATACTAAACACACCCCTAATCAACCACAATCCCAATGCCTACAAAAACCCCAATACAACAACACAATAACATAAACCCATGTCACACCCTGGCCTGACCAACTAATTATCTAAAACACAAAATACTAAGACCAAGGCGTGACACCTACACAACATCTGAAAATCAGATTCTACACAATTTTTCAAGGTGTTGTTGTTGAGCCCTGGCACCCAAATAGCAATTGAAATGCTAATTAAAAAACAAGGTTGCAAAGCACTAAAAATAGCGAGAGCTGCAAAAGAGGCACACAATTTACATTCACCCCTGGGTGACAGCTATAGCATTTACCAGGAGAAATCCACTATGTTTCTGCTGGATGTGCAACACAACACCCAGCTAATGAAGTACATATGGACTACAAGGCCAGAGACAAGGGCGTCATCGGTCTAACACCATGCCCAAACCGGACCCGCGGGTGTGTCCGCATGCGCCAACGTGCGCAAATGGATTTTGTCCCCCTACACCAAACGTGATACCGACACGCAGGTTGAAATATCAAAACAAACTCTGAACTAATTATATTAATTTGGGGACAGGTCAAAAATCATTAAAAATTTATCCTATTTAGCTAGTTAGCTTGCTGTTGCCTGGGATATAAACATTGAGTTGTTATTTTACCTGAAATAAGGCCCTCTAGTCTGACAATTAGTCCACAGATAAAACAGTCAACTGAATCATTTCTAGTCATCTCTATTCCTTCCAGGCTTTTTCTTTTTTGGACTTTGTATGGCGAATGGCAACTAACTTTCATAATAAGGTGTATTACCGACCTCAGTTCATCTTTCAATCACCCATGTGGGTATAACCAATGAGGAGATGGCACGTGGGTATATGTTTTTAAAAGCCAATGAGGAGATTGGAGAAGCAGGACTTGCATCGCGTTCTGTGCCACAAATAGAAGCAACTTCTATTTTAGTGACCAGCAACACATGTGCTCGTTGGCTCGCAGTGTGGGTGCAATGAGTGAATAACATGTATGTGCAAATTTATTTTGCAATCCTCGCGTGACGTGAGCAATGTGGTCAGCATGTAACACTTTAAATGCTGCCACTGATTTAATAATGTCCTACAGAGTTGTGTTTTAAAGGCTCTACAATATAAAGGCCATAGCATTACATACTGTACAGTATTCAGTGTATACTCAATGATAAATAGGAAACCTACAAGTAGGAAGTAGGAAACCTACAAGGAAATCAAGCTTGAAAGGCTCATGTAATTGAAAGTACTCTACCATGACGTTGATATTTGATATTCCCTTTTCATCCTCTTCTAGTAGCCCTTTCCTTCAGTCAATTACCAAAAGTGCCCTGTTTGGCCTCATTAGTGGAATGTTATATACAGACTCAAAATCATTGGCCACTAATACTGTTTACATACTGTTTACATATCATTACTAATCTCATATGTATATATTGTATTCTATACCATCTATTGCATCCACCACAAAGGCAATATGGCAGTCTAGAGCAGATGAAGGAAAGGAGACAAGGAGAGAAAGAAAGCCACTACTTCCCCCTCTTTCCAAGTTCCAAGCTTTCTAACCATCACCTATTCCAAAGCCCTTGCTCACGTCAGAACTAATATACAGGTACAACGACTGAGAGCCACACAGACATGCAGGGGCCAAGAGGAGACAGGGAGAGAAATAGAGAGAGAGAGAGAGAGAAAGGAGAGAGAGGGAAATAGAAAGGGGAAATGGAGACTGAAGGAAAGAGAGAACAGGCATAGAAAAAGCCTTCGCGACAGTGTGGCTAAACACCAGCCACACAGACAGACCCTGCCCGTTGTGACAGACTGAGAAGAGTGATTGGCAGATGGAAGAGAGGCTTTGGATGTCAGATGAAAGTGTTTTTTCTTAACCCCTGCCTTGACAAGGAAATGAGAGGAGAGGAGAGAAGAGAAGAGGAGAGAAGAGGCTGAAGCAGAAGCAAAAGCAGAGGCAGAGGCCGACGAGAGGCAGAAAGGAGAGGCAGAGGCGAGACAGAGGAGAGAGATCGAGACAGAGGAGAGAGATCGAGGCAGAAAGGAGAGACAGAGGGAAGAGACAGAGACAGCACTGCAGACTGCTCTGTGTTCTGCCACAGAGAGAGTGGGAGAAGAGGAGAACACAAGCCCAAAGTTTATCACTGGCAGTGATGTTACGGAAGGGAAAGTGCTGGTTTTAAGTGCTTGATGTTGGTTTGTCTGGGACAGATGATTTTTGCTTGTCTAGGGTTCAGACGAGAGCAACCATCCTTCATTTAAGTGCACCTCTTTGGAGTTGTGGATTGCAGCTAAAGAAGGTGCCCCGGACAACTCCAATCAGACCTCACTATTGAAATGGCTAGTTTGGCTAGGCTGGAACTTTCTGGATTTGGCACGGCTGGAATCTACTGGGTTTGGCACAGCTGGAACCTACTGGGTTTGGCATGGCTGGAACCTACTGGGTTTGGTACGGCTGGAACCTACTGGGTTTGGCACGGCTGGAACCTACTTTGTTTGGCTAGGCTGGAACCTACTGCGTTTGGCAAGGCTGGAACATACTGCATTAGGCTGGAACCTACAGCGTTTGGCTAGGCTGGAACCTACAGTGTTTTGGCTAGGCATGAATCTACTGGGATTGGCTAGGCTGGAACCTACTGCGTTGGGCTCGGCTGGAACCTACTGGGTTTGGCTAGGCTGGAACCTACTGGGTTTGGCTAGGCATGAACCTACTGGGTTTGGCACGGCTGGAACCTACTGGGTTTGGCACGGTTGAAACCTACTGAGTTTGGCATGGCTGGAACCTACTGGGTTTGGCACGGCTGGAACCTACTGGGTTTGGCACGGCTGGAACCTACTGGGTTTGGCACGGCTGGAACCTACTGGGTTTGGCTAGGCATGAACCTACTGGGTTTGGCACGGCTGGAAACGACTGGGTTTGGCACGGTTGAAACCTACTGAGTTTGGCATGGCTGGAACCTACTGGGTTTGGCACGGCTGGAACCTACTGGGTTTGGCACGGCTGAAACCTACTGGGTTTGGCACGGCTGGAACCTACTGGGTTTGGCTCGGCTGGAATCTCCTGGGTTTGGCTCGGCTGGAACCTACTGGGTTTGGCTCGGCTGGAACCTACTGGGTTTGGCACGGCTGGAACCAACTGGGTTTGGCTCGGCTGTAACCTACTGGGTTGGGTTGACAAGACTGTTAGCCACTGTACAATTTCTCCAACAAAAACAGACGATGTCTGGTCTAGGACCCCAACTCAATCAAGTGCAGTCTGAAGATAGAGGAAAACGGCAATGCTGGTTCACATAGACTGTTTACACTGCATCAGATGTTGATAACTGTGTTACAAATAACACACCTTGCAGACTGTTTTTCTTACACTCTTACAGACATTGTCATTGGATATTTATGCAAAACCACACCTGTTTACACCCTTTAAAATTCTGAGTAACTCTTAGTAACTCGAGTCGTAGTGCAGAGGAACAGCCTGGAGGGGGGTTGTAGCTGTGATGGAAGTGCACTGACGTGTGTCTTCACCACTCATCAATTGATGAGGTGAACAGGACAATCAATGGCAGATGAATAAAAACAATACAGTGTATGGCCATTCAGTTTAATGGTACCCCACCAGACATTTCCATTTTATGGGGCCGGGATTGAAACCAGAGTACTTGCAGTACATGGATAGACACAACATGACAATAAAGTGCCTTTTTAATTTAACCTCTTGAAACTCCCCATCCCGGATCCGGGATTGTGACTAAGCCTCAGGCTCATTAGCATAACGCAACGTTAACGATTTCTGAAAATCGCAAATAAAATTAAAATAATGCGTTTGCTCTCAAGCTTAGCCTTTTCTTAACAACACTGTCATCTCAGATTTTCAAAATATGCTTTTGAACCATAGAAATTGACTAATTTGTGTAAGAGTATGCAAAGCTAGCATAGCATTTTGTGTAGCATGTAGCACGCAACATTTTCACAAAAGCCAGATAACCAAATAAATAAAATCATTTACCTTTGAAGAGCTTCTGATGTTTTCAATGAGGAGACTCCCAGCCACATACCAGATGCGTAGTGTTTCCTGAAAGCGTCTGTGTGTAGGAGAAATCGTTCCGTTTTCTACATTGCGCCTGGCTACCGAAACGAACCGAAAATGCAGTCACCTACAACGTGAAACTTTTTCCGGATTAACTACATAATATCGACCGAAACATGGCAAACGTTGTTTGGAATCAATCCTCAAGGTGTTTTTTCACATATCTCTTCATTGACATGCAGTTCGTGGAAGCTTGCTTCTCTCTCTGTGCCCCATGGAAAAATACTGGCAGGTGACTTTTGCGCACCAATTTCGGCGCAGGACACCGGGCGGACACGTGGTAAATGTGGTCTCTTATGGTCAATCTTCCAACGATCTGCCAACAAATACGTCACAATGCTGCAGACACCTTGGGGAAACGACAGAAAGGGCAGACTCATTCCTCTTGCGTTCACAGCCATATAAGGAGATCATGAAAGACAGAGCCTCAAAAATCCTTGTCATTTCCTGGATGCCAAGTCATCTTGGTTTTGCCTGAAGCTCACGTTAAAGGGCACGCACAGAGAAGATATTTGTATTTCTGGACACGTCAGAGTGTTTTCTTTCGAACAGTAGCAATTATATGCATAGTCGAGCATCTTTTTGTGACAAAATATCTTGTTTAAAACGGGAACGTTTTTCTTCCAAAAATGAAATAGCGCCACCATAGGTGTAAGAGGTTAATCAACAATCTGGATACACAGAGCATCACCAAAGCACCTCTGGAAAGAAAGCATTTTGGGGCGACAGGTAGCCTAGTGGTTAGAGCGTTGGGACAGTAACTTAAAAGTCGCTAGATCGAATTCCCGAGCTAACAAGGTAAAAATCTGTTGTTCTACCCTTGAACAAGGCACTGTTCCTAGGTCGTAATTGTAAATAAGAATTTGTTCTTAACTGACTTGCCTCGTTAAACAAAGGTTTAAAACAAAAATAACAAATGTACTCAGAGGAAAAACCAAAACTTATCGTTGTGGTTGAAATCTAGTTGAAAATGAAACAAGAACTGTATACTGACTCGTCACTTTGGATTTGATGCAACATTGAGAAGGTACACTGAGATAACAAGAAAACAATGTTGACCCAACCACTGTGTCCGACGGTAATTTGCAGGACTTACAGTAGACGTCGACCCGTATGGACTTGATGGCCGGGGAGCCCAAGCCGTTCTCAGCCTTGCAGTAGTAGCGTCCCCCTTGGTGTCTCTGGATCTTGGTGATGTGCAGCGTCTCGTTAAACACACTCGAGTCCTGGAAGCGGTCAGACACACTGCCTGCTGTCTTGGTCCATCGGATCTGGTGGAGGAAATATGGTTGTTTAGATGACTTACAGATGTAGGATCTTAATTTGAGCCAGTTTGCTACAGCAGGAAAATAATCCTGCAGCAACAGAACATTTTTATTATTATGTGGATGACAACTAATGGAGATGTTTGTAGGGGTAAAGGAAAATCAAGTCTGAAATTTCAAAGTGGAAATTACAAACTTCAGAAGCCTTTTAAAAACCTCAACTATATAACACCTCAAATATACTACATGTTTCTGTTAACCTCTTTCAGCCCTGGAAAGGTGAGTCTCTCCTCTGCCAATTTCATCTTCTCATTACAACCACATCTAATACACTGTCTGACTCCCTCCTCAAAGAAGATCTGATATATCTATATGTTAGAGTAAAACCCTCAATCACAACTTCACTGTCTTTCACTAACTGGTGCAACACTCTTAACCCTGTAGCAGGGGGTGGTAATGAAAGGTGAGCTAGCATTCAGTTCATTCCTCTGGTCTACAACATGGAGGTGTAATTGACCCTCCATCATCTTTGTCTCTCCCGTTCTCATTAAAGCCTGGACAGGTGGTGCAGGCTGACAGAGACAGAACCACTGAACATGGGAGTTAATTCATCTCTTTTTTTTAAGCTACTGCTATATCACCCCAGATATATACTGGGTGAGTACTGTATGTATGCACATAAGTGTTCACACACAGACTGGTTTTGCCTCCACAGTCAACACACAACATATCTCTGCTGTCTGTGTGAGCAGAGAGAGAGAGAGAGAGAGAGAGAGGGAGAGAGCTACGCAGCATATCATTATCACCGCCATTTTGTTAGAGTGTGTGTTTGTTAGTGTGAAATCAAATGTTAAATCAAATGTTATTTGTCACATGCGCCGAATACAACAAATGTAGACTTTACTCTGAAATGCTTATTTACGAGGTCTTTCCTCACAATTCAGAAATAAAAAGTAAAAAAAAATATTTTTCTCCTAGAATAGGAAATAGTAACACAATAACGAGGCTACAGTGTATGTGTGTGATGCATCAGAGTGGGATTCAAACACTAACATTCCATCTGTTGTCCAAGCTAGAGGCCAAAGTCAGAGACAGAGAGAACACACTTCAGATGCATATAGCCATGGAGTTTATTATTAGCCTGACAAGAGTCCTTCTCTGGCCTCAGGCTGTTGTTCACAGTGGGGGAAGAACAAACTAACTAGCCACAGTCTTTGTATGTCGGATAAACTAGCCTTAGTTTATATGTCACATTAAAAGGGAACTAAAACTTAGAGATCCTACCCGCACGGGTTAAGCTAAAGTTCAACAACATGAACTCTCCCCAGGAGTTATTAAATAAGATATGAGGATAAATTAGATTGTTCTCTGAATTCTCATTCCACCATCCTTTCTCCTTCCTCTCCTTTACTTCTCCTCCAGATACAGTACCATCATAAATACTAAGAGAGACAGTGAGAGAGTGAGAAAAAAAGTGAGAGAGAGAAAGACAGAGATATAGACTGAGACAGAGAGAGAGCTGGCTTCAGCACAATTCAGTATTCTACCAGCTTATATTCTCCCATTTATTTCCTCTCCTCTGCCTTTTGTGTAAAGAGCTTTTGAGTTCCAGCAAAGCACCAATATCAGTGTATTGTTCGAGGGCCACTAAGAAGTGGGTATTCAAATAGCATCCATGGTTTTCAAAGGGAAAGTGGTACTGTTTGTTTCACATGACGGTATACCACATCATCTGACTTACTGAGAAGCTTTGAAAGTCTTTCCGGGAGCCCCACAGCCATTTTGCTCTACACTCTTTCTTTTAAACTTCCTTTGTGTGGGTGCTAGGGTATGTCTGTCTGTCTGGGAGCTAGTGTATGTCTGTCTGTCTGGGAGCTAGTGTATGTCTGTCTGTCTGGGAGCTAGTGTATGTCTGTCTGTCTGGGAGCTAGGGTATGTCTGTCTGTCTGGGAGCTAGGGTATGTCTGTTTGCCTGGGTGCTAGGGTATGTCTGTCTGAGTGATAGGGTATGTCTGCCTGGGTGCTAGGGTATGTCTGTCTGAGTGCTAGGGTATGTCTGTCTGGGAGATAGGGTATGTCTGTCTGGGAGATAGGGTATGTCTGTCTGAGTGCTATGGTATGTCTGCCTGGGTGCTAGGGTATGTCTGTCTGTCTGGGAGATAGGGTATGTCTGCCTGGGTGCTAGGGTATGTCTGTCTGTCTGTCTGGGAGATAGGGTAAGTCTTTCTGTGTATATCCACCAGGGCATTGTGAGAGTAAGCCTGGGAGTACAGTTTGACCCTCTTCTTGTTCTAAGACAATCATTGAAGATCTGAGAGGAATGACTGTGTATTTATCTTTATTATAATGCATGTAGCTCAATCCAAGCTGAGTTTCAATTCAGCTGATACCCATGTAGCTCTTTCTAATAATGTAGAGGGCAGTGACTAAGGGTTAAGGGCTGAGGATAGACTTATACAGGCTGAAAGTTATGGCCAAACTTCCTAATGTCACAATTTAACACTTTAATTTTAGGGCATTATCTTTAATTGCATGTCCAATAGCTGTGTACTGTTCTAGCCTGCTTTATCACACGTTTGTGGGTCACGACATTTATTACCATTACAAATAGGCCTGTGTCTTGTTTACATTTACTTTCAATACTACAGTTCAAAAGGTCACACAGGTGTGAAATGGCTCCATCCTCTGAATCACATTCTTCAGACTACAACACACAGAGAAACTTTACATATCCGCATCAATCAAGAGCATTAAAAACCATAAAAGCGGTTAGTTCCCATGCAGAAAAATAAACAAAATAATAATCCTATTCTTCTTGTAAGTCATCAATCAGTCTAGTCTCTGGCATTCTAATAAAAAAAATCTACATTAGCCTTTGGACAACACACAGTGACATCTAGCAGCTAATGCTTATGTGTGCAGCGACAGTGGTTGTGATGCTGGGATTGTATGTCGGAGCATGCGTCGTCAGTTGATCTCCCACGCTGCAACGCTGTACCTGCCCCCCTCTCTGTCCTACCATCTTTGAGCTCTCAAGGTTTCCGAAGGAGAAGGTCTCTAAAACGCCAAGTGTGGCCAACTGTGGTGTAAAGTACTTAAGTTAAAATATTGTAAAGGAAATTGTTTTTTGGGTATCTGTGCTTTACTATTCAACTTTTACTTTTACTCCACTAACATAAAGAGGTTTAACCCCATTTTCTCAGTATCCAATTGATAGTTCCAGTCTTGTCTCATTACTGCAACTCCCATATGGACTCAGGAGAGGGTTGAGAGCCATGCATCCTTTGAAGCACAACCAAAACAAGCTGCACAGCTTCTTGACACACTTAAGCCAGAAGCACCAAAGAGTTGGAAAAAACACCATACACCTGGCGACAGTGTCAGTGTGCACTGTTCCCAGCCCACCACAAGAGTTGCTTGTGCACGATGGGATAAGGACATCCCTGCCAGCCTAGCCCAGATGAGGCTGGGCAAATTGTGCGACGACCCATGGGTCTCCTGGTCACAGCCTGCTGTGACAGAGCCTGGACTCGAACCCAGAATCTCTAGCTTGCACTGCAGTGCAATAGACCACTGCGCCACTCGTCATAAAGATGAACTTTTTACTCCCATACATTTTCCCTGACACCAAAAAGTGCTCGTTAGATTTAGAATTCTCAGGCAGGACAGAAGTATTGTCCAATTCATGCACCTTCATCCACATTCCCACTGCCTCTGATCTGACGGACTATACACAAACACTGCATTCTTAAATTATGTTTGAGTGTTGAAGTGTGCCTGTCTGTCCATACATTTTAAAAACAAGAAAATTATACTGTCTGGTTTGCTTAATATAAGGAATTGACAAATAGCATTTACTTTTACTCAAGTATGACAATTGAGTATTTTTTTCACTACTGTACTTTCAGTAAGTACATTTAAAACCAGAAACTTTTAAACTTTTAGCATTTTATTGGGTAACTTTTGCTTTTACTTGAGGCAATTTCTATTAAGGTATCTTTACTTTTACTTGAGTACCTTTTCTACCATATATACCCAATCTTCCTACTCCAGGGCACCAACTACAGTATCTACAGTAACTATATTCTTCTACAGCCTTTGGCCCCCTGGCATAGATGCTAGCCTGCTAGACCCTAGCCTGCTCATGGCTGTATGTGGCTAAATTAAACCACCTGACCCTCTTACCCACCTGTCTGAACTTGACCCAGCAGATAATTGAAACAAAAATGGGCGGTGTTGGGTGTTTACTCTGTGGTGTAGCTGGCGTGATGGTGCGTTTGTGTTTGAGTGTGTGTGTGTGTGTGTGTGTGTGTGTGTGTGTGCTCAGTGGTGTTGCTGGCATAGTCAGATTGTGTCCTCAAACACAGTGTGAGCGTACAGACTGGAGGCAGGCCAGAGTCCAGCTCAGAAGATACCTCAGGGGAGAGAGAAAGATGGCTCTATGATGGGAATTACATCTCATAGTGGCTGTCACTCCATCCATTATTTCACAGGTGCTGAGTGAAACCAGACCAGATCTAATACCTGTCTCTGTCAGATTGCAATGTTTTGGTGAACCCAAAAAAGTGATTGTGACAAATCCTTTTACACACTTATAATATGGTGAATGCCAATTGATAAACAGTTTAACATTGACTTAACTCTTCAACATAACTTAGATTCCAGTGGGTCTAGTTGCTATGTAAATTTTGCTTGGCTACACAGACTCATTGCTCCAACCAAACGCCACACCACGCCCATGACCGTTTCTTCTCCGACCCCTCTAGAATGCGAACACATTCAAACAATCCTATTGGTCCCAGAAATGAATGGGTAGGGCCAGAGCCAGAATACACGTGGGTGAAGCAGCGTTTTCGAAGTACATAATTAGCTTTAAAACTCTGATTGGTTAGAGACGATCCAATCACAAACGACGCACCACAAACGACTTTCAATGATGGAAGATTCAGACTGAGATGTAGCGAACGATAGAGCAGTGGAAGAATTCAGTGTGAGTAGTCAGCCAGATGTACATTGCTGCCGAATTGAATGTTGCTTATAATGAATAGGCTTATAATTGCATCTCTTTGGAGTACATTGGGTACTTCCAGGCTTTGTTTCTAATAGCAAGACCTTATAAAGTGCAAGGCCTTGCAACTGATGCTCAGAGGGTTGATCCTCTATGAACAGATACACATTGTTCTTCTGCATTATCACTGTTCACCTACGTAGTGCAGAATATGTGAATGTAAGAATGAAAGCTTCTGTACGTAAGACAGCCAGTAAAGTGCATGTCTGCTTCCCAAATGGAACGTGATTCCCTACATAGTGCAGGGCCCCAGGGCCCAATTGGCCCTGGTCAAAAGTAGTGCACTAGAAATTGAATAGGGTGCTGTTTGGGACGCAGAATGTTGTGCCCTCTTCATAATAAAAGCCAACATGCTGTATGGAACAGAATGTCACCAAGGAGAATGTTCTATTAATCTTCCAATCTAACATTCCTTTTAGCGTGTGTGTGTGTGTAGGATTTTATTATTAGACTGTCTCTATTTTCCTGACGGGGAGGTGGGCGCGGGATGGAGAACCTCACGTTGTGAGAAAGTGGACATCTGGTTGGACGAGAGCCACAGTCCCCATCAGTGGGGGGTCTGAGGGGGATGTGGGTCATTTAAAGAGCGTTGCATGTTTATGTCCTCTCTTGGGGGAGGAAAGAGTTAAGTCAAATTAGCATGCAGTAGAACAAACAAACTTTGAAAAGGAGAAAACAAGGAGGAAAAAACATTCCAATGAAAAGATGAAGGGTTATTATTCACTTACAACTCTATACTTAATAAGAGCGGACACACCTTATGTTTTCCCAACAGCCTCAGGACTAGCACACCAGTACCAACTACCCCCAAATAACCCCTCTTCTTCCTATCTACTCTTTAGTCCCTACAACCCCCCTAACCCTTCGTTCCCCCCTCTACCACCCCAGAACCACCTGAGACCCAGGCTGCTCCATCTCTAAGCCCAGAGTGACAGCCGTGTTCCTCCCCTGCCATGGGATCTGACTGGGGCTCATAATGACTCACTTTCAAAGGAAATCCTGACTCTCCTGCTATTGCCATGTAGCACTTTGATCTCTCTCTCTCCTCATCGTTCTCTCTCTCCCTCTCTGTCGTTATCCTTCTCTATCGCTCTCCCTCCTCTCTCTCTCTCTCACACTTTTATCACACATTTTAATTAACAGGATAGAGGATAGAAGTCAAGGCAGGGGAAATAACAAGTTGTCACTACAGATGAGAGCAGAAGATGAATCGCGAGTCGGAGTGTTTCACTAATTTAAGTGGCCCTCACCTTTTCAATGGGAATTAAAAAATCAATAGCCTTCTCTGCATCTGAATCAACAGGACAGGACGTGTACAAATGAATGCTAAATATATCGATCAAAGGGGAATTAAATATGAATTAATGTAAATGGCGGACAATCCCGTCCCTCGATATCGCGGAGTCCCATTTAATTTGTCTAATCGAGCAAATTGGATACAATGTTGGACACGTACTACTTACCAGAAAAAGGTAATACATTATTGTCAAGTCTTAGCCGCACCGATGCAGAGCTGACAGGATGTTCTGTTTTACATGATAGAGAATAATGTCTGTTCTACATAAATTTATGTCCGAATGTTCTGTAATATAATATCATCTGAACTATCCCCTTGAAGACTCATCGTGGGTGGGAATAAGCATTTGATTGAAACTGTCAAGAACCAATCAAAAGTACTTTGCCCTGGGGGCTCAACACTTTAATTGGTTGGAATCCCAGAGCTTAATTAAACGCAGAGCATGGATGAAAAGATCCTTGTTAAGATGCTGAGGACCCACTCTGCTCTCTCCTCCTGCATTCACAACACACATCAACATGTTTCCTGTCTTTATTTATTAATTTATTTACTTGCCTTGTGATGTTGACTAGGCAGATGTGGTTTCTGTTTTGTCTTCACAATTCTCATTAGATCTGCCAGCTTTTAATTATGAATATGCAGGTGCACAGTACAATACGGAGCAGCAATAATTGGGGGATTACATTTATAAGCCGGTTCAGTGGGGAGACGCGTGGAGTGAGAGCTCTGTGGTGCTGATACAGAATCTAATACAGCCCAGACCTAGCTAAGCATCTGTAAGGGATAATCAAAGAGGGGCTATGAGCTCTATGGAAAATAATGAACAATGTGGAAGGTGTGTTCCACAATCAGCTACCGGAGTGAAACTGACCTTCCACGGAGTTGCATTATTTTCCAGAGAATGCATGGAGCCCCGAGCTGATTATCCATTTAATACCATGGCTATAATTTAACACATTTGCCACTACTGAAGTAGCTAGCACGTTTACTTGATACTGTAGCTACAGTAGTTGCTGTTGTAACCAAACAAACAGACTTGCTAGTTTAGCTAGACAAACCATCATGCCTAGCTTGCTATTATGAAATTGAAATCAACAATACCAATACTGTTTTCAAATAGACTTTTGGTTTCAAAAGCAGTTCAAACAAAACGTGTGAAAATAAACTATAGCCATTGAATTCTACCGTGCAAATAAACTGTGTGTTATTAGGAAATAATGCATGCTCTGGAATGCCCTTCAAGCCAATCAGAAAGGAGTATTCAACAATGACATGGCATAAATAATATTATAAACTGGGTGGTTTGAACCCTGAATGCTGATTGGCTGACAGCCATGGTTTGTTAGACCGTACACCACGGGTATGACAAAACATGTATTTTTTACTGCTCTAATTACTTTGGTAACCAGTTTAAAATAGCAATAAGGCACCTCAGGGGTTTGTAATATATGGCCAATATGTCATGGCTAAGGGCTGTATCCAGCACAGGACTTAGCCGTGGTATATTGGCCATAAAACATACCCCCTCTGGCCTTATTGCTTTATTATTCAATGATACCATACAGCAGTATCTATTGCTAGACTAGAGATAAGCCCCTAGCTATAGTTAGTCAGGGGTTGCACATCTAACTAGCTGGAATGAAGCTGTGCTGGATAGAACAGTAGAAATGTTTATATTTCTGTTTACGGTTTACAGCAGGTCTCCAGATACCCAGAACTGCCTGACCAGCCTGATAGGGTGTCCAAATCTGTGTGTGTCCAGCAATGGATTGAAACATCCAAACGTGCCTCAAGTGTTGTGCTGAAGGGTCACCACATACCCAAAGTCTTGGGTTCCTGTCCTGAAACAACCCTTGGCTTAGATCCTACCCTCTATACACTTTTTGAAATCTGAGAGGATTGGACAGGTGTAAGCAATATGGCTAAAATTCCACCAAGCCTATCAGAGGGTAAGGTGGAGCTCTCACCATGTCACCACCATCAATTCTTCTCAGATCTCCACAAGTGTCTAGACCAGGGATGTCAACCTAATTTTGTCCCGGGGGCCGCATTCCATCTTCATGAGGTCCGGAGGGCCGCACTGAAAATGTGTTCTATTTCCTCATCGTCCAAAATTGGGGGAGGGAAATAGTCCCACATCCATCCTAGGGCTGTTATGATGACCGTATTACCGCCACAATGGCAGTCACGAGTCATGACACGGGTCAAATTCCATGTGACCATTTAGTCACAGTAATTAGGCTTCTCCAAACTCTGATACTGCTGATGGTCATTACTAGCCTACTGAACTTGCTAACTGCCTGGTACTCAGCCCTCTATTGTCCCTCTAATCACTCTCAAATCAAACACTTCATGAGAGCCTGTGAGCTCATGTTGCGCAAAATTTATATAGGCTATGCAATTGTGTGAGAAAACAGAGTTTTGATGGCCTCTATTAAAAAGGGGAGTATCTCATCAGCTTTCCGTAGGCTAGGCTTACTACACTTGAAGTCAGAAGTTTACATACACCTTAACCAAATACATTTAAACTCAGTTTTTCTCAATCCCTGACATTTAATCCTAGTAAACTTTCCCTGTCATAGGTCAGTTAGGATCACCACTTTATTTTAAGAATATGAAATGTCATAATAAATAGTAGAGAGCATGATTTATTTAATATTTTATTTCTTTCATCACATTCCCAGTGGTCATAAGTTTACATACACTCAATTATAATTTGGTTGCATTGCCTTTAAATCACATATGTCAGAGTCAAGGCCCGCGGGCCACATCCGGCCCGCGAGAAGGTTTTTTACGGCCCCTGGGATGATCTTGATTTATTATTAGAACCGGCCCGCAGACCGCAGCAAGCCGGCAGCCCGCAGATCTTTTACACGCACCAATACTACATTTCCCACAATGCAACGGTGACGCACCGAGCAGTAGGCTGCTTCATTTCAATATTTATTGGCACAGCAGTCGTCAGCATCACAGTAAAATTAACTTTCAGATACCCATCAAAAATGGCAAAACGGAAGGTGGACACTGAGAACCGGGGTTTCAAACAAGGTGGGAGTCGGAGTATATGTTCACGGAGGTAGCTGGAAAACCTGTGTGTCTTCTGTGTGGAGAAAGTGTGGCGGTACTGAAAGAGTATAATCTGAGACGACATTATGAAACGAAACACGCGGACAAAAACAAGAATATGGACATGGAACAAAGGCTACAAAAGGCAGAGGAATTAAAACGAGGCCTCAAATCTCGACAGGCTCTGTTCAAAAAAGCCAAATCACAAGGCCAGGCTGCTGTCAAGGCCAGTTTTATTTTGGCAGAAGAGATCGCTAAATCAGCCCGGCCATTTACGGAGGGGGATTTCATCAAAAACTGCATGATTAAAGTTTGTGACGAAGTTTGCCCAGAAAAAAGGCAACTCTTTTTAAATGTGAGTCTGAGCAGAAACACCATTGCCGAGAGAGTAGACCAGTTGTCCATCAATCTAAAAGAGCAGCTTGTGAAAAAGGGAAAAGATTTCATTGCATATTCCTTGGCTGTGGATGAGAGCACCGACATTTCTGACATTGCCCAGTTGTCAATTTTCATCCGCGGAGTGGACTCCAGCCTAAGCGTGACAGAGGAGTTTTTGGCTTTACGTCCTATGCATGGCACAACTACGGGGCATGATTTGTATGAAGAGGTGTCAAGATGTGTAAATGAGATGGAGCTGCCTTGGGAAAAACTCGTGGGTTTGACAACCGACGGAGCACCTGCGATGTGTGGACACAGGAGCGGACTGGTGGCGAAGATACGGGAAAAGATGCAAGAGGAAAACGCGACAGGTGAGCTGACAGCTTATCATTGTATCATACACCAGGAAGCGTTGTGCGGTAAAGCCTTGAAAATGGAGCATGTAATGAGCATCATCACGCGCACAGTTAACTTTATCAGAGCCAAAGGTTTGAATCACCGCCAGTTCAAGGCATTTCTGACGGAGTTAGAAACGGAGCATGGTGATTTGCCTTATCACACAGAGGTGCGATGGCTAAGCCAGGGAAAGGTGCTTCAAAGATGTTTCGAGCTTCGTGAGGAGATTTGTCTGTTCTTGGACAGCAAAGGGAAAGACACAACACAACTCCGAGACGAAATGTTTCTGTGTGAAATGGCTTTTCTGTGTGACATTACGAGTCATCTGAATGCAATGAACTTGCAGCTGCAGGGTCGGGATCATGTCATCTCTGATATGTACAGTACAGTGAAGGCATTTAAAACCAAACTGACTCTGTGGGAGACGCAGATGCGGAAAGAAAATTTGAGCCACTTTCCCAGCTGCCAGACCATGAAAGAGAAGCTCTCTACCAGTGCGTTCCCGAGCGCACAGTTGGCTGATAAAATAGGTATGCTTGCCGCTGACTTTCGACGCCGATTTGCTGACTTTGAAGCACAAAAAAGCAGGTTGGAACTGCTCGGTAACCCATTTGCTGTTGACGTGGAAAGCTCACCACCAAACCTCCAAATGGAGTTGATTGACCTCCAATGCAATGATGCACTGAGGGCAAAATATGCGGGAGTGGGTGCTGCGGAGTTCGCCCGTTTCCTCCCTGACACAATGCCCCAGCTGCGCATCCAGGCTGCTCAAACGTTGTCTATGTTTGGCAGCACATACCTGTGTGAACAACTTTTTTCTTTGATGAACCTGAACAAAACATCACACAGAAGTCGACTTACTGCTGAACACCTCCACTCAATTCTGAGGATTTCCTCAGCTCAGAGCCTTACCCCGAACATTGATGAACTTGTGGAAAAGATGGGACACCACCAAGTATCACCCTCAACCTCAAACAAGTGAACATTACTGTGCAATCACATATTTAGAGTTTTTACTCAGTTCAAGTTTAAAAGTTCAAGTTTAATATTTGTTTTCACTGCATGTTACTTCTCCTTAAACAAAGTGTTGTTTTTGATTAATAGATTTTTGCACTTTATTTTATTGTATTTCAATCCAA
Source organism: Oncorhynchus masou masou (assembly GCF_036934945.1). Classification (NCBI taxonomy): domain Eukaryota; kingdom Metazoa; phylum Chordata; class Actinopteri; order Salmoniformes; family Salmonidae; genus Oncorhynchus; species Oncorhynchus masou. Next base: position 30,761,642 of record NC_088227.1, read on the forward strand.
TTATATTTTAAAAATATTTCAGTTGAGTGGATGATAGAAAATTGCTATTATTGTTTTTTTCTTTGAAGTAAATTTAGCCCACTTTTGCTAAAATAGAAAATATAGGCTACTGATGGTGCCTTGAATACCGGTTTCTTTCATTTAATGTTCATGTTATGGGGATTTTTATATAAAGGAAATTTGTCTTTTGTGTCTGTTGAAAATTAAAGATTACTGACAGAGCCATAAGAAAATATTGCTTTATTTATCTGATCATATTGGAATATATTTGTTAGGTTTTCAGTAGGTTCAATTAGGTTCACTAGACTATATGCGTCATTTAAAAATTTTTCAATGAACATTCGAACAGTCCGGCCCTCGGCTTGTAGCTAAATTTTTTATTTGGCCCTCCGTCCATTTGACTTTGACACCCCTGCTTTAAATAGTTTAACTTGGGTCAAACGTTTTGGGAAGCCTTCCACAAATAAGTTGGGTGAATTTTGGCCCATTCCTCATTATAGAGCTGGAGTTACTGAGTCAGGTTTGTAGGCCTCCTTGTTTGCTCAAGCTTTTTCGGTTCTACCCACAAATTTTCTATAGGATTGAGGTCAGGGCTTTGTGATGGCCACTCCAAAAACTTGACTTTGTTGTCCTTAAGCCATTTTGCCACAACTTTGGAAGTATGCTTGGGGTCATTGTCAATTTGGAAGACCCAATTTGGAAGACCCAATTTGGAAGACCCAAGCTTTAACTTCAAGACTGATGTTGCTTCAATATACTGTATCCACATAATTTTCCTACCTCATGATGCCATCTATTTTGTGAAGTGCACCAGTCCCTCCAGCTGCAAAGCACATTTACATTTAAGTCATTTGGCAGACGCTCTTATCCAGAGCGACTTACAAATTGGTGAATTCACCTTATGACATCCACCCCACAGCATGATGCTGCCACCCCCGTGCTTCACGGTTCGGATGGTATTCTTCGGCTTGCGAGCCTCTCCGTTTTTCCACCAAACATAACAATGGTCATTATGGCCAAACAGTTATATTTTGTTTCATCAGACCAGAGGACATTTCTCCAAAAAGTACAATATTTGTCCCCATGTGCAGTTGCAAACCATAGTCTGGCTTTTTTATGGCGGTTTTGGAGCAGTGACTTCTTCCTTGCTGAATGGCTTTCAGGATATGTCGATATAGGACTCGCTTTACTGTGATACTTTCTTACCTTTTTTATACTATAGATACTTTTATATCTGTTTCCTCCAGCATCTTCACAAGGTCCTTTGCTGTTGTTCTGGGATTGATTTTCACTTTTCGCACCAAAGTACATTCATCTCTAGGAGACAGAATGCGTCTCCTTCCTGAGCGGTATGACGGCTACGTGGTCCTGTCATGCACAAAGTAAATGTCCTAAACGACTTACCAAAACTATAGTTTGTTAACAAGAAATGCGTAAAGTGGTTGAAAAACAAGTTTTAATGACTCCAACCTAAGTGTATGTAAACTTCCAATTTCAACTGTATATTTATTGATAAACCTTTCTAATATTAAGCACATTGAGTACAGGAGTAACTGGTTGGCATGAAAATTAACCACGGGAAAAGTGTTCTTGTCACAAACTCCCTCTCCGGCGCTCTAGGTTACCATGCTGCTCATTATTACGCACACCTGTCACCATCGTTACGCGCACCAGCGCTTCATCAGACGCACCTGGACTTCATCACCTTTCTGATTACCTTCCCTATATCTGTCACTCCCTTTGGTTCCTTCTCCAGGCGTTATTGTTTCTGTTTTGTGTCTGTACGCTGCTCATGTTATTTGTTTTGTCTGTGTTCGTTTATTTATTAAATTATTCACTCCCTCTACTTGCTTCCCGACTTCCACGGTACACGTTACAGAATAACGCCTCACGAAAGGCGTGTTGATAGGTGATGTCGGGTCCGGGTGACGCTGCCGGAGAACCGAGCATGCATCAGCCGGTTCGTCAGACTTCCATGCCTCAGCCATAACGTCAGGTTCACAAGACTCGGTTGGCCTGTTGCCGAGTCTATCAAGGATGCCTCAGCTCGCTCGTCAGGCTTCCATGCCTCAGCCGGCTCATCAGGTTCCCACACCTCAGCCGGCTCGTCGGGTTCCCGCGCCTCAGTAGAGGCGACCGGTCCACTCCTGGTCCCCGGGATCATCCCTTTGGTCGGTGTCCTGCGGCTGCAGCCGGATGTCAGAAAGGGGGTACTGTCACGTACACTTCGTCTCCAGCGCTCTAGGTCACCAGGCTGCTCATTATTACGCACACCTGTCACCATCGTTATGTGCACCTGTGCCTCATCAGACTCACCTGCACTTCATCACCTTCCTGATTACCTTCTCTATATCTGTCACACCCTTTGGTTCCTTCCCCAGGCGTTATTGTTTCTGTTTCTTGTCATGGTTTGCACAGAAGGACAAGTTGACCAATAGAATTGATCAACTTTTGTACTATAGGGGATGGTAGATTGTCATAGGCTAGTGATTTTGCTGATTGTTAGGGCCACTCATCTTGTTGACTGATAAAAGTAGTCTAAATGTGGACAGTTCTAACATCTTCAATATGCACCTTAGAATTTGGCAAGAGGGATGCACGCAGTTGCATTGTGTCTGTCTTCATTCACTTGTAGCCTAATTCTTAGCTGAAATGTCTGTGAGAAGGACCCAATCACGTGACAGGAATTGGCTAATAAGAATGTAGATATCTGACAGAGCCATGTGAGTGAGAGGTGCTTCACAGCATGGCAGCCGGGAGAAGGGAATTATAATTATTATATTCAGCCCAAGGGCACAACGGCCACTTTGGCCGCAATAGGCATGGACTTTTTTTGAGTTGCATTGCGGCCACACCAGGGGGATGTTGCCGGAAAATTCGAGGCCTGGTGAGAACGTTATCAAGTGCTTGACAAATTGTGAATGAAAGACTGATGAAGTGTGTGCAGCTTGCACATGAAACAAATCAAAGCTCATGCCTTTCATAGGACTCTGATTATTTAAAAAAAGTTGCATCATGCAGCCCTAGAATGTACAAAAAATCCAAACATATAGCCCAATGCTTGTATCAGAACTAAAGCTGCATAACAAATCTAAATGAAGCTTATGGGAGGACCAGTTTCTTTGTTAACCCCTCAACATAGAATAGCCTCGTGTTTGCACTTCCTTTGAAATTTATGAGAAAAAATATCCTTTCTATTTTATTAAGCTTTGATCAATTTTATTCTTAATACTATAAAACAAATATTGTCTGCTAAATGAACTAGTGTAGCCCACAGCCATATGACTTAGCCATATCAGGGCCTAACATAAGGACAACTAAAAGTATATGCTATTCTGTTCTTCTTAAAACTACATTTTCTTCATATCATGTGTCTTTCAACCTGTGATGGTGTAGGCTATATTACATGGATTTATTAGACTTTTTAAAATGTAGATGTTCCAAAGTTCTGCATCAGTGGCTTGTGGGCTGTGTGTGGAATCCAGGATAAGCTAAACGTACTTATGTTAATTAACGGTCAATTACCGTGAGACCGGCAGTTATATGCTTGACAATCAACGGCTGACATTTCATGACCGCCACAGCCCTACCCTAACCATCGATTTTTGAATATTTGATGCTACCTGACTGTCTAGCTTTCCTTTTGGTGATTATTAGCAAGTTGACACAGTCAAGAAACTCTATGAATGTAAGTCCATTATCATGTGTGTACAGTTTAAATTTGGCTTTAGTTATTTGAAAGTATATTGAATTGGTCAATATTTCAATATACTCGAACCACCTGCGGGCCGGATTGGACCCCCTCGCGTGCCAGGTGAGGGGGTCTTATGTTTGACGTCCCTGGGCTAGACTCTGGAGGGTTGTGGCTAGGGATTGTTTCTGGACAGGCCATGGGTATTATGGTAGCTAAGTCACTCACTCATTCATTAACCACTCTCACTCACTCACTCACTCACTCACTCACTCACTCACTCACTCTTGTACTGTCTAAAAATGTTAATAGCTGTCAAACACTTGCTTCCTCTGTCCTTGGGAAAATCTCAACTGCATTTCCTTGATTCGTCTCCTCTACCCCATTGGTCTGATCCAATGGGTTCTGAGAAAGAGGCGAGAATATGAGGATTCAAGGAATTGAAATTGAGATTCTCCCCTAGTTTCCTCCATTCCTCACCTTCCTCTCAAAGCACATTGGGGTAGAGGAGTGAAGGCTTCTCCCCTCGGGATCCAATGTACTTTCAAAGAGAGGCAAGGAGTGGAGGAAATAAAGACAGAGGAAGCAAGTATTTGACAGCTAGTTGTTTATCTATTCCATTCTTCCGGAATGTTTAGCATGGCTATAAATGATATAGAAGTTGGCTAAAGCACAGACCTGAATACTAGGCATAACAAAGAAATATGTGGTGTCCAATTTTCATGTAACATTTTGAATGACATGTAAATGTTTTGTTGTTGCTAGGTGGAGTTATGGTGTCATTGTGCCTATTTAGATACTTTTATTCCTGTAACTACACATGTGAAGTTGCAAAAAATCATATTCTAATGTACAGTGCATTCGGAAAGTATTCAGACCCCTTGACTTTTTTCACAATTTTCATAAATCTACAAACAATACCCCATAACAACAGAGTGTTTTTTTGTAATTTAGCTAGGTATTCAGACTCTTTGCTACGAGACTTGAAATTGAGCTCTGGTGCATCCTGTTTCCATTGATCATCCTTGAGATGTTTTTACAATTTGATTGGAGTCCACCTATGGTAAATTCAATTGATTGGACATGATTTGGAAAGGCACATACCTGTCTATACAGTGCCTTGCAAAAGTATTCACCCCCCTTGGCGTTTTTCCTATTTTGTTGCAATACAACCTGTAATTTAAATATATTTTTATTTGGATTTCATATAATGGATATACACAAAATAGTCCAAATTGGTGAAGTGAAATGAAAAAAATAACTTGTTTAAAAAAATAAATAAAAAAAAAGTGGTGTGTGCATATGTGTTCACCCTTAAAACCTCTAAATAAGATCTGGTGCAACCAATTACCTTCAGAAGTCACATAATTAGTTAAATAAAGTCCACCTGTGTGCAATCTTAGTGTCACATGATCTCAGTATATATACACCTGTTTTGAAAGGCCCCAGAGTCTCCAACACCACTAAGGGAGCGCCACCACCAAGCAAGCGGCACCAGGAAGACCACTGAGCTCTCCAAACAGCTCAGGGACAAAGGTGTGGAGAAGTACTGATCAGGGTTGGGTTGTAAAAAATATCTGAACCTTTGAACATCCCACGGAGCTCAATTAAATACATTATTAAAAATTGGAAAGAATATGGCACCAAAATTAATCAGAAAGGCAACAAAGAGACTAAAGATAACCCTGAGTGAGCTGCAAAGCTCCAAGGCGGGGATTGGAGTATCTGTCCAAAGGACCACTTTAAGCCGTACACTCCACAGAGTTGGGTAGTTATTTTCAAATTTTTAATTTTACCTTTATTTAACAAGGCAAGCCAGAAAAGAAAACATTCTTATTTTCAATGATGACCTAGGAACAGCTGTCTTGTTCAGGGGCAGAAAGACAGATTTTGACCTTGTCATCTGAGGGGATTCAAACTTGCAACCTTTCGGTTACTAGTCCAACACTCTAACCACTAGGCTACCTGCCGCCCCTGCTGGGTTTACGGAAGAGTGGCCAGAAAAAAGCCATTGCTTAAAGATAAAAATAAGCAAGCACATTTTGGTGTTCGCCAAAAGGCATGTGGAAGACTCCCCAAACATATGGAAGAAGGTACTCTGTTCAGAGGAGACTAAAATGTAGCTTTTTGCCATCAAGAAAACGCTATGTCTGGCGCAAATCCAACACCTCTCATCACCCCGAGAAACCATCCCCAAGCATGGTGGTGGCAGCATCGTGCTGTGGGGATGTTTTTCATCGGCAGGGACTGGGAAACTGGTCAGAATTGAAGGAATGATGGATGGTACAAAAAACAGGGCAATTCTTGAGGGAAACCTGTTTCAGTCTTCCAGAGATTTGAGACGGGGACAGAGGTTCAACCTTCCAGCAGAACAATGACCCTAAGCATACTGCTAAAGCAACAACAAGTGGTTTAAAGCGAAATATTCACCTTCTAACAGGACAATGACCCTAATCCCACAGCCAAGACAATGCAGGAGAGGCTTTGGGACAAGTCTCTGAATGTCATTGAGTTCCCCAGGCAGAGCCCAGAGCTGAACCCGATCGAACATCTCTGGAGAAACCTGAAAATTGCTGTGCAGTGACACTCCCCATCCAACCTGACAGAGCTTCATAGGATCTGCATAGAAGAATAGGACAAACCCCCCAAATACAGGTGTGCTAAGCTTGTAGAGTCATACCCAAGAAGACTCAAGGCTGTAATTGCTGCCAAAGGTCTTTCAAAAAAGTACTGAGTGAAGGGGCTGAATACTTATGCAAATATAATATTTAAATTTTTTCTACATTTGCAGAAATTTCACTTTTTTAAACTTTGTTTGTTATTATGGGGTATTGTGTGTAGAATAATGAGAAGAAAAAAACGATTTCATCCATTTTAGAATGAGGCTGGTAACTAGGAATGCACGATATATCGGTAAGCATATCGTAATCGGACGATAATAGCTAAAATTGCCAACATCAGCCCGATGTCTAGTTTAACGCCAATGTGCAAAACCGATGTTAAAGCTTACGTGCATACCGATATAGGTTAGATAGATGACATAATGATGCCACGAAAAATATAGCGCTACACGTGCAACACAGTATTCCTAACCTAGCCCACAATGTCTGCTGTGTGGAATGAGCAGTCAACAAGTCGAGCAGTCATTTGAAAGTGTAATTAATAATGGATTTCATTGCCCTTGACAATCAACCGTTCAACTGGTAGAGCACCGATACACTCTACCAAGTAGGCACTATTTTTCAGGTGTTTCTCTACTGGAGTTACACAGTATTGAAATTCAAATTCATGAGCTACTTGCTATGGGCATCACTGCTATTAGCTTCACGACTGACATTTGGCACAGCGATGTCAGCCCCATGAGCATTGTGAGTCGACGAGGATTTCAGTGTGTCGACAAGGATTTCGTACTGAGGAAAGCCGTATTGCTCAAGAATGTGCTTGTTCTCATACCACTGCTGCCATTTCAATGGCATTTGAGAACATGTTTGAAACTTGGAAACATGAACACTCTTGGCTCCATTCAAACAACTGACTGGAGAAATAAGCTCAACTGTGTCTGCAGCAGAAGTGATACCCTGTCATGTTATTGAAATGCCTGATCAACAAAAATGCCAACACAGACCGTCGGGTTAACTTGGAGAAGTACTTTACTAGAGGCTGTGAACAAGCAATTCGGTGGCATTCTCTCTGAGCCAATACTGCGTCTCCACCATGGTCGATGCTAGGTACAAGGACCGTTACTTCGATGCAGACAAGGAACAGGGTTTACGTGAAATGTTAGACACAGCTGGACAAGATGGAAACGAACACAGTGACAGTGCGCTCGCGAGGAAGAGAGGCCACGGACAGACAGAGTTGAAACTTCACTGCTTGTCATGTATGATGAAATCTTAGTTGAGACTGAACAAATGAACAACGAATCAGCACAGCAAGTAAGTGAAATAAATAGGTTTTGATTATGTTTTACTGGTAATGGGGACATAAGTAAATGCCAACAAAATTACTTTTTGGTCAGTGTGTGTGTGTGTGTATGTGTGTGTGTGTGTTTCAACTATATAACTGTACTAGCATGCTTAAAAGCCCGCTAAAATTAAAAATAATGGTTATCGGTATCAGTATCATTTTTTTGGCAAGGAAAATATTGGATATAAGTATCAGCCAAAAATGTAAAAAATGTCCCTCGCTGTAACGTAACAAAATGTGGAAAAAGTCAAGGGGTCGGAATACTTTCCAAATGCACTGTACAGTATATGAAACCATTTCGAAAATTTGATCCTGATTTCACAAGTTTGCCCCTTTATTTATAGAAAGACCCATTGATGCCTCAACTAATGATCGTACTATTGTGCTCAAAAATGCAATTGTAAAGTCTAAGAGGACTGGATATCTTCTGACCTGGGTATGAAAGTGTTCAGAAAGAGAGTAATTGGTGAGTACAGTAAGAGTTCTGATTGGCTCAACAGAATGATTGGTGGGTGAAGTGAAACGTCAGCGTCCTGATTTGGCTAAACTGGGTGATTGGCAGGTTGACTGACCTGTGGCCGTGGGTGTCCTGTGACAAGACAGGTGAGTTCAAGGGTCTCTCCCTCCCGGATTGTGTACACCCTCTCCGCGTGGCGCTCCTCCTCAACGTTACAGGCGTGGCCCGAGTGGACGATGCGGACCGTAGGGGGCGCTGTAGAGGACAAAACAGAACAGTTCGTACATCTCAATCATTACAAGAAGAAAGTCAAAGCTGCAACGTCCAAATTAATTCACACAATTCATATCGGAATTCCTATAACGTATAATTTGGGAAATTAACATTTTGTGAATATTTTGAGTAAAAAAACTGCGTGAAGAATTGAGAGAAGAGATATTTTATTTATTTCTATGTACTTCTCAGCTTTTTGGATAACATTGTACTGTGTATCTGTATCCCTTCTCTCTCTGTAATTTGACAAACCTGGGTAAATCTGAATCGATCCAGACACAATCTGCATGAGCTCACAGAGACAGGGTATCAGTTTTAACAGAGTCAGGAGAGTAGTGCTAAGACACACACACTAGAGTTGTGCAACTGACCAGGTATCCCCTTTTCCTAACACACACACACACACACACACACACACACACACACACACACACACACACACACACACACACACACACTTCCCCCATTGATTTCTGCCCGTTTAATGCAATAATCACCCAAATTGGCCCTCTTATCATACACACAATGTAATATCTGTGAGGTCTTTGGCCTGATTTTCATAGTTATGGGTTCTGCTTTGTTTTGAGGATGATGGTTCAAATGAACAGCATCTGCAGGTATCATGCCTATTAACCTATATTTGATAGCATTGCAGGTAGTCTGTCCTCATTAAACATCAAAACACCTAAAACAAATGTCTAAATCCAACAACCCAGGAGCATGCAGAATCGCTTTTAGTGGAAGTCTGGAAACACGGGAGTTTCTATTTGACAAATCGAGGTATGTTTATGCCCGTTTCGTTTCGTCTGCTTCCGTTTAAGAAGGGTTTTTCAACAGAATCGGCACAATGAATACACCCCTGATCACCCGAAAACACAGTTCACTTTCATAGCAGCCACATACAAACCGCTTGCTGTATATGTAATTCCTTGTCGCACCTATGTATGCGCTCTCCTCCTTCTTTTCCCTTCACTTGTGGACTTCAGTGCACAACACATCAGATGTCTGTTACCAGACAAAAAACTTTCCCAAGCCAGACCTTCATATCATGACTGCTAACCGCTACACACAGTCTACATTGTTTTCATGTCATAGTCAACACATCTACTAGAACTAACACTTTAGTAAACTCGCTACAATCCTACAGTACAGTGTACAGTCAGCAGCAAGTAGTTAAGCAGTTACACTTGTGGGCCCCGGTAGCAATAAATTAATAAAACCAAAACCTTACCTTGATTTGGACGAGCTCCAGTGTTGGATAGCCATAGCCAGCTAGCTAACATAGCATCCCTCTCTGTTTGAGCAGGGTGTTTTGAGTAGGCTAAATGAACTAGCTACATTCCATGCTAGCTAAGTAATACTGTATCTAGTATCTATTTCTGTCTCTCTCTCCTTAATTTTGGAAGAAATTAATTTGTTCAAAACTTTTAAATTGTCTTTCTCTCTTTTTGAGTCAACTACTCACCACAGTTTATGCACTGCGGTGCTAGTTAGCTGTAAGTTATGCTTTCAGAACTAGACTCATTCTCTGATACTTTGATTGGGTGGACAACATGTCAGTTCATGCTGTCATAATTAAATCAAATCAAATTGTATTTGTCACATGTGCCGAATACAACTGGTGTAGACCTTACAGTGAAATGCTTACTAAAGAGCCCTTAACCAACAGTGCAGTTTAAAAAAATACAGATATGAAAAAGAGATAAAAGTAACAAGTAAATAAAGAGCAGCAGTAAAAAATAACAATATAAACAGGGCGGTGCCGGTACAGAGTCAATGTGAGGTGGCACCGGTTAGTTGAGGTAGTATGTACATGTAGGTAGAGTTAATTAAAAGTGACTATGCATAGATGACAACAGAGAGTGGGAGTGGTGTGGGATGCAAATAGTCTTGGTAGCCATTTGACTAGATGTTCAGGAGTCTTATGGCTTGGGAGTAGAAGCTGTTTAGAAGCCTCTTGGATCTAGACTTGGCGCTCCGGTACTGCTTGCCATGCAGTAGCAGAGAGAACAGTCTATGATTAGGGTGGCTGGAGTCTTTGAACATTTTTAGGGCCTTCCTCTCACACGGCCTGGTATAGAGGTCCTGGATAGCGGGAAGCTTGGCCCCAGTGATGTACTGGGCCGTTCGCACTACCCTCTCTAGTGCCTTGCGGTCAGAGGCTAAGCAGTTGCCATACCAGGGTTAGAGTCCCGCTCCTTGAAAGTGGCAGCTCTAGCCTTTAGCTCAGTGCGGATGCTGCCTGTAATCCATGGCTTCTGGTTGGGGTAAGTACATACGGTCAGATGTGCTGTACTCCTCAATGCCATTGGAGGAATCCCAGAACATATTCCAGTCTGTGCTAGCAAAACAGTCCTGTACCTTAGCATCTGCTTCATCTGACCACTTTTTTATTGATCTAGTCACGGGTACTTCCTGCTTTCATTTTTGCTTGTAATCAGGAATCAGGAGGATGGAATTATGGTTAGATTTGCCAAATTACTGTATAAGTCTATGGGAGGGGGTGAGAACCATGAGCCCTCCTTGGTTTTCTATTGAAGTCAATGTACCCAGAGGAGGACAGAAGCTAGCTGTTCTCCGGCTACACCATGGTGCTACCCAACAGAGTGCTACTGGGGCTGTGGCAGATCTTCATTGCACAATAGTGTGTTGATGACGTTATCATATCTAGTATAGTTTCATCTAAAAAATATAACATTTTTTGTTTCACTATTTTTTCTTTTTCTGAAATTCACTGAGGAGGATAGTCCTCCCCTCCTTATCTGAGGAGCCTCCACTGCTTTACAGCTAATTGTCCCTCTCTGCAGTAGATCTAACTCATCCAGTTGTAACTCTACTACTCTACAGAGCTTGATTGTAGCTGTCCATCCTCATGTGATTACAGCACAGGTGTGTGTTGTTTTTCTCTCTCTTCCTTACGCTCAGCCGGGCATGTTGATGGTGATGAAGAATGATGCTGCCCATGGTTCACCCCCGTGTAGAGAAAAATGTACACACACACACACACACACACACACACACACACACACACACACACACACACACATATATATATATATATATATATATATATATATATATATATATATGAGAGAGAGACCAAAGCAGGGTGGAGGAGGGGCAGATCAGGTCAAAAGCCCATGTCTGGGCTTTAGTATGGGAGCCTGGGGATGCACGCTTGGCCCACTGGGCCGTGAAGGATGGGGTTGGATGAATTTGACCACTAGAGGCTGATCATAGGTCAGTATGTGTTTCTCCCTCGAATGGTTAAGTTTAGGATGTGGAAGGTTAGCTGGGCCCAGATCTGGGTAAAGGAAGCTTCAGTGCCAGGCCATGAGTAGTGAACAACACTAGGGTAAAACCTCAAATTGGTTATAATCAGACAGGAAAATGCAGTTCCTTTTACTGCATCAGTGTGGTTTCCTGCTCTAGAATACTCAGTAGACTCAGACAACCTAAAGCAGAGATTCACATTGGGCCCTAGATCTCTTCGGTCTCACAACACACTAATGAGACTAAGCGAGTCTGCTAAACGCTAATCCGCTAGACGCTAGACGTTATCCACACACCCTCCTCTTACTGCACTACTGTGACTGTTCCCTCACTGTCTTCTTCTACTCAGCTAGTTAGCGTAATGCCCTTAAACAGAATTTAGCTCACTAACTGCAACATAGATTTATTAAATAACACTGAGATTGATGCTAACAGGAAATGCTAACAAGTCATCCACATGGACAGAGCCTGCAGTGGGTCTCTCCATTAGGAGATGAATCTGCCAGCAGTGTATTCCAGAGGATTAAAAGCCCTGGCTGAGTAGAGAAACGCTTCACACATGGCTGCCACTTAAAACAAAAGGCTTAGGAGAAGACCCTGGGGTGCCAGGCAACATAGTGCTAATGCTATTTACTCCAATAAGCCAGTTATTCTACAACATGCTATCAGTCCTGAGATGAGTACAGAGTTGGGAGAGGAAAACTGGAAAAACACACATAATGATTTATCCTCACAGGTAGAATAACTAGATACAGTATGTAAGTAGACTAACTAGATAGATACAGTATGTGGGTAGACTAACTAGATACAGTATGTAGGTGGACTAACTAGATACAATATGTGGGTAGAATAACTAGATAGATACAGTATGTAGGAAGCATAACTAGATACAGTATGTGAGTAGACTAGCTAAATAGATACAGTATGTAGGAAGCATAACTAGATACAGTATGTGGGTAGACTAACTATACACAGTATGTGTTTAGAATAATTAACTATATACAGTATGTGGGTAGACTAACTAGATACAGTATGTGGGTAGACTAAAGTAACAGCACAGAAGGAGAAGGCAGCCTTTTTAAGGTCCTGTAACCAATTGTTCTATTGTGTATGTTTTTGTTGTTGTTGTTATTTGTAACTTATTTTGTAACTTATATTGTTTCTGCCACAGTGTCTTATGACCGAAAAGAGCTACTTAATATCAGGGCAGCGATTACTCACTGGAGGAATTCTTCTTCTTCAACGACTCGGACGGGAAGGATTTACTCCAGACACCCTACAAGGCTCTCATTCCCATCGTTCGCAGGAGGAAAAGACGGAGATATCGTGGATCCGGGTGCCTTGTAAGTATCCGTCACAGAGTGGGTAATCTACCTTTACCATGGGTCCTATTAGCCAACGTACAATCAATCAATAATAAAATAGACGAACTACAAGCACATATATCCAACCAACGGGATATTAAAAACTGTAATATCTTATGTTTCACTGAGTCGTGGCTGAACGACGACATGATTAACATACAGCTGGCGGGTTTTAAGCTTTTTCGACAGTATAGAACAGCTGCCTCTGGTAAGACAAAGGGAGGTGGCCTATTTATATGTGTAAACAACAGCTGGAGCCCGAAATCTAAGGAAGTCTTGAGGTTTTGCTCACCTGTGGTAGAGTATCTCATGACAAGCTGTAGACCACACTATCTACCAAGAGAGTTTATATCGATATTTTTAGTAGCTGTCTATATACCACCGCAGACTGAAGCTGGCACTAAGACCGCACTCAATGAGCTGTATACGGCCATAAGAAAACAAGAAAACGCTCATCCAGAGGCGCCGCTCCTACTATAATGCAGGAAAAATCAAATCAGTTTTACCTAATTTCTATCAGCACGTTAAATGTGCAACCAAAGGGGAAAAAACTCTAGACCACCTTTACTCAACACACAGAAACATGTACAAACATGACTGTTTTGCTAGCACAGAATGGAATATGTTTCGGGATTCTTCCAATGGCATTGAGGAGTACACTGAACAATGGCTTCATCAATAAGTTCATCGATGACATCGTCCCACAGTGACCGTACGTACATACCCCAACCAGAAGTCATGGATTACAGGCAAGATCTGCACTGAGCTAAAGGGTAGAGCTGCCACTTTCAAGGAGCGGGACTCTAATCCGGAAGCAAGAAATCCTGCTATGCCCTCCGACGAACCATAAAACAGGCAAAGCATCAATACAGGGCTAAGACTGAATTGTACTACACCGGCGCCGACGCTCGCCGGATGTGGCAGGGCTTGCAAACTATTACCGACTACAAAGGGAAGCACAGCCACGAGCTGCCCAGTGACACGAGCCTACCAGACAAGTTAAATTACTTCTACACTCACTTCGAGGCAAGTAACACTGAAACATGCATGAGAGCACCAGCTGTTCCGGAAGACTGTGTGATCACACTCTCTGTAGCTGATATGAGTAAGACCTTTAAACAAGTCAACATTCACAAGGCCGCAGAGGCAGAGGGATTACCAGAATGTGTACTCCGAGCTTGCACTGACCAACCGGCAAGTGTCTTCACTGACATTTTCAACCTGTCCCTGATTGAGTCTGTAATACCAACATGTTTGAAGCAGACCACCATAGTCACTGTGCCCAAGAACACTAAGGTAACCTGCCTAAATGACTACCGACCCGTAGCACTCACGTCTATAGCCATGAAGTGCTTTGAAAGGGTGGTCATGGCTCACATCGACACCATTATCCCAGAAACCCTAGACCCACTCCAATTTGCATACCGCCCCAACAGATCCACATATGATGCAATCTTTATTGCACTCAACACTGCCCTTTCCCACCTAGACAAAAGGAACACTATTTTGCTATTCATTGACTACAGCTCAGCGTTCAAGACCAAAGTGCCCACAAAGCTCATCACTAAGCTAAGGTCCCTGGGGCTAAACACCTCCCTCTGCAACTGGATTCTGGACTTCCTGATGGGCAGTCCCCAGGTGGTAAGGGTGTGGTAGTGATGGCTGTATAACCGTCTGATGGCCTTGAGATAGAAGCTGTTTTTCAGTCTCTCGGTCCCGGACTTGATGCACCTGTACTGACCTTGCCTTCTGGATGATAGCAGGGTGAACAGGCAGTGGCTCAGGTGGTTGTTGTCCTTGATGATCTTTTTGGCCTTCCTGAGACATTGGGTGCTGTAGCTGTCCTGGAGGGCAGGTATTTTGCTCCCGGTGATGCATTATGCAGACCACACCACCCGCTGGAGAGCCCTTTACAGTTGGCACTATGCATTGGGGCAGGTAGCGTTCTCCTGGCATCAGCCAAACCCAGATTCGTCCGTCGGACTGCTAGATGGTGAAGCGTGATTCATCACTCCAGAGAACGCCTTTTCAATGCTCCAGAGTCCAATGGCGGAGAGCATTACACCACACCAGCCGATGCTTGGTATTGCACATGGTGATCTTAGGCTTGTGTGCGGCTGCTCGGCGATGGAAACCATATTTCATGAAGCTCGCGACAACCAGTTATTGTGCTGACGTTGCTCCCAGAGGAAGTTTGGAACTTGGTAGTAAGTGTTGCAACCGAGGACAGACCATTTTTACCCGCTACGCCAGGCCTGGGCAATTCCAGTCCTCGGGGACCTGATTATTGTCACACTTTTCCCCCATCCTTAGCAAACTGATGTAAACTAATTGCATTTTTAACTGAAGATCATGATTAGTTAATTATTGGAGTCGGGTGTGTTAGCTGGGGTTGGGGCAAAAGTGTGACACCAATCAGGCCCCTGAGGACTGGAGTTGCCCAGGCCTGCGCTTCGCGCTTCAGCACTCGGCGGTTCCGTTCTGTGAGCTTGTGTGGGCTACCACTTCATGGCTGAGCCGTTGTTGCGCCTAGATGTTTCCACTTCTCAATAACAACACTTACAGTTGACCGGGGCAGCTTTGCTCAGAAATTTGACAAACTGACTTGTTGGAAAGGTGTCATCCTATGACGGTGCCACGCTGAAAGTCACTGAGTTCTTCAGTAAGACCATTCTAATGCCAATGTATGTTTATGGAGGTTGCATGTATGTGTGCTTGATTTTATACACCTGTCAGCAAGGGGTGTGGCTGAAATAGCCGAATCCACTAATTTGAAGGGGTGTTTTGTAAATATAGTGTATGTAGGGAAGACTAACAAACTAACTACGCACACGTACACACACATACACTCTCTCCCCTGCGGTGTGGTGCTATAAATGGAAGAGGGCTGGGAGCAGGGGGAACAGAATAGGTAGCAGGAACAGGGGGAACAGAAGAAGTAGGAGGGACAGGAGGAGTAGGAGCAGGAGGGACGGGTGGAGTAGGAGGAACAGGAGGAAAAGGAGGAGCAGGAGTAGGAGGAAAAGGGGGAAAATTATGAGCAGGAGGAGTAGGAGGATCAGGAGGAACAGGACCAACAGGAGGAACAGGAGGAGCAGGAGTAGAAGGAGGAACAGAAGGAAAAGGAGGAAAATGATGAGTAGGAGGAACAGGAGGAGCAGGAGTAGAAGGAGGAACGGAAGGAAAAAAAGGAAAATGATGAGTAGGAGGAACAGGAGTAGAAGGAGGAACAGAAGGAGAAAGAGTTGTAGGAATAGGTAGAGCAAGTGTAATAGGAACAGGAGGAGCAGGACTATTCGGAGGAACAGCAGGAAAAGGAGGAAAAGGATGAGCAGCAGGAACAGGAGGAGTAGGAGCAGGAGGGACAGGTGGAGAAGGAGGAGTAGGGTAGGAGGAACAGGAGGAGTAGGAGGGACAGGTGGAGTAGGAGTAGAAGGAGGAACAGGAGGAGCAAGAGTAGTAGGAACAGATGGAGCGAGAGTAGTAGGAGGGACAGAAGGAAAATTAGGATAAGGATGAGCAGGAGGAGTAGGAGCAACAGGAGGATTGGAGGAACAGGATGAGCAGGAGGAACAGGAGGAGCCGGAGGAGCAGGGGTCCCATCGGACAGATAGCCTGGCCCTCCCTGTACCTATCTCACTGAGGGGAGACAGAGACAGCTTTATCCATACACAATGGAATGATTAAATGAGATTTTGCTAAAGTAGGCCTGTCACCATGGCCCTGGCCTAGCAGAGACAGAGAGGCACAGAGAGAGACAGAGGGGGTTCTTGGCAGGGACAAAGACTTTACATTTGACAAACCAATGAATGTGAAAAAAGTCCAAACAGCTGGGGCTTGTTGATGCTGAGCTTAGTGTCTTCAGACCAGCCCCTCAAGGCTATTAACCATGTTGTGCTAGCTTCCTGGCCCTGCTGGGCTTCTTATCGTGTGTGTGTCTCAGAGCGAGAGAGCGATCCTGTGCACACAGGAACAATATCAGTATACAATGCCAAGTTTCTCTTTGTATCTGTTATCCCACCCAGAGTCATTGTCAGGAGGCAGCCAGGCCTAAGAACCAGGACCACCTCTGTGGAAGCAGCCAGGCCCAGGACACAGGACCACTGTGGAAGCAGCCAGGCCCAGGAAACATGACCACCACTGTGGAAGCAGCCAGGCCTAGGAAACAGGACCACCTGTGTGGAAGCAGCCAGACCCAGGAAACAGGACCACCACTGTGGAAGCTGCCAGGCCCAGGAAACAGGACCACCACTGTGGAAGTTGTCTGCTGATGTCACAACTAGAGATTGTTATTTCGGGGAAAGATGATAACAGTGTTCAGTGACATCATAGAAGAGCACAGCAATAACAGCCTTATGATTCAGGTGTCAAGGTGTCAAGCTTGTATTTATTCTAAAACAACACCTGATGTAGTCTCATTATAGATGAACAACATAAATAAACAATAAGGGGAAAAACACATTTGATCCACTGTTTAAATGAAACACTCTTACATTAAAAGTCTGGGAGCGTCTAACAGTGCAAGGGTAATCTCTTTTGTATTTGCTATTTTGTACGCCTTGCATTATTGGAATTTGCTTGCGTGTGTGCATACACGGTAATAGCAGAAATACACTGACTCATGTGAATGACACAGCACTGGGTTAGCTGTTCAGCACATTCATACACTACTACATCACTGTCATCAAGTAAACCTGGCCTGACTTAAGCTGATCACTGTGCATCAGCAGAAGTCACCAGCAGGCATCTTCCACACCCGTTAATGCTCTCAAAAGCCCTCCTGTAATTGTAAATAAACAGTCTGTACGGACTGCATCCTTACATCAGTATTGATTATATCTATGTACTCTATCTACAGATGTAGGATCTTAATTTGCAAACTTGTAGTGTATTCAATGTTTAAAAAAGCTTCTAAAATGTCCATGGTTAAATTTCAGACCTGATTTGTCTGAAGCACTTAAATGTACATGCTTTATTCAATGTCATCTGACATGAGAACGGTAACCGTTATCCATGAATACAGGGTGTCTCCTGAATGCTGTGGAGTTTGGCTTTCCAGCCGTACCATACATTCCTTGGTGCGACTTAGTAACATATATGGGCATACGGCCATGAATGGGCAGGTAAACACCCACAAGCCTATTTCAAGACATGTTAGTGTGGAGAAGCTAAAATGATATAAATCTTGAACAACTTGATATGTGGTGAAAGCGAAGACTCTACAGATGATACTGACATGTTATTTGTTGGTCTGTGACCTACCATTATTAATTCACAGCCCAGAAAACGTTGTTTTCATTAAAAAAAAACAAATCAAGGTTAGCTTCAATTTGGTCTGTGTTTGAGATAGAGCTACATGGGGTGTCAAATGAATCATTAGGTTCATTTGAACAAAAGCAGCCTATTGTCAATTTTCTCCGATAATGTATGGCTGAACATCAAATTTCCACCCATTGACTATAGATTTGCGTACAAAAAGTGTGGTGTTTTTATCTTTCGACCTGTGGTACAGTATAGCGTTACATTGGGGAGTGGCTAAAATGAAAGATGGACAGTCATGTAGCCAATAAGATAAGCTTTACAGTCATATCAGATGACCTTGGTGGGACTTGTAGGACTTCAGTAGCTCTTTTTGGTTATGCTACCGACATTGTGAAAGGATGCACTCAGAACACACAGAGCGCAGCATAGTATTTTGAATGGATTCATTCATTGCTTTGGCATAAAAATGGCTTATCAAGGATGTAAAAAGAAAGTGAAAAACTACCCAATTGGGGGGTAAGAAATGACAAAAGCCAGGAATCACGACAAATTCTTATTGAGTCAGACACAGATGCTGGAAGCGACCTGGACCAAGATGACTCGTGCAGAAAATAATGTTTTCTAGAAGGATTGGATTCTTATTATTTTGAATAGCTTTCTATAGTTCACTATAGTATTTAGTATTTTTTTTTATAAAGTTGTGGTCTACTTCTTTTTGTTTAGTATTTACAGTGTAGTGTGGTCCTGTCATGTGTAGCCTATATCCTGTATTTCATTCCAAAGTGGTTACATATTGTACCTACAGTGACTTCGGAAAGTATTCTGGTCCCTTGACTTTTTCCAAATTTTTCTATGTTTTAGCTTTGTTATTAAATGGATTAATGTACAAAACATCCTCAGCAATCTACACACAATATCCCATAATGACAAAGTGAAACATTTATTTTATAAAAAATAAAAAATGCAAATAAAAGTTTCCAGACATTTTGTTATGAGACTCGAAATTTAACCCCGGTTGATCATGTTTCCATTGATCATTCTTGATATGTTTCTAAAACTTGATTGGAGTCCACCTGTGATAAATTAAATTGATTGGACATAATTTGGAAAGGCACACACCTGTCTATATAAGGTCCCACAGTTGACACAGCATGCCAAAGCAAAAACCAAGTCATGAGATCGAATAAATTTTCCATAGACCTCCGAGACAGGATTGTGTCGAGGCTCAGATCTGGGGAAGGGTACCCAAATATTTCAGCATCATTGAAGGTCCCCAAGAACACAGTGACCTCCATCATTCTTCAATGGAAGAAGAGTGGAACCACCAAGACTCTTCCTAGAGCTGGCCACCCGGCCAACTGAGCAACGGGAGACAAGGGTCTTGGTCAGAGAGGTGACCAAGAACCCGATGGTCACTCTGACAGAGCTCTAGAGTTCCTCTGTGGAGATGAGACAAAACCTTCCAGAAGAACAACCATCCCTGCAGCACTCCACCAATCAGTCCTTTACGGTAGAGTGGCCAAACGGAAGCCGCTTCTCAATAAATGGCACATGACAGCCCGCTTGGAGTGTACCAAAAGGCACCTAAAGACTCTCAGATCATGAGAAACCATATTCCCAATTGATGAAACCAAGATTGAACTCCTTGGCCTGAATGAAAAGTGTCTGGAGGAAACCTGGCATCATCCCTATGGTGAAGCGTGGTGGCAGAATCATGCTTTGTTGTTGTTTTTTTCAGCAGCGGGGACTGGGAGACAAGTCAGGATCAAGGCAAAGATTAACGGAGCAAAGTACAGAGAGATCCTTGATGAAAACCTGCTCCAGAGTGCTCTGGACCTCAAATTGGGGTGAACTTTCACCTTCCAACAGGACAACGAGCCAAGACAATGCAGGAGTGGCTTCGGGACAAGTCTCTGAATGTCCTTGAGTGGCCCAGCAAGAGCCCGGACTTGATAAAACATCTCTGGAGAGACCTGAAAATATTTGTAGAGCAACGCTTCCCATCCAACCTGATAGAGCTTGAGAGGATCTGAAGAGAAGAATGGGGATAATCTCTCCAAATACAGATGTGCCAAGCTTGTAGCATCATACCCAAGAAGACTCAAGGCTGTAATTGCTGCCAAAGATGCTTCAACAAAGGGCTGAGTAAAGGGTATAAATACTTATGTAAATGTGATATTTGCTCAAATTTCTACAAACCTCTTTTTGCTTTGCCATTATGGGGTATTGTGTGTAGACTCACAAGAAAAAAACAATTAAATCAATTATAGAATAAGAATAATATGTCTTAATACTTTCGGAAGACACTGTATTTCACATTAGTTTGCTGATAAAAGTTGGATATAGTCTGTGTAACTTTGGAGAGGCCACTAAATTCTCATGACCATTGTTACTTTGTCTCTAAAGGTAGGCTACCTGTGTCCCACTGTCTACCTGTGTCCCACATTGTATAGGCTAGTATATTGGTTTTTACATTGCAGCAATTTGGCCCATCCACATTTCTGCAGGACAACCCACCAACAGATTTCTGCCTACAACCTGACTGGGAGGCCATCAAACTCTTGTGGCCATTGCTCCTATGTCTCTTATATGTCCGTCCCACCGTTTGCATTGTGGGTGTGTTTCACACCTCTATGTGAGGCACACTCCAGACAGTGCACAAATAAACTTATTCATTATAATGACCTCACCTCTCTCACCTGGCCAGTTGTGAAGGGCCAGGTTACAATCCACCCAGCTTGCTATGAAGGAGTCATACATGAACATAGTTTGTTTCTGAGAGAGTGCTGTGAGATGGTGTGCTAATAGTCACACGCAGGGAATTAGTAACAACGTTTAGGCTGAGTGTTATCTTTTAGTATGTGCATGTTGCCGGAAGCTAGGTGTATGTCGCATGTCACTACTTCACTTGAACTTATTTTTTTAATTATCAAAATATATTTTTGGGCATTTTGGGAAGTTTCATAAATGAACTTGCCTTAATAACAAACTTATAATTCCAGCTGTAAATACCAATAAAAATTTTAAATGAAGAACCTAGTTGGTTTAGCCATGGAAAAAGACAGGAACCTACCCGGTAGCCATGACAGGCTGAGGTAGTGGATGGGCTGGACATGCCGGGAGACGCGTTTCTGCCATGTAGCATGCTTCTGTCTGTAACATGAGCTTCTCAGTATGTTTGGATAATCCTTTCTACCGCTGCTTTTTTGTAAGTTATAAGGTTAGCCATCGAGAACTACAAACGTTTTGCTAATTTTCTCAACAAAATTAATGCCCTGAAATTAGCAGACGCTATTGAAAGATCAGTTGGAAAATGTTGTGATGGGCTACTTTCTGCACATGCCACGGTCAGTATGAACTGGAGAGACTTGACACAACGCTGACCAAACAAAATGTAGGTACAAACAAAACGGAGTTAAATGGTTCCAGTCTACTGCGAAAGTTCATCCATGTATACGAATTTTCAGATATTATAAGTTTCACATTTTGTTAGAGAATAATTTTCATTGCAAGTTACTGCGTATTGTTCGCTATACTACACCCATGAAAATCCATTTGTATTGGTATAAATTTGGAGTTTGAGTTTGGACTATGCCTGTTCATTGTTTAGCTAGCTAGCTACATGTCTAAACAAAAGACTCCACAGATTCAAGTTAGCTAGGTGTGTCTGTGTGTAATTACGGCTGTGAATTGTATTTCATGAACATGTGTACATGTCTAGACAATAGTGACTCATCCACTTAGCTAGATGTGGCTGGGGGGGGGGGGGGGGTTATAGCATTTATTTCACATGACCCATCAATTTAGACAACTGTGTCTGGCTAAGCATCATCTAATAATTATTAAATATTTTTATCTGGACACTTTCTGTTTTTGATATTGCCACTGCAAATTTGCAAGAAATCATTTCACAGTACAATTTATACCTTCTGTATCCTGTGCATGTGACAAATAAACTTAGATTGTATTTGATATAGTGTTTGTTTACCAGAGATGGTAATGTGAAGAGCAACATGACCTGCACCAAAGTCAGATTAGGACATAGGCCAAGGACTATTTATTTATGTATTTATTTATTTCACCTTTATTTAACCAGGTAGGCAAGTTGAGAACAAGTTCTCATTTACAATTGCAACCTGGCCAAGATAAAGCAAAGCAATTTGACACATACAATGACACAGAGTTACACATGGAGTAAAACAAACATATAGCAAGCAAAACACTGGAATGGTAGATTTGCAATGGAAGAATGTGCAAAGTAGAAATAAAAATAACGGGGTGCAAAGGAGCAAAATAAATAAATTAATTAAATACAGTAGGGAAAGAGGTAGTTGTTTGGGCTAAATTATAGGTGGGCTATGTACAGGTGCAGTAATCTGTGAGCTGCTCTGACAGTTGGTGCCTAAAGCTAGTGAGGGAGATAAGTGTTTCCAGGTTCAGAGATTTTTGTAGTTCGTTCCAGTCATTGGCAGCAGAGAACTGGAAGGAGAGGCGGCCAAAGAAAGAATTGGTTTTGGGGGTGACTAGAGAGATATACCTGCTGGAGCGTGTGCTACAGGTGGGAGATGCTATGGTGACCAGCGAGCCGAGATAAGGGGGGACATTACCGAGCAGGGTCTTGTAGATGACATGGAGCCAGTGGGTTTGGCGACGAGTATGAAGCGAGGGCCAGCCAACGAGAGCGTACAGGTCGCAATGCTGGGTAGTATATGGGGCTTTGGTGACGAAACGGATTGCACTGTGAAAGATTGCATCCAATTTGTTGAGTAGGGTATTGGAGGCTATTTTGTAAATGACATCGCCAAAGTCGAGGATTGGTAGGATGGTCAGTTTTACAAGGGTATGTTTGGCAGCATGAGTGAAGGATGCTTTGTTGCAAAATAGGAAGCCAATTCTAGATTTAACTTTGGATTGGAGGTGTTTGATATGGGTCTTGAAGGAGAGTTTACAGTCTAACCACACACCTAAGTATTTGTAGTTGTCCACGTATTCTAAGTCAGAGCTGTCCAGAGTAGTGATGTTGGACAGGCGGGTAGGTGCAGGTAGCAATCGGTTGAAGAGGATGCATTTAGTTTTACTTGTATTTAAGTGCAATTGGAGGCCACAGAAGGAGAGTTGTATGTCATTGAAGCTTGCCTGGAGGGTTGTTAACACAGTGTCCAAAGAAGGGCCAGAAGTATACAGAATGGTGTCGTCTGCGTAGAGGTGGATCAGAGGCTCACCAGCAGCAAGAGCGACATCATTGATGTATACAGAGAAGAGAGTCGGTCCAAGAATTGAACCCTGTGGCACCCCCATAGAGACTGCCAGAGGTCCGGACAGCAGACCCTCCGATTTGACACACTGAACTCTATCAGAGAAGTAGTTGGTGAACCAGGCGAGGCAATCATTTGAGAAAGGAATCTGACTAGATAAAGTGTATTTTTACCTGGAGTTTTTCCTTATTGTAGGTTACTAATTTTACCATCTTTAGTCCTGAAATCTTTGGTTGTTTACTACGCTACTCACTCTGTTTAGCACATGGACTCATATGTGAATCCTTTAACCTCTTGAAGCTAGGGGGCACTATTTTTATGTTTGGAAAAATAACGTTCCCAAAGTAAACTGCCTATTTCTCAGGACCAGATGCTAGAATATGCATATAATTGACAGATTAGGATAGAAAACACTATACAGTTTCCAAAACTGTCAAAATATTGTCTGTGAGTATAACAAAACTGATATTGCAGGTGAAAACCTGAGGAAAATGTGAAGGGATATCCTTCCATTTAAAGGGATATCAACCAGAGTCATTTTTCTATGGCTTCCCTAAGGTGTCATCAGTCTTTAGACATAGTTTCAGGCTTTTATTTTGAAAAATGAGCGAGAAAGGTCACATTGCGTAAGTGGATAGGTGGGGGCTCTCAGAGTGATTTTTGCGCAACAGAGTAAAGCGGCCATTGTTTCTCCCTGTCCTACTGAAAAACCTACACTCCCGTTTGATATATTATCGAATATATATTTTAAAAACAACCTGAGGATTGATTATAAAAAACATCTGTCATGTTTCTATGAACATTATGGATATTATTTGGAATTTTTGTCTGCGTTGTCGTGATTGCTCTTTCCTGTGGATTTCTGAACATAACGCGACAAACAAACGGAGGTATTTTGTGGTATAAAAATAATCTTTATGGAACAAAAGGAACATTTGTTGTGTAACTGGGAGTCTTGTGAGTGAAAACATCCGAAGATCATCAAAGGTAAACAATTAATTTGATTGCTTTTCTGATTTTCGTGACCAAGCTACCTGATGCTAAGTGTACTTAATGTTTTGTCATGCGATCGATAAACTTACACAAACGATTGGATTGCTTTCGCTGTAAAGCATAATTTCAAAATCTGAGACGACAGGTGGATTAACAAAAGGCAAAACTGTGTTTTGCAATATTGCACTTGTGATTTCATGAATATGAATATTTTTTCCTAATATTATTTGACTGTGGCACTATGCTATTCAGCGGTTGCTGATGACAATTATCCCGCTTAAGGGATGGGTAGCGTTAAGAAGTTAAGAGCTGGGTGGGGCTAAAGTTTAAGAGGGTGTGAACGATACTGAATGGGTGTAGAAAAAGAAGTGCTCTCCAGTAGGTGCACCAAAACATTCAAGGGACATTTACTCAAAAGTGGGGTTACAAGTTTATCGATGTTCAAAGTAGAATTACTTTCCCATTGTTTCTCACCTGCAATGTATGATATACCAGTTTCTAGCTCTGAGTCTCTACTTTTATCCAATGTAAAAAAACACAATTTCCAAATTTGGTACATAGGACCGAATACAGGTGTTGGGTCACATATTGCACAGTACATTACAGTTATGTAGTTTTGGAAAATGTGTCAACTTTAATGATGTGTATCTCACAAAAATATTGGTCCCTTTATATACCTTTATTGCATTGCCCACAGAGAAGAGGATAATGTTTGGGAGCAAACCATCCCCCAGTAAGTGCCCCCTCCGGTCAAGATCTTCACCCTCCCCGGCCAGATCCACAACCCACACTGCTGTCTCTAATGCTGTCTCTACTGATGGTTCAAGCTCTATCCCTCCACAAAGGCCTCACTCCTCTTCCACTGCCCCCACTGCAGACCCTGGCTCCACTCACCTCAAAGCCAGTTCATCTAGAGTTGCGAGGGCAGGGGGACAACTAGGCCTCAACAGAGAAGAGAGAGAAACAGAGGTAGGGGCACTGGAAGTAGTCTGCATCCAGCAGAGAGTAGACTTGTTTGATCACGATGCCACAGACATGCGTGCACGCACAGACACACAAATGCCCACGCGTATTGCAATCTTTCAAGCATGAATACACACTTCAGAAATGTTCCATTTCTGTTTGCACTGAGCGAATGTTACTATTACAGTTGGCTTATTGTGCAGAACTAAAATGCAACATTTCAACACCATGACCACAGTCAAGAGCACCAAACAATGGTTTCCTTGCTGGTCATAACAAATTGACATTTTCAGAGACAATCAACCTTTCTCCTTGAAGGTTTTTCTTTGTTCCTTTATGACACTTTAGTTCTTTATTTGATTTATTATGTGATAAATGGGTGCTCAGTCAATCTGTTTCACATGAATATTCACATAACAAAGATCTAGGTTATCTGTTATGGCACCATTAAAACGGTACTACAGAGGCGTTGTTAACATTGTATACTGCATCGGTGCCACATTGGATTACACTATTCCTTAGATCGATACAAGCTTACGTCCCCATTATGAGAGGAATAAAAGTGTAGATCTTTACGAGTCCAGGGTGGTAAGTATATATTGCTGTTAAGGCTAGGCCATTTGATTTAACAGTGCTTACAATCTCAGGGTAGTGATTATTAGGAATGCTTGTTTTACTGGGGTACTATATATGGCTGTTCAGAGCCTGCTGACACATCTATAAACTAGACATCACACACATATAAAGACACACACACACACACACACACACACACACACACACACACACACACACACCTCTTTCGCCATCTGGTTTGGAACCTTAGTCGACACGGCGCCCCGCCGCACCACCACGTCAGGTCTGCCGACGAATACTCCATTCACTGTGCCTTCAACCGGCCTCCGTCGGGCGTCGGAGCAGACGCTTCTACTAGCCCCGGGCTACTAACTTTAAACGCTGCGTCGTCCACATGATAGCGTGTTAGCGACTACTCCGCGGCTTACCTGTCCCATATATTGCTGTCCCCTGGACCCTATGATCACTTGGCTACATAGCTGATGCCCGCTGGACTGTCCATTAATCACGGTACTCCATTCTATTTTTGTTTTGTTTATTTATTTATTTTGTTTATCTTTCGGCCCCAGCAGCAAAATCAGGCTCTGTGTGTAGTTAACCGACCCTGTCTGCCTAGTCATCGCCATTTTACCTGTTGTTGTTTTAGCTGATTAGCTGTTGTTGTCTTAGTTAGCTTTCCAAATCAACACCTGTGATTACTTTATGCCTCGCTGTATGTCTCTCTCATATGTCAATATGCCTTGTATACTGTTGTTTAGGTTAGTTATCATTGTTTTAGTTTACTGAGGAGCCCTTAGTTCCACTCATTATACCTCTGATACCTCCTTTGTCCCACCTCCCACACATGAGGTGACCTCACCCATTATAACCAGCTAATCCAGAGATACAACCTCTCTTATCATCACTCAGTACCTGGGCTTACCTCCGCTGTACCCGCACCCTACCATACTCCTGTCTGCACATTATGCCCTGAATCTACTCTACCACGCCCAGAAATCTGCTCCTTTTATTCTTTGTCAAATCAAATCAAAATCAAATCAAATTTTATTTGTCACATACACATGGTTAGCAGATGTTAATGCGAGTGTAGTGAAATGCTTGTGCTTCTAGTTCCGACAATGCAGTAATAACCAACAAGTAATCTAACTAACAATTCCTAAACTACTGTCTTATACACAGTGTAAGGGGATAAAGAATATGTACATAAGGATATATGAATGAGTGATGGTACAGAGCAGCATAGGCAAGATACAGTAGATGGTATCGAGTACAGTATATACATATGAGATGAGTATGTAAACAAAGTGGCATAGTTAAAGTGGCTAGTGATACATGTATTACATAAGGATGCAGTCGATGATATAGAGTACAGTATATACGTATGCATATGAGATTAATAATGTATGGTAAGTAACATTATATAAGGTAGCATTGTTTAAAGTGGCTAGTTATATATTTACATCATTTCCCATCAATTCCCATTATTAAAGTGGCTGGAGTTGAGTCAGTGTCAGTGTGTTGGCAGCAGAAACTCAATGTTAGTGGTGGCTGTTTAACAGTCTGATGGCCTTGAGATAGAAGCTGTTTTTCAGTCTCTCGGTCCCAGCTTTGATGCACCTGTACTGACCTCGCCTTCTGGATGAAAGCGGGGTGAACAGGCAGTGGCTCGGGTGGTTGATGTCCTTGATGATCTTTATGGCCTTCCTGTAACATCGGGTGGTGTAGGTGTCCTGGAGGGCAGGTAGTTTGCCCCCGGTGATGCGTTGTGCAGACCTCACTACCCTCTGGAGAGCCTTACGGTTGAGGGCGGAGCAGTTGCCGTACCAAGCGGTGATACAGCCCGCCAGGATGCTCTCGATTGTGCATCTGTAGAAGTTTGTGAGTGCTTTGGTGACAAGCCAAATTTCTTCAGCCTCCTGAGGTTGAAGAGGCGCTGCTGCGCCTTCTTCACGATGCTGTCTGTGTGACTGGACCAATTCAGTTTGTCTGTGATGTGTATGCCGAGGAACTTAACACTTGCTACTCTCTCCACTACTGTTCCATCGATGTGGATAGGGGGGTGTTCCCTCTGCTGTTTCCTGAAGTCCACAATCATCTCCTTAGTTTTGTTGACGTTGAGTGTGAGGTTATTTTCCTGACACCACACTCCGAGGGCCCTCACCTCCTCCCTGTAGGCCGTCTCGTCGTTGTTGGTAATCAAGCCTACCACTGTTGTGTCGTCCGCAAACTTGATGATTGAGTTGGAGGCGTGCGTGGCCACGCAGTCGTGGGTGAACAGGGAGTACAGGAGAGGGCTCAGAACGCACCCTTGTGGGGCCCCAGTGTTGAGGATCAGCGGGGAGGAGATGTTGTTACCTACCCTCACCACCTGGGGGCGGCCCGTCAGGAAGTCCAGTACCCAGTTGCACAGGGCGGGGTCGAGACCCAGGGTCTCGAGCTTGATGACGAGCTTGGAGGGTACTATGGTGTTGAATGCCGAGCTGTAGTCGATGAACAGCATTCTCACATAGGTATTCCTCTTGTCCAGATGGGTTAGGGCAGTGTGCAGTGTGGTTGAGATTGCATCTTCTGTGGACCTATTTGGGCGGTAAGCAAATTGCAGTGGGTCTAGGGTGTCAGGTAGGGTGGAGGTGATATGGTCCTTGACTAGTCTCTCAAAGCACTTCATGATGACGGAAGTGAGTGCTACGGGGCGGTAGTCGTTTAGCTCAGTTACCTTAGGAACAGGAACAATGGTGGCCCTCTTGAAGCATGTGGGAACAGCAGACTGGTATAGGGATTGATTGAATATGTCCGTAAACACACCAGCCAGCTGGTCTGCGCATGCTCTGAGGGCGCGGCTGGGGATGCCGTCTGGGCCTGCAGCCTTGCGAGGGTTAACACGTTTAAATGTTTTACTCACCTCGGCTGCAGTGAAGGAGAGACCGCATGTTTCCGTTGCAGGCCGTGTCAGTGGCACTGTATTGTCCTCAAAGCGGGCAAAAAAGTTATTTATTCTGCCTGGGAGCAAGACATCCTGGTCCGTGACTGGGCTGGATTTCTTCCTGTAGTCCGTGATTGACTGTAGACCCTGCCACATACCTCTTGTGTCTGAGCCGTTGAATTGAGATTCTACTTTGTCTCTGTACTGACGCTTAGCTTGTTTGATAGCCTTGCGGAGGGAATAGCTGCACTGTTTGTACTCGGTCATGTTACCAGACACCTTGCCCTGATTAAAAGCAGTGGTTCGCGCTTTCAGTTTCATGCGAATGTTGCCATCAATCCACGGTTTCTGGTTAGGGAATGTTTTAATCATTGCTATGGGAACGACATCTTCAACGCACGTTCTAATGAACTCGCACACCGAATCAGCGTATTCGTCAATGTTGTTATCTGACGCAATACGAAACATGTCCCAGTCCACGTGATGGAAGCAGTCTTGGAGTGTGGAGTCAGCTTGGTCGGACCAGCGTTGGACAGACCTCAGCGTGGGAGCTTCTGGTTTTAGTTTTTGTCTGTAGGCAGGTATCAGCAAAATGGAGCCGTGGTCAGCTTTTCCGAAAGGGGGGCGGGGCAGGGCCTTATATGCGTCGCGGAAGTTAGAGTAACAGTGATCCAAGGTTTTTCCACCCCTGGTTGCGCAATCGATATGCTGATAAAATTTAGGGAGTCTTGTTTTCAGATTAGCCTTGTCCACAATGCTCTAGGCGACCAGTTTTGATAGCCTTTAGCCGTACCCTCATCCTACTCCTCCTCTGTTCCTCGGGTGATGTGGAGGTAAACCCAGGCCCTGCGTGTCCCCAGGCACCCTCATTTGTTGACTTCTGTGATCGAAAAAGCCTTGGTTTCATGCATGTCAACATCAGAAGCCTTCTCCCTAACTTTGTTTTACTCACTGCTTTAGCACATTCCACCAACCCTGATGTCCTTGGCGTGTCTGAATCATGGCTTAGGAAGGCCACAAACAATTCTGAGGTTTCCATACCCAGCTACAACATTGTCCGTCAAGATAGAACTGCCAAAGGGGGAGGAGTTGCAATCTACTGCAGAGATAGCCTGCAAAGTTCTGTCATACTTTCCAGATCTATACCCAAACAGTTTGAACTTCTAATTTGAAAAATGAACCTCTCTAGAAATAAGTCTCTCACTGTTATCGACCCCCCTCCGCTCCCAGCTATGCCCTGGACACCATTTGTGAATTGATCTCCCCCATCTAGCTTCAGAGTTTGTTCTGTTAGGTGACCTAAACTGGGATATGCTTAACACCCCGGCAGTCCTACAATCTACGCTAGATGCCCTCAATCTCACACAAATCATCAAGGAACCCACCAGGTACTACCCTAAATCCGTTAACATGGGAACCCTCATAGACATTATCCTGACCAACTTGCCCTCCAAATACACCTCCTCTGTTTTCAATCAGAATCTCAGCGATAACTGCCTCATTGCCTGTATCTGCTATGGGTCAAACGACCACCCCTCATCACTGTCAAACGCTCCCTAAAACACTTCTGCAAGCAGGCCTTTCTAATCGACCTGGCCCGGGTATCCTGGAAGGATATTGACCTCATCCTGTCAGTCGAGGATGTCTGGTCATTCTTTAAAAGTAATTTCCTTACCATCTTAGATAAGCATGCAGGAATCAATACACACAGTCAGTTAGGAAAGCAAAGGCTAGCTTTTTGAAGCAGAATTTAGCATCCTGTAGCTCTAACTCCAAAAGGTTTTGGGACACTGTAAAGTCCTTGGAGAACAAGAGCACCTCCTCCCAAGCTGCCCACTGCACAGAGGCTAGGTAACACGGTCACCAACAATAAATCCATGATAATCGAACAATTCAATAAGCATTTCTCAACGGATCACTGACCATTTCGAATCCCACCGTACCTTCTCCCCTGTGCAATCCGACTGCCGAGCCGACGGGTGCACCTCATCCACGCTCAAGGTACTAAACGATATCATATCCGACATCGACAATAGACAGTACTGTGCAGGCGTCTTCATCGACCTGGCCAAGGCTTTTGACTCAGTCAATCACCGTATTCTTATCAGCAGACTCAATAGCCTTGGTTTTCCTAATGACTGCCTTTCCTGGTTCACCAACTACTTTGCAGACAGAGTTCAGTGTGTCAAATCTGAGGGCATGTTGTCCGGACCTCTGGCAGTCTCTGGGGGTACCACAGGGTTCAATTCTCGGGACGACTCTTTTCTCTGTATATATCAATGATGTCGCTCTTGCTGCGGGCGATTCCCTGATCCACCTCTACGCAGACGACACAATTCTGTGTACTTCTGGCCCTTCCTTGGACACTGTGCTAACTAACCTCCAAACGAGCTTAAATGCCATACAACACTCCTTCTGTGGCATGCTTTTCAACCGTTCACTGCCCTCACCCGCCAGCCCGACTAGCATCACCACCTATAAATACACAACTTGGACAACTATAAATACCTAGGTGTCTGGCTAGCCTGTAAACTCTCCTTCCAGACTCATATTAAACATCTCCAATCAAAAAGTCAAATCTAGAATCAGCTTTCTATTTAGCAACAAAGCCTCCTTCACTCAGGCCGCCAAACTTACCCTCGTAAAACTGACTATCCTACCGATCCTCGCCTTTGCTGATGTCATCTACAAAATAGCTTCCAACACTCTACCCAGCAAACTGGATGCAGTCTATCACAGTGCCATCCATTTTGTTACCAAATCACCTTATACCACCCACCACTGCGACCTGTATGCTCTAGTCGGCTGGCCCTCGCTACATATTCGTTGCCAGACCCACTGGCTCCAGGTCATCTATAAGTCTATGCTAGGTAAAGCTCCACCTTATCTCAGTTCACTGGTCACGATAACAACACCCACCCGTAGCACACGTTCCAGCAGGTATATCTCACTGATCATCCCCAAAGCCAACACCTCATTTGGCACCGCCTTTCCTTCCAGTTCTCTGCTGCCAGTGACTGGAATGAATTGCAAAAATCGCTGAAGTTGGAGACTTTTATCGCCCCTCACCTACTGTAAACATCAACTATCTCAGCAGCTAACCGATCGCTGCAGCTGTACATAGTCCATCTGTAAATAGCCCACCCAATCTATCTACCTCATCCCCATACTGTTTTTATTTTATTTATTTTTCTGCTGTTTTGCACACCAGTATCTCTACTTGCACATCATCATCTGCTCATTTATCACTTGTTTATCGTTTACCCCATGTGTAACTGTGCTTTGCGTTATCTTCGCCAGGTCGCAGTTGCAAATGAGAACTTGTTCTCAACTAGCCTACCTGGTTAAATAAAGGTGAAATAAAATAACACACACACACACACACACACACACACACACACACACACACACACACACACACACACAGTTGACTAAGCCACAATGTGCTTTTCCTCTATCGTGCTCCCGGTCTTAATCTGTGGTGCCACAGTGGCATGGCAGCCCTGTTGAGCCTGCTTGATTTCCCTAAACATCCCTAATCGTTCATCTGTATGGGACGATAAATCCCAGATTGGCTGGAACCAGACAGCAGCTCTCTGACATTAGGCTAGTCCCAGCTAGCCTTGTGATGATTGGCTATAGCGAGTCAGAAGTTTCCTTTATGGTTGGCTACCGACAGCGAGGAGCCAGGACGAGCTTGCTGAGGATGGTGTAGCTATCTGGCAACCCTTGGAAGATTGGGTGTCGCCGGCCAACAAACTCTCGGGTGATTAGCTGATGTGAATCTGGAGCTAACTGATCGTCCTATCAATGCCCACGGTGCAAGCTGGCTGCTGGGGTTGCCTGCTGGCAGGCTTAAATTCGGCTATCCATAACCGTCCCTTCCATTAGGGAGCTGTGGAGCTGTGTGTGTGTTTATTTGTGTGTGCATGTGCGCTATCCATAACCCTTACGTTGGGGAACTGTGCTGCCAAGCCCAGCCAGCGGGCCCTAACACCTCATTATTCGTGCCCAGGAATAGATGGGTTTACAGGGCTCTCTCACCATGCTAGGCCCCTGGATATGCCTGGTGCTGTAAGACTAATACCACTAACATGTACTGGGGAAATGTCACGCTGGGATGTGATTAGTTAGGCTATCAGAATAATACAGGAGTAGTTGAGGGGAGTGAGATTTACTGCTACACATGACATGGTCTTCTCTAGAAGGACTGGAATTTTCTCAGATTGATATGTACATTGGGCTCTGCAATGCTGATTATTGTGTTGTTGATATGAGACCTTGGTGGGTTTAAGGATGACATAATTTCAGAATCCACAACGTGTATATGTGGCACTATGAATTAGACCAATGAAACACCTTCATTATACTGTAAGTGGCTTCTGACTGAACAAGATTGGTTAACAGTTAAACAATTCCATGATAACAATAAAACAATCATTGGTTACAACTCACAGCCTCCTCCGCCTCTTGTCACTCAGAACAATTAGCAAGTGTATTCATATTGGATGTTCATTCTCTCTCTATTTGTCATCTAATTAACACTAACGAGGTGTTGACACTAAGACTCACTCACTATAGATGCGAACGAGAGAATGGCTTCAGCAAACCCACAGAACACACAGCCACCATTTTGTTTGGCTGTTGACAAAGTCAATATTTAGCTTCCATTGCCAAGCTCCATAAAGGCACTGAGGCTGAGTTCCATTCCCTGTTTTAAGATAATCAGTCTTCAGAGTTAGTATGGCTAAACATAATGAGATTAGATATATTCTATTATTTGCATACCACTTTTATCTTTGTCACATTTTGATTAAGCTGTGTGGTGGAGATGGCCTACTTTCCCAAAGCACATTTCTCCCCATAGAGTTTCATAGGACTCCTATTGTCTATTAATTTACTGCCTTGCAGTTATGTATTTATCATTGTCATTTTCTGAGCCTTCAACTTTAATTCACATCGCAGTTTCAGGTTAATGCTGCCTGCATTCTTGTTGGTAACTCGGATAAATCTACTCGTAAACTGGGAACAACGAGTTCACATGCTTTAAACTCGCTGAGAATGCTGATTGGCTAATGGCAATCAAGCTGCATCAACAATAAATGAAAAGTATAGCAATCATACTCGCAAATACATTATAGTTTTCGAAAAACATATTAATATACATTTTTTTAACAAATAATTTGTTGTTGCATGTAGATCTGTAGATCTGTTGCATGTAGATCTGTCTGTTGAAAGGGTTATGCATGGAACTCAAAAAGATTCTACCTGAAACCCAAAAAGTTTCTCCATCTCGGAAATCTCGGAAACTCAGACCAGAAGCAAAATGTCGTAAGATTGGTACATTGTGGGAAGCAACCCATCCATCTAGAGAGACTACTCATGGGCAGGCTGGTCAGAGCTTGGTTGAACCCACCTGTGGACCTTTTTAGGTTTTTCTTCGTAAAAACAGATATATGAATAGTTTTGCCAACTTTTATTTTGTAGCACCTACAATTCAAAAACCATACACCTGATGTTGGCCAGGAAAAACTCCTGATCCCAATATCACTACTGTTAGTGAAGTGATTTGTGTCAAGCATGCTAGTGGCCCTGGTTACATGCCTTTTGGACTGCGGCTGGGAGGAATGCAATACAATAAGTAGACATTCACACTAATGTACTGTACTGTATCTGTTAAATGGTAACAATCAGCAACACAATCTCCCTAGCACTCTCTCACATTCAACACCACTACACTTAGTCTAACTGTTGAACTCATTGTTTAATACTGGACTAACTTAAATGATACTTAATGACTGTTATCTATGTCTGGCTGGCTAGCTACAGTAGCCTGGAAATCTACCCACAAACCCGTCAGACTCAACACAGTCAGACCCATAAATAAATACAGTATGCTTGTTCAGGATCCTCAGCATTTCACTCCATCACTGCAAAATCGGAATGTGTTAAATTGTGATTACACAGAACATTACAGATAGCCACTAATTGAGGTTCTTAGAGAAAAAAAAACATGGCTAAGATGGATTGATCCATCTAAGGAAGCCTGCCTGTCACAACCAATGTAAAGCAAACACATGAGCTCCAAATGGAAATTAGACACAAACAACCACACAAATGTGATGCAATAGTCAATTTAGAAGGCAAATTATCTGACTTTAAGATGATCAAGCCTGCAAATGAACTTGACAGATTTGAACTTGACAGACATTTTAATGTGGAAATTACAAACTTTAGAAGCCTTTTTAAACCTTGGATACAGTACAAGTTTGCATTTCCTGCTGAGCAGGAAAATTCTCAGCAAAACAAAGAGTGATCAAATTAAAATCCTACAACTGTACCCTGCTTTATGTATGGTCAGTCTGCTGTGAAGCTCTTTAAAATCATATTACAGGAGGACTTTCTCTCTCTGGATATCATCCTCTGAAGCATCGTGATTATGTAGCATCAAAGGTCTATCTGAGAGAATAGCATCTGTATGCATGCTGATTGTTTTTACCCTAAAACTCACAGTGCTGTAAACACGATTAATGTTTAACATGTTGGTTGGCTAGTTTCTCTTTAGAAGAGAAAGAGGAAGAGAGCCTTGGGATCAGTGAAGCTGAATATGCTGTCAACGTTTCGAAAGCCATCTGAATATTTATTGGCTGATTTTATTGTATGGAAGTGTGTGTGTGCTGAAACATTCCAATCACAAGGGCAATAAAACAATAACTTCATATTTAATATGTAGTGCTGAGAGGAAAAACATCAACAAGAGAAAGGCGCAGTTGGATGACAGAGTTGCAGTCCCATAAAGTCCCATTTTCTCCAGGGATGCTGAAAGGCAAGCGTTCCACTAAACAAGCCATTTCACAACTCCATGACCCTGCTGAGAAATTTGGTTATTCACTTGGTCTCATCTGCCCAGCTTTTTTCTCATTTGGTCTCATCTGCAAAACTATTTTAACACTAGAACTGCCATAGGCCAAAAAACAATGTCCTGCTCCTTTCCTGACTTTTCCACTGCTCATTTGTCATAATTTTGAAATCACAAACAGAAAACTGTTTAGAGCCGTTGTACCTGTTTTTTTCACGCCTATTCCCAGCTTAACCCACCAAGACAATGTGCTGTAGGATGTTGGTACCCAGCCAGGCGCTGACGCGTCTCTCTCTCTCCTCACTGAATGAATGACAAATGGATGAATGGGCGATAATTGTGCATGTTACTTCACAATCGTATTTAAATTAGGCCTACCTGAATGATAAGGAGGGTGATTTAATTTAGAACAATGAGTGTAATGATGAGTTTGTTATGCTCATTTATCAGCATTGGCACTCATGTTAATAATTTCACCGCACGCCTTGCGGGTTGATAGCATTCTCATTTACGCTTTACTTTAAGTTGTTACGGGCCTGTTTTGTTTAGTATAATGCTACTACTAATCACATTCAGTGTAAGGGAAACAAAATCATATGCTGCAGAATGCCTTTAGAACAATGCAAAACATATCATTAACTCTATCCAAGTTGATGAGCAAGGGGAAACAAATGATAGCCATAGCCAGCTAGCTAACATAGCATCCATCTTTGTTTGAGCCAGGTGTTTGAGTAGGCTAAACTAGTTAGCTGCATTCGCTAGCTAAGTAATTGGAAATGAAAGTGGAAAAAAATACAACAAGATATATAGATAGCTCTCTCTTTAATTCTTTCTTTCTCTCTCTTGCTTCTCCTTCATTTTTGAATGAAATAATGTGTTCAGAACTGTTAAGCTATTGTCTTTTTCTATCTTTGAGTCAACTGCTCACCCACATTTTATGCACTGCAGTGCTAGCTAGCTGTAGCTTATGCTTTCAGTACTACAAAATATGAATTATTTGATACTTTGATTGGGTGGACAACATGCCAGTTCATGCTGCGAGAGCTCTGACAGGTTGGAGGACGCCCTCCTGAAGTTGTCATAATTACTGTGTAAGTCTATGGAAGAGGATGATAACCATGAGTCTCCTAAGTTTTATATTGAAGTCTATGTACCCAGAGGAGGCAGAAACTAGCTGTCCTCTGGCTACACCATGATCTTACCCTACAGAGTGCTGTTGAGGCTACTGTAGACCTTCATAGCAAAACAGTGTTTTAATACGTGAATATGTGTGACGTGAATATATTTTGTATAGTTTTATCCGAAAAAGGATAACTCTTTAACTTTCACTATTTTTATGTAATTCACTGAGGAATCATCAAATCAAATGTATTAATAAAGCCCTTCTTACATCAGCTGATAAGTGCTGTACAGAAGTGCTGTACAGAAACCCAGCCTAAAACCCCAAACAGCAAGCAATGCAGGTGTAAAAGCAGGAAAATGTTCCTCCCCATCCACCTGTGAGGAGCCTCCACTGTCCTTATAATCCCACCCTGGTCATGGGCCTTAGCCCCGTGAAAATATGTAGAATTGCACAAAATTAGCTTTAAAACAAGTTTTTCTTTATGTAGGGTACCCCCAGACCTCCCGGCTAGGGGTGGAGCCAATGAGAAATAGGAAATCTCACTCTAAGCTATCTTCAAAAGTTGGCAGCTCTGTAAAATTATACAAATTCTAGATACCATGCCAAGTCATGGTTTATGTACATGGTCTGGCAATCAGTAAATGTACATTTAATAGTGAACCCAGACCTTTCTTTGTCCAGTTTCAACTGAAATTATCCATTATGAACTGCACTAGCTAGCTAGCTTAGCTTGTCACTAACTTGGAAAAACATGGTTGGCACATTTAGGCTAGCTAGCTAAATTGTACAGCCAGCATTCTATCTATATCGATGCTGTTACAATTGGCAAACGTTCAGATAAACAAATTATTTATGAAACCATTGTGATGTTTGACAGGATTGGATGTTGCATGCAATTTCAATTGTCTTTGAATTTCTTTGTGT
Source organism: Oncorhynchus masou masou (assembly GCF_036934945.1). Classification (NCBI taxonomy): domain Eukaryota; kingdom Metazoa; phylum Chordata; class Actinopteri; order Salmoniformes; family Salmonidae; genus Oncorhynchus; species Oncorhynchus masou. The sequence goes on from NC_088227.1 coordinate 30,799,544, forward strand.
ATCAGCAAAGTTGCTAAAGATGATGTCACTGGCAACTTGGATCTGCAACAAAAATTGTGACCAAATTGCTTCTTGTGACACATGCTTAAGTCTCTTTAACTGTGGTATAATACATTGAACGTGTCCGGCATAGCTTTCTTGTGACCTGAGAGGGTTTAATACACCAGCAAGGCCTGCAGGGTTACTGTAGTGTGTCTGGTCTATTGAGAGGTGGTCTGCACCGCGTTCAGTGGCCCCTGATCTGTGATGTCAGAGTTAATCAGATAGCCGACCATATAACCACCACCACCGTCTGTCTCCCTGTCTGTCTGCTTCAACACATAGCTCACGCCCACTGTCTACACACCGTAATAACTAGCCATATGAATTAAACACCGGACTGTGTCCCAAATGGCACCTTATTAACTATGTAGTGCACTACTTTGACAAAATGTAGTGCAAGTAGTGGACTACATAGAGAATAAGGTGCCATTTGGGATGCATGCAGTCCAGCACTTGAGACATGCCAGAGGTTAAGACCTTCTGCAGAATGAACCCTCTCCACTCAGGGGGAGAAATAAAACAGAAATATCAAATGGCCTCTTTCCCTCCTCACTTTGCCAGACGTCATGTGAGGTACAAATACAAAGGGGAAATATTTGTGTTGTAATACAGGCTGAATAGATAAACCAACCAGCCTCCTTACTGAACTAGGGAATCAAAGCCCTTTTAACACACAAACCACTGGGCCTCGATGGACCCCCCTTCAGGCTAATGAGCAATCATTCCGACTGCACAGACTGGTCTCATAGACTAGACGTGACATAGTAAAAGTAAATCCAGGACATGCAAATTATTATGATAAATTACTTTTGGTTACATAAGATATAAGGTTACTTAATTAACCATTTACTGCACTGGGATAAATCAGGGTCACACAGAGTGATTATTGGTAGTCTTTAACAAAACTACTTAGAAACAAAAGTATACTACCTCATACATGGTTATGGGCTCAAAAAAATAAAACACCTGTACCTTGTCAGATTTTGAGTTGAAATGTATTCACATCCCTATATTACACTTTGTATACATCACAGAATACAAAAATAAAACAAAATGTTTCACATAAAAACAAATGACATCTTTAATTAATTCTGAAATTCTGAAAAATAGGAATAACATTCCATCCATGAGGCCAAAGTGGAGCTTTTGGTCATTGACTGCAGGACAGGGCTACGGCAAAATCAAATGGAGGGTGGTTGGCCAGGGTGGATGGGTGGGGGAACTATAGGTGGCATGTTCAAATCTCATCACGGATAACTTTAGCATTTTAGCAAATTAGAAACTTTGCAACTACTTACTACTATTTAGATACATAGCAACTAAACTCAGCAAAAGAGAAACGTCCTCTCACTGTCAACTGCGTTTATTTTCAGCAAACTTGTAAATATTTGTTTGAACATAACAAGATTCAACAACTGAGACATAAACTGAACAAGTTCCACAGACTTGACTAACAGAAATGGAATAATGTGTCCCTGAACAAAGGGGGGTCAAAATCAAAAGTGCCAGTCAGTATCTGGTGTGGCCACCAGCTACATTAAGTACTGTAGTGTGTCTCCTCCTCATGGACTGCACCAGATTTGCCAGTTCTTGCTGTGAGATGTTACCTCACTCTTCCACCAAGGCACGTGCAAGTTCCCAGACATTTCTGGGGGTAAAGGCCCTAGACTTCACCCTCTGATCCAACAGGTCCCAGACGTGCTAAATAGGATTGAGATCCGGGCTCTTCGCTGGCCATGGCAGAACACTGACATTCCTGTCTTGCAGCAAATCATGCACAGAACAAGCAGAATGGCTGGTGGCATTGTCATGCTGGAGGGTCATGTCAGGATGAGCCCGCAGGAAGGGTACCACATGAAGGAGGAAGATGTCTTCAATGTAACGCACAGCGTTGAGAATGCCTGTAATGACAACAAGCTCAGTCCGATGATGCTGTGACACACCGCCCCAGACCATGACAGATCCTCCACCTCCAAATCGATCCCGCTCCAGAGTACAGGCCTCGGCGTAACGCTCAATCCTTTGACAATAAACGCGAATCCGACCATCACCCCTGGTGAGACAAAACCGCTGCTTGTCAGTGAAGAGCACTTTTTGCCAGTCCTGTCTGGTCCAGTGAGGTGGTTTTGTGCCCATAGGCGCCGTTGTTGCCGGTGATGTCTGGTGTAGACCTGCCTTACAACAGGCCTAGAAGCCATTAGTCCAGCCTCGCTCAGCATATTGCGGACAGTCTGAGCACTGATGGAGGGATTGTTCATTCCTGGTGTAACTCAGGCAGTTGTTGTTGCCATCCTGTACCTGTCCAGCAGGTGTGATGTTCGCATGTACTGATCCTGTGCAGGTGTTGTTACATGTGGTCTGACACTGCGAGGACGATCAGCTGTCCATCCTGTCTTCCTGAAGCGCTGTCTTAGGGGTCTCACAGTATGGACAATGCAATTTATTGCCCTGGTCACATCTGCAGTCCTCATGTCTCCTTGCAGCATGCCTAAGGCACCTTCACGCAGATGAGCAGGGACCCTGGGCATCTTTCTTTTGGTGTTTTTCAGAGTCAGTAGAAAGGCCTCTTTAGTGTCCTAAGTTTTCATATCTGTGGTTCAGCAGGACTCCCTAAGTGTAAGGTTCAGCAGGAATCCCTAAGTGTGGCAGACTATGCGATGGAGTTCCGCACTCTAGCAGCGGAGGGTACCTGGAATCCGAAAGCACTGTTCGACCCATTCCTGCACGGATTATCTGAGAAGGTAAAGCATGAGCTGGCAGCCTGAAAACATACCGACGGATCTTGACTCACTCATCGCTTTAACCATCCAGATCAATGGTCACCTACGGGAACGTAGGAGGGAAAGAGGTCCGATTGCGGTCCCAATCTCTCACTCAGGGATCCCAACTTGCAGCTGATGAACTCCGGAAGTCCCCAGCCTCTATGCCCCCAAGAGGATCCGCGCTTACCCGAGTTCCTCCAAGAGGCTCCGGAGACTGCCGATTCACCTCTTTCCGAACTGATGCAGCTCGGCAGGGCTAGTCTGTCTCCAGCCGAATGCGTATGCAGACTTGAGACCCAGAGTTGTCTGTATTGCGGTACTGCTGGTCATTTTGTACCTGTCCCTTCAAGAGATCTAGCTCATTCGGGTGGGTATTAAAGATAAATGTTCTTCTCCCCTTACTCGTCCCCCTCTCCATGCTACCGTGCTGTGGGGCGACCAGTCCAAGTCTCGGGGGCCAATGTGAGTCTCATGGACGTTACCCTGGCGTCCGAGCTTGGCATCCCCACTCAACCCCTCTCCATTCCTATGGGTGTTAGAGCACTGGACGGGTGCTCTAGAGGCCGGGTTACCCATCAGACCACCCCCGTCAACCTACGATTGTCAGGGAACCACAGTGAAATGATCCACATCCTGCTGGTTGAGTCTCCACAGGTTCCTGTGGTATTGGGATTCTCTTGGCTCCAGTGACACAATCCCTCCATTGACTGGGCTACTGGTGGCATCGTGGGCTGGAGCCCGTCCTGCCACACTCATTGCCTGAAGTCAGCTCTGCCTTCCCTGGGACGTCTTCCTGGGGGCTTGGAAATTGTCCCGGACCTCTCTGTCAGCTCCGCAGAGTATCAGGACATCTGGGAGGGTTTCAGTAAGGCCCAGGCCACTTCGCTTCAGCAGCACCGACCGGTATCCAAGAAGGTCAAGCCTGAGGTGCTGGCACGCCACTATAATGCCGCAGCTACACCCCCGAATGCCAAGACCTTTCCCCCGCTCCAAGACATTAGCTCCTCTGCTGTTCATCCTCCTTTGCACCGTACCCTCTGTATTTTTTCTACCTCTTCTGAGTCAAATCCATGTCTGACTGCCCCTTGACTTCTGCTCCTAGGCTCATCCCTCCCCCCGTGTCATTGATTGCCAGCCAGCGTACACGGTGCAATGCCTCCTGAGGGTTCGACCGTGGGGCAGGTGTTTCTAGTACCTGGTTGACTGGGAGGATTATGGCCCGGAGGAGAGGTGCTGGGTTCCCGCTAAAGACATCTTGGAATCGTCCTTCATCACCGACTTTCACCGCCGGCACCCCAGTCAAACAGTTTTCCGCCCAGGTGGAATGCCAGGCGGCGTCCCTAGAGGGGGTGGTACTGTCATGCCCAGATCTGTTTCACCTGTCCTTGTCTCCACCCCCTCCAGGTGTCGCCCTTCTTCACCACTTACCCTCTGGGTATTTATACCTGTGTTTTCTGTCTGTCTGTCTGGGCCAGTTCGTCTTGTTTGTCAAGCTTACCAGCGTTTGTTCCTGTCAGCTCCTGTCTTTTCCCAGCCACTCTTTTTCTCATCCTCCTGGTTTTTGACCCTTGCCAATCCTGACCCTGTACCCGCCCGTCTGACCACTCTGCCTGTCCTGACCCTATACCTGCCCGTCTGACCACTCTGCCTGTCCCTGACCCTGAGCCTGCCTGCCACCCATTTTATAATGTTTTTTAGAGAAGGAGGGGCAATGGTGGAAAACCGTAAAAAAATGACATGCCCTCCTAAAACGGGTTATAACTCCAGTTATGTTTGTGATATTAAGATTCTAACAACGACAGTGTGTTATATAGACTTATTTAGGAAAAGTCAAGTACGGAGAGGGGCATGACTTTAAAAATGGCAGAGTAAAACCTTTATTCATGTGCAGTCCAATTGACTGCTTTAGCGGTTCTAGTGTTAATGCACGAGGGAAGAATATAAAAGTGATTCAGTAAGACATTGTACTTTCCTGGGCAGATCTAGAGCTGCAGAGCTGTGCCAGGCTGAGCAGAGCGGCTCTATTTGATATTACAATCTGTGATGTTTGTCTGCTTCCAACGGCTCTCAGTAGTCACCAACAAGTCAAACCTTATGTGCCACTTGGGGGTGAGACGGAAGGAGTCAGAAAAACAAGTGAATTCTGTATATAATCTAAATGATAAAGAATAACAAAGGAGTAGAAGAGAGGAAAACAGACAGACTTTGTTGAGAGAGATTGAGGAAGTACAAACACTAGCATGTGCTATTATTAATACTATTATCAGCTAGCTTTCACAGAGACTCACTAACAGTCACACAGCTTGTCCCTTCTCTAACTTTGACACTCCGACTGACTTTGCCACGGCAACAGTAGCTGAGAGAGACTAGGACAAGCAGTCAACATGGTACCTAGCTGTTGTCAACGGCTTGTCAAAACTCATCCATACCGTCTCTATGCATTGTGCTCCATGACCTCGCTATCGAGTCCGACACTGTTAAATCTAGATAATATTTTTTTTTTTATGCCAAAGCAAGATGGGGAGATACTGTATGATGATGCAACACATCTGATGATTCGCAAATACAGTTAATATAGTGAATATAGTGAATACAGTTAATATAGTGAATATAGTGAATACAGTTAATATAGTGAATATAGTGAATACAGTTAATATAGTGAATATAGTTAATATACTGAATATAATGAATATAGTTAATAGAGTTAATATAGTGAATATAGTGAATATAGTTAATATAGTGAATACAGTTAATATAGTTAATAGAGTTAATATAGTGAATATAGTTAATATAGTTAATATAGTGAATACATTTAATATAGTGAATACAGTTAATATAGTGAATATAGTTAATATAGTGAATATAGTTAATATAGTGAATACAGTTAATATAGTTAATAGAGTTAATATAGTGAATATAGTTAATATAGTGAATATAGTTAATATAGTGAATACAGTTAATATAGTTAATAGAGTTAATATAGTGAATATAGTTAATATAGTGAATACAGTTAATATAGTGAATACAGTTAATATAGTGAATACAGTTAATATAGTGAATACAGTTAATATAGTGAATATAGTTAATATAGTGAATACAGTTAATATAGTGAATACAGTTAATATAGTGAATACAGTTAATATAGTGAATACTGTCAATACAGTTACAATAATGAATATAATGAAGATGGATGAAGTGCATATGTGTCTAATTCCTGTCCTCTAGAGCCACCGTGTCTGCAGGATTTTCGTTCCTCCTTTGCACTTGATTGATCAATTAAGGTCATTAATTATTTAGGAATTCCATGTGTTTTTAGTTCTTAGTCCGGCATTGATTGAACGGAAACCAGCCGACACCTTGATCCTCCAGGAGTTGAGTTTGTCACCCTGAGCTACAGTAGAACCTATAGGCTTAGGTATGTCTCTCCACAGGTTGAGTGGTTTTCCTGCAGGATAAGGTCTACCAGCCTGCCTGTCGTGTTCGGTATGCCACAAACAGAAAATACATGATTAAAGCAGTCTAACATTGTCAGAGACTCCAGTCACCCAAATTATGGTTTTCTCTGCTACCACACGGCAAGCGGTACCGGATCGCCAAGTCTAGGACCAGAAGGCTCCTCAACAGCTTCTATTTACATTGACACCCCCCCACCCCACCCTCTTGTGCACTGCTGCTAATCGCTGATTGTTTGTTGCCTATGCATAGTCACTTCGCCCCCATCTACATGTACAGATTACCTCAACTAGCCTGTACCCCTTCACACTGACTCGGTACCGGTGCCCCCTGTATATAGTCTCGTTCTTGTTATTCTTATTGTGTTACTTTTTATTCTTACTTTTTATTTTAGTCTACTTGGTAAATATTTTCTTCTTCTTGAACTGCACTGTTGGTTAAGGGCTTGTTAGTAAGCATTTCGCAGTAAAGTCTACACCTGTTGTATTCGGCGCATGTGGCAAATAAAGTTTGATTTTTTATTTGTAAATGTTGTGAATCAAAGAGAGACGGACATTGTGGGGACACAGGGCAATAACTAGGTTCTCATTTGAGAGGTGAGGGTTGGTGTTTGCTTCTCTCTTTCTTTACCCTCTCTCTCACTCTCTCTCCCTCTGTATGTGTCTGCTGAGAGAGAGAGAGAGAGAGAGAGAGAGAGAGAGAGAGAGAGAGAGCGGTTAAGATAATGAAAGAGAGAGAGAGAGAGGAGAAAGAGAGGTTAAGATAATGAAAGAGAGAGAGAGAGAGGAGAAAGAGAGGTTAAGATAATGAAAGAGAGACGGATGAAAGAGGGAGAGTAGGGGGGTGAATGAGCAAGATACAGTGCTTTCGGAAAGTATTCAAACCCCTTGACTTTTTCCATACTTGTTACATTAGACTTATTCTAAAATTGATTAAATACATGTTTTTCCTCAGCAATCTACACACAACACCCCATAATGACCTCTTCCCAGAGAGGTGTTTATCTCGATGCGCGATGCATTGAGAAGCCCGGTGGCTGAACCGATATCCCAAGAAAGCCATGTTTCTGTGAAACAGAGAATGTTACAGTCTCTGATGTATCTCTGGAAGGCAACCCTTGCTCGAATTTCGTCAACCTTGATGTTAAGAGACTGGACATTGGCGAGTAGTATACTCGGGAGTGGTGGGCGTTGTGCCCGTTTACGAAGCCTGACCAGGAGACCGCTTCTGCGTCGCCGTTGTTTTCGGTCAGCTGCTGGGATTAGCTCCATTGTCCTGGGTGATGGTCTGAAGAGAGGATCTGCCTCGGGAAAGTCGTATTCCTGGTCTTAATGTTGGTTTTTCGATGTTGTCCTCATATCCAATAGTTCTTCCTGGCTGTATGTAACAAGAAATAACACATACCAAAGCTAAATACTACATTGTTTCCTAAGAATGCGACCATCTCTGTCGGCACCATGTTGTGTCAATCAAACCTTGCTCCAGAGTGCTCAGGACCTCATACTGGGGCGAAGGTTCAACTTCCAACACAAAGCCAAGACAATGCAGAAGTGGATTCAGGACAAGTCTCTGAATGTCCTTGAGTGGCCCAGCCAGAGCCTGACTTTAACCCGATAAAACATCACTGGAGAGACCTGAAAATCGTCGTGCAGCCACGCTCCCATCCAACCTGACAGAGCTTGAGAGGATCTGCAGAGGAGAAGGAGAGAAACAGGTGTGCCAAGCTTATAGCGTCATACCCAAGAAGACTATAGGTTGTAATAGCTGCCAAAGGTGCTTCAACAAAGTACTGAGTAAAGGGTCTGAATACTTATGAACATTTGAAACATTTTCTAAAAACCTGTTTTTTCCTTGTCATCATGGGGTATCGTGTGTAGATAGATTTTTTTTTAAATGGAAAAAGTGAAGGGGTCTGAATTCATTCAGAAGTCACTGTACATACAGACCAGAAGAGGGAGATGGAGTGGGAGAAAGAATGATTGTGGGAATAGAGGGAAATGAGAGAGAGAGATCCCTGTGCCCTGTGAGTGACTCACATAGTTTCTCCTTAAGGCATCACTCCGTCCTCCAACTCTACCCTCCCGCCCTCCCTCTCTCTATAGGTGGTCCCTCATGAGGAGGCATACAACCCTCCACCAACTACAGGGTAGAGTATCATGTGTGTGTGTGTGCGGGTTTATATGAATGTGTGTGTGAGCATGTAACCATTCACTGCAGAACAACAAAGGTTGGGTACATAATTGCAGCTATAGAGATAGAATTACAGCCTTACTGTGCCACGGTAATCACACAGGACAGTGTGTGTGATATTTATGAGTGCGGCACAGTGGCATGTAATGACAGTGACAGAACAAGCAGGGTCACGCAGCTGATTTCCAATCCTTTCTCTGTCTCAATCAGTCATTCTTATAGGAGAGTAGGAAGACACATTCTTTTTGAGTATCTACCATAATATAGGAGGTTCTCATGGCATCAGTTCGTGTCCAGGGTAGACTGGACACAAACTAATCTCTGAAGTCGCCCATTATTACTGCATGCGCAAACGTTTTCAGCAAAATTGTTTATAAGATCTTGATCTACTGATATGATGGCAATTCTATACCAATCACTCCCATTCACAACTTCATTGCCATGCATGTTTGTTATTCCGAAACAGTTTATAGAACCAAAGTCATTACCGTAGTTGTTGGGCTATATTGGTAAATGAAACAATGAACAAATTAACTTAATAGATTTACAACTCCCCATAGATAGGCACATAGTGAACAGTGAGAAATGGGAATCCCAAAAGGTGGAACATTAATTTATTTGAATTTTAAAGTGTTGAACACAATAAATAACTAAATAACCATTCAACTTGCTAATGCTCCGGGACAGGGCCGATGTGGAGGGAAATTATTTTCCCTTTAATCTAAATGCAGTGTTTTAATCTATTTGTTTATAACATAATGTTCCTAGGAGGACACTTTGTCCCTGAAGAGATATGTTGGTGCATTTAAAATATTTTTAAACTCGCTATAGTCGTATATGGCATCAATTAAGGACATCATTAATTCAGTAGACTGTTGTGCTTGCAGAGAAATGTGAAAGATGAAATATATAACAAACAAACATCCGGGATTACAGGGTGTATAGAATAGATGGTATATATAGTATAGAGATGATATACATTATAGAGAGCAGGGGTGCAGCTTTCACTGTGGACGGGGGGCCAAGACTCTCTTCACAAATTCTGAAATTGCACTTTTGTCCCCACAAGTTTTATCATTGGACTGTGATACAAAAAGCGGCATTTCAGTTTCCCTAGCTAATACCCTACTTTGCTCACACTGACACAATATAAACAGCTCCACAAGCTTCACTGTCATGGTGCACAGTCAGAACACAACACTATGCTCATCATGTCTTAGCAGGATCAGATGGTGACAGGTGTCCCAGCAGGGTCAGACAGCCAGGGAAGACTAGTCTACGGAGCTCAGGTGAATTTTGCAGTATGTTTTAAAAATATAATTGAATGAATACAAAGTTCCATCTTTAGGGTAGGCCTAGAGTACCAACACAACAGCAGCTTAAGCTTAAAGCTACAGTCTGGGATCTGGGAATAATGGTCATTTCAAGGATTGAACCATTGATTCTATTCTTGGGTAATATAATATATAAATGAACACCAAGATCATTATTTGTAATGCCTCATCTTAGCAGGATCAGATTGTGATAATGCCTCATCTCAGCAGGATCAGGCAGGCAGCCAGTGAAGACCAGTCTGTGATGGAGCTGAGGTGAATTTTTGCAGATACATTTTTTTAAATTGTGCAGCAAACACTGGACAAGCCAGAAGCTTCAAAGATTTGAACTATTTTAAGGCAGTCTGACAAACCTATAACGTTGATTTCCAAACGGTATAAAGGGTTGATAGAGGCTTTTCCCGAGGACACAATACATGTAAAACCAAAATGTGAGGAAGACCTGGGAAAAGCTATAGATGATGAGGATAAAGATACGTTTGAATGCCCAGTCACGTTCATATAACCTCACACATAAATTACAGCAGTTTAAAACCATCCATAGAACATACTATTTGCCAGTGAAACTGAATATCATACACTCAGAAATGTTATTACTCTGTATATAAGGGGGAAATACTTGCACATGTTATGGTCTTTTGAAGGCTGGCTGAATTCTGGCAAACAGTATGTTATTTTATCTCAGCATGTCTACAGATTCTCCCTTCTCCCTGTTTTTGATTGCTTGGAAATAATGATACCGGAGGCTTTTATTCGAATAAATTGTGTAATCTAGCATATAGTGGCCAAAAAATGCATTGCCATTAATTGGAAAATTGATTATCCTCGCACAATGTCACAATCGATGTCAAGTTATTCAGTAGATTTGATGTATTACACGATTAAAGGTATTACTGTGCAACTTTCATAAGCTCTGGATGCCTTATATGGAATACAGTACAACAAAAGGAGTCTGTATTGAAAACATGCCCACGTCAGGGAGATACCTATATAGCAATCCCTAGCTGCTGGGCTGCTCAGTCCTGGCCCTGGGGGTTTGCTGTACTGTTGTCACATATGAAACCAATAAGGAATGTTTCACTAAGATCTTAAAGCTGAGTGGGGCAGTGGACCACTAGGGGGCAGGACGGGGCGACCCAGCTATATTGTGTGCAAGTAAAAATAACTCTACAGTGCTACTAGGCAAAATGAGATGAATAAGTTTAAAGATCAAAATAATAAATACATTTTTAACCCGATTTCATGATATCCAATTGGTAGTTGCAGTCTTGTCTTACCGCTACAGCTCCTGTACGGACTCGGGAGAGGCGAAGGTCGAGAGTCACGCATCCTCCGAAACACGGCCCCGCCAAGCTGCACTGCTTCTTCACACACTTCTCGCTTAACCCAGAAGCCAGCCACACCAATGTGTCGGAGGAGACACTGTACAATTGTCAGTGTGCATGCGCCCGGCCACCACAAGAAGTCGCTAGAGCGCAATGGGACAAGGACATCCCAGCCGGCCAAGCCCCCCCCCTAACTCGGGCGACGCTGGGACAATTATATGCCTACTCATGGGTCTCCCGGTCACGCCCGGGATCAGAACCAGATTTGTAGTGATGTTTCTAGCACTGCGATGCAGTGCCTTAGACTGCCGCTCCACTCGGGAGGCCCGATGAGATTAATTATATGGAGGATGTGCTATCTCTGTGTGTTAATGTATATGTGTAGGTGTTTACAAACTTTTCCCTTGGGATAAAAAAAAATATATACAAATAATTTTTATTTGGAAGGAAATTGCGTTGAGGAGAGAGTCATTAATATTGACTAGACTGGTGGGGTTCGGGTGTCCAGGCAGGCGGCTCGGGAATGGCTGGGCAGACTGGCAGAAATTTGATATAGAGGATCTCTTTATATGGTCGATAGGAATTAGGAAAATAAATGGCAAATAAATCTGGCTGCACAACCGATTGGCAAACGTACTGCAAATTGAGAAATGTGACTAAACTGAATGAAAATAAGAAACTACACTATGAAACAAAGATAAAGTGCATAAAGAATGATAGTGAAAAGATTTGGAGCACTTTCAATTACATTTATATTGCCACATACGCAGCAAACTGAGGCATGACATGTCAGCAACAAATGCTGCCACTCCACATCCAAGTAAATCTGACCACATTATAAAATAATTTACATTTTGAATTCCGTAAAGTGAGTGTGGAACATTCTTAAAATTGTTGTCTATCAACAATGACAAGCCACCGGGGTCTGACAACTTCTATTGAAAATGACTGAGGATAATAGCGGATGATTTTGCCACTCCAATATGCCATATTTAAGCCTACTAGAAAGTGTATGCCCTCAGGCCTGGAGGGAAGAAAAAGTAATTCCGCTACCCAAGAATAGTAAAGCCCCCTTTACTGGCTCAAAAAGCTGACCAATCAGCCTGTTACCAACCCTTAGTAAACATTTGGGAAAAAATGATGTTTGTCCAGCAACAATGCTATTTTACTGTAAACAAATTGACAAACGGTGGTTGACTCAACACTATACATGTCAGCTACGACAGCAACTGAAAGGACTGCAACGCTTAACAAAGGGCTGCAGTTAGTTTCAGAATGGGTGGCAAGGAATAAGTTAGTCCTAAATCATTTAAAAAAATGAAAAGCATTGTATTTGGGACAAATCATTCACTAAACACTAAACCTCAACTAAACCTTGTAATAAATAATGTGGAAGTTGAGCAAGTTGAGTTGACTAACTTGCTTAGAGTGACCCTGGATTGTAAACTGTCATGGCCAAAACATATTGATACAATAGTAACTAAGACGGGGAAAAGTCTGTCCATAATAAAGTGCTGCTCTACATTCTTAACAGCACTATCAACAAGGCAGCTCCTACATGCTCTAGTTTTGTCGTGTGGTCAGGTGCCACAAAGAGACCCTCAGGAAAATTGCAATTGGCTCAGAACAGGGCAGCACAGCTGGCCCTTGGATGTACACAGAGAGCAAACATTAATCATATGTATGTCAATCTCTTTTGGCTCAAAGTGGAGGAGAGATTGACTTCATCACTACTTGTATTTTTGAGAGGTATTGACACATTGAACACACTAAGCTGTCTGTTTAAACAACTAGCACACAGCCAAGACACCCATGCAAACCCCACAAGATATGCCACCAGAGGTCTCTTCACAGTCCTCAATTCAAGAACAGACTATGGGAGGCGCACAGTACTACAGACAGCCATGAATACATGGAACTCTACACATCACAGGTAACTGATGCAAGCAGTGGAATCAGATCAAAAAACAGATCAAAATACACCTCGTGGAACAGTAGGACTGTGAAGCAACACATAGGCACAGACACATGCATACATACACATGATAACATCCTCACCATACTGTAACGTCTACTTCCAACTCACACCCTCAAACACGTAGAACCCCTGAACGCAGCTCACTTTCCAGACAACTTTCCAGCTCACACTCTCAAACACCTAGAACTCCTGAACGCAGTTCACTTTCCAGACCACTTTCCAGCTCACGCTCTCAAACACGTAGAACCCCTGAACGCAGCTCACTCTCCAGACCACTTTCCAGCTCACACTCTCAAACACCTAGAACTCCTGAACGCAGCTCACTTTCCAGACCACTTTCCAGCTCACGCTCTCAAACACGTAGAACCCCTGAACGCAGCTCACTCTCCAGAACCCAATCACCTGAATTCTAATCACCTGTTCACATACCTGTATGTCATTATCACACACTATTTAGTTAAGTTCTTTGCACCCCTTCACTGTGAAGTATTTTTTGTTTTGTGATACGTCTTTCTGGTTTTCCTGTGATTTACTCCTTCTGTGTATGATAGTTTTTGCCTGCTTCACTAGGACCCCCTGTGTATGACCTTCTGCCTGCCCCTGGACTCAGCTACCTGCTTCCTCCTGTGGTCCTTTGCAATAAACACCTGCTGCTCCCTGCGCTTGAAACCAGCTCTTTGTCTCCCCTCACGTTCATTACATATACACACACGTACACATGGATTTTGTGTTGTAGATATGTGGTAGTAGAGTAGGGGCTTAAAGGCACACACTCAGTGTGTTGTGAAATCTGTTATGAATGCATTGTAATGTTTTAAAAATGGTATAACTGCCTTAATTTTGCTGGAGCCCAGGAAGAGTGGCTGATGGGGATCCATAATAAATACATATTAAAAAAAAAAAAAGTTAAAGGGATACTTCGGGATTTTGGCAATGAGGCCCTTTAGCTACTTCCCAGAGTCTTTGAACACGTGGATATAATTTGTATGTCTCTGTGTCCAGTATGAAGGAATTTAGAGGTAGTTTAGATAAAGGGCCTCATTGGAAATATCCCGAAGTATCCCATTAAGTCTTGTGCTTTTAAAAGAAAGGGTTGTTCATTTGCTAGACTATTGGTTGAAGGTGCAACACAATATAGATTATTGAATGACCTTTGATCTACTTCACTTAAACAATGATCTGTTACCAAGCTTGATGACTGTGGGCCGATATGTTACTTTTTCTTGTTCTAAATAGAGACGGCAAGAAGGGCCATGGGTCATATTAGATTGTCTAGAAACACAGGAAACTAGCTTTGTTTGGGGTTGAGTGAGCTGCATGGCTGGATTATGGACCACACAACTGTGTCTGTGCCCAGTTAGGTGATGAGTGTCTGTCTGCAGGCTGTGTCTAGGTGATGAGTGTCTGTCTGTAGGCTGTGTCTAGGTGATGAGTGTCTGTCTGTAGGCTGTGTCTAGGTGATGAGTGTCTGTCTGTAGGCTGTGTCTAGGTGATGAGTGTCTATCTGTAGGCTGTGTCTAGGTGATGAGTGTCTGTCTGCAGGCTGTGTCTAGGTGATGAGTGTCTGTCTGCAGGCTGTGTCTAGGTGATGAGTGTCTGTCTGTAGGCTGTGTCTAGGTGATGAGTGTCTATCTGTAGGCTGTGTCTAGGTGATGAGTGTCTATCTGTAGGCTGTGTCTAGGTGATGAGTGTCTGTCTGTAGGCTGTGTCTAGGTGATGAGTGTCTATCTGTAGGCTGTGTCTAGGTGATGAGTGTCTGTCTGTAGGCTGTGTCTAGGTGATGAGTGTCTGTCTGTAGGCTGTGTCTAGGTGATGAGTGTCTGTCTGTCACGCTCTGGTCGAAGTATTTTGTGTTTGTCTTCATTTATTTGGTCAGGCCAGGGTGTGGCATGGGTTTTTGTATGTGGTGTGTTTGTATTGGGATTGTAGCTTAGTGGGGTGTTCTAGTTAAGTCTATGGCTGTCTGAAGGGGTTATAAATCAGAGGCAGGTGTTTATCGTTGTCTCTGATTGGGAACCATATTTAGGCAGCCATATTCTTTGAGTGTTTCGTGGGTGATTGTCCTTAGTGTCCTAATGTCCTTGTTCTGTGTTTATTTGCACCAGTATTAGGCTGTTTTGGTTTTCGTTACGTTTATTGTTTTGTAGTGTTTGTATTTAGATTCGTGTTGCTTCAGTTTAATAAACATGGATCCACAAGGGTCTGGTAAGTCATCAAGGGTCTGGTAAGTCATCAAGGGTCTGGTAAGTCATCAAGGGTCTGGTAAGTCATCAAGGGTCTGGTAAATCCACAAGGGTCTGGTAAATCATCAAGGGTCTGGTAAATCATCAAGGGTCTGGTAAGTCATCAAGGGTCTGGTAAATCATCAAGGGTTTGGTAAATCCACAAGGGTCTGGTAAAATAACTAAGGTCAAATGATCTGTATTACAGATGGAGGGGTGCCGTTAAGGATTCTACTATGCTGTTGTGGCTATATGATGAATGATGGTGCTGTTGGTGATGATAGTAAGGATGACATTACTGATGATAGTAAGGGTGATGTTAGTGATGATAGTAAGGATGATGTTAGTGATGATAGCAAGGATGATGTTAGTGATGATAGTAAGGATGATGTTAGTAAGGATGATGTTAGTGATGATAGCAAGGATGATGTTAGTGATGATAGCAAGGATGATGTTAGTGATGATAGCAAGGATGATGTTAGTGATGATAGCAAGGATGATTTTAGTGATGATAGTATAGATGATGATGATGATAGTAAAGATGATGATGATGATAGTAAAGTTGATGTTAGTGATTATAGTGATGATAGTATAGATGATGTGAGTGATGATAGTAAAGATGATGATAGTGATGATAGTAAAGATGATGAGGAGGATGATGATGATGATAATAAATATAATGATGATGAATATGATTGGACAAATGTATTTCAAGGGTGTGTGTGTGTGTGTGTGTGTTTACAATATAAGTGTTGGCTTTATTTTCTTCACACTCCTTTCACATAGCACTGTTCTAGAATATTGGACTGTTGGATTTCATACTTTTTGAAATCTCAGCACAGCTCAGACAATTTCTCCAACTGTCAACACATTCAAATGAAAAGAGGAAGTGTACCGGAGCAGCGTTGGTTGGGAATTAAGGATTGGTGCACGTTCGGGATGTGCGTTCCCCGCGGATGTTGGTCTCAGAACCATTTACCTATGTCACAATTGGACGCCTGACTAACGCGTCTCAGTCTATGATTTACGGTTACATGCTCTGTCACTTTGCAAATCATCTCGAAATATTGTGCCGTGAGTCAAAATCAAAGCAGTAAAGTTTACAACACAAAAGAAGGATTGTCGATTGCAAAATCAAGATTTCTATTTTTCCTAATTTTCTTTATTATATGTTTTCTCCCAACACTTCCCCATCACTGGAGAAGTCTGTTTTATTTTCCCCTCCACTTCCCCATCAATGGAGAAGTCTGTTTTATTTTCCCCTCCACTTCCCCATCACTGGAGAAGTCTGTTTTATTTTCCCCTCCACTTCCCCATCACTGGAGAAGTCTGTTTTATTTTCCCCTCCACTTCCCCATCACTGGAGAAGTCTGTTTTATTTTCCCCTCCACTTCCCCATCACTGGAGAAGTCTGTTTTATTTTCCCCTCCACTTCCCCATCACTGGAGAAGTCTGTTTTATTTTCCCCTCCACTTCCCCATCACAGGAGAAGTCTGTTTTATTTTCCCCTCCACTTCCCCATCACTGGAGAAATCTGTTTTATTTTCCCCTCCACTTCCCCATCACTGGAGAAGTCTGTTTTATTTTCCCCTCCACTTCCCCATCACTGGAGAAGTCTGTTTTATTTTCCCCTCCACTTCCCCATCACTGGAGAAGTCTGTTTTATTTTCCCCTCCACTTCCCCATCACTGGAGAAGTCTGTTTTATTTTCCCCTCCACTTCCCCATCACTGGAGAAGTCTGTTTTATTTTCCCCTCCACTTCCCCATCACTGGAGAAGTCTGTTTTATTTTCCCCTCCACTTCCCCATCACTGGAGAAGTCTGTTTTATTTTCCCCTCCACTTCCCCATCACTGGAGAAGTCTGTTTTATTTTCCCCTCCACTTCCCCATCACTGGAGAAAACTGTTGTATGCAGCAAATTCACAGGCATGTGTATCCTCCCGTGCAGTCAGTTGCCATCTGTTGAGATTAACTAAACTTTTCCATTTGTTTGTGTGGGTCTGAAAGTTATACTTTAAGGAGTAAATAGTCATATTTGTAACTATAATTAGCATTATAAAAGTGTAAAATTTAAGTTGCATCTTTGATGCATTTTGATCAATTTCATGCATGTTTTTCATACTCAAACAAGCTATATTTCCTTCTATATTTCCTTCTTCTGTCTTTCCGTCTTTATGGATTCCTATCATGGATCTGCCATCATATCAAAATAAGCTTCCATGGTTGAAGCTTTGTGTATAAAATGGATGTCAACTGTCTCCGTGTTTATACTTTTCATAAGTGACCATGACCAATCTCTATACAGCTTATCAGTTGTGCATCTACGATGATGCCGGCGGTAATTTCAGTCAGTATGAATCAAGCTAAGAGACAGATTTATCTTCCATTGGTTGTTATATGTTTTTCTTCTCATATACAGATTAGCCATGTGCATAAGTGTGGTCATTCTATTTAATCAAAACTATTTGTGGCTTTTATTTTCTAGGAATAAGCTTGCGTCCAAACCCAGGCCCACTACTACTACGTGGAGGTTATTGAAATACTTTTTTCTCTCTCCATAACCGACCTGACATAGTGTGTGCCAGTATGATTCCTCATGCCGTGAGAGGGTCGCCGGAGTGTGAAATTGAGGAGTGTTACCCTGCACTGTACTGAGAGGAAAAAAGGGGGAGAGAGAAGGCAGAAAGAAATGAAGAGGGAGAGCGACAGGAAAGAGAGAGAAAAGAGAGAGAGGAGAGAGAGAAAGACTGTGTGTGCGTGCGTTCGTACGTGTGCGTTTGTGTGTGTGGGGGTTCTGAGACACCATTGAGACAAACGCTGAGACAATGAGACCTTGATCTTCGTTGAGAGCCCAGCATACATTCCAACACCGAAAAAGTGGCTGAGTTCTCACTCTTTTCAAAATGTTTACAGTCGGCAACATCCAAAGTCCACGGGAGAAAAAACTGTGTGCCTACCATCAAGAAACTATAATGTAGCCCTTTTCTGCACGTATCCTTACAGTGCAGAGTCAGCCACAGTGTGTCACCTTCGCCACTTCCAAACACTGACTCACCCATAAACATTGACATACTACACATAGCAACAGTAACCAAGGTCAAACCTACATCAGATATTTGACAGGCAATACAATCTGTAGCTATAAGGTGAAACCATAAAAATAACAATATTTGTGTGTAGCTGACTGAAACTAATTTAGACAAACAGTAAGTAGTTCAGCACACTGTAGTAAAACTGCAACATTTTGTACAAGGTTATAAAAAACAGGGTTGCTCTGTGAAGTTTAAAACTGGGAGGTTTCTGGATTGCAGAAGGGGGGTAGAAGAGACGAGAAAGGAGAGGAGCAGAGTGGAAAGAAGAGAGGAGAGGGGAGGAGTGTTGGTCGCTGAGGTAATTTAGCTCTGATGGTGGAGCGCAATCGCAGCAAGAGCCAAGGGGAAAAGGGGCCAATGCATCACACTGAGTCTCTGTCCGAAGTCGGCTCTTATGATTGATCACCTCATGCGTCACTTTAATTTAAAGTCAATTGCATCTATAGATACCTGTCAGACTGGAGCGTCCCCTAATGCCATCCCCACTGCAGAACAACCCTCACTACCTCAGTTCCTCTCCTTAGAAACCAACCCCAACGTCAAACAGAGCTTTAGCAGTCAGTTGAGGAACAAAGGGAGGAGAAAATAAAGGAGGGAATCAGTGCAATCTTTCATCTGAGCTGTTTCTTTCTGACAGGTATGAGTCCAGAGATGATTTGTTTCAGAGATGGATTGGAAACCGGTGAAACACGGCTTATACTGAGCGGCTGGGAGAGCGCTAGAGATCCAGATACCATTGAAATGTAAAATAAAGAGAGAAAAAAGGAAAGAAAGGAGGAATTTCTCTCTTAGATCCATAATCTCTCACTTACCATACAAATGACTATTCTGCCACTATTCCTCCAGAATATTGTAGCTTTCATAACACAGTGACCTTACCAAGAGGTTCAGACCTCTTCACGTCTAAAAGCTGTTAGATTGACAGAGTCAAGGTCAAGGATTCACTCCTTCAAGTCGCTACACTGGTGTCAGGAATGGGATGGTGCTGCAAATATTCCAGTTTCAATCTTCTGCTTCCTAAATTACAATTCCCTTTCTATACTTGAACATACCTCTCCTATTTGTATACAATATTGGGAGCTGTAACGCTTTGTGGTACTGAGACATAAAAGATGAGAACTGACTTGTAAAACTATTTCCTACACTTTTTCTTTAACAGTTTAGGTATTAGAGCTGGGAGACGCTCTCACAGGTAAATGATTGGGAGATCACACCCTTGAAATGATTCTTATCTCTTGGCAATTACATGTTATTTTGGTGAGGAACACACGGGATCATCTGAATCATCTCAAACAGGACTGAAGGTTTCACAGAATTAATTGGGGGCTGTCTTCACCTTTGATTTGCGATCATAAAATCGAACATGTTATCTTCAACCGTTATTATTTAATTGTGTCATTGGAGGAAAATCAGGTGTTTTATTCACGTTTGTTCGAAAGGAAGGAGAACTCTTTAAATATAATGACCATTATATAAAAACATACTGCTCCCCCTTGAAAAAGAATTGCTGGATCCTGTCAAATGAAACACTGGATGAAAAGTGGACCTAAAATAAGACTCAATCATAATCACAAAAAAATTACAATTTTTTAGAAATTATATAAAAATCCATTCATGCTGTTATACATGATAATGTTCAATAAGCATGAAAAAGGAGACAACGTTTTGAAAAGCAGGAGGTAGGCTACAACCTACATAACTTGTCCAATAAGAATGTTTTGAAAAGCAGGAGGTAGGCTACTACCTACCTCACTTGTCCAATTAGAATGTTTTGAAAAGCAGGAGGTACTGTAGGCTACTACTGTCACGGCCGTCAAAAGAAGTGGACCAAAGTGTAGCGTGGTGAACATACATTTTATTTTAAAATGTCGCCACAAATAATAATAATAAAATAAAAATAAAAAAAAACAACAACAACCGTGAAGCTTACAGGGCTAAGTGCCACAAACAGGAGGGAAAAATGGCTACCTAAGTATGATTCCCAATCAGAGACAACGATAGACAGCTGTCCCTGATTGAGAACCATACCCGGCAAAAACATAGAAATAAAGAAACATAGAAAACCAAAAATAGAATGTCCATCCCACATCACACCCTGACCTAACCAAATAGAGAAATAAAACATATCTCTAAGGTCAGGGCATGACAACTACCTACCTACCTAGCCCAGTAATGGACTAAAGGTGCCTAATGTTACTCCTTCTAGTCCAAGGGCCTTACATGTCTATTTAGAGGTGAATTGGCTCTGGCAACCAAAACAGATTAATTACAGTACAGTTCTAGAAACATAAAGCCCTCTAGTTTCATATCACATCAAAATAATTTCAGAAATACAAAATATACACTTACTGTATACTCTTAGAAAAAAAGGTGCTATTGTGAACCTAAAAGGGTTATTTTGCTGTCCCCATAGGAGAACCCTTTTTGGTTCCAGGTAGAACTATTTTAGGTCCCATGTAGAGACTTTTTCAGAGAGGGTTCATCCCAAAAGGGTTCTACCTGGAGCCAAAAAGGGTTCTCCTATGGGGACAGCCGAAGAACCCTTCTGGAACAGTATACACTCTTTTAACCCTTTACAGTGGTCGGAATTGGCCGAAAGGATAAGGCTACATTTAAATGTTTCTTACAAAACAAATATGAAAAGCATATGCATAACCATGGTAGCAATTGAAAGGGAACAGATTCGCGACTATGGAAAAATGATTAGACCAAAGGTGAGGACACAATAGTTCACCGAACCCAATAGTTCACCTGACACATGATTGAATCCAAACATTGCACTGTTGATTTTATGTGCATTTTACATTCACTGTACCTTTCGCCACATTTGTTGATAACAAAATCTGAAAATACTCGGGATACATTCAGTGACATGATAATAATATTCCTGGAAAATGTAGGGTGGGTGCAATATAAGACAAAAAAATGACAAAGGTTTGAGTGAGAGGACTACTAGTATCTCCAAGTGGCCACACACCTCTCCAAAGTGTGCACACTTCCTAAGTAATTTCAATGCACTATTATGACTCAAAGAAGAGTCTTCAACTATAAGGTGTTTTTTGAGCTCTCCTAGGTGTGCCGTTGAGGAACTAGAGCAAGAACACTTGTAGTTGTTTTGTTTGGAACACAACCCTGCATCCCCACAAGAGGTCAACCGATTATGATTTTTCAACGCTGATACCGATACCGATTTACCGATTTAATCGGCCGATTTAAAATAAAAAAAATAAAAAAATAATGTATTTGTAATAATGACAATTACAACAATACTGAATGAACACTTATTTTAACTTAATATAATACATCAATAAAATCAATTTAGCATCAAATAAAATTAAACATGTTCAATTTGGTTTAAATAATGCAAAAAACAAAGTGTTGGAGAAGAAAGTAAAAGTGCAATATGTGCCATGTAAAAAAGCTAACGTTTAAGTTCCTTGCTCAGAACATGAGAACAAATGGAATCTGGTGGTTCCTTTTAACAGGAGTCTTCAATATTCCCAGGTAAGATGTTTTAGGTTGTAGTTATTATAGGAATTATAGGACAATTTTTCTTGTATTTCATATACCTTTGACTGTTGGATGTTCTTATAGGCACTTTAGTATTGCCAGTGTAACAATATAGCTTCCGTCCCTCTCTTTGCCCCTACCTGGGCTCGAATCAGGAACACATCGACAACAGCCACCCTCGAAGCAGCGTTACCCATCGTTCCACAAAAGCCGGGGCCCTTGCAGAGCAAGGGGAACAACCACTCCAAGTCTCAGAGCGAGTGATGTTTGAAACACTATTTCACCTGGTTAATATTGCCTGCTAACCTTTATTTCTTTTAGCAAAATATGCAGTTTTAAAAATATATACTTCTGTGTATTGATTTTAAGAAAGGCATTGATGTTTATGGTTAGGTACAGTCGTGCAACAATTGTGCTTTTTCGCAAATGCGCTTTTGTTAAGAGAGCAAGACTTTCTAATCGACCTGGCATATAATCGACCGGGTATCCTGGAAGGATATTGATCTCATTCCTTCAGTAGAGGACTCCTGGTTATTCATTAAAAGAGCATCTTAAATAACCATGCCTCGTTCAAAAAATGTAGAACCAGGAAGAGATATAACCCTTGGTTCACTCCAGACCTGACTGCCCTTGACCAGCACAAAAAACATCCTGTGGCGTATTGAATTAGCATCAAATAGAGCCCGCGATATGCACCTTTTCAGGGAAGTTAGGAACCAATACACACAGGCAGTTAGGAAAGCAAAGGCTAGCTTTTTCAAACAGAAATGTGCATCCTGTAGCACAAACTCCAATAAGTTCTGGGACACTGTAAAGTCCATGGAGAATAAGAGCACCTCCTCCCAGCTGCCCACTGCACTGAGGCTAGGAAACACTGTCACCACCGATAAATCCACGATAATTGATAAATTCAAAAAGCATTTTTCTATTTCTTGCCATGCTTTCCACCTGGCTACCCTTACCCCAGCACACAGCCCTGCAACCCCCACAGCAACTTGCCCAAGCTTCCCCATTTCTCCTTCACCTAAATCCAGATAGCTGATGTTCTGAAAGAGCTGCAAAATCTGGACCCCTTCAAGTCAGCCGGGCTAGACAATCTGTACCCTTTCTTTTTAAAATAATATGCCGAAATTGTTGCAAGCCCTATTAATAGCCTGTTCAACCCCTCTTTCCTATTGTCTGAGATCCCCAAAGACTGGAAAGCTGCTGCAGTCATCCCCCTCTTCAAAGGGGGAGACACTCTAGACCCAAACGGCTACAGACCAATATCTATCCTACCCTGCCTCTTCGACAGCAGGTCTTTGAAAGCCAAGTTAACAAACAGATCACCAACGATTTTGAATCCCACCGTACCTTCTCCACTATGCAATCTGGTTTCCAAGCTGGTCATGGGTGCACCTCAGCCACGCTCAAGGTCCAAAACGATATCATAACCGCCAACGATAAGAGACAATACTGTGCAACTGTATTCATCGACCTGGCCAAGGCTTTCGACTCTCTCAATCACCACATTCTTATCGGCAGACTCAACAGCCATGGTTTCTCAAATGACTGCATCGCCTGGTTCACCAACTACTTCTCAGACAGAGTTCAGTGTGTCAAATCGGAGGGCCTGTTGTCCGGACCTCTGGCAGTCTCTATGGGGGTGCCACAGGGTTCAATTCTCAGGATGATTCTTTTCTCTGTATACATCAATGATGTCGCTCTTGCTGCTGGTGATTCTCTGATCCACCTCTACGCATTCGACACCATTCTGTATACTTCTGGACCTTCTTTGGGCACTGTGTTAACTTACCTCCAGACAAGATGAAATGCCATACAACTCTCCTTCTGTGGCCTCCAACTGCTCTTAAATGCAAGTAAAACTAAATGCATGCTCTTCAACCGATCGCTGCCCGCACCTGCCAGCCCATCCAGCATCACTACTTTGGACGGTTCTGACTTAGAATATGTGGACAACTACAAATACTTAGGTGTCTGGTTAGACTGTAAAATCTCCTTCCAGACTCACATTTATCATCTCCAATCCAAAATTAAATCTAGAATCAGCTTCCTCTAGAATCAGCATCTTTTAGTCATGCTTCCAAACATAGTCCGTTTTACGAGGGTATCCTACAGATCCTTGACTTCGGCGATGTCATTTACAAAATAGCCTCCAACACTCTACTCAGACTGCATCCGATTTGCTATCACAGTGCCATCCGTTTAGTCACCAAATCCTCATATACTAGCCACCACTGCGATCTGTAGGCTCTCATTAGCTGGCCCTCGCTTCATATTTGTCGCCAAACACACTGGCTCCAGGTCATCTATAAGGCTTTGCTCGGTAAAGCCCTGTCTTATCTCAGCTCACTGGTCACCATAGCAGCACCCACCCATAGCACGCGCTCCAGCAGGTATATTTCACTGGTCACTCCCAAAGCCAATTCCTCCTTCGGCCGCCTTTCCTTCCAGATCTCTGCTGCCAATGACTGGAACGAACTGCAAAAATCACTGAAGCTGGAGACTCATATCTCCCTCACTAGCTTTAAGCCCAGCTTTCAGAGCAGCTCACAGATCACTGCGCCTGTACATAGCCCATCTGTATATAGCCCGTCCAACTACCTCATCCCCACACTGTTATTCATTTTGCTCCTTTGCACCCCCGTATCTCTACTTGCACACTCATACACTGCACATCTATCACTTCAGTGTTTAATTGCTATATTGTAATTATTTCACCACTATGGCCTATTTATTGCCTTACCTCCCTTATCCTACCTCATTTGCACACACTGTATATAGACTTTGTTTTATATTCTAATATTGACTGTATGTTTCTTTATTCCATGTGTGACTCTGTGTTGTTTTTGTTGCACTGCTTTGCTTTATCTTGGTCAGGTCGCAGTTTTATATGAGAACTTGTTTTCAACTAGCCTACCGGGTTAAATACAGGTGAAATAAATAAATACAAATAAAAATCACAAAATGATCTCTCTTTGGTTATCCTCATGAAAGGTACATTTTGAGCAAAACAAATGAAGATAGATGTGTTCTTACATTATTTTAGTAAAATGAAATAAACAAATCATTTAAATTACTTGCATTAATTTTTTTTATATGTTTATTTTGAGACAGCTATGAAATGACAGAGGGCATACAGATAGGTGGAGAAATAGATTGATGGGTTTGTGTATTTAACGCCGGTTTTCGGTGGGAGAGGGGTGACGTGTGTAACCGCTAGATCACCGGCTCTGCCCGACCTCAATTCATTTTCATTAAGTTCATGTTGGTTGTTTTGTACGGGTCAATTTCAATTCACCACAGAATCATTCCTTACAGTGTTGCCGTGTGGTTTAGTGTGTACAATTCCCAAAAAATGTGCCATCTTACTGCCACTCCTGTTTCTAATCTGTGTCAATGAAGCAATGAAAAAATGTAGGTGGAATTCCATAATAACTATTATCCATAGGCCCTTATCATCTATCAATATTTAGGCTATAAACTATTTGCATGTTAGAAGAATATTTCAAAGATAAATACACAACGCAGAGACAGAGGACAAGAGGTCAACACAGTACAAGAGGTTAACAGGACTAACAGTCAATAAGAGTACTAACGATCAATGGAAATAGTTTTTTTTTCCTGTAATAGGGGATTAATGCAGCGACATCTGTTAGGAATGTCAGTCTTGAACCTATAGCTACGTGTGGCACCTTCTCATTGGTCCAACCTGAAATAGGATACTTGTTATTAAATAGGATACCGTTTTGTTGCAAGGAATTCTAATTGGTCAACCACAGGCTAGGGCTGGGTTAAAAACTACATCCTGTTCCTTTGTCTTGGGGAGAGAGTCTCAAGAGAACATCAGGCAGAATGACCATCTACTTCCAAGCATGATTTATCCCATTTTAATAAACCTATTTTCCTCCCCCTGATTTGCTTTGGGGGCTGTGTCATTGAAGAATAACATCAACTGCTAACCAATTCTACATTTACATTTAAGTCATTTAGCAGACGCTCTTATCCAGAGCGACTTTCTAAACCTTTGATTGTATGAGAATCACCATTTTTGTATTTATATGCTACCTTTTACACAGTGGTGTAAAGTACCTATAGTGCATTCACATTTTGTTACATTACAGCCTTATTCCAAAATGTATTAAATCATTTTTTATCCTAATCAGTCTTCACATAATACCCCATAATGACAAAGCAAGAACAGGTTTTTAGACATTTTTGCAAATGTACTAAAATTAGAAAACTGTTATCACATTTACATAACTATTCAGAACCTTTACTCAGTACTTTGTTGAAGCACCTTTGGTAGCGATTACAGTCTCAAGTCTTCTTGGGTATGATGCTACAAGCTTGGCACACCTGCATTTGGGGAGTTTCTTCCATTCTTCTCTGCAGATCCTCTCAAGATCTGCCAGGTTGGATGGGGAATGTCACTGCACGGCTATTTTCAGGTCTCTCCAGAAATTTTAAATCAGTTTCAAGTCCGGGCTCTGGCTGGGCCATTCACGGACATTCAGAGACTTGTCCCGATGCCACACCGGCATTGTCTTAGCTATGTGCTTAGCAAGGGTGCAACTTTCACTAGGAACAGGAGTCACATTTTGAAATTGCATTTTTGTCCCCCCCCCCAGTTTTATCATTAGAATGTGATACAAAACAAGGCAACGGTGTGCTTTAGGACCATGCGATTGCCTCCGAGTGGTCGGATAGGTTGTTTTCAGTGTTTTTCCAACTGGATGTAGGACCATGCGGACACCACAGAGCGGGCTGACATGCTGTGTGAAGGTAAAGCTTCTGGAAGGCTGGCTGGACCAGCATGGGATAGTTGAGCATAGTTCAGTGTACATGCTCCACTATTTCACAGAGTTGTAAAAGGAAGAGAAACTGGCTACTCTTTAGTTGCGTGATGTAGCTGGCAAAGTAACTGCTGTGTACCTTAACAGAAAAAAATCTAAATGAGTGTTTATTCGCAGTGCTGAGCTGGTATTGTAACTGACATGTAACGTTAGCTAATGCTTCATTACCTCTCAAATGAGGTGAATGAATAAGCTATGCTAGTGAGTAGCTACCAAAGCCAGGTCAGCTCTAGCCTCTAGTTATCTGTCAGATAGCAATATGAGGTGGCTATTATTACAGTCTAACAGCAGTTGTTTGTATGTAGCGCTTGTTTTGTCACATTTCAGAAGTAAATGAACTTGGTAAGCTTTCGCCAGTTGATATACCGCTAGAGCGAGAGAGCTGGCCAAAAGATGGCTTACATTAGCTATTTTCTTTCCCTCAATTGTACTAGAACTAAATCAAACGATGAAACCATCGGCTAAACGATTGAAGATTGATATTCTGACATTTTTTCAGTGCAATGTGAGTAGTATTAGTATGTCAATATAACATTATTGATCTGTCAGTTTCTCAAGCTAATTCCTTACTTTTCACACTGACATAGTAATAAACAGCTCTATCGTTACAGGCTTCACTGTCATTGTGCACAGTAGAGGTCTGCGCAGGAATGATTCCCCTATACCGCTCCAACCAGCACCCCCTGGCTTTCTGTCCGACTCCCACCCTCTACCGCAAGAACTGTTCCCAAACCCAACTGCAGTCCCACAATTTATGTTAGACATATGTGACTGTTACGGATACCAGTATCCTGTGTGTGTGTATCCTGTGTGTGTGTGTATCCTGTGTTCTTTTCTCTCCTTCTCCCCTCACAGGTGAAAATCATCACTCCCCAATCAGTCACCAATCAATCATCAATCAGAAGACACACCTCCTCCTGTTTTCCTAACCTATCACAGTTCCTTTCCCTTGGTTTAAAAACCCTGTAAGTTGTTTGTTCTTCAGCTCAATCTCTCTGTAAATGCCATGTCTGTAGGTCACGCTCTCGGTGTGTATTAACCGCTCTTTTGTTTGAGCACCTCCATAGCACTTTGTCATCACCTGTGAGTATTGTTTTGGTTATGGTGTTTGATTGCTGGTGGGAAAAGGGGAAACCAAGACAAGTCGCCCATGGGCATACACTACCCGTAGGTAAATACTACCCGTAGGTTAAATACAGCTCACTTGCCAGCCATGGTCCTAACAATACTGTACCCTATCGGCAATATCAAATCCTTAAATTACTAGAGATTCTCACATGGCCCTTATATTGTATTACTGGACTATATCAGCAAATATGCTAGATATAGTTTGAAGAGAGCAGAGTTGGAGAGACTTGCACTTTCTCTTGAGCTATTTTTATAGCCTACCTTTTAGGAGAGGGAAGACCTTCAGACAGAGAAATATGGGTGCTCAATATTTAGGCCTATTTCTAGGCAATGTAGCAAACTATAGCCTAATCATAGGCCTCTTTAGGAAATATATTTCCTTGGAAAGATAACTGTCCATGCTTCTCCGCCTATGTATACATAGGCTATAGTCTACTCATTTCATTGAGATCACATGCGCACCTGATCTCGCAGGTATGGCTACTGAACTGGAGGCAGCAAGAATGAGGACAGCGACACTTGCTACGTTTTACATAGTCCCTATAGGATATAGCCTACCTTTATGGAGGACGATATGCAGGCAGAGACAAATAGGTAATCCATACTTCTTGAAAATGAAAACGCACAATGCTCACTTACCATAGTAGCCTAACCTAGTGGGGAGAACAAGTATTTGATAACCTGCAAAATCGGCAGTGTTTCTTACTTACAAAGCATGTAGAGGTCTGTGATTTTTATCATAGGTACACTTCAACTGTGCGAGACGGAATCTAAAACCAAAATCCAGAAAATCACATCGTATGTTTTCAGTAATTTTTTTTGCATTTTATTGCATGACATAAGTATTTGATACATCAGAAAAGCAGAACTTAAAATTTGGTACAGAAACATTTGTTTGCAATTAGAGATCATACGTTTCCTATAGTTTCTTGACTAGGTTTTGGCCCACTCCTCCATACAGACCTTCTCCAGATTCTTCAGGTTTCGGGGATGTCGCTGGGCAATACGGACTTTCAGCTGCCTACAAAGATTTTCTATTGGGTTCAGGTCTGGAGACTGGCTAGGCCACTCCAGGACCTTGAGATGCTTCTTATGGAGCCACTCCTTAGTTGCCCTGGCTGTGTGTTTCGGGTCATTGTCATGATGGAAGACCCAGCCACGACCCATCTTCAATGCTCTTAATGAGGGAAGGAGGTTGTTGACCAAGATCTCGCAAATCATGGCCCCATCCATCCTCCCCTCAATACGGTGCAGTCGTCCTGTCTCCTTTACAGAAAAGCTTCCCCAAAGAATGATGTTTCCACCTCCATGCTTCACGGTTGGGATGGTGTTCTTGGTTGTACTCATCCTTCTTCTTCCTCCAAACACCGCGAGTGGAGTTTAGACCAAAAAGCTCTATTTTTGTCTCATCAGACCACATGACCTTCTCCCATTCCTCCTCTGGATCATCGAGATGGTCATTAGCAAACTTCAGACGGACCTGGACATGCACTGGCTTGAGCAGAGGTACCTTGAGTGCGCTGGAGGATTTTAATCCACGACGGTATTGTGTGTTACTAATGTTTTTTTTGAGACTGTGGTCCCAGCTCTCTTCAGGTCATTGACCATGTCCTGCCGTGTAGTTCTGGGCTGATCCCTCACCTTCCTCATGATCATTGATGCCCCACGAGATGAGATCTTGCATGGAGCCCCAGACCGAGGGTGATTTACTGTCATCTTGAACTTCTTCCATTTTCTAATAATTGTGCCAACAGTCGTTGCCTTCTCACCAAGCTGCTTGCCTATTGTCCTGTAGCCCATCCCAGCCTTGTGCAGTTCTACAATTGAACGCTGATGTCATTACACAGCTGTCTGGTCTTGGCCATTGTGGAGAGGTTGGAGTCTGTTTGATGGAGTGTGTGTGTGGACAGGTTTCTTTTATACAGGTAACGAGTTCAAACAGGTGCAGTTAATACAGGTAATGAGTGGAGAACAGGAGGGCTTCTTAAAGAAAAACTAACAGGTTTGTGAGAGCCGGAATTCTTACTTGTTGGTAGGTGATCAAATATCATGCAATAAAATGCAAATTATTTACTTAATCATGCAATGGGATTTTCTGGATGTTTGTTTTCAGATTCCATCTCTCACAGTTGAAGTGTACCTATGATAAAAATTACACACCTCTACATGCTTTGTAAGTAGGAAAACCTGCAAAAAAAAATAGATCGCACTTTAACTTCTTGCGTCGAGCAATCCGGGATCCTATTTATAGCCTCAAGCTCATTAGCATAACGCAACGTTAACTATTCATGAAAATCGCAAATGAAATGAAAAAAATATATTTGCTCTCAAGCTTAGACTTTTGTTAACAACACTGTCATCTCAGATTCAAAATATGCTATTGAACAATAGCTAAACAAGCATTTGTGTAAGAGTATTGATAGCTAGCATAGCTATAAGCCTAGAATTCAGCCAGCAACATTTTCACAAAAACAAGAAAAGCATTCAAATAAAATAATTTACCTTTGAAGAACTTCGGATGTTTTCAATGAGGAGACTCTCAGTTAGATAGCAAATGTTCAGTTTTTCCTGAAAGATTCTTTGTGTAGGAGAAATCGCTCCGTTTTGTTCACGTTTGGCTATGAAAAAAACCTGTATCCGGTTATAGACTCAAGCTCATTAGCATAACGTGATGTTAACTATTTATGAAAATCGCAAATGAAATGAATGTGCTAGCTCTCAAGCTTAGCCTTTTCTTAACAACACTGTCATCTCAGATTTTCAAAATATGCTTTTGAACCATAGCAAAACAAGCATTTGTGTAAGAGTATTGATAGCTAGCGTAGCATTTAGCGTAGCATTTAGCGGGCAACATTTGCACAAAAACCAGAAAAGGATTCAAATAAAATAATTTACCTTTGAAGAACTTCGGATGTTTTCAATGAGGAGACTCTCAGTTACATAGCAAATGTTCAGTTTTTCCTGAAAGATTCTTTGTGTAGGAGAAATCGCTCCGTTTTGTACATCACGTTTGGGTACCAAAAAAAAAACGAAAATTCAGTCATCAAAACGGCGAAATGTTTTCCAAATTAACTCCATAATATCGACTGAAATACGGCAAACGCTGTTTAGAATCAATCCTCAAGGTGTTTTTCACATCTCTTCATTGATATATCATTCGTGGATGTCTACTTTCTCCTCTGAATCGCTTGGAAAAAGACGTGCAGTTGAAGATGACGCACCAATTTCGACGGAGGACACCTGGCAGACACCTGGCAAATGTAGTCTCTTATGGTCAATCTTCCAATGATATGCCTACAAATATGTCACAATGCTGCAGACACCTTGGGGAAACGATAGATCGGGCAGGCTCATTCCTTGCGCATTCACAGCCATATAAGGAGACAATGAAAAACAGAGTCTCAAAAATCCTGCTCATTTCCTGTTTGAAGTTTCATCTTGGTTTCGCCTGTAGCATCAGTTCTGGGGCACTCACAGACAATATCTTTGCAGTTTTGGAAACGTCAGAGTGTTCTCTTTCCAAAGCTGTCAATTATATGCATAGTCGATCATCTTTTTGTGACAAAATATTGCGCTTAAAATGGGCACGTTTTTTTGTGTCCAATAATGAAATAGCGCCCCCATAGATGTAAGAGGTTTAACTCACGTTGGCTGAGCGCCCTCCACTTTTTTTTGATTATCAATATTTATTTACAGACACTATAGTAAACTACAGTCTAATCATATTTAAGTTAATTTCATATTCAAGATAACTGCCACGTGGTTCTCCACCCATGCCGGCAGCCTACTCTATTTCAATGAAACCACACATACTAAGCACACTTGAACTCAAACACCCAACTAGGCGAGGTAGGCTACTGAAGTTGAAGTAGTGATTTCTGAGTGTGTGATCAATGCAAAAAAATGTTATTTTAATACAAAAGGTAGGCTAACGCATACAAAGCAGAAAGAGGACCATTTCAAAATAATCTGTGGGACAACAAAATCTGTCTGACCGCCCACTCCCGCCTGCAGCATGAAAATGACTCCCGCGCAGTAATGATCTATGTCGGATTCGCAGGTCCCGCAGGTCCCGCAGGTTTCCCGTGGGAATGCAGCCCTCTAGCGCAGTCAGTATACAACACTATGCTCATCATCTCTCAGCAGGATCAGATGGTGACAGGGGTTCCAGCAGGGTCAGACAGCCAGGGAATACCAGTCTACGGAGATCAGGTGAATTTTGCAGTTTATTCAGTGAATGATACAAAGTTCCATTTGAATTGACGTGTAGACCTACAGTAGCTACAGGATAGCCGCTTAAAGCTACAGTCTGGGATCTGAACCATTGATTCTTGGATAATATAATGTAGAAATGTACACCAAGGTCATTATTTGTCATGTCTACTTTAAGCAGGATCAGATGGTGTGGGGGAAAATGACAAATAAGACATGCTATGTTGTTTTTTACTTAGAGAATTGTCTCTTGTTTTATGCTCGTGTTTTTTTCTAACCTGATACAAACTTGTCTGTGTGATTTAGTCATAAGACTGGGCGTATACCTAAAATCCATTTGGGTGCGAACACAACATGTTACACATCACGTGTTTTTCCTATCTGCAGGATCTCAGCTGTGTGGAAACTTGCATAAAGGAGCACATTATAGTGTGAGCTGTGGCAAATGCAGTCAGACGGTTGAGCCCTCCTGCTATCAACCTCTGGCTATCTTAATCTGCACAGACAAACTAATCGCCTTTTACACACTATGTTCCCCACCCCTGTTTACACACATCTGCTAACTACTACGTAAACAAAGATGTACTTTCCTATAAAAGCTGAGACCAAACTCTGTTCGTGGGGCTTTTAACTTTGTACTATTGGGTGATTTGTATAATAAAGTGGGTGTTTGAAGAGTCTAAGCTCTCTTAGAAATTCCACGTACCTGGTGACAGGGGTCTGAGTCAGGCAACCAGGAAATACCAGTCTCTGACAGAGGAGAGGTGAGATACAACACAATTCTCTCTGTCCATCAAACACTGGACAAGCCAGATTATTTTTAAGGCAGTCTGACAAACCTCCAAAGATGATGTCCAAACTGTATCAAGTGTTGATAGAGGCTTTTCTTGATGACACAATACTTGTAAACCTAAAATGTGAGGAAGACCTAGGAGACGCTATTGATGATGACGAATGGATACAGATACAGTAGAAGTCCGAAGTATACATACACCTTAGCCAAATACATTTAAACTCAGGTTTTCACAAGTCCTGACACTTAATCCTAGTAAAAATTGGTCTGTCCTGTCTCCCTGTAGCACTGTCTTAGGCATCTCACAGTATGGACATTGCAATGGATTGCCCTGGCCACATCTGCAGGCCTCATGACGTTCACACAGATGAGCAGGGATCCTGGGCATCTTTCTTTTGGTGTTTTTCAGAGTCAGTAGAAAGGCCTCTTTAGAGTCATACGTTTTCATAACTGTGACCTTAATTGTCTACCGTCTGTAAGCTGTTAGTGTCTTAACGACCGTTCCACAGATGCATGTTTAGTAATTGTTTATGGTTCATTGAACAAGCTTGGGAAACAGTGTTTAAACCCTTTACAATGAAGATCTGTGAAGTTAATTCGTAAAAATCTAAATATCTTTGAAAGACAGGGTCCTGAAAAAGGGACATTTATTTTTTTGCTGAGTTTATATGCATATGTTATGGTCTTGTGAACGCTGGCTGAATTCTGGCAAAAAGTATGTTATTTTAACTCAGCATGTCTGCAGATTCTCCTTTGTTCCTGGTTTTGTGTGCTTGGAAATGTTGATACTGGAGACATTTATCAGAAGAAACCTAACATTTATAGTGGCTAATAAATGCATTGCCATTAATTGGAAGGTTGGATATACTTCCACAATGTACAGTGCCTTGCTAAAGTATTCGGCCCCCTTGAACTTTGCGACCTTTTGCCACATTTCAGGCTTCAAACATAAAGATATAAAACTGTATTTTTTTGTGAAGAATCAACAACAAGTGGGACACAATCATGAAGTGGAACGACATTTATTGGATATTTCAAACTTTTTTAACAAATCAAAAACTGAAAAATTGGGCGTGCAAAGTTATTCAGGCCCCTTAAGTTAATACTTTGTAGCGCCACCTTTTGCTGCGATTACAGCTGTAAGTCGCTTGGGGTATGTCTCTATCAGTTTTGCACATCGAGAGACTGACATTTTTTCCCATTACTCCTTGTAAAACAGCTCGAGCTCAGTG
The DNA here is from genome assembly GCF_036934945.1 of Oncorhynchus masou masou. Classification (NCBI taxonomy): domain Eukaryota; kingdom Metazoa; phylum Chordata; class Actinopteri; order Salmoniformes; family Salmonidae; genus Oncorhynchus; species Oncorhynchus masou. Next base: position 30,833,674 of record NC_088227.1, read on the forward strand.
AGGTTGGATGGAGAGCATTTGTGAACAGCAGTTTTCAGTTCTTTCCACAGATTCTCGATTGGATTCAGGTCTGGACTTTGACTTGGCCATTCTAACACCTGGATATGTTTATTTTTGAACCATTCCATTGTAGATTTTGCTTTATGTTTTGGATCATTGTCTTGTTGGAAGACAAATCTCCGTCCCAGTCTCAGGTCTTTTGCAGACTCCATCAGGTTTTCTTCCAGAATGGTCCTGTATTTGGCTCCATCCATCTTCCCATCAATTTTAACCATCTTCCCTGTCCCTGCTGAAGAAAAGCAGGCCCAAACCATGATGCTGCCACCACCATGTTTGACAGTGGGTATGGTGTGTTCAGGGTTATGAGCCGTGTTGCTTTTACGCCAAACATAACGTTTTGCATTGTTGCCAAAAAGTTCAATTTTGGTTTCATCTGACCAGAGCACCTTCTTCCACATGTTTAGTGTGTCTCCCAGGTGGCTTGTGGCAAACTTTGAACGACACTTTTTATGGATATCTTTAAGAAATGGCTTTCTTCTTGCCACTCTTCCATAAAGGCCAGATTTGTGCAATATATGACTGATTATTGTCTTATGGATAGAGTCTCCCACCTCAGCTGTAGATCTCTGCAGTTCATCCAGAGTGATCATGGGCCTCTTGGCTGCATCTCTGATCAGTCTTCTCCTTGTATCAGCTGAAAGTTTAGAGGGACGGCCAGGTCTTGGTAGATTTGCAGTGGTCTGATACTCCTTCCATTTCAATATTATCGCTTGCACAGTGCTCCTTGGGATGTTTAAAGCTTGGGAAATCTTTTTGTATCCAAATCCAAACTTCTTCACAACAGTATCTCGGACCTGTGTGGTGTGTTCCTTGTTCTTCATGATGCTCTCTGCGCTTTTAACGGACCTCTGAGACTATCACAGTGTAGGTGCATTTATACGGAGACTTGATTACACACAGGTGGATTGTATTTATCATTAGTCATTTAGGTCAACATTGGATCATTCAGAGATCCTCACTGAACTTCTGGAGAGAGTTTGCTGCACTGAAAGTAAAGGGGCTGAATAATTTTGCACGCCCAATTTTTCAGTTTTTGATTTGTTAAAAAGGTTTGAAATATCCAATAAATGTCGTTCCACTTCATGATTGTGTCCCACTTGTTGATTCTTCAGAAAAAAATACAGTTTTATATCTTTATGTTTGAAGACTGAAATGTGGCAAAAGGTCGCAAAGTTCAAGGGGTCCGAAAACTTTCGCAAGGCACTGTATGTAAGAAAAGTCCAATTCTGTACAGTATCACTAGATTTGTTTAAAGATTAAGGGTATACTGTGCAACTTTCAAAAGGTCTGGATGCCTTATGGAATGCTTTTCGACAAAAGGAGTCTGTATTGAAAACATGCACACATCAGGGCCCCGGGGATCTGCCATCCTGTTGGTTGTTACTCTGGGCTTGGCCTAACACACCTGAAACCAACAAGCAATGGTTTACTAAGATCCCAAAGATGAGAGGGGTGTGTTGGGGCGCTGCAGGGCAGTGGACCACTAAGGGGCAGGATGGGCAACCCACCTATATTGTGTGCAAGTAAAATAAGCTATACAGTACTATTAAACCTATGATATGAACTACAGTATAATCACTTGACATGTACTGTCTGGAGGTTACAGAACTCCGAATTCAAACAATGACAGGATTATGTTGCCTTAAAGACAGGTCAAACAACAACCCAGCACCAACATTTATTTACTTTTATTTCACCTTTATTTAACCAGGTAGGCCTGTTGAGATCAAGTTCTCATTTACAACTGCAACCTGGCCAAGATAAAGCAAAGCAGTGTGACAAAATTACACATGGGATAAACAAACTTAGTCAATAACACAATAGAAAAATCAATATACAGTGTGTGCAAATGTAGAAAGGCAATAAATAAGCCATAGTGGCAAAATAATTACAATTTAGCATTAACACTGGAGTGATAGATGTGCAGATGATGACGTCCAAGTAGAGATACTGGAGTGTAAAAGAGCAAAAAGATAACAATGTGGGGATTAGGTAGTTGGATGGGCTATTTACAGATGGGCTGTGTACAGGTGTAGTGATCGGTAAGCTGCTCTGACAGCTGATGCTCATAGTTAGTGAAGGAGATGTAAGTCTTCAGCTTCAATGACTTTTGCAATTTGTTTCAGTCATTGGCAGCAGAGAACTGGAAGGAAAGGCGGCCAAAGGGATCGGTAGGATAGTCAGTTTTTCGAGGGTATGGTGGTTGACTAAACATTACCACCACCAACATACATTTCAGTTATGCAATGCTATTGGTGGATGATTGGAAGTTTCTTACTGCAGGGCAAATCCAACAATAAGGGTCATTGGGTCATTACAAATCTATACAGATACTGTATGTTCAGAAAGGGGTCAATCAATAACCCTGCATGAAAAACATGTCCCCCTTGTCCATGTTAAGACCAGCCATGACACATCACTTACAAGGCAATAAACTGGTGACCCACACTAGACTAATGTGGAGGAGGAACATGCCTCCATTTTGTCCAATTGCACAGCAGTTTCCTGAGAGAGTGTGTGTGTCGGTGTGTGAATGGTATCGATACGTAAAACGGGATCTGGATTGACTGGGAGAATTAGATTTTTTTTAGCTGCCACAAGAAGTACATCCACTGGTGTGCTTTCTTGGTTATTGCTGTGAAGTTGACCTCCCACTTCAGGTTGTGGGAGAACATTGTCCCCAGGAATATGAATGATTCAGCCGTGCTAACAGCTGAGGCATCAATCTCGAGGGGGAGAGATGTTGGGGGTGTTTACTGATGTCAACCACCATCTCCATGGTTTCATCTGTAGTGAGTTCAAGGTTATTGTGAATGCACCAGGCCACTTGTGTGTGTTCACGTGTGTGTGGATTTATTGTGCAAGAGTGTGCATGTGTTACTATGTTCATCAGTATATGTAAGTACCACAGGAGGACAGACCTTAATTGGGGAGGACAGGCTCATTGTAATGGCTGTTGCGGAATAGGTGGAATAGTATGAAATACATCAAACGTATTGTTTCCATGTGTTTGATGCCATTCCATATACTCCGTTCCAGGCATTATTATGAGTCATCCTCCTCTTAGCAGCCTCCACTGGTAAGTACGTGTGAGTTCATACAGTACTTTAATACGTGCATGACTATGTATGAGTGTGTGTGTACGCTTACTGCTGAACTTGTGATCCCCACAGAGTGGTGTGTTTGGACAAGGGTACTTAGTCCCCTCCTGTATTCCCTGTTCACCAAACACGACTCCAACACCATCATTAAGTTTGCTGATGACACAACAGTGGTAGGCCTGATCACTGACAACGATGAGACGGCCTATAGGGAGGAGGTCAGAGAACTGGCAATGTGGTGCCAGGACAACAATCTCTCCCTGAATGTGAGCAAGACAAAGGAGCTGATCATGGACTACAGGAAAAGACGGGCCGAACAGGCCCCCATTAGCATTGACGGGGTTGTGGTGGAGCGGGTCGAGATTTTCAAGTTCTTTGGTGTCCACATCACCAACGATCTATCATGGTCCAAACATATCAAAACAGTCGTAAAGAGGGCACGACAAAACCTTTAACCCCTCAGGAGACTGAAAAGATTTCGCATGGGCCCCCAGATCCTCAAAATGTTCTACAGCTGCACCATCGAGAGCATCCTGACCGGTTGCATCACCGTCTCGTATGGCAACTGCTTGGCATCTGACCGTAAGGTGATAAAGAGGGTAGTGCGAATGGCCCAGTGCATCACTGGGCCCAAGCTTCCTACCATCCAGGACCTACAGTGGGGAGAACAAGTATTTGATACACTGCCGATTTTGCAGGTTTTCCGACTTACAAAGCATGTAGAGGTCTGTAATTTTTATCATAGGTACACTTCAACTGTGAGAGACGGAATCTACAACAAAAATCCAGAAAATCACATTTGTATGATTTTTAAGTAATTAATTTGCATTTTATTGCATGACATAAGTATTTGATCACCTACCAACCAGTAAGAATTCCAGCTCTCACAGAACAGTTCGTTTTTCTTTAAGAAGCCCTCCTGTTCTCCACTCATTACCTGTATTAACTGCACCTGTTTGAACTCGTTACCTGTATAAAAGAAACCTGTCCACACACTCAATCAAACAGACTCCAACCTCTTCACAATGGCCAAGACCAGAGGGCTGTGTAAGGACATCAGGGTGAAATTAACCTACAAAGAATTACATGGGCTTGCTCCTACAAATCTCTCTGATTTGGTCCTGCCGTACATACCTACACGTACGCTACGGTCACAAGACGCAGGCCGCTTAATTGTCCCTAGAATTTCTAAGAAAACAGCTGGAGGCAGGGCTTTCTCCTACAGAGCTCCATTTTTAATGGAATGGTCTGCCTACCCATGTGTGAGACGCAAACTCGGTCTCAACCTTTAAGTCTTTACTGAAGACTCATCTCTTCAGTGGGTCATATGATTGAGTGTAGTCTAGCCCAGGAGTGTGAAGGTGAACGGAAAGGCTCTAGAGCAACGAACCGCCCTTGCTGTCTCTGCCTGGCCGGTTCCCCTCTTTCCACTGGGATTCTCTGCCTCTAACCCTATTACAGGGGCTGAGTCACTGTCTTACTAGGGCTCTTTCATACCGTCCCTAGGAGGGGTGCGTCACTTGAGTGGGTTGAGTCACTGATGCGATCTTCCTGTCTGGGTTGACGCCCCCCCTTGGGTTGTGCCGTGGCGGAGATCTTTGTGGGCTATACTCGGCCTTGTCTCAGGATGGTAAGTTGGTGGTTGAAGTTATCCCTCTAGTGGTGTGGGGGCTGTGCTTTGGCAAAGTGGGTTGGGTGATATCCTTCCTGTTTGGCCCTGTCCGGGGGTGTCATCGGATGGGGCCACAGTGTCTCCTGACCCCTCCTGTCTCAGCCTCCAGTATTTATGCTGCAGTAGTATACGTGTCAGGGGGGCTAGGGTCAGTTAGTTATATCTGGAGTACTTCTCCTGTCCTATCCGGTGTCCTGTGTGAATTTCAGTATGCTCTCTCTCTCTTTCTCTCTTTCTTTCTCTCTCTCGGATGACCTGAGCCCTAGGACCATGCCCCAGGACTACCTGACATGATGACTCCTTGCTGTCCCCAGTCCACCTGGCCGTGCTGCTGCTCCAGTTTCAACTGTTCTGCCTGTGATTATTATTATTTGACCATGCTGGTCATTTAACATTTGAACATCTTGGCCATGTTCTGTTATAATCTCCACCCGGCACAGCCAGAAGAGGACTGGCCACCCCACATAGCCTGGTTCCTCTCTAGGTTTCTTCCTAGGTTTTGGCCTTTCTAGGGAGTTTTTCCTAACCACCGTGCTTCTACACCTGCATTGCTTGCTGTTTGGGGTTTTAGGCTGTGTTTCTGTACAGCACTTTGAGATATCAGCTGATGTACGAAGGGCTATATAAATAAATTTGATTTGATTTGAAATTGTAGATCTGCACAAGGCTGGGATGGGCTTCAGGACAATAGGCAAGCAGCTTTGTGAGAAGGCAACAACTGTTGGCGCAATTATTAGAAAATGAATGAAGTTCAAGATGACGGTCAATCACCCACGGTCTGGGGCTCCATGCAAGATCTCACCTCGTGGGGCATCAATGATCATGAGGAAGGTGAGGGATCAGCCCAGAACTATACGGCAGGACCTGGTCAATTACCTGAAGAGAGATGGGACCACAGTCTCTAAGAAAACCATTAGTAACACACTACGCCGTCATGGATTAAAATCCTGCAGCGCACGCAAGGTCCCCCTGCTCAAGCCAGCGCATGTCCAGGCCCATCTGAAGTTTGCCAGTGACCATCTGGATAATCCAGAGGAGGAATGGGAGAAGGTCATGTGGTCTGATGAGACAAAAATAGAGCTTTTTGGTCTCAACTCCACTCGCCGTGTTTGGAGGAAGAAGAAGGATGAGTATAACCCCCAAGAACACCATCCCAACCGTGACGCATGGAGGTGGAAACATCATTCTTTGGGGATGCTTTTCTGCAAAGGTGACAGGACGACTGCACCGTATTGAGGGGAGGATGGATGGGGCCATGTATCGCGAGATCTTGGCCAACAACCTCCTTCCCTCAGTAAGAGCATTGAAGATGGGTCGTGGCTGGGTCTTCCATCATGACAATGACCCGAAACACACAGCCAGGGCAACTAAGGAGTGGCTCCGTGAGAAGCATCTCAAGGTCCTGGAGTGGCCTAGCCAGTCTCCAGACCTGAACCCAATACAAAATCTTTGGAGGCAGCTGAAAGTCCGTATTGCCCAGCGACAGCCCCGAAACCTGAAGAATCTGGAGAAGGTCTGTTGGAGGAGTGGGCCAAAATCCCTGCTGCAGTGTGTGCAAACCTAGTCAAGAACTACAGGAAACGTATGATCTCTGTAATTGCAAACAAAAGTTTCTGTACAAAATATTAAGTTCTGCTTTTCTGATGTATCAAATACTTATGTCATGCAATAAAATGCAAATGAATTACTTAAAAATCATACAATGTGATTTTCTGGATTTTTGTTTTAGATCCCGTCTCTCACAGTTGAAGTGTACCTATGATAAAAAATTACAGACCTCTACATGCTTTGTAAGTGTCACGGAAGATTTCCTCTTCGTCTGGAGAGGAGTAAGTATCGGACCAAGATGCAGCGTGGTAAGTGTTCATGACGATTTATTAAAAACAAACTGAACACCGAAATACAAAACAATAAACGATGTGATGAAAACGAAAACCGAACCAGTACCGCATGGCGACAAACACGCGCACGGAAACAAACATCCACAAACCAACAGTGAAACCCAGGCTACCTAAGTATGATTCTCAATCAGAGACAACTAACGACACCTGCCTCTGATTGAGAACCATACTAGGCTGAACACAAAACCAAACATAGAAAAACAAACAGACTGCCCACCCAAACTCACGCCCTGACCATACTAAATAAAGACAAAACAACATAAATAAAGGTCAGAACGTGACAGTACCCCCCAAAGATGCGGACTCCGGCCGCAAAACCTGAACCTATAGAGGAGGGCCTGGGTGGGTGTCTGTCCGTGGTGGCGGCTCTGGCACGGGACGTGGACTCCACTTCACCATAGTTTTAGTGCGTCTCTCAGCCCTCCTCTGTGGCCTCTTTAGAGCGGCGACCCTCGCCGCTGACCTTGGACTGGGGACCTACGCCACGGGTCCCGAATGGACGGGGGACTCTGGCAGCTCCGGAGTGAAGGGCGATTCCGGCATCGCCGATGTGACAGGCGGCTCTGGCAGCTCCTGGCTGACTGACGGCTCTGGCAGCTCCTGGCTGACTGACGGCTCTGGCAGCTCCTGGCTGACTGACGGCTCTGGCAGCTCCTGGCTGACTGACGGCTCTGGCAGCTCCTGGCTGACTGACGGCTCTGGCAGCTCCTGGCTGACTGACGGCTCTGGCAGCTCCTGGCTGACTGACGGCTCTGGCAGCTCCTGGCTGACTGACGGCTCTGGCAGCTCCTGGCTGACTGACGGCTCTGGCAGCTCCTGGCTGACTGACTGCTCTGGCAGCTCCTGGCTGACTGACGGCCCTGGCAGCTCCTGGCTGACTGACGGCCCTGGCAGCTCCTGGCTGACTGACGGCTCTGGCAGCTCCTGGCTGACTGACGGCTCTGGCAGCTCCTGGCTGACTGACGGCTCTGGCAGCTCCTGGCTGACTGACGGATCAGGACAGACGGGAGACTCTGGCAGCGCTGGACAGGCGGGAGCACCTGTAGGCAGAAGACGGAGCGACAGCCTGGTGCGGGGGGCTGCCACCGAAGGGCTGGTGCGTGGAGGTGGCACTGGATAGACAGGACCGTGCAGGCGCACTGGAGCTCTTGAGCACCGAGCCTGCCCAACCTTACCTGTTTGAATGCTCCCGGTAGCCAGGCCAGTGCGGCGAGGTGGAATAGCCTGGGCTGTACTGGCGAACCGGGGACACTATGCGTAAGGCTGGTTCCTTGTACGCCGGCTCGAGGAGACGCACTGGAGACCAGATGCGTAAAGCCGGCTTCATGGCACCTGGCTCGATGCCCACTCTAGCCCGGCCAACAAACGAAAACCGAAACAGTACCGTGTGTCGACAAACACTCACACGGAAACAAACACCCACAAACCAACAGTGAAACCCAGGCTAGAAAGTATGATTCTCAATCAGAGACAACTAACGACACCTGCCTCTGATTGATAACAATACTAGGCTGAACACAAAAACCAACATAGAAAAACAAACAGACTGCCCACCCCAACTCACGCCCTGACCCTACTAAATAAAGACAAAACAAAGGAAATAAAGGTCAGAACGTGACAGTAAGTAGGAGAACCTGAAAAATCAGCAGTGTATCAAATCGCCCAAGTTATAGACTGTTTTCTCTGCTACCGCATGACAAGCAGTACCGGGATGCCAAGTCTAGGACCAGCCTACTTGGTAAATATTTTCCTCTTCTAGAACTGCACTATTGGTTAAGGGCTTGTAAGTAAGAATTTCACAGTAAAGTCTACACTTCTATTCGGCACATGTGGCAAATAAAGTTTGATTTGATTTGAAGAGGACCACCACAGGAAAGGAAGACCCAGAGTTACCTCTGCCCAGAGGATAACTTCATTAGAATTAACTGTGCCTCAGAAATTGCAACCCAAATAAATGCTTCACAGAGTTCAAGTAACAGACACATCTCAACATCAACTGTTCAGAGGAGAGTGTGTGAATCCATCCTTCATGGTCTCATTGCTGCTTATAAACAACTTCTAAAGGACACCAATAAGAACAAGAGACTTGCTTTGGCCAAGAGTCCAAATTTGAGATTTTTGGTTCCAACTGCCATGTCTTCGTAAGATGCAGAGTAGGTGAACTGATGATCTCACATGAAGCATGGAGGAGGAGATGTGATGGTGTGAGGGTGCTTTGCTGGTGACACCGTCAGTGATTTATTTAGAGTTCAAAGCATGGTGGTTTGCGTTTGGGATAAGTTGGACCGCAGAGTGAAGGAAGAGCAGCCAACAAGTGCTCAGCATATGTGGGAACTCTTTCAAGACTGTTGGAAAAACATTCCAGGTGAAGCTGGTTGAGAGAATGCCATGAGTATGCAAAGCTGTCATCAAGGCAAAGGGTGGCTATTTTGAGGTATCTAAAATCTAAAAGTTAGTTACTATATGTTACACACACACACACACACACACACACACACACAAACTGTGATCTGCCTCAACCGCACCATCCCACGCTATGCTACATAGGCCTCTTCCTAATGATCCTTACACGGGGCATCCCTGAAATACGAACATGTGAAAATCAATCATGGATGACAGTTCATTTGGATTATCTATCAGGGGAATGATGGAAGGATGAGGAGGAGGGGAGAGATGGAGGAAAGGAGAAGGGTATGACATTTCAATTACCTAGTTGCTCAGAACCCATTTCCTGTGTGGATAGTGTTGTTTAACCTCTATATCTCCAGACAGTTGATTGCTCTTCCTATGTTTTAATTCACTGGGATGTCCGTGCAATGGAATGAGTTCTGGTTAATCACAGGGATGTCCATACAGTGGAGTGAGTTCTGGTTAATCACAGGGATGTCCATATAGTGGAGTGAGTTCTGGTCAATCACAGGGATGTCCATACAGTGGAGTGAGTTCTGGTTAATCACAGGGATGTCCATACAGTGGAGTGAGTTCTGGTTAATCACAGGGATGTCCATATAGTGGAGTGAGTTCTGGTCAATCACAGGGATGTCCATACAGTGGAATGAGTTCTGGTCAATCACAGGGATGTCCATACAGTGGAGTGAGTTCTGGTTAATCACAGGGATGTCCATACAGTGGAGTGAGTTCTGGTTAATCACAGGGATGTCCATACAGTGGAATGAGTTCTGGTTAATCACAGGGATGTCCATACAGTGGAGTGAGTTCTGGTTAATCACAGGGATGTCCATACAGTGGAGTGAGTTCTGGTTAATCACAGGGATGTCCATACAGTGGAATGAGTTCTGGTTAATCACAGGGATGTCCATACAGTGGAGTGAGTTCTGGTTAATCACAGGGATGTCCATACAGTGGAGTGAGTTCTGGTTAATCACAGGGATGTCCAAATAGTGCAGTGTATCTTTCAGTACTACTGTAATACACTGTGAGTGAATCTATCTTTCAGTAATACTAAACAGTATAGCTCTCAGTTCACCGTAAGTGGACTCCTGGTAGTTCCCCTCAGTGTGTCGTAGCTATCTCTCAGTACTATAACACACAGACTACACACAGAGGGGAACTGACTACACACACAGAGGGGAACTATCTGTCAGTACTATAACACACTACATACACACTGAGGGGAACTATCTGTCAGTACTATAACACACTACATACACACTGAGGGGAACTATCTCTCAGCACTATAACACACTAAATACACACTGATGGGAACTGTCTCTCAGTACTATAACATACTAAATACACACTGATGGGAACTGTCTCTCAGTACTATAACACACTGACTACACACTGAGGGGAACTATCTGTCAGTACTATAACACCGATTCTCTCCCTTTCTTCCATAGACTTGGGTTAAAATTGTATGGGTGAGTGTGCTTGATTGAGCTTGCCTGGGTCAATGGAAACAATGGAATAGTCCTAAAAGTGCAAACCCTTCTGATATGGCACTTCAGAACACAAGATGAATGTTTCAAACGTCTTAAGGTGCCATACATAAGAAATTCATGCACAGCAAGGAAGGTCAGTACAGAGCACAGGAACAGAAACATTCTTATAAAGCACTTATAGTGTGCCTCGCTTTTCAAATAATCCGGAACAAATGTGATTCTTCTAAGAGGAACTGCACTGTAGAAACAAACCGGCAACATTTAAGGTAAACTTGTTGGCCAGTAGCAGATCTAGTGGAATGATTTGTTTTGGGAAATTATAACAGTAAAGGTAGGTTTTGTGAATTTGACATAAACTGTTGTGACTCTATAACATGCTATGTCATGATTATGACAATGTTATTCAGTCTTTATGACCGACGCAACCCCTATTCCCAATATAGTGCACTACTTTTGAGTCGGCCGCATAATATTTCCTCAACACGACACACTTACCGCACCCATTCCCAGGCCATGCAGAAAGGCTTTTTTTGGCATGGGGAACACATGTGTACATGGCTAAAGCTAGTGAACTAGATCATAAACTAAATTGAAATAATCAATCAGAAATTAACAGTACATATTACACTCGCAAAAGTTTCAAAAGAATATTGACATTTCAAATGTCATAGTATGGCTATGTATGGTGTTGTAAAAGAAAAGGAGAGCCGCACACTCCAGGAGCTCATGTAATGCCTGTCGTCGGAATGAGTGGACCAAAGCGCATCGTGAAAAGCACATCGTGAAAAGTGTTCATGATTTTATTGATCAAAGACACACTCTAACAAAGTAACAAAACAAAAGCGAAGTCAGGTAAAACAGATACCAAACAGAAAAGAACTATCCACAAAACACAGGTGGGAAAAAGGCTGCCTAAGTATGATTCCCAATCAGAGACAATGATAGACAGCTGCCTCTGATTGGGAATCACACTCGGCCAAAAACAAAGGAATAGAAAACATAGAATGCCCACCCCAAATCACACCCTGACCTAAACAAATAGAGAAATAAAACGACTCGTTAAGGTCAGGGCGTGACAGCTCAGCTGCAATCATTTTATGACCAACTGTCACGCCCTGGTCGAAGTATATTGTGTTTGTCTTCTTTTATTTGGTCAGGCCAGGGTGTGACATGGGTTTATTGTGGTGTGTTTTGTCTTGGGGTTTTGTTAGGTATTGGGTTTGTGGTTTAGTGGGGGTATCTAGCATAGTCTATGGCTGTCTTGAGTGGTTCTCAATCAGAGGCAGGTGTTTATCGTTGTCTCTGATTGTGAACCATATTTAGGCAGCCATATTCTTTGAGTGTTTCGTGGGTGATTGTTCCTGTCTCTGTGTTTATTGTCACCAGATAGGCTGTATAGGTTTTCACACATTTTGTTGTTTTGTTTAGTTATTTCATGTTGAGTTCATTTATTAAAGAACATGAATAACCACCACGCTGCATTTTGGTCCGCTTCTCTTCCACCAGACGAAAGCCGTTACACCAGCGTTTAGAGAGCCATGCTGTCTTGATCAAGGTATATGTACGGTGTTGTAATAATGTGGAAACAGTTTAAATACAAATGGGAAACTAAATCAACATACAGTAAATACGGTTTGTATTTACAATGGTGTTCTTCACTGGCTGCTCTTTTCTTGTGGCAACATGTCACAAATCTTGTTTCTGTGATGGCACACTGGTATTTCACATAGATATTTATCTAAATTGGGTTTGTTTTCAAATTCTTTGTGGGTTCGTGCAGTCTGAGGTGTCACGAATGTACCAACGTGGGTGGAATCAGGCGCAGAGAGCAGGTTTCAGTGATTTGACCGTTTCTTCTCCGATGCACAAAAGACGACGGTCAACCCAATACACAGGGTGAATAATCCAACACAGGATCATAATAGACCGGAGAATAAAACACAAGTAATCCACCAAATGACATGAAGACAAAAACAATCCCGCACAAAACAAGGGCGGGACAATCTACTACATATAAGGACACTAATTAACTAAAATACACACAGGTGAAACCAATCAGACAAAAGAAAAAGGGATCGGTAGTGGCTAGTAGGACGGTGACGACGACCGCCGAGCACCGCCCGAACAGGCAGGAGAGCCAACCTCGGCAGAAGTCGTGACATGAGGGAAATATGTGTCACTAATATGGTCATATATTTGGCAGGTTAGGAAGTGCAGCTCAGTTTCCACCTCATTTTGTAGGCAGTGAGCACACAGCCTGTCTTCTCTTAAGAGCCATGTCTGCCTACAGCGGCCTTTCTCAATAGCAATGCTATGCTCACTGAGTTTGTACATAATTAAATATTTCCTTAATTTTGGGTAAGTCACAGTGGTCAGGTATTGTGCCACTGTGTACTCTCTGTTAAGGGCCAAATAGCATTCTAGTTTGCTCTGCTATTTTGCTTAATTCTTTACAATGTCTCAAGTAATTATATTTTTGTTTTCTCATGATTTGGTTGGGTCTAATTGTGTTGCTGTCCTACGGCACTGTGGGGTCTTTTGTGGACCAGCTTGCTTAGGGGACTCTTCTCTAGGTTAATCTCTCTGTAGGTGAGAACTTTGTTATGGACGGTTTGGGAATCGCTTCCTTTTAGGTGGTTGTGGAATTTAACATCATTTTTTGGATTTTGATAATAAGCTGATATTGTCCTAATTCTGCTCTGCATGCATTATTTGGTGTTTTACGTTGTACACAGAGGATGTTTTTGAAGAATTTTGTATGTTTGTTATATTTGTGTATTCTTGGTTGGTGAGCGAACCCCAGACCTCACATCAATGAAGGGCAATGGTTTCTATAACTTAAGTATTTGTAGCCAGATCCTAATTTGGATATCAAATTTTATGTTCCTTTTGATGGCCATGCCTCTCAGAAAGTTCACAGCTTTGTGGAAGTTACCTGTGGTGCTGACGTTTAGGCCGAGGTAGGTATAGTTTGCTCTAGGGCAAGGAATTTGTATTTGTGGTCCTGGCAACTTGACATTTTTTGGAACACCATTAACTGAGATTCACTGTCAGGGACCAGGTCTGAAAGCTCTTCTTTCCCCAACATTCTGCCCCCCCCTCTCTCAACCCTTTGTCTATTTATCTCCCTCTCTCTTTCTCTAAACCCTTCTCTATTTATCTCCCTCTCTCTCTACAACCTCCTCTGTCTCTCTATCGTTCCCTCTTACTCTCTCTCCCTCCAGCGGAGCGACCATGATGATTTATAAGGGAGCTGTTGGCAGTAGCTGCTCTCAGTATGCGATGAGCAAAAGGCACCTTGGGGAATTTTATGATCCATGACGAACCATCCAGGATCATTTGAGATGTGTGCCTGTGTCATAGCATATTAATAATGGCCTCCCTCTCATCTGACGCAGACGCCGCCACAGCTGCCCGCCACACCTTCAAAAGAGATAATTTAATCCTATCTCGCTATCCCGCCACTCTCTCTTCCCCTCTCTGTCTGTCTCCCTCTTCCCCCCCTCTCTCCCTCTCCCATTCCCCTCTCTCTTTCTCGCTCCCTCTCTAACTGTTAATACTTAAAACTGAAGCCCAGTGATAAGCCTTGTTGGTTTATATTGTTGCACCTTGGCTTTGGGAAAGATAAACCAGAAACCGGGAAATGGGACAGGAAGTAAGATGCAGTGAGGAGGAAATAAGCCCCTGGATCCAGGACGCGACCTAGGCAAGGCAGATAACCATGGAGGAAGGTTATAAGACTTTCATAAAGATATTGAAATGGCTGTTTGTGCAGTGAGCTTTTGAGAGGCCTCTTTATTGGAGGGTTATTGTCTTTTATTATTCCTGTGTCAACCAACCGCCTGTTAAAGTTTGATACCGAGGAACTAAGCACCTCCTCGAGGTTATATCAAATTTGCTTTTTTCTCAGCGTTTCTCTCATTCCACTTTCTTTTTCTTCTGCGAGCTAGGCCTGTGAACAAACGATTGAGTCAAGGCAGGGTACTCCTTAGTGAGCTGCTTTTGCTCCCTTCATCTCACAGGCACATTGCATTCTCTTTCAACAGCAGAAACCCCATGGTGATGCAGACAAATGAGGAGCCTGAACTGGTGCATAGGACGGCATGGAGAGAGAGGCATAAACAGTATTATATGTGACTCGTTTCAGGAAACTAAGCATATCGCGGGTCACTACTTCACAGGAGAGCCATTTGAACATCATCTATTTTTTTGATCAAAATGTGTTTTTTGGCAGAAATGCTTTCTGGAACATGTGCACTTACATGTACCTTAATAACAGACGTGTATGCTATCTGTAAATATTAATAAAATGGTTAAATTACAAGCCTAGTTGGTTTAGCCATAGAAAAACATACAGCAGCAACCTTCCTGTTAGCATGATTGGCTGAGATAATGAGTGGGCTAGACATGCCAATAGATGAGTTTGGATTGGTCTGCTATATAGCATGCTTCTGTCTATATGAGCTGGTCAGTATGTGTAGGTAATCCTGTCAAACAAGGCTTTTTTAAATGCATCGCGTAATAGAAATGCATAAGTGTTGCTCTCCACTTTCTGGAGGACCGAGTTTTGAAATCAGTGGAATTGGAGTATGAAAGCTAAGGAGATGGAGAAAACACATGTATCCGGATTACATCTTTAATCTAAGGGACACCATGGTATCTGTGACAGGGAGAAGCATCCATCCATGATGTATATGGGTAAGATAGTCTAGCTATCAGAAAATAGTTTTCATTTCAAGTTGAAGTGTACTGTTAGCTGTCTAGCTAACACGTAAGCTGGCTGGTTCACGAGCTAACCTTACATGTATGATCTTATTATTCATATCTCAGAGCCATTTGCTTTGCTAGTTATATACTAATGTAAGCTAGCTAACATTGAACCTGGTTGGTTAGCTACCTGCAGATATCTTGCAGGGTATTAACGTCATGAGTTTGGATTACAGTTAATTGTTTAGCTAGCTAGCTAGCTACATTTCTTAACGAAAGACTCCACTATGCTAAGTATCCATTTCAGTAGAATGTCACTGCGACAACTGTTGATAGACGTAGCTGGTAAATTCGCTGTGTCTATCTACTCCAATTTCAGAGCACACTTGTCTGAGTGTGCCAGAGCGCAGAATAACTGACGAATTTACAAACGAATGCCCAAATATGATCCAGAATACCCGTTGAATATGGTGGGTGTCAGTAAACGTTGGCAAAAAAACGATAAATTGTTGCCAGCAGCACAGTTGCAGTCACCAACGCAATGGATAACATAAAAACAACCTAACCAGCCGTGCTCGGGCGAGTAAAATGGTCATTGAGCTGTTCTCTCATTTGTGTCTGGAAGTAGCTAGCAAGCTACCCGAAGCTAGCCAGTTAACTTGGGTGCCCTTAAAGAGATGGATGGGGCTAAAGCTTAAGAGGGTGTGAACGATGCTGAATGGGTGTAGACAAAGAAGAGCTCTCCAGTAGGTACCAAACCATTCAAAGGCTATTTTCTCAGGTTACAAGTTGATCAACTTTCATTGCAGAATTACTTTCCCCTTGTTCCTCAACTACAGTGTATGATATACCATTCTGTAGCTCTGTGTCTCTGCTTTTATCCAATGTAAAAAAACACATTTCAAATGTTGCTACATAAGACCAAATCAATACCGTCGGTCACATACACAGCATATAGGTCTGTATAGTGTCCAGTGTTCACTGCCTATAGTATGTTATGTTATACAATTTTATTTGCTTCTCGTACATCAAACATACAACTTTGGAGTGAGCATTAGGCTTCTCAAAAGCCGTACCGCAGTGATGATCTGTTTGTTTTGGGATCGAGTTTGATCCAGAACAGACAGAAAACAGATGATGTCAGTTGTAATGACTGTTATAGAATGTCCCTTACAAGACTCATAAATTGCTGAGTTCATGAATGTCCTTCAATCCAGTATTTCTCATAAAAACAAGAGAAATTACATAGAATTGATGAATGTTGTACTTGTCTTCTATGTCCTCGGTCCTTTTTTACAGTGATACACATACAGCTTAATGTATTTCATATCTTTCCGAAAGCAATGGATATTACTTTTCTATATTACAAATGATAATACCTGTCACGTGTGCTCCCTCTCCGGCATCTAGGTCACCAGGCTGCTCGTTATGGCGCACACCTGCCACCAGCGTTACGCACATAATGACACTCACCTGGACTCCAATCACCTCCTTGATTACCTGCCCTATATATTTCACTCGCTTTGGTTTCTTCCCCAGTCCTCATTGTTCCTGTTTCATGTGGTCTATTTATATATATACATTTCCTTGCAAAAGTATTTGCCCCCTTGGCATTTTTCCTATTTTGTTGCATTACAACCTGTAATTTAAATGGATTTTTATTTTACCCCCTTTTCTCCCCAATTTTGTGGTATCCAATTGTTAGTAGTTACTATCTTGTCTCATCGCTACAACTCCCGTACGGGCTCGGGAGAGACAAAGGTCAAGAGCCATGCGTCCTCCAATACACAACCCAACCAAGCCTCACTGCTTCTTAATACAGCACGCATCCAACCTGGAAGCCAGCCGCACCAATGTGTCAGAGGAAACACTGTGCACCTGGCGAGTGTGCACTGCACCCAGCCCGCCACAGGAGTCTCTAGTGCGCGATGAGACAAGGATATCCCTACCGGCCAAACCCTCCCTAACCCAGATGATACTAGGCCAATTGTGCGTCGCCCCACAGACCTCCCAGTTGCGGCCATCTACGACAGAGCCTGGGCGCGAACCCAGAGTCTCTGGTGGCACAACTAGCACTAGACCACTGCGCCACCTGGGAGGATAAATTGATTTTAATTTTGATTGAATGTAATAGACATACACAAAATAATCCAAATTGGTGAAATGAAAAAAATGATTGTTTCAAAAAAAATTATTAAAAAAAACTATGTAAAAGTGATGCGTGAATAGATATTCACATGTATGCTATGAAGCCCCTAAATAAGAATGGGTGCAACCAATTACCTTCAGAAGTCACATAATTAGTTAAATAAAGTCCACCTGTGTGCACTCTAAGTGTCACATTATCTGTCACATGATCTCACTATATATACACCTGTTCTGAAAGGCCACAGAGTCTGCAACACCACTAAGCAAGGGGCACCCCCAAGCAAGCAGCACTATGAAGACCAAGGAGCTCTCCAAACAGGTTAGGGACAAAGTTGTGGAGAAGTACAGATCAGGCTTGGGTATTTAAAAAATATCAGAAACTTTGAACATACCACGGAGCACCATTAAATCCATTATTAAAAAATGGAAAGAATATGGCACCACAACAAATCTGCCAAGAGAGGGCCATCCACCAAAACTCATGGACCAGGCAAGGAGGGCATCTTGGAACTCCCCATCCCGGATCCGGGATCGTGACTAAAGCCTCAGGCTCATTAGCATAACGCAACGTTAACGATTTCTGAAAATCGCAAATAAAATGAAAATAATGCGTCTGCTCTCAAGCTTAGCCTTTTCTTAACAACACTGTCATCTCAGATTTTCAAAATATGCTTTTGAACCATAGAAATTGACTAATTTGTGTAAGAGTATGCAAAGCTAGCATAGCATTTTGAGTAGCATTTAGCACGCAACATTTTCACAAAAACCAGATAACCAAATAAATAAAATCATTTACCTTTGAAGAGCTTCTGATGTTTTCAATGAGGAGACTCTCAGTTACATACCAAATGCGCAGTTTTTCCTGAAAGCGTCTGTGTGTAGGAGAAATCGTTCCGTTTTCTACATTGCGTCTGGCTACCGAAACGAACCGAAAATTCAGTCACCTACAACGTAAAACTTTTTCCGAATTAACTACATAATATCGACCGAAACATGGCAAACGTTGTTTGGAATCAATCCTCAAGGTGTTTTTTCACATATCTCTTCATTGATATGCAGTTCGTGGAAGCTTGCTTTCCTCTCTGTATCCCATGGAAAAATACTGGCAGGTGACTTTTGCGCACCAATTTCGGCGCAGGACACCGGGCGGACACCTGGTAAATGTGGTCTCTTATGGTCAATCTTCCAATGATCTGCCTACAAATACGTCACAATGCTGCAGACACCTTGGGGAAACGACAGAAAGGGCAGGCTCATTCCTCTCGCATTCACAGCCATATAAGGAGACAATGGAAAACAGAGCCTCAAAAATCCTGCTCATTTCCTGGATGCCGTCTCATCTTGGTTTTGCCTGAAGCTCACGTTCTAGGGCACGCACAGAAAATATCTTGGTAGTTCTGGACACGTCAGAGTGTTTTCTTTCGAAAGCTATCAATTATATGCATAGTCGAGCATCTTTTTGTGACAAAATATCTTGTTTAAAACGGGAACGTTTTTCATCCAAAAATGAAATAGCGCCCCCAGAGCATCAACAGGTTAATCAAAGAGAAAACAAAGAGACCAAAGATAACCCTGAAGGAGCTGCAAAGCTCCACAGCGGAGATTGGAGTATCTGTCCATAAGAACACTTTAAGCCATACACTCCACAGAGCTGGGCTTTAAGGTAGAGTGGTCAGAAAAAAATAAGAAAACATGTTTGGTGTTCGCCAAAAGGCATGTGGGAGACTCCCCAAACATATGGAAGAAGGTATTCTGGTCAGATGAGACTAAAATGTAGCTTTTTGGCCATCAAGGAAAATGCCATGCTTGGGGCAAACCCAACAACTCTCATCATCCCGAGAACATGTTTTTCCTCGGCAGGGACTGGGAAAATGGTCCGAATTTTAGGAATGATGGATGGCGCTAAATACAGGGAAAGTCTTCAGGGAAACCTGTTTCAGTATTCCAAATATTTGAGACTGGGACAGAGGTTCACCTTCCAGCAGGAAAATGACCCTAAGCATACTGCTCAAGCAACACTCAAGTGGTTTAAGGGGAAACATTTAAATGTCTTGAAAAGCCCAGGCCTCAATCCAATTGAGAATCTGTGGTATGACTTAAAGATTGCTGTACATTAGTGGAATCTATCCAACTTGAAGGAGACGGAGCAGTTTTGCCTTGAAGAATGAGCAAAAATCCCAGTGCCTAGATGTGCCAAGCTTATAGAGACATACCCCAAGAGACTTGCTGTTGTAATTGCTGCAAAAAGTGGATCTACAAAGTATTGACTTTGGGGGATGAATAGTTATGCATGCTCAAGTTTTCAGTTTTTTGCCTTGTTTCTTGTTTGTTTCACTATAAACATATTTTGCATCTTCAAAGTGGTAGGAATGTTGTGTAAATCAAATGATGCAAACCCCTCAAAAATCCATTTTAATTCCAGGTTGTAAATTCCACAAAATAGGAAAAATGCCAAGGGGGGAATACTTTCGCAAGCCACTGTCTCCAAAAAGGACCATTCTGGCTCAGATAATGCTAAAATCCCAACTTGAAACAATAACAAAGTGTACTCCCTGCCCCTGTTTCACTAAAAAGCTATGGGATGGGGCTGGAGAAATGTAACCACTCTCAATGCATGACAGGACTGGCCATCCATGATATCAAATATCATTTTAACCATGTCTCGAGGCAATACAGTGTTTGTTTAAATGTACGTTGTTTACAAAAATACGTGGGGCCACTAGTTGGCCTTCTTGGCATTCCTTGGTAGGAGCAGTCCGCCATAGGAATGAATGGAATTCTACAGTATTTACATTAAAGGCATTTAAGTATTTTTGTTGTAGCGGGGACAGTAACATTAGTAATCTCAAAATTATAATTTAAGGAAAATGTTTTGATATATATTTTTTCATAATTTGTTTTAATGCTTAGCTCACATAATATAATTGAAAAGTATGCATTAAGTTGCCTGTAATACAATAAATGTGACAAAAACTAATGCATTTATATAGCCTTCAAAATATTTTTTACATTGGGGGAGTGCCAAGATGGACGCATGGTGGCTTCAACACAGCGCCCCCTATCGGTCATATAGTGTATATATAAATCATTGGGTATTACAGTTGAACTAAGCTCATGAGGCATTTCTAAGTTGTATTCTTGAAGGCTCAATGGGTAAATATATATGTATATGTTAAAAAAATTGATGTAGCAACTAAGGATTCTAACTTTAATCTACGGTGTGAGAGAGAATTGACTAATTGGCTGTGAGTTACAGCCAGCCTCCTTGGCTACCTGCCTACTACTGCTAGTGCACTGGGCTACAGTATAGCACTGGCTGGCCAGGACCAGGCTACATTGAGCTTGTATTGAGTTATATTGAGCAGGCTACACAGACTACTGTTTGGTTACTGTAGTCCACAGCACTGGCAAGGCAGGACTGGGCTACATTGAGCTTGCATTGAGCTACATTGAGCTACTGTTGTATAAATGTAGGTCCACAGCCCTGGATGTGCAAGGCCAGGCTACACAGTTGACTGTTGTATTGGTGTATAGTTGTTGTCAAGCCATGTTGGAACAAAGTCAATCCATATACAGTATAGACTCAGACAGGGTCAGGCCAGGACCGAGCTACACCGAGCTACCCAGGCAGGACAGGACAAGACAAGCTACTCAAAATAGACTGAGACCGAGGAGGACCAGGGTAATCAGGAAGTGAGTTTGTTATTATACAGGACCTCCCACCCCCAGCTACCGTCAACCAATCATGTCATTGCGGAGATACTATATGGAGCCCTATGTACTGTAAAAAAAATTGGGAGGTGCACAGCGATGCGGTACACAGCTCAATTTGGCCTTTCCATGCTTCTGGAGGTTCCGCAATTGCGTCATATCTTCCATACAGAGCCTCTGACCACGTTTTCAGATGATGCTTTTAGGCAGCCAGCCACAGTCAGACGACTGTACAACAGAATTATCTCAGACAGAGATAGAATGAACAAGAACAAAAACGCCTAGCCTGAAAACACTGTATCTCTGCAGGACCACTAACATTTTGAGTTTAATTGACAACGAAATGTAAGGTCTGAATCGTCGGTCTCTCTCGACGTTGGCGGTTTAATGTGTATTTGTATGTGTGCCTGTGTGTGTGTATGTGTGTAGCATACAGTACCAGTCAAAAGTTTGGACACACCTACTCATTCAAGGTTTTTCTTAATTTTAACTAATTTTAACTAAGACATCACAACTATGAAATAACACATATGGAATCATGTAGTAACCAAAAAAGTCTGAAACAAATACAAATATGTTTGAGATTCTTCAAAGTAGCCACCAATTGCCTTGATGAAAGCTTTGCACACTCTTGGTACTCCCTCAACCCCCTTCACTTGGAATACTTTTCCAACAGTCTTGAAGGAGTTCCCACATCTGATTTGACATATACTGAGCACTTGTTGGCTGCTTCCCGTTCACTCTGCGGTCCAACTCATCCCAAACCATCTCAATTGGGTTGAGGTCGGGTGATTGTGGAGGCCAGGTCATCTGATGCAGCACTACACCACTCGCCTTCTCGGTCAAATAGCCCTAACACAGCCTGGAGGTGTGTTGGGTCGTTGTCCTGTGAAAAACAAATGATAGTCCCAACAAGCGCAAACCAGATGGGATGGTGTATCATTGCAGAATCCTGTCGTAGCCATGCTGGTTAAGTGTGCCTTGAATTCTAAATAAATCACTGAAAGTGTCACCAGCAAAGCACCACAACACCATCACACTTCCTCCTCCATGCTTCACATTGTGAACCACACATGGGGAGATCATCCGTTCACCTACTCTGCGTCTCACAAAGACACGGCGGTTGGAACCAAAAATATAACATTTGGAATCATCAGACCAAAGGACAGCTTTCCACTGGTCTAATGTCCATTGCTCATTATTTTGGCCCAAGCTTTTCTCTTCTTCTTATTTGTGTCCTTTAGAAGTGGTTTCATTGCAGAAATTCAACCATGAAGGCCTGATTCACAGTCTCCTCTGAACATGAACTCTGTGAAGCATTTATTTGGGGCTGGTAACTCTAATAAACTTGTCCTCTGGAGCAGAGGTAACTCTGGGTCTTCCTTTCCTGTGGCGGTTCTCATGAGAGCAAGTTTCATGCTAGCACTTGATGGTTTTTGTGAATGTACTTGAATTAACTTTCAAAGTTCTTGACATTTTCTGGATCGACTGACCTTCATGTCATACAGTAATGATGGACTGTCGTTTCTCTTTGCTTATTTGAGCTGTACTTGACATAATATGGACTTGGTCTTTTACCAAATAGGGCTATCTTCTGTATACCACCCCTACCTTGTCACAAAAACAACTGATTGGCTCAAACGTATTAAGAAGGAAAGAAATCCAACAAATGTACTTTTAACAAGGCACACCTGTTAATTGAAATGCATTCCAGATAACTACTTCATGAAGCTGGTTGAGAGAATACCAAGAGTGTGCAAAGTGTGGCTACTTCTAAGAATCTCAATAAAACATTTTTTTTATTTGTTTAACACTTCTTTGGTTGCTAAATGATTCCATATGTGTAGTTTAATAGTTTTGATGTCTTCACTATTATTCTACAATGTAGTAAAAATAAAGTAAAACCTGAGTAGGTGTGTCCAAACTTTTGACTGGTACAGTATGTGTACATGAGTAAGTATGTTTGAGTTAATGTAGTGAGTGCTCAGTAAAGTGCTCTGCTTTATTCACTCCTGACCTCGTTACAGTAAAAAGCTGATAGTCGGTGACTGTTTGTCTGTCTGATGTGTGTGCGCCATGTGTGTGTATGAGATGAGAGGGAGAAAGCCCAAGGTACTATGCCTCCTCCTCCTCCTCAACTCCTCCTTATCCTCCACCACCCCCGCCTGGCTAGGGACCCCACCCCCCCAACGCAGAAAACCCTGGCTTTTTTAATGAGTTTTATGCAACATCCCTCCCAAAAACAGATCATGGTATATCTGGTGATAAATGAAAGAGTATAGGGAAGGAAGATCGAAATATCTTTCTCCTCCTTTCCCTCCCTCCTTCTACTCAAAGGGAGTGTGGGAGTCAGCAGTAGGTCGGCCAACCGTGCTGAGGGGCGCCTGCAGCACACACACACACACACGCACACAGCATGTTCAAACACATTCTCACACATGCTGATGTTCATGAGGTGATGTCAGTTACCTATAGGCCTCAGCAGCAGGAAGAGGCGTATCCCAGTGTGTGTGTGTACATGCGAGCATGTGTGTATCGCAGTGGCAGTCTGTGCAATTTAAGATGAGGGAGGATAATTATTCATTTATTAAACCTTATTTTATTTATTAGGCCTTATTTCTATTACAGCATATTTGATGACTGTCATTCATATTACATCCACCCAGCTCAATGTAACATCGATTGGTTTAGGCTACTACATCATAATCAAATTTTCCCTATACCCAGCATGAGGTTGCTACAACCTAGTCTATGAATGAAAGTTTATAACATATTGTAGGTGCATACTGTAGGTCGAGTGAAATTTTAGTAATCAAGGTGATACACTCCTGATCACATGCAAACACAGTTCACTTTCATAGAATACAAACTGTATGATCCCTTTAAAAGATACATTTTAAAAAGTATGAAAATGTATGAACTCATTACTTACTGTAAGTCGCTCTGGATAAGAGCGTCTGCTAAATGACTCAAATGTAAAATATAAATGTAAATCCTTATATATAATTCCTTCTCGCATCTACACACTAACCTCTACACACAGCTACACACAGCTACACACAGCTACACACAGCCTACATCGTTGTCACCATATTAGCTAACCTCAGACAACATAGCTACTATAACTAACACAGTAGTAAACCTACTACAATCATGTAGTACAGTGTACTTATGTAAATGTGATATTTCATTTTATATTCTATATACATTTGCAAAAAAATCTAAAAACCTGTTTTTGCTTTGTCATTATGGGATATTGTGTGTGGACTTTCTGAATGCCCTGTATGTCCATTAACAATGTAAAATACACTTTGGTCCTATTATTGCTCATACCATTTCTATTTAACTCTAAAAACATACATTTTTTTACTGGGAATTAAAATGCATGCCTTACGCTCCACTGGAGGCTGTCTGTAGTAGCAGTGAATGGTAATCACACTTTTATTTATTCAGTTTTGTCATTTTTCTATTTCAGAAAGAGGGTTACAGGTACAAAAACATTCAAATAAATGTACACAAAAATAAACCAAACCCATTCCCCCCCAGTCCACATCCACCCACCCACCAGCGTCCTCCCTCCCCACTCGGAAACCTGTCACACCATGACCTTAGTTATCTGTGTTTTCTTTATTATTTTGGTTAGGTCAGGGTGTGACGAGGGTGGTTTGTTTAGTTTTTGTATTGTCTAGGGTTTTTTGTATATCTAGGGGTTTTTGTAAGTCTGGGTGTTTATATGTCTGTGGTTGCCTAGATTGGTTCTCAATCAGAGGCAGCTGTTTATCGTTGTAGGTAGCCATATTCCTTGGTTAGTTTGTGGGTTCTTATTCCTTGGGTAGTATGTGGGTTCTTATTCTATGTTTAGTTGCCTGTCTGCACATATTTGCTTTGCGGTTCGTTTTGTTATTTTGTTCATTTTGTTCAGTGTTGCATTCGTTTAATAAAGTTGAATGTACGCTTACAACGCTGCGCCTTGGTCACCTCCATATGACGACCATGACAAAACCATGCTTCCCACCTCACCTAACTTCTAAAAGTAACAGATTACATGGGAGAAAGTGTAGTGGTTGCCATCTAAGAGCCAACATCTTTTTTTTTGTGGCAGTGCTGCCTGCCAGCAGTAATCTTCTCTGATTGAGAGATTCAAGGAGCTATCATCATTAAGTAACATAATAGATGGAAAGCATTAGATATTGAAATTGATCCACTTCTAAATGAATTTTGGAACTTTGCCTCAGAAGCATTTAACTGCAAGGAACTCCCACGTCATATGAAGGAATGTGCCTGATTTAGGGGAAACAGTGAACAGTTGGGAGTTCGGCCCAATTTATTGTAAAATGTTTCTTTAGTGTTAAATAATGTCTGTGAAAATACTTAAACTATATAAATAAGTGGTTAGGATAACGGGATGCCAAAGCCACATTTTTACAGATTATGTTCCAGTTAAAGGATGGTTCGAATTCAATTAGATCTGTGGACCATATTTTTTTAACAGCTAGCTCAGGATATGAGATTTCCAAAATATGTTTATATATTATAGTAAGCAGTACTTTTGTGAACGCAGATTATGTATTTATAAATCCCATCATTGGACATTTCGATAGTTGGGTTTCCCAAGAGACTCCATAGCCAGCATAGCTGACCTAAGTTGTAAATATAGAAAAAAGGAGTTGCATGGTAATGTGCATGTAACTTTCAAATATTGAAATGTTCTCAAACGATTAATGTCCATGATATTGGTAAGTGTACAGATTCCACATTTGGCCCATCGGGGAATGCATCAAGGCATTATGGGCTTGCCATTTTGATTCGAAGTTCATTTGTTTTTAAATTTAGTGCTAAATAGAAATGGTATGAGCAATAATAGGACCAAAGCGTATTTTGACAAAGCAAAAATAGGTTTTTAGAAGTTTTTGCAAATGTATGTAATGTACCCCAGAAATATCTAATTTACATAAGTATTCAGACCCTTTACTCAGTACTTTGTTGAAGCACCTTTGGCAGCCGATTACAGCCTTGAGTCTTCTTGGGTATGATGTTACAAGCTTGGCACACCTGCTTTTGGGGAGTTTCTCCCATTCTTCTCCACAGATCCTCTCAAGCTCTGTCAGGTTGAATGGGGAGCGTTGCAGCACAGCTATTTTCAGGTCTCTCCTGAGATGTTCGATCCGGTTCAAGTCTCAGTGGCTCAGGCCACTTAAGGACATTCAAATATTTGTTTAATCAACAATCTCTCTGTACTTTGCTCTGTTCATCTTTTACCCAAACCTTCCTAGTCTCCCAATCCCTGCTGCTAAAAAACATCCCCACAGCATGATGCTGCCACCAGGGATGGTGCCAGGTTCCCCCTGATGAAACACTTCGCTTTCAGGCCAGTGAGTTCAATCTTGGTTTCATCAGACCAGACAATTTTATTTCTCATGGTCTGAGAGTCCTTTAGGTGCCTTTTGGCAAACTCCAAGCGGGCTGTCATGTGCCTTTTACTGAGGAGTGGCTTCCGTCCGGCCACTCTACCATAAAGGCCTGATTGGTGGAGTGCTGCAGAGATGGTTGTCCTTCTGGAAGGTTCTTCCATCACCACTGTGGAACTCTGGAGCTCTGTCAGAGTGTCCATCGGGTTCTTGGCCCCCTTCCTGGCTAAGGCCCTTCTCCCCCGATTGCTCAGTTTGGCCAGGCAGACAGCTCTAGGAAGAGGTGGTTCCAAACTTAATTTAATAATGATGGAGGCCACTGTCTTCTTGGGGACCTTCAACGATGCACTTCCCCAGATCTGTGCCTACACAATCCTGTCTCCGAGCTCTACGAACAATTCCTTCGAACTCATGCCTTGGTTTTTGCTCTGACATGCACTGTCTTCTATGGGACCTTATATAGAGAGATCATGTCCAATCAAATACATTTACCACAGGGGTACTCCAATCAAGTTGTACAGCTTACTAACGAGTCTCATAGCAAAGGGTCTGAATACATATTTAAATGTTTTTATTTTTAATACATTTGCACAAATGTCTAAAAACATTATGTGGTATTGTGTGTATATTGATGATCAATTATTTTTATTGAATCCATTTTAGAATAACACAGTAACTTCGGTGAAGACAACCTCTTCCAGGCCAATAGGATACACTGTATTTCTCTCTATACTCAGCTAGGTGAGCAGAAGAATCATGTCTAAACTAATTTAGGATGGGGCGAAATTCTAGTGCCTGGAAATACAGCTTCAAGTTTGCTATCGACAGTCCTCCTACGTCTTTCGCTCCTTGTAGAGTTGTTCATTTTAGCCAGGATTGTTTACCTTGCCATATACATTTTGAAACTGCATTATGAATTTTATCCCAATAGCCAGAAGAGGGAGACATGGGAAGCATTGAACAGCATAAATTGAGCCATGGCAATATATTCATTTGACAATAGATTTTCTGCCGGTTAATGCAACTGGGATAATATCTACTGAGGTTGGATTGAATTGATTTGGGCATTCTGTTAAAGTTTCTGCACTCTTAGAAAAGGGGCTCTGAATAGGAGTATCCCCATAGGAGAACCCTTTTTGGTTCCACATAGAACGCTTTTGGGCTCCGTGTAGACGTTTCTCTGGAAAGGGTCCTACATGAAACCCAAAAGGGTTCTACCTGGAACCAAAAAGGGTTATTTAAAGGGTTCTCCTATGGGGGCAGCTGAAGAACTATTTTGGGTTCTAGATAGATCCTTTTTTTCAAGGAGTGTGGCAATATAGAAGGAAATATTTAAAATGGGAAAATATTGGTATTCAGTAGAGATGGAGTCCTCCATTAGGGTCTTGAGAAGCAGTAGGGCTCATGGTTACATTAATTTAATAATTAGAGATAAAACTGAATTTATCTATAATCTTCAATGTGCTTTGGAGAAATTGAGATACATTGTCTAGATATAGTAAAATATAATCTGCAAATAATGAGATTAAGTGATCAGTAGATTTGAGAGAAATGTGTGTTATTTCCTTCAGTTGACGAATTGCCTGGGCCAGGGGTTCAATGGATAATAACAATAGAAGATGTGAAATTGGATCACCTTGTCTGCTGCTTCTAGTGATTCTGAAAGTAGCAGAGCAGATATTGCCTGTTATAATTTTGGCTGAGGGGTTGGCATAGCGTTTTTTAATCATATTAATACAATTACAGCCAATTCCCATATGTTCCAAGACAAACCAGAGATATGACCATTCTAGTCTATCAAAAGCTTTTTCTGCATCGAGAGAAAATACAACCCAAGGAGCTGTTGTTTCTGATGAAGCATCTAAGATATGTAATAGTCAGCGGAGGTTGTCCAAGGATAAATGCTTTTTAATAAACCTGCTTTGGTCTGTGTGAATCAATTTGACATGTAAGTAAGTAAGTCTCAAGACGGGACAGCAACATTTTAGAAAACAGTTTAAAATCTGTGTTTATCAAAGAAAGATAGGGGGCGATAGTGAGAACACGTAAATTAGTGCTGTATTCACATCTCTCCTTTGTGAATGGCTGTATTAATAATTTAGGGCAATAGGGGACCTAATTGATTCCAATATTTTAAATAAACAGGAGGAATACTGTCCCATCCAGATGATATCCCTTTATTCATGCTATCCAATGCCCTTTTGAGTTCATTGAGAAAGATTTGGGCTCCCAGCGAGGTGGCTTTCTCTGTTGAGAGAAGAGGAGTGCTTTATTATTTTAGAAATGACTTAGTCTGGCTTGGTGTGGATTTACAATCAGAGGTGTACAGCGGGATAGTCTTCGATTGATTAATTTGGATTCTGACAGTAATTTTCCCTGTTTCAGAATCAAATGTTGCTGTATCAGCTAAATGATCATTACTGTAAACAACTGGGACGATTACCATGGAAGTAATGGTTGAGTCTTACTCGATGGCTGGCAAATTCTCCTCTCAGTCTTATCAATACATTTAATTCTGTGTTGACTTTGGAAAGAGTAATAGCAACCTGGTCTGAAAAGAGTGTTTGTTGAGAATGTTCTAACACAGTTAAAAACATCTTCTTTAATTGTGATTTATTCAACCCAGATGGAAATGCAGTTGCATGATTTATAATAAACCTTGGGTGGCATGCCATAGAATCAGGGGGTCATCGGCTGAATTTGTATTGATCATTATGAATGAATTTAGTTCAATTTCAAACTTATCATGGAATGTAGGATTTTGTTGTAATGAAACGTTGAAACGTCATCTTGTGGCTCTTTTAGGAGATTCTGAAATTTGAAGTTGGCAGTAGTAAGCGTGGTGGTCAGACAAGCTCGTGTTGAATTTCTGTTTTCTTGATTAAAGAAAATAGAGATGTAGATAATAGTATAACATCGATTCGTGAGCATGATTTATGCCTGTGTGAGTAGAAATTGTACACTTTTGCTTTAGGATTATGTGCTCGCCAAGCATCAACAAGGATGGAATCATGGAATATATACTAGAGAGTCTTGGTTGCGTGTGGATTGAAGTGTGTCCTATTCGATTTTCCCACACGTCCAACATGGCATTCATATCTGTCCCAATAACCAGATGGAATTCAGTTAATTCTAACACTATGCTATTCAGAGAATTAAAAAGCATAGGATCATATACATTTGGAGCATTCACATTAATAAAGGTATTTTCTTTCCATCATGGATACATATAAAGAAAATAATTCTGCCTTCTTGGTCTTCACCTTTACCCACGATGGTAATTTTGAGTTTCTTATGTATCATTATGATTACACCTTTAGTTTTGTTTGGTGCTGATGAAAAGCAGCCAGTTTGTTCAAATGGTTCTCTATTCTATGCGTGTCCTTTTGAGGCAGGTGTGTTTCTTGGAGCATTGCTATATTGAGATGGTTTCTTGCTAGGATATCAAGACAGCTGGAACATTTAATAGGTGACCTTAGGCCTTTCAAAATAGAATAAGTAGCGTAACAATTGCTAAAAAATAAATAACATTTCCATCATTCAAAATAAATGTATCTTTAGTGTTAATAAGTCCATGAATGTGAAAGAAAAAGCAGGACCCACAGGGAAACCCACCCATTGGTCGTTCCCTACCCAGAATCCCCCCAAGTCCAATGTTCAGCAATAATAATAATAATAATAATAGTGTTCCTTTTACCCAATTGAGGGGATTTCCTCAAGACATAGGCTAGCCTTCTGATCAAACGAGGCATTCTCACCCTCAGAGTAAATGAACCTCTTTGTGACCCTCTCTATTTCATGCATTATTAATACCACTTCCTAGTTAAGGAGAGGACCTGGAAGTGCGATGAACACACCACATCACTGGCTAACCTGGGTCCACCTGGGAATGACAAAAAGACCCAAACTGCAGAGAGGGGTCAATTCACATGTGTGACATGCAGCCAGGCAGCCAGCCTAAGTGACCACGAGGAAGTCTGAAGGCCTCGTTCCAAATGGCACCTTAGTCCCTATATAATGCACTACTTTTGATGGGCTCTGGTCAAAACTAGTGCACTATGTAGGGAATAGGGTTCCATTTGGGATGTACTGTAGCCCTATATCGTAGAAGGGACCCATTTAGATGAGTGACATACAGGCAGGCATAAAAGGGCTCAAATACAAATAACAAATACAGTTCGCAATCACACAGATGCATAGTCCAAATCTAAAGCACAGCATTTCCATTTAACAAGTTACTCTACACTGCAACTGTACATGGCAACAGAACACGGCAACCCTAACACCAGTACCAATAGCACTACTCGTATACCTTCCAATCTGCAGTCTTAATAATGGCCAACCTCTCTGTCTATGTCCCAAATATCTCCATTTTCCCTATATAGTGCACTACTTTTGATCAGAGCCCTATGGGCCCTCGTCAAAAGTAGGGCACTACATAGGGTTTAGCCAGCGTGGAGAATCCTCATCCCTCCTCTGGTTCCTCTGGGTGGGAGGTGTTACATTGAGTCATGAGGAATTCAGAGAGCTGCTAGCCCCCCCTGCCTGCCAAACCGCCCAGGGCTACAGGGGGAGTTTTAGGTGGGCGTTCACACATCCAATTACCTAGGCAGCATCATGCTACTCCACCGAGGATACACACACACACCCTGCTACGCCGAGAATACACACACACACTGATGCGCTGAGAATACACATATACATACACTGAAGCACTGAGAATATATATACACACAGACACACACTAAAAAAAACACAGGTTACACACACTCACACACTACTGGAGGGAGCTGGGAAGGAAGCCCTGGTCCATGTTTGACTACCTAGGTTGCTAATGGAATAGCTTTCTTTGAATCCATTAACTAGATTTCCAGTACATGTGTTGTTAATATGAGTAGGGCCAGGCATTATGGATGTTTTGGATCATGATTCATATAGCAAAACAACCAAAATGCCTGGCCCTATGCATGAGGCACATAGAAAACTAGTAATATAGGACATCCTGTTTTATAGTGGTAAAACCTTGGTTACATATCCTGGCCACCTGCAGTGTGTATCATCAAGAGATTAGATAGGCTATTTACAGTAGGCTATATACTACACATTTAAGAAACTTGTATTATGAGATGAAATGAGGGCAAGTGGCTCATAGACCCTGTATACACTGGTGGTACAACTGATATACAACATTTACATGTTAGTCATTTAGCAGAAACTCCTATCCAGAGCCACTTACAGGAGAAATTAGGGCCTGCTCAAGGGCACTTCGTCAGCTCGGGGATTCGACCCAGCAACCTTTCGGTTACTGGCACAATGCTCTTAACAGCTAGGCTTGATTGTGATACAACAGAGAGTTTAGGGCGGCTGGTAGCCTAGCGGTTAGTTGGGCCAAAAATGTTGTTGGTTTGAATACCTGAGTCAACAAGGTGAAAAATCTGCTGATGTGCTCTTGAGCAAGGTACTTAACCTTAATTTGCTCCAGGTGTGTCATAGTACTCTGACTGACACAGTAAAATAATACATTTCACTGCATCTATTTGGTGTGTCAATCCAAACGAATTGAAGGCATAGAATACTGGATCTACAGACCTGGGAATAATATTCCACTCAGAGATTCAGAGATTCCAAACTTTTGATCATTTTCCCTCCCTCCCGCCCTCATCACATGAGCTATAGAAGCCTTAGGAAATCATTTCCAGATAGTATTACTGTTGAATTGATTTTGCGGTAGGTATCTAATTATCATAGATTCTTCATTTCCTAAAATGTAAGTTGATGAAGAGAGGGTCACTAGCACCATTACTGCAACACACAATTAATACACAGTCACATTGTAGCTGGGAAAGGAGCAGAGGGTAAAGAGATAGACACAAAGGTGCTGGAAGGATCGTTTCCCCACACAATACAATCATACAATATTTTTACTACGAACATTGTTACGATACAGTACAGTAAAAATATAACTTAGAAAGCTGGAGATACAATGGACATTCACAGCACAAACCAACACGACCAACTACAACCAGTGAACCTCGGCTAAATGGTAGCTAAGCTATGTCTCTTACAGATATGGACAGAGGATTTGTGATTGGTGAAACAAAGCCAGAATCTGGACCAACCTCATCCTAAAGCCAAGCATCCCTTGGGTTGAGGAGTGGAGGCTACAGGCTACCTTCCCAAAAGGAGGCCAGTGCCATTCACTGAGGCTGAAGTATGTGGCCCCTGAGGCCTCAGATTTGAACACACTGTGGCTACAGACTCCAAAAACTCCAGGAGGAGGCAGATAGAAAGAGAGATGGAGATAGAGGGGGATTGATGGAGAGAGACGGACATAGAGAAAGAGAGATGGCAAGGGAGACGGAGGAGAGAGAGATTAGGGAAAGTGAGAGAAAATGAAAAAGAGGAGGGTGACATCGACATTGTGTCATTCAAATCAAATCTCATTTTATTGGTCACATGCACATGGTTAGCAGATGTTAATATGAGTGTAGCGAAATGCTTGTGCCTCTTGTTCCGACAGTGCAACAATATCTAACATGTAATCTAACAATTCCAAAAAAGTAGAAGCAAAATTATGGGGTATGGTATGTAGATGGGGGACAAAATCTCTGCTGTTATTGTGTGTGTGTGTGTGTGTGTGTGTGTGTGTGTGTGTGTGTGTGTGTGTGTGTGTGTGTGTGTGTGTGTGTGTGTGTGTGTGTGTGTGTGTGTGTGTGTGTGTGTGTGTGTGTGTTAAAGGGAGGTTTGTTAGGGGCAGCTGTTGTAGACACTAAGATCTTGTGTTGACAGGTCTCTATTCCTCTCTAGTCCAGTCAGTGAAAACATTCTCCATTTCAGAGGCTCTCTCTTTTTCTCTGTCTCATTCTCTCTCTTCCAGCTCTCCCTCTCTGTCTATCAATCTTGAATCAATGTACCGCTTCTCTCTCTTCTTCTCTCTTCCATCTCTTCTTCAATCTCTTCTCCCCTCTCTTCTTCTCTCTTCTGCTATCTCATCTTCTATCTCTTCTCCCCTCTCTTCTTCTATATTTTCTTCTCTCTTCTTCGCTCTCTTCTTATATCTCTTCTATTTCTTTTTCTCTCCTTCTATCTCTTCTCATATATCTCTCCCCTCTCTTCTTCTATCTATTTTTCTCTTCTCCCCTCTCGTCTCCCCTCACTTCTTCTATTTCTTTTTCTCTCTTCTTCTATCTCTTCTCCCCTCTCTTCTTCTATCTCGTCTCCATTCTCTTCTCCCCTCTCTTCTCATATCTCTTTTTCTATCTTCTTCTCTCTTCTTCAACCTCTTCTCCCCCCTCCTCTTCTCTCTCCTTCTCTCTCTCTTCTGCCCTCTCTTCTTCTGTCTCTTCTTCTATCCATTCAGAACTTATTGATATCCTTTGACTTATTCCACATTTTGTTGTGGTGCAGCCTGAATTCCACATTGACAAAAAACATTTATCACCCTTCTACACACAATACCCCATAATGACAAAGTGAAAACAGGATTTTAGAAATGTTTGCAAAATTATTAAAAATGAAACACAGAAATATCTCATAAGAGCTTTGCACCCCTAGATTGTACAATATTTGCTCATTATTTTTCTTCAAGCTCTGTCAAATTGGTTGTTAATTATTGCTAGACAAGCATTTTCAAGTCTTGCCATACATCAAGGAGATTTAAATCAAAACTGTAACTCGGACACTCAGAAACATTCACTGTTATCTTAAACCCCCGATCTGACAAGGTACAAATCTGTCGTTCTGCCCCTGAACAGGCAGTTAACCCACTGTTCCTAGGCCGTCATTGAAAATAAGAATTTGTTCTTAACTGACTTGCCTAGTTAAATAAAGGTAAAATAAATAAAAAATAAGCAACTCCAGTGTTGATTTGGCCTTGTATCTCCCAGTGTCTGGTGGAAAGCAGACTAAACCAGGTTTTCCTCTAGGATTTTGCCTCTGCTTAACTGCATTCCGTTTCTTTTTTATCCTGAAAAACTCCCCAGTCCTCAACGATTACAAGTATACCCATAACATCATGCAGCCACCACTATGCTTGAAAATATGGAGAGTGTTACTCAGTAATGTGTTGTATTCAATTAGCCCCAAACATACAGTAACACTTTGTATTCAATCACAAAAGTGAAGTGCTTTTTACATTAATTGCAGTATTATTTTAGTGCCTTGTTGCACTTTTTATTCTGTACAGGCTTTCTTCTTTTCCCTCTAAAAAATCTAATCAATAAGTATTTGTCACATGCGCCAAATACAGCAGGTGTAGACTTTACATTGAAATGCTTACTTACAAGCCCTTAACCAACAATGCAGTTTTAAGAAAATAAGAGATAAGAATAACAAATAATTAAAGAGCAGCAGTAAATAACAATAGTGGGGTTATATACAAGGGGTACCGGTACTAAGTCAATGTGCGGAAGCACCGGTGTAGAGGTAATAAAGGTAATATGTACATTTAGGTAGAGTTATTACAGTGACTATGCATAGATAATAACAGAGAGTAGCAGCAGCGTAGAAGGGGGGGGGGGCAAAGCAAATAGTCTGGGTAGCCATTTGATTAGCTGTTCAGGAGTCTTATTGCTTGGGGGTAGAAGCTGTTTAGAAGCCTATTGGGAATAGACTTGGTGCTCCGGTAACGCTTGCCATGCGGTAGCAGAGAGAATAGTCTATGACTATGGTGGCTGGAGAAGTTGACAGTTTTTAGGGCCATTCTCTGACACTGCCTGATATAGAGGTCCTGGATGTCAGGAAGCTTGGCCCCAGTGATGTACTAGGCCGTACTCACTACACTCTGTAGTACCTTGTGGTCGGAAGCCGAGCAGTTGCAATACCAGGCCATGATGCAACCCGTCAGGATGCTCTCGATGGTATAGCTGTAAAACCTTTTGAGGATCTGAGGACCCATGCCAAAACTTTTCAGTCTCCTCAGGGGGAATAGATTTTGTAGTGCCCTTTTTACAACTGTCTTGGTGTGCTTGGACCATGTTAGTTTGTTGGTGATGTGGACACCAAGGAACTTGAAGCTCTCAACCTGCTCCACTTCAGCCCCGTCGATGAGAATGTGGGCGTGCTCAGTCCTTAGCTGCTTTGTCTTGATCACATTGAGGGAGAAGTTGTTGTCGTTGCACCACACGATCAGGTCTCTGAGCTCATCATTGTCTGTGATCAGGCCGACGACTGTTGTGTCATCAGCAAACTTAATAATGGTGTTGGAGTCATGCCTGGCCGTGCAGTCATGAGTGAACAATGAGTACAGGAAGGGACTGAGCACGCATCCCTGAGGGGCCCCCGTGTTGAGGATCAGCCTGGTGGATGTGTTGTTACCTACCCTTACCACCTGGGGGGGCGGCCCGTCAGGAAGTCCAGGATCCAGTGGCAGAGGGAGGTGTTTAGTCCCAGGGTCCTTAGCTTAGTGATGAGCTTTGAGGGCACTGTGGTGTTGAATGCTGAGCTGTAGTCAATGATTAGCATTCTCACATAGGTGTTCCTTTTGTCCAGGTGTGAAAGGGCAATGTGGTGTGCAATAGAGATTGCATCGTCTGTGGATCTGTTGGTGCGGTATGCAAATTGGAGTGGGTCTAGGGTTTCTCGAATAAGGTGATGATATGAGCCATGACCAGCCTTTCAAAACATTTCATGGCTACAGACGTGAGTGCCACGGGTTGGTAGTCATTTACATAGGTTACCTTAGTGTTCTTTGGCACAGGGTCTATGGTGATTTGCTTGAAACATGTTAGTATTACAGACAGGGAGAGGTTGAAAATGTCAGTGAAGACACTTGCCAGTTGCTCAGGGCATGCTCGGCGTACACATCCTGGTAATCTGTCTAGCCCTGCGGCCTTGTGAATGTTGACCTGTTGAAAGGTCTTACTCACATCGGCAGCGGAGAGTGTGATCAAACAGTGGTCCGGAACAGCTGATGCTCTTATGTATGTTTCAGTGTTACTTGCTTTAAAGTGAGCATAGAAGTTATTGAGCTCGTCTGGTAGGCTTGTGTCACTGGGCAGGTCTTGGCTGTGCTTCCCTTTGTAGTCTGTAATAGTTTGCAAACCTTGCCACATCCGACGAGCATCGGAGCCGGTGTAGTACGATTTGGTCTTAGTCGTGTATTGACACTTTTTCCTGTTTGATGGTTTGGCGGAGGGCATGGCAGGATTTCTTATAAACTGCCGGGTTAGAGTCCCGCTCCTTGAAAGCGAATGTGCAAATGTTGCCTGTAATCCATGGCTTCTGGTTGGGGTATGTACGTACAGTCACTGTGGGTACGATGTCCTCAATGCACTTCTTGATAAAGCAGGTGTGTTCTCCTTAATGCCATCGGAAGAATCCCGGAACATATTCTAGTCTGTGCTAGCAAAACAGTCCTGTAGGTTAGTATCTGCTTCATCTGACCACTTTCTGACCACAGATATTACAGTTTTTAATGTCCCGTTAGTAGGATAGTCGAGCTTTCAGTTCGTCCCATTTATTTTCCAGAGATTGAACGTTAGCTAGCAGGACGGAAGGCAAAGGAAGATTAGCCACTTGTTACCTGATCCTCACAAGGCACCCTGATCTTTTTCCGAGAAATCGCAGTTTCCTTCTCCAGCGAATGACGGGGATCTGGGCCTGGTCGGGTATCTGTAGTATCTCCTTCCCATCCGACTCATTGAAGAAAAACTATTTGTCTAATCTGAGGGGAGTAATCGCAGTTCTGATGTCCAGAAGATCTTTTCAGTCATAAGAGACGGTAAAATCAACATTATGTAAAAAATTTTTTACAAACAACGCGAAAAAACAAACAAAATAGCATGGTTGGTGAAGAGCCGATAAGACGGCAGCCATCTTCAAGAATTGGGTTTGTTTTGTGGAGTTACTACAATGTTGTTGATCAGATGGCTCGCAAAAAGAGGGGCACCTAATGGTAGACGTGTAAAAAAAAAGATCACATTGAGGAAGGAAAGCGCTGAGTGATTTCACCATGAGGCCAATAGTGACTTTAAAACAGTTACAGAGTTGAATGGCTGTGATATGAGAAAATAAAGTCTCCCTGGTCTTTGTGGTTCAATTTGTGTTTCAATCTCTTCTTCTCTCTTTTCTTCTATCTCTTCTTATCTCTTCTTCTCTCTTCATCTATCTTTTCTTCTCTCTTCTTCTCTCATTTCCTCTATTGCTTCTTCTATAATATCTCTTCTTCTCTTTTTTTCTTCTTTCCCGTCTTCTTCTTCTATCTTATCTCTTTCTCTCTCTTCTTCACTCTCTTCTTTTATCTCTTCTTCTCTCTTTTCCTCTTTATCTTCGTCTCTCTTTTTCTATCTCTTCTTCTCTCTTCTTTTCCTTTTCGTCTTCTATCTTATGTCTTCGTCTCTCTCTTCTCTCTTTCCTTCTTTCTCTTCATCTATATATTTGTATCTCTTCTTCTATCTCTTCATCTCTCTTCTCTCTCTTCCAACTTATTATGTGACTTGTTAAGCAAATGTTTACTTCTGAACTTATTAAGGCTTTCCATAACAAATGGGGTTGTTATTGACTCAATACATTTCAGCTATTCATTTTTAATAAATTTTTTACAAAAAAATCGAAAAAAAAAACATAATTTAATTTTGAACTTGGGGTATTGTGTGTAGGCCAGTGACAAACGATCTTAATTTAATCAATTTTAAATTCAAGAAGAGAACATCTCTTCTTCTATCTCTTACTCCCTCTTCTTCTCTCTTTTCCCCTCTCTCTACTTCTCTCATCTCTTCTTCTACAGCTTCATCCCTTCTTCGTCTGTTTCTCTATTATCTTCTCCATGACACCATTGTTGTTTTGCATCATTTATTGATTTCATTTTTGTTTTCAGGCTCTCACGCTCCCTCCCTCTCTCTCCCTCTCTCTCTCCCTCTCTCCTCCATCTATACAGTTGTGCTGATAGACAGGTTTATGATCCAGTGTGAAGTAGCTGTTCTCCCTCTCCATGGTGGCTCACCGCACAGCCTGGTAAATATGCTAATGGAACTGATGACAGCCAGGCACAAAGCATTAAACACCAACAACACGACAGAGATAGCAGTGACTAAAACAGTTTGTGTGCATCCCAAATGGAACCCTATTCCCTATATATTGCACAACTTTTGACCAGGGCCCATAGTACACTATGTAGCGAAAATGGTGCCATTTGGAGGCAGCCTTACACTTAAATGAGTACATTTTTCTTACAATATTACAATACACAAGGCCTAACCTAGTCCACGGGCTAATTGCTAGAGAGATCCGGCTGGTGGACAAAACTACACAAGCTCCAACAGTATATTGTGGTTTAAGTGAACGGGTTTCTAAAGACACATGCAAGAATACAAAAAGGCATAAGAAATATGGAAGCAACGTTACCTACTGCACCAAGAGAAAATAACGTCCTGCTCTCCGTCTCCAGACCATGTTGTCTGACTACTTTTGTCTCCTCATTGCTATTCAGACATTGGCATTCAAATATCATCAGCCATTCAATACTTGCTGCCTGCCTATGACCAGCCTTGAAACCACAGCTGTAAGTGTATATATCTGTATGGGTCTGTACCCAGGGTGGGGTGAGCCTAGTTTTATAAGTATTGTCCCTTCCTTCTGAGAGGAAAGAGGAAGAAAATAGAAATCAGTCATCCTCCTCTGCCATCAGGTAACAAAATGTATTGCATTAAATCACCACTCGATTTTGTTCCTCTCCCTATTCACAACGAAAGATGTGGCATTAAATATTAATGCCAAGCTGTAGATAGGGGTTGAAAAAATAGTAATTTTCCGTTGGGTAAGCTATTGTTTTATTATACAGAGACATCAAACCCTTTGGTAAGGATTTTCTATTGGAACACTAAAACACTTTTATTTGAAGGTTGCTTATTCACTATAACAATATAGGTCCTCAAAATAAATAATTAACAGATGGACTTCTATAGATATACGACAATACAGTTAATACAAAAACATTTTTTCTGTCATTTTTACCCTCTCCTTTTTCTCCCCAATTTCATAGTATCCAATTATTAGTAGTTACTATCTCATCTCATCGCTACATCTCCCGTACGGGCTCGGGAGAGACGAAGGTCGGAAGTCATGCGTCCTCTGAAACACAACCCAACCAAGCCGCACTACTTCTTAACACAGCGCTCATCCAACCCGGAAGCCAGCTGCACGGAAACACTGTGCACCTGCCAACCTTGGTTAGCGCGCACTGCGCCCGGCCCGCCACAGGAGTCACTGGTGCGCGATGAGACAAGGAAATCCCTACTGGCCAAGCACTCCCTAACTCGGACAACGCTAGGCCAATTGTGCGTCGCCCCACGTACCTCCCAGTCGCGGCCGGCTGCGACAGAGCCTCTGGTGGCACAGCTAGCGCTGCG
The DNA here is from genome assembly GCF_036934945.1 of Oncorhynchus masou masou. Classification (NCBI taxonomy): domain Eukaryota; kingdom Metazoa; phylum Chordata; class Actinopteri; order Salmoniformes; family Salmonidae; genus Oncorhynchus; species Oncorhynchus masou. The sequence goes on from NC_088227.1 coordinate 30,873,630, forward strand.
ATGCAGTGCCTTAGACCACTGCAACCACCTGGTAGGCCCCAGTTAATACAATTTGATTGTATACAGACCTTTGTAAGTCCGTGAAAATTGTAAGAATTGTGACTCCATTTAGGAATTGCTCATTGTCTAGTGCTGGTGAATGAAGTAAGTGTGCCACATGAACCTATAGAGTTCCCTCGCTTCTCTGCAGTGTTCCATTATCCTAATTAGGTGCTGAGTATATCCCCAAGAGAGAAATGCCTTCTGGGAAAAACTGAGGTTAGGAACAAAGTGGGTTTGTCACACAAAAAGAAGAGAAGACATTTTAGATCATACAATTACGGTATTAGGCCTATATTTGGCAGTGGTGAATACAGAGTATCAAACAAACATTTCAGTGCCATTTTAGAGCGTGCAGTTAGTAGACCTGAGTGGCACAGCGGTCTAAGGCACTGCATCTCAGTGCTAGAGGTGTCATTACAGTCCCTGGTTCCATCCCGGGCTATATCACAACCGGCCGAGATCGGGAGTCCCATAGGCCGGCGCAAAATTGGCCCAGCATTGTCCAGGGTTAGGGGAGGGTTTGGCAGGGGTAGGGGTGTCATTGTAAAATAAGAATGTGTTCTTAACTGACTTGCCTAGTTAAATAAAGGTTACTTTATACACTTATGAGAGGAGCTGGTAGCCTGTGACATATTCTGAATCATGCTTCCTGTCTCTGAGTGACTGTTTGATGTGTGAAGGAATCAACAAATGAATGCTGCAATAAATCATACAATGAATGCTCCATGAATATGTCTATCTTGCTACATCAGAAAGCAGTGCTCTACATAAATAATACACACACACCACACCGTGACCTGTGTGAGTGAATCTGCCAAAGTGCATGTTGAGAGTATGTGTGTGTGCCATTAAATGTATATCTGTGTAATGGAGAGAGAGAGAGAGAGATGGTTGCAGTGTGAAACCCCCTGGCGTCTGAGCTGTTTCTCATTGGGGTTTGAAGCGGGCAGACTACTGAAGGCATCATTGTCAACAAGCTTACCTCACCACTGTTCCTGCTTGTCAGAGTACTTAAACATTACTCGCTACAGAGATAAGTAGCCCTTTTCCTTTTCCCCTAGTCGCCTCACTAAGAATTACATGGAGGTGAAGCCTCTCTCTCTCTCTCTCTCTCTCTCTCTCTCTCTCTCTCTCTCTCTCTCTCTCTCTCTCTCTCTCTCTCTCTCTCTCTCTCTCTCTCTCTCTCTCTCTCTCTCTCTCTCTCATGCACACGTGGGAGGCTGCTGCGAGGAGCTTTTAGGCCGCAATCACTTCACATTTGTTTCAGCGATTGATTCCCTGCCATGCAACAGCAAGCGATAGAGAGCAACGGAGAGAGGGAGGAAGAGAATGAGAGAAAGAAAGAGAGAGAGAGAGAGGTGGAGAGAGAGAAGGAACGAGTAAGGGAACGAGGCAACAAGGGGAAGTCAGGGGATGTGAGAATAGGAGTGTGGTGCCTTGCCTAGCATCACCATGACAACAGACATCACTTCACAGGAGCAGCACTTAGAATGCCTGTGTGGGCTGGAGGAGTGACAGTCAGTCGAAGGCTGTGTGGTGCCGTTTGAGTCATCTAATCCACTCCCTGTGTTTCTCCAGCATCACTAAAAGGGTGTCCTGTGTCCCTGTTACACTAACTTAGCTACCTCCTGAGATCAACTCTCTGTCTCTCTGTGATTTGTAAGTGTATGTGTTTGAATGCAGTCCCTGACAGTTCCGGTTTGCACAGACATATCCACTCAGAATAATACATTAAAGGGTGCAGAAGAGGGATTTCAGATGAAACAAAAATCTACTATCACCATAATGATAACATGGGCATGGCTAGCCTGCATTTACAATTCTGCTTGATCCCCACTGTTCATTAAGATGTGAATCTATTCAGCTTATAGCTGAGTGAATAACTGTCCATTGGTTTGCCATTCAAATGAGATTGCTCTATATAGATGTTATAAGCATATGAAAATGCCTCTCAAAGCTTGTGCAATTTTAAGTACATACGGACTACCATGTCATGTCTGGATTGGCTGTTACCTAGCTTCTGTTTTTCTAACATTATACTGAGAGAACACTCCAAAGACTGGGTCTTGGGTGAGCTCAACTTTCACATCAGATGAGGGACTAGAAGCAATAGCAGGTATAAACTGGTAGCTATCTGGATCCTGCATTCCCAGCACTGCAGATCACAGACATCTCCTAAGACTGGCTCCTATGAGAGCTGACATTATGTGTGAGTAAGTTCCCCAGCATGAGAGAGTAGTAGCAATCTGAGGCCCCACCAAAGGTATAGACCAGTGGAGGCTCCTGAGAGGAGGAATGAAAGGACCATCCTCTTCAGTGAATTTCATAAAAATATAAAATGTGAAACATAAGAAAATGTCACAAAATAATTGATTAAAACACACTGTTTTGCTATGAAGATCTACAGTAGCCTCAGCAGCACTCTGTAGGGTAGCACCATGGTGTAGTCGGAGGCTCATGGTTTTCATCCCCTTCCATAGACTTACACAGTAATTATGACAACTTCCAGAGGATGTCCTCCAACCTATCAGAGCTCTTGCAGCATGAACTGACAGTATAAGTTACAGCTAGCTAGAACTGCAGTGGATAAAATGTGGTGAGTAGGTGACTCAGAGAGAAAAAGACAATGGTTGAACAGTTTTGAACAAATTAATTTCTTCCAAAATTAAAAAGCAAGAGAGATATTTGTTTCTTGTATTTATTTTTTTACTTTCACTTCGGTAGCAAATGCAGCTAGCTAGTTTACTCAAACACCTGGCTCAAACAGAGAGCGATGCTATGTTAGCTAGCTGGCAAAGGCTATCCAACACTGGAATTCTTCCAAGGCAAGGTAAGCTTTTGGTTTTATTCATTTATTGCCAACGGGGCAGCCGGTGTAACTGATAAACTGCTTTCTGACTGTACACTGTACTTCATGATTGTAGCGGGTTTCCTAACGCGTTAGTTCTAGTAGCTATGTTGACTATGACGTGACAAGGATGTAGGCTGTGTGTAGCTGTTAGCGGATATGATATGAAGGTTTGGCTTGGAAAGGTTTTTTGCATGGTCACAGACAGCTGATGTGTTGTGCACTGAAGTCCACAATCGAAGGGAAAAGGTGAGAGGAGAACGTGTAGATAGTTGCGAGAAGGAATTATATATACAACTAGTAAAGTGATCATGCTGTTTCTATGTGGCTGCTATGAAAGTGAACTGTGTTGTGATCAAGGGTGTATTCATTCTGCCTATTCTGTTCAGAAACGTTTCTTAAACGGAAGCAACTGGAAGCAAATGGAATGAAACGGGGCTAAACATACCTGAATTTGTCCAATAGAAACTCTCATTTGCAACTGTTGGACTAAGAATTTCAACCTAGATCAGCTAGATACAGGCAAGAGTGTGCAAGGGGGTATTGAATGTGTCACTGTCTGTGACCCTGATTATTTAAAACTATCTCGACCTCTTCACCCATGTTGTAAACTTTAATTCATAGACTAGGTTGTAGCAACTTCATGATGGGTATAGGGATAATGTGAGTATCATGTAGAAGCCTAAACGTATTGATGTTACATTGAACTAGGTGAATGGAATATGAATGACAATCATCCAATATGCTGTAAAAGAAATAAGACCATTCTCATTAAAAAAAATATATATATATATTCCCTCATCTTAAACAGCACCGACTGCCACTGGTATAGACCAGTTGTCAGGTTTAATTATTTTTTGTAAAATATTTGCATCTAGTTGTCATGTATTCATTTTCTTTAACTGGTTATATGTTTGTAGTTTGCATGTTTCAGTAATTGTCACGCCCTGACCGTAGATTGCTTTGAATGTTTCTATTTTTTTGTTTGGTCAAGGTGTGAGTTGGGGTGGGTATTCCATATTCTATTATTTGTATTTCTATGTTTTGGCCTGGTAGGCTTCTCAATCAGGGACAGCCATCTATTGTTGTCTCTGATTGAGAACCATACTTAGGTAACCCTTTTTCCACCTGTCTTTGTGGGAAGTTGACTTTGTTTATGGCACATAGCCTTTATCTTCCAGGTTTGGTTTGCATTGTTTATTGTTTTGTTCGGCGTCTTTTCTAAATAAAATAATATGTACGCTCACCACGCTGTACCTTGGTCCAGTTCTTTCAACAGCTGTGACACCAGTCCCCAATACACCCACCACTCCACTGCTCCAAATTGTCTCTCTGCTGTACAGAACATCCCTCCCCCTGCCCCCTCTCCATCTCGCTCTCTCTCATTCCCCCTCTCTCTTACACTCTATCACCCCTTTCCCATTCACACTTCGTGGGCTCTGTGCCAGCTGAGTGTACAGACAGGGGGACAGAGAGGGAGGAAGGGAGATAAAGAAGGGAGAGAGTAAAAGAGAGGGGAGAGATATGGAGAGAGGGGGAAAGGGAGAGAATGATAATGACAGATAAAAGAGAGACATCTTACTTTTTAACTCTGCATTGTTGGGAAAGGGCTCGTAACTAAGCATTTCACTGTAAAGTTTACACCTGTTGTCATCGGCGCACGTGACAAATAACATTTAATGACAGATTGACAGGGACAGAGAGAAAGAGAGAGAAGGATAACGACAAAGAGAGAGATAACGTCCGAGAGAGAAAGCGAGTAATGTTATCTCATTAGGGTGGGAAATGTGAAGGTCCAGATCCAAGAGAATTGATAAAGGACTCTGTGGAGGAGGCTTTTGAGAACCAACAAAGACGGCTTTAGTTTCACTGGCGGAGGCATTTGCATAGCTTAGAAGTCCAAGCGTCTGAACCAAGCCTCATGAAAAGAAACCCCAGGAATCGCAGGGACTTCAATAGCAACGCAAGATAGGGAAAGAGGTGGTGGGGATTTCAATTGCTTCTGTGGAGCAATGGAGGGACAAGATCAGGAGGGAGCATCTCAAAGCTCAGAGACTGTGATGCAAAGTGAACAAACTGATCTCCAGATGAAGATGCTACTTTCACTTTAATGCACAGCTACATTATCCTATCATCATGTCATACAGTCATGTTCCTTTAAACATGAAAAGAAGGACATATTTCTTGTTATCCTTTAGATGTACCACACATTAAGTAATTGCTACATGAGAGTTTTGGGGAGTTTGTAGTTTGTGACTTGAAATGGAAGATGACAGAGTCCCAACCAGAGGTACAGGAAACGTATTGTACCTCTCCAGACCAAAAGAAGACGAGTGAAAAGTTGTTTTTTACATTTATTTTTAATTTAACCTTTATTTAACTAGGCAAGTCAGTTAAGAGCAAATTCTTAGTGACAATGACGTCCTGACAAAAGGCAAAAGGCCTCCTGCAGGGATGGGGGCTTGGATTCACAGCCACAACTGTCAGTAAGAGTGTCCATGATTGAGTCTTTTAATGAAGACTCAGTTTGAGTGTTTGTTGCAGCTCGTTCCAGTCGCAAGCTGCAGCGAACTGAAAAGGACTTCCCAGGGATGTGTGTACTTTGGGGACCTTTACCAGAGGTTGAGAAGAACGAGAGAGCAACAGAGATACAGAAAGAGATTGCGAGAGAGCGAGAGACTATAGTGTACTGCAGCCCAGCAGTTCTACTGGTCATCATGAGCCCTCAATAATGATTCTGGCTGAACCATTTAATCATCTCAAACTGCTACAAGATCATATCGACACTGAAACAGAGTCAGACTGACATCTATAAAGCCAACAGAATACTTCAGTTCATAGAAGGATGTACAGTATCGTCATAACAAATGATACATGATTTGAAAGGTATCTTGTATCGTGGTAGAGAATCATCACACTCATTGTGGCATACCTGACTGTGCAATTTTTGTCCGTTTTTTTTCCATGGCATGTCATTCTTCCCAAATGCTTCCCATTTTCCATATTAATAGAATACTGAGTATGGACATTTGGCAACCTTCAATTCTGAATGTTGACTTTGAACTTTCCATTAAAACCCATTTCTCTGGACACATCCCCATACTGTAAGTGTATTTTATACTGCTTTGAAGGGCTGCATCCTTCGCCAGAAGCTCTTCCTGACATAATGGAGCATGATCTACGGTGTATGAACGCATACATTCACATCACATGAAAGTATTTGTTTACAAGCTACTGTCCTGTTTTAGCATATAGCCCTGACGCGGTCACTCATTGGCATGCACATATTAAAAGCTGGGGGGGACTGAGGATAGGAGGTTATGAGCCTTTAGTTGTCTTAAGCCTCATGTCCACAAGATGCATCAAACTCTTTGCGTTCCGGTCTGAAGTCATTCATTGTCAGTGGAACAGTCAGCAGAGCTACGTTTGGTCCCAGGGTCCTAAGCTTAGTTAGGCTGCGGTGCGTTCTGTGTACCACACACATTGTTTTAAACTTGAGTGTTGCTTTACCGTGCAGTGGTACAAACGGAAGTACACACACACAGACTCCTACTCGCTGGCTTTTAGAGAGTTGAAAAGCACATGTGCGTCAAGTACGGAAAATGTCAGCATGAAATCCAGCAAAACAAATCGCATCTGTGGGACATTGGTCTTAAGTCCTTGTGAATGTTTCTAAAAAGACACCAGGGATTTCTCTCTCTCTCTATCACTCACTCACACTCACTCACTCACTCACTCTATTTTAAGAATGTGAAATGTCAGAACGATAGTAGAGAGTTTACATACACTCAATTAGAGGTTGATCGATTAATCGGAATGGCCAATTAATTAGGGCAGATTTCAATAACATAACAATCGGAAATCTGTATTTTTGGGCGCCGATTTAACTAGGCAAGTCAGTTAAGAACACATTCTTATTTTCAATGACGGCCTAGGAACAGTGGGTTAACTGCCTCGTACAGGGGCAGAACGACAGATTTTCACCTTGTCAGCTCGGGGGATCCAATCTTGCAGCCTTAACACAATAACGACCTGCCTCTCTCTCGTTGCACTCCACAAGTCGACTGCCTGTTACGCGAATGCAGTAAGCCAAGGTAAGTTGCTAGCTAGCATTAAACTTATCTTAGAAAAAACAATCAATCATAATCACTAGTTAACTACACATGGTTGATGATATTACTAGATATTATCTAGCGTGCCCTGCGTTGCATATAATCTGACTGAGCATACAAGCATACAAGTATCTAAGTATCTGACTGAGCGGTGGTAGGCAGAAGCAGGCACATAAACATTCATTCAAATAGCACTTTCTTTGCGTTTTGCCAGCAGCTCGTCGTTGTGCGTCAAGCATTGCGCTGTTTATGACTTCAAGCCTATGAAATCCTGAGATGAGGCTGGTGTAACTGAAGTGAAATGGCTGGCTAGTTAGTGCGCGCTAATAGCGTTTCAAACGTCAGTCGCTCTGAGCCTTCTAGTAGTTGTTCCCTTTGCTCTGCATGGGTAACGCTGGTTCGATGGTGGCTGTTGTCGATGTGTTGCTGGTTCGAGCCTAGGGAGGAGCGAGGAGAGGGACGGAAGCTATACTGTTACACTGGCAATACTAAAGAGCCTATACGAACATCCAATAGTCAAAGGCTAATGAAATACAAATAGGATAGAGGGAAATAGTCCTACAATTCCTATGATAACTACAACCTAAAACTTCTTACCTGGGAATATTGAAGACTCATGTTAAAAGGAACCACCAGCTTTCATATGTTCTCATGTTCTGAGCAAGGAACTGAAACGTTAGCTTTCTTACATAGCACATATTGCACTTTTACTTTCTTCTCCAAAACTTTGTTTTTGCATTATTTAAACCAAATTGAACATGTTTCACTATTTACTTGAGGCTAAATTTATTTTATTGATGTATTATATTAAGTTAAAATAAGTGTTCATTCAGTATTGTTGTAATTGTCATTATTACAAATAAATAAATAAAAATTGGCTAATTAATCGGTATCGGCTTTTTTGGTCCTCCAATAATCGGTATCGGTATCGTGTCGTTGAAAAATCAGAATCGGTCAACCTCTACACTCAATTAGTATTTGTCTTTAAATTGTTTAACTTGAGTCAAACATTTTGGGTAGCCTTCCACAAGCTTCCCGCAATAAATTGGGTGAATTTTTGCCCAATCCTCCTGACAGAGTAATTGGTGTAATTGAGTCAGGTTTGTAGGCCTCCTTGCTCGCACACGCTTTTTCAGTTCTGCCCACCAATGTTCTATATGATTGAGGTCAGGGCTTTGTGATGGCCACTCCAATACCTTGACTTTGTTGTCCTTCAGCCATTTTGCCACAACTTTCGAAGTATGCTTCGGGTCATTGTCCATTTGGAAGACCCATTTGTGACCAAGCGTTAACTTCCTGACTGATGTCTTGAGATGTTGCTTCAATATATCCACATAATTTTGCCCCCTCATGATGCCATCTATATTGCAAAGCAAAGTGCACTGCAGCAAAGCACCCCCACAACATGACTCTGCAACCCCCGTGCATGACGGTTGGGATGGTGTTCTTCGGCTTGCAAGCCTCCCCATTTTTTCTCCAAACATAACAATGGTCATTATGGCCAAAAAGTTATATTTTTGTTTCATCAGATCAGAGGACATTTCTCCAAAAAGTAAGATCTTTTCAGGTTATGTCAATATAGGACTCGTTTTACTGTGGATATCGATACTTTGTCACCTGTTTCCTCCAGTATCTTCACAAGGTACTTTGCTGTTGTTCTGGGATTGATTTGCACTTTTTGCACCAAAGTACGTTCATCTCTAGGAGACAGAATGCATCTCCTTCCTAAGTGGTATGATGGCTGTGTGGTCCCATGGTGTTTATACATGTGCACTATTGTTTATACAGATGCGGTACCTTCAGGTGTTTGAAAATTGCTCCCATGGATGAACCTAACTTGTGGAGGTCTACAATTTTTTTCTGAGGTATTGGTTGATTTCTTTAGATTTTCCCATGATGTCAATCAAAGAGGCACTGAGTTTGAAGGTAGGCCTTGAAATACATCCACAGGTTCACCATCAATCGACTCAAATTATGTAAATTAGCCTATCAGACGCTTCTAAAACCATGACATCGTTTTCAGGAATTTTCCAAGCTGTTTAAAGGTACAGTCAACTTAGTGTATGTAAACTTCTGACCCACTGGAAGTCAAATAGTCTGTTTGCAAACACTCTTTGGAAATCATACACAAAGTATATATCCTAACCGTCTTGCCAAAACTATAGTTTGTTAACAAGAATTTTGTGGAGTGGTTGAAAAACAAGTTTTAATGACTCCAACCTAAGTGTATGTAAACTTTTGACTTCAACTGTTTGTTTCTCTCTCTCTATTGTTGGCATGTGATAGCTCATTACCCAATGGGGGATACTATATATGAGCCCAGCCGCTCTGCCCTGGGGAATCGGGTTGGTCATCACCCCTTTTCATTCCCTCTGTTCTGTCTTTACCGAAAGAGACAAGAGCACAAACAATTTCATCAAGGCTTCTCTCTCTCTCTCTCTCTCTCTCTTCAACCGAGGGCTACTGTTCAGTGTTGACGTCAATTGGCAGGCTTGCAGTCTCATGGAGGAAGTCTCCCTGTGCTCCATAACAAGCATTATGGGACATTATTTATTTAATAAGTGAGGATCTGCCTGTTGATTTACATGGGTATGGAGTGCATGCTCACATCATGGCAGAATGTTATAAGGCCTATGAGTTAATAGCTTTGCTATGGCATGTGTTTGATTCATTCTGATGGTAAGAGAGAGAGAGAGAGCTGGTGTATATCTTGGATTAGGTAATTGGCTTTAGAATATCCTGATGGTAAATTGACAGTGTTATAAACCTGACCTGAGCTCATACAACTTGTCTTTGACAACTACAAAAAACACAATATATGGATTATTTTGAATAGTGAATAGGTCTTGAATAGGCTTTTATACTGTAATATATGGTAAAAACATGTGCAAATGTGACAACAAAATAAGCCAATCTCTTGTGTCAGTGTGTGGGATTATTTCACACCATACCATGTCATAGCCCAATTTAACCCTCCTGTTGTGTTTGTTTCATGTTAATTCATTTTGTGTTCCCGGTCCAAAATGACTGCCCCATTATAGCGGATTGTAAATCCATAATAATACATATATTATCACCTAACGTTGTGTTAAGATATTTTTGTCAACTTAAGGTCTTGTGAACATTACAAATTGTGAACTGCTATTGGCTATTTATGGCCTGTAGGCCTCATTGACCTGAGCTCATACAACTTGTCTTTGACAACTACAAAAAACACAATATATGGATTATTTTGACGATAACAAATACTCAGATTAAACATATTGTACAATTTATCAGACTACTTTGTGTCAAAGTTTAACAAGGACTCTCTCCTCCTCACCAGCGTCATGATCAAAGAAGTGATCAAGAGCCTCACATTCACTATATCGTTTGGTCATTGCGCTGCCACAGAATGAATTGTGAGCAGGCCTCAAAAAGTGAGGTGAGGAGTGAGGTGTGTGTGTGTGTGTGTGTGTGTGTGTGTGCACTCTTCTGCACTGTTCAACCAATCCAGTAAATGTGGAGGAGGAGTTAAGATGGAGTGTTGTCTTGTTAACGTCCAAAAGCGGAAGTCACGTCACAGGCTCTCTGTCCATTTCCCTTGAAAACGGGATGCATCCGGTTTCTACCTCCCGATGAGGGTGGTCTCTACTTGACCCCCTATAGTCTGACAGCAGCTTCCTCATTGGTCAACGGCAGTAGCAACGTAAAATAGTATCATACAGCACCAGTCACATTGAGTGTATGATACACAGTGATAAGGTATATAACATAATGGCGCCGAGGGGATGGCTCCTGTTTTTAAGGGCTCCCAAGCAACTGTGCTATTTTCTTCGTATTTCTCATTTCTCATTGTTTGTAACCCATTTTGTACATAATGTTACTGCTACCATTTCTTATGACTGAAAAGAGCTTCTGGACATCAGAACAGCGAGTACTCACCTCGAACTTGATGAATGAGTACAACAGGATGGATATACTGAGCTCTCGAGACCAGGCCCAAATCCCTGTCATCCGCGTGAAGAAAAGACAGAGAAAAAAGGGCAGGAGGGCAGGGTGTCTTGTAAGAATTTGCCGGTGAGTAGGCAAGCCAACACTACCCTCTGTATAATAGGCCAAAGTGCAATCATTGGAAAATAAGCTGGACAATTTACGATTAAAACTATCTGACCAACGGGACAGTAATATCTTATGTTTCACTGAGTCGTGGCTAAACGACGACACAGAAAATATAGAGCTGGCTGGGTTTTCCATGCATCGGCAGGACAGAGCAGCTACTGTACGTCTGGTAAGGCAAGGGGCGGGTGTGTGTCTATTTGTCAATAACTGTTGGTGCGTGATGTGTAATATTAAAGAAGTCTTGAAGTATTGCCTGACTGAGGTAGAATACCTCATGATAAGCTGCAGACCAAACTATCTACAAAGATAGCTCATCTATAATATTCGTAGCCGTCTATTTACCACCATCAACCGATGCTGGCACTAAAACCGCAGTGAACAAGCTGTATAAGGCCATAAGCAAACAAAAAGTGGCGCTCCAAGTGGCCGGGAACATTAATGCAGGCAAATTGAAATCCTTTTTACCTCATTTTTACCAGCATGTCACATGTGCAACCAGAGGGAAAACACCTCTAGATTACCTTTACTCCACACACAGAGACGCATACAAAGATCTCCCTCGCCCTCTATTTGGCTAATCTGAACATAATTCTATCCGCCTGATTCCTTTCTTACAAGCAGAAATTAAAGCAGGAAGTACCAGTGACGAGCTCAATAAGGAAGTGGTCAGATGACGCAGATGCTACGCTACAGGACTGTTTTACTAGCACAGACTGGAATATGTTATGGGATTCCTCCAATGGCATCGGCGACGTCGTCCCCACAGTGACTGTACGTACATATCCCAACCAGCTGCCATGGATTACAGACGACATCCGCACCGAGCTAAAGGCTAGTGCTGCCGCTTTCAAGGAGTAGGACACTAATCTGGACGCTAATAACAAATTCCACTATGCCCTCAGACGAACCATCAAACAGGCAAAGCTTCAATCCAGGACTAAGATTGAATCCTACTACACCGGCTCTGACGCTCGTCGGATGTGGCAGGGCTTGCAAACTATTACAGACTATAAAGGGAAACACAGCCAAGAGCTGCCCAGTGATGCGAGCCTACCAGACAAGGTAAATGCCTTTTATGCTCACTTTGAGGCAAGCAACACTGAATCATGCATGAGAGCACCAGCTGTTCTGGACGACTATGTGATCACGCTCTCCTTAGCTGATGTGAGCAAGACCTTTAAACAGGTCAACAGTCACATAGCTGTGGGGCCAGACGGATAACCAGGATGTGTACTCAAAGCATGCATGCACCAACTGGCATGTGTTTTCACTGACATTTTCAACCTCTCCCTGACCGTGTCTGTAATACCTACATGTTTCAAACAGGCCACCATAGTCCCTGTGCCCAAGAAAGTGAAGGAAACCTGCCTAAATGATTACCATTCGTGTCGGTAGCCATGAAGTGCGTTGAAAGGCTGGTCATGGCTCACATCAACATCATCATGCTGTAAACCCTAGACCCACTCCAATTCACATACCGCCCAAATAGATTCACAGATGACTCAATCTCAATCGCACTCCACACTGCCCTTTCCCATCTGGACAAGAGGAACACCTTTGTGAGAATGATGTTCATTGACTACAGCTCAATGTTCAACACCATACTGCCCACAAAGCTCATCACTAACTAAGTGTATCTAACTAACTAAGTATCACCAAAGACAACACCTTTTCACACTCATGAGACTGAAAAAATTTGGCATGGATCCCCCGATCCTCAAGTAGTTCTGCAGCTGCACCATCGAGAACATCCTGACCGGTTGCATCACCGCCTGGTATGGCAACTGCTTGTCATCTGACCGTAAGGCGGTACAGAGGGTAATGCGTATGGCCCAGTACATCACTAGGGCCAAGCTTCCTGCCATCCAGGACCTATATACTAGGGGGTGTCAGAGGAAGGTCCAACAAATGTTGCTACTCGCTGTTATTCATCTATACATAGTCAGTTTACCCCAACCTAAATAAACTAATTAATTTGACTAACCTGTACCTCAGCACATTGACTCGGTACCGGTACCCCACTGTATATAGCCTCGTTATTGGTATGTCATTTTCTTCTGTTACTCTTGATTTTATTTTTTTAGTTTAGTATATTTAGTAAATATTTTCTTAACTCTTTTTCTTGAACTGCATTGTTGATTAAGGGCTTGTAAGTATTTGGCGCATGTGACAAATACAACTTGATTTGATTTATACAGAGCATTTGGAAAGTATTCAGACCCCTTGACTTTTTCTACAGCCTTATTCTAATAGGGATTAAATTGCTTTGTTTTTTCGCATCAATCTACAGACAATACCCCATAATGACAAAGCGAAACAGGTTTGTAGAAATGTTTACACATTTTAAAAAAACACCTTAGCCAACTACATTTAAACTCAGTTCTTCACAATTCCTGACATTTAATCCAAGTAAAAATGCAATGTTTTAGGTCAGTTAGGATCACCACTTTTTTTTAAGAATGTGAAATGTCAGAATAATAGTAGAGATAATAATTTATTTCAGCATTAATTTCTTTCATCACATTCCCAGTGGGTCAGAAGTTTACATACACTCAATTCATATTTGGTATCAGTGCCTTTAAATTGGTTAACTTGTGTCAAATGTTTTGGGTACCCTTCCACAAGCTTCCCACAATAAGCTGGGTGAATTTTGGCCCATTCCTCCTGACAGAACTGGTGTAACGGAGTCAGGTTTAAAGGCTTCCTTGCCTGCACACACTTTTTCAGTTCTGCCACAAATTTTCTATAAGATTGAGGTCAGGGCTTTGTGAGGGCCACTCCAATACCTTGACTTTGTTGTCCATTTTGCCACAACTTTGGAAGTATGCTTGGGGTCGTTGTCCATTTGGAAGATCCACTTGCGACCAAGCTTCACTTCCTGACTGATGTCTTGAGATGTTGCTTCAATATATCCACATAATTTAGCTTCCTCATGACGCCATCTATTTTGTGAAGCGCACCAGTCCCTCCTGCAGCAAAGCAACCCCACAACATGACGCTGCCACCCCGTGCTTCACAGTTGGGATGGTGTTCTTTGACTTGCAAGCATCCCCCTTTTTCCTCAAAACATAACAATGGTATTTATGGCCAAACAGTTCTATTTTTGTTTCATCAGACCAGAGGACATTTCTCCAAAAAGTACGATATTTTTCCCCATGTGCAGTTGCAAACCGTAGTCTGGCTTTTATATGGTGGTTTAGGAGCAGTGGCTTCTTCCTTGCTGAGCAGCCTTTCAGGTTATGTTGATATAGGACTCGTTTTACTAGGGATATAGATACTTTGGTACCTGTTTCCTCTAGCATCTTCACAAGGTCCTTTGCTGTTGTTCTGGGATTGCTTTGCACTATTCGCACCAAAGTACGTTCATCTCTAGGAGACTGAACGCGTCTCCTTCCTGAGTGGTATGATGGCTGCGTGGTCCCATGGTGTTTATACTTGAGTACTGTTTGTACAGATTAATGTGGTACCTTCAGGCATTTGGAAAATTCTCCCTAGGATGAACCAAACTTGTGGAGGTCTACAATTTTTTTTTGAGGTCTTGGCTGATTTCTTTTGATTTTCCCATGATGTCAAGCAAAGAGGCACTGAGTTTGAAGGTAGGCCTTGAAGTACATCCACAGGTACACCTCCAATTGACTCCAATTATGTCAATTAGCCTATCAGATGCTTCTAAAACCATGACATAATTTTCTGGAATTTTCCAAGCTGTTTAAAGGCACAGTCAACTTAATGTATGTAAACTTCTGACCCACTGGTATTGTGATACAGTGAATAATAAGTGAAATAATCTGTCTGTAAACAATTGTTGGAAATATTACTTGTGTCATGCACAAAGTAGATGACCTAACTGACTTGCCAAAACTATAGTGTGTTAACAAGAATTTTGTGAAGTGGTTGAAAAACGAGTTTTAATGACGCCAACCTAAGTGTATGTAAACTTCCGACTTCAATTGTATATACTACATTTAAATAAGTATTCAGACCCTTTACTCAGTACCTTGTTGAAGCACATTTGGCAGCGATTACAGCCTTGAGTCTCCTTGGGTATGACGCTACAAGTTTGGCACACCTGTATTTCGGGAGTTTCTCCCATTCTCTCAAGCTCTGTCTGGTTGAATGGGGAGCATCACTGCACAGCAATTTTCAGGTCAGGTTCAAGTCCAGGCTCTGGCTGGGCCACTCAAGATGGAAATTCAGAGACTTGTCACAAAGACAGTCCTGCGTTGTCTTGGCTGTGTGCTTAGGGTCGTTGTCCTATTGGAAGGTTAACTTTTGCCCCAGTCTGAGGTCCTGAGTGCTCTTGAGCAGGTTTTCATCAATGATCTCTCTGTATTTTGCATCTTTCCCTCGATCCTAACTAGTCTCCAGTCCCTGCCGCTGAAAAACTTTCACACGGCATGATACTGCCATCACCATGCTTCACCGTAGGGACGGTGCCAGGTTTCCTCCAGACGTGACGCTTGGCATTCAGTCCAAAGAGTTCAATCTTGTTTTCATCAGACCAGAAAATCTTGTTTCTTGTGGTCTGAGAGTCCTTTATGTGCCTTTTGGCAAACTCAAAGCGGGATGTCATTGTGTGCCTTTTACTGAGGAGTAGCTTCTATCTAGCCAGTCTACCATAAAGGCCTGATTGGTGGAGTGCTGCAGAGATGGTTGTCCTTCTGGAAGATTCTCCCTTCTCCACAGAGGAGCTCTGTCAGAGTGACCATTTGGTTCTTGGTCACCTCCCCGACCAAGGCCCTTCTCCCCCAATTGCCGAGTTTGGTCGACCAGCCAGCTCGAGGAAGAGTGTTGGTGATTCCAAACTTCTTCCATTTAGGAATGTTGGGGACCTTCAATGCTGCACACATGTTTTGGTACCCTTTCCCAGATCTGTGCCTCGACACAATTCTGTCTCTGAGCTCTACGGACAATTCCTTCGGCGTCATGGCTTGGTTTTTGCTCTGACATGCTCTGTCAACTGTGGGACATTATATAGAAAGGTGTGTGCCTTTCCAAATCATGTCCAATCAACTGAATTTACCACAGGTGGACTCCAATCAAGTTGTGAAACATCTCAAGGATGATCATTGGAAACAGCATGCACCTGAGCTCAGTTTCGAGTCTCATAGCAAAGGGTCTGAATACTTATGAAAATAAGGTGTTTCTGTTTTTTATTTTTAATACATTTGCAAACATTTCTTAAGACCTGTTTTCACTTTCAGTCTGACTGAACCTCTAATCTGGATAATGCCACTAGTACACAGCATGCCTGTTTACCACCAATATCAATCAAACAGTCTTGAACCCCCAGTATGACCAGAGCTTTCACTCTGGTCTACAATATTCTCTCAGGTCAATGCCACTGGTAGCAACAGCTGCAGGTCAGTGGTGTCTGCCCCCATGTCTCCAGCTCTGCTCGGGGGTGAGGTGGCTTCACTCACTCATATGATTCATATTACTACCATAGAACAGTGAGTGCACCTCTGCTGTCAACACACATGTCTTTTCAGCCCAGGCAGCATCAGTGCCACTGGTTGAACACTCCTCTCTCTGTGTGTGTGTGTGTGTGTGTGTGTGTGTGTGTGTGTGTGTGTGTGTGTGTGTGTGTGTGTGTGTGTGTGTGTGTGTGTGTGTGTGCGTGCGTGTGATATGCTTATACAGTACATTATTTAAATAGCATTCATCTTGGTGAATACCAAATTTTTATACATAAAAGTGATCTTGACGGTTAAGAGACACTCAATGTGATCCATTGTGACGGCGACATTGTCGGAATCTAGAAACGTAACACATTATACACATGGGTAAGATACAGGTAACTGCCAAAATAAAGGAACATCTTGATCAAATGAGGGATACAAAGCAGGTGCTTCCACACAGGTGTGGTTCCTCAGATAATTAAGCAATTAACATCCCATCATACTTAGGGTCATGTTTTAAAAGGCCAAGTTGCCCATTATTTTGGCTATTTATTTTGGAGGAATGCTCGCATCCTGCCAACAGAGTTTCAGACACTTGTAGAATCTATGCCAAGATGCTTTGAAGCTGTTCTGGCGGCTCCTTTATTTTGGCAGTACATTGAAGCCCTCAAGACGCATCAACATCTACATATCATATCGTCACCAACAACAAAGGAAACCAATCGACTGTGATAATCCTTTAGCTACAGTATATTAGAACACCAGAAATCATTTGTGATGGAGTTTATGGGAATTTGACAGTTTGTGATATATTCGCTGTTCAATAACCTGGTGCGGGTCACTAACCAGTGGTTGATAGACAGCTCGTGGCTCTCTCTTCTATAAGTCATTCATTTGGCAGGTAGCCTAGTGGTTAGAGTGTTGGAATAGTAACTGCAACGTTGCAAGATCAAATCCCTGAGCTGAAAAGGTAACAATCTGTTGTTCTGCTCCTGAACAAGGCAGTTAACCCACTGATCCTAGGGCTGTCATTGAAAGTAACAATTTGTTCTTAACTGACTTGCCTGGTTAAAAAAATACATTGGAACTCAGTCTGGGACTCAATTTACTGTTAAGAGTTAGAATAATCAAAATAAAAAGGTACAATTTCAAAATGTGTTTGGGCAACACAAACACATCTATTGTTGTGTAAAGCATTGTTATGTAAACATGTATTAAACAGGTTCAAACTACCAACCGGGGTATAATTGATAATTCGATATCATGTTAAAAACTGCAAAAAAATTGTCTCCACCCTAAGGCAAAATGTGTAGAATTGCAGAAAATTGGCTGTAGAACTACAGACCCATGAACCACTGCAGCCCCCCAAGATGAGTTCCGATTTTTTTGTGGCCCCAACCCCCATTAAAGTTGCAATTATGGGCGCAAATCTTACAAGGTCACGTTCCTTGCAACCTGTTGGAGGAAGAGGCACACTTACCGTACACTCCTTGGCAACTGATGCCCTCCAGTAACAGCGTCAGGATCCCCAAAACAGATATTATTAGATCCATCCTTTACGTTAATCTCAACATATCCAGCTCTCAAAGGCAAGAAGTCCTTTCCGGGTTGACGAAAGAGGTTGGAGAAGCGATGGAACTCGCGTGTATAGATAGAACACCGCTGCCGCTCCAATCCTCCAATGTTCTGAATGCGTTGCAACGGTAATTTATGAACGCCAAAAGCTAAAAGGCGCGTTTTCACCTCAGTACACTGTCACAATAAAGCAAGTGCTTGACGAATTAATTTGCAAAAGTGGTGTACTGCTTGTATACTGAGCCAGTGGATGTCTTGGCGGTTCTGTAGCAAACAGAGAGCCAGGGAAGAGAGACGGTGCAGAGCAGAAGACTACCGCCCTAGCCCAAAGACTGTCAGTGATGACAGTGGATCGAATAGGCTGCTTCAGGTAGGTGGGACCCAATAATGATGTCTATTCAGTCCCGTCCGTCACGTTGGTGCTTACCCTCGTAGCTCCTCACTGAGTGGTCACACTGATGCTCCTGGCTGCAGAATGGTTGAGATGGTATCCAGGGACATGGCTCCTCAGCGGTTCCAGTGGTTGCCATGTCTTGTTTAGATAGAATACATGAACTGTCATGTGTTAAAAGCGTTGCCATTTGAATCCTAGCGAGACTCTATGCAATTTGATGCTCGGGGAAAAAACGGTTGCCTGCTGCTACAAGCCGTTGAGTTCTTGAACCGCGATGTTGCTTCAGGGGCTAGCTGGTGCTCTCGCTCACTAACGGCTACATCACGACTTCCGACACCGTGCGCGAGTCATCTCTGTGGGGATGTAGAGGTGGGTGAGTCCGGTATAGGGAGTGTGGCGCGTGCACCCGATTCCTGTGATGATTCTGGTGTAGAATAAAATGAAGAGCTTCTCGTCGGCTCACTTCCCAATCCCACTTTGTAGGATAACGGTGTTTTACCGGATGGATTGGCGGCTACGGGGCGACCTGGGTGTTAGTCACGTTGCGCAATACGTGCTGCGCTGCTACAGAGACGAGCGGCACTGCAACCGGTCTCTCGCTACGTCAAGGAGTGCGTGACTTCCAGCCCTCATCTGTATGGAAGGCTACGCGCAGCGTCGGGCGAGGCGTGTGTGCGAGCGCAGCTGAGAGAGAGAGAGGGCGAGGCGTGTGTGCGAGCGCAGCTGAGAGAGAGAGAGAGAGAGAGAGAGAGAGAGAGAGAGAGAGAGAGAGAGAGAGAGAGAGAGAGAGAGAGAGAGAGAGAGAGAGAGAGAGAGAGAGAGAGAGAGAGAGAGAGAGAGAGAGAGAGAGAGAGAGAGAGAGAGAGAGAGAGAGAGAGAGAGAGAGAGAGAGAGAGAGAGAGAGAGAGAGAGAGAGAGAGAGAGAGAGAGAGAGAGAGAGAGAGAGAGAGAGAGAGAGAGAGAGAGAGAGAGAGAGAGAGAGAGAGAGAGAGAGAGAGAGAGAGAGAGAGAGAGAGAGAGAGAGAGAGAGAGAGAGAGAGAGAGAGAGAGAGAGAGAGAGAGAGAGAGAGAGAGAGAGAGAGAGAGAGAGAGAGAGAGAGAGAGAGAGAGAGAGAGAGAGAGAGAGAGAGAGAGACTTGCCTTGGCAACTTTAACACATGTTTCCCATGCCAATAAAGCCCATTGAATTGAATTGAGAGAGAGAGAGAGAGAGAGAGGGAGAGAGAGACTCATTGGGATTCAGTAGAGATAACTGACCACTGCAATCAACAGCAAAAACATTGAGATGACCAGTCATATTCCAACATGTCTATTCCCGTCTCTATAGTGAAAGCTATTGCTTTGATTGTAGCCTACATTAGATGATTGGCAGTACAAAAGGGCTACTGATGTAACTTTCAGAATTCCCCTGGGTCTACAGGGGCCTCAAACGACAACTATTCATGCTACATCACCCTACTTTTCTGATGCAAAGAGGCAGGAGGAGAGGACCACTGCCCCAAAACACCTCTCTCTCTCTCTCTCTCTCTCTCTCTCTCTCTCTCTCTCTCTCTCTCTCTCTCTCTCTCTCTCTCTCTCTCTCTCTCTCACACACAAACACACTTCTTTAGGATGATGGAGCATGAAGAAGCTTTCTATAAAAGTTTGTGTTCCCAGACCTTGGCTATGTTTTGTTTTTCTTTTTAAACTAAACCTGTCATGTGACTATACCGACATTCCAAAGGGATAGGCCAATTATAAAGAAGACGAATGTGGCATAACATTATGCTAATCAGAGTCTACTATGAATACATGTATTCTAACAACTGATGCCATAATGATGTACTGCTATTAGGCGATATCTATCATTTTGGGTCAGTATGCTGATGTGAGTTACACTATTCATTTTCTAAAACACCGCAACTGCTGTTGGTTTACAATAGGCTACCAGTCTCTCCACATCATCGATGGAGAGCATCATGAATGTGTGTTGATGGAGAGAGACTTGTCACCATTGATGAAACTAAGACCATAGACATTATGTAAACAGCGCTCTCTAATGGCCATAAATTAACTACAACTTGGACAGAATAAGATAATGACCACATCTGTCTGTGTGAGATGCATTATTTCCATTTCAATAGTCAGAGACAGCATGGCCTTGAGAAAGGGCTTAGGGCTGAAACTTCGACTATAAACAGTCTCAACTACAGCATATTCCCCATCTCTCTCTTGTTGTTTAACAAGGTCGGCTTTAAAAGCATCATGCTTTTCTCTTTCGTGAGACATTGACAGTTGTTTGCGTCATCTCTTGTTTTGTTACGTTGTTTTGCTCTAAAATTATCTTTATTTATTATTTAATTTTTCACTCGGATAAAAAATAGGATTAATATATTGTATTGTACATTACATCACATTTAAAGTATCAGTCAAATGTTGGGACACACCTACGCAATCCAGGGTTTTTCCTTTATTTTGACTATTTTCTACATTTTAGAATAATAGTGAAGACATCAAAAGTATTAAATAACACATATGGAATCATGTAGTAACCAAAAAAGTGTTATACAAATCAAAATATATACTTGATGACAGCTGTGCACACTCTTGGCATTCGTCAATGCCACTTCGTCATTGGTCGTCCTAATATTTATGTATTTCTTAACTCCGTTATTTGACTTTAGATTTATGTGTATTGTTGTGACTTGTTAGATATTACTGCACTGTTGGAGCTAGGAACACAAGCATTTCGCTACACCCACAATAACATCTGCTGAATATGTGTATGTGACCAATACAATTTGACATTTTGATAGTCACCTTAACATCTTCAAATCACTTCTAGTTCTGGGGTAACGCTTCAACAGGTCAGTGATTAGGCCTAATCACACACGTTAATTAAGCACTCAGTCATTTATTATGCAAAGGCCATAACAGAAAAGGACTATGATATAGCCTACTGTGTGATAAATGTACAATGTTGAGGGGAGCTCAGATGAGTTGATGAAATGGTCTGATTTAAAATGGAAGATTTCATTTTGAATTCAATGCGAATATCCAAGTGATTAGACCAATCTATGAATTTGAGATTAAAGTGGTGCCCCGTCGAGATAGACAGTCACAGTGTGGAACACAGACAAGATGAGGAGGGGAACTTTGACTCGTTCTTATTTTTCAAGTGATCATTTGTTTTGTTTTATCTCAACAAGGCCTCTTGAGCAGAAGTGTCTGTTGTCATTATGTCATCTAAAGTCTCCATCTGTGTGTGTGTGTGTGTGTGTGTGTGTGTGTGTGTGTGTGTGTGTGTGTGTGTGTGTGTGTGTGTGTGTGTGTGTGTGTGTGTGTGTGTGTGTGTGTGTGTGTGTGTGTGTGTGTAAAAGCCTATATGACGTGTTTGCCTATTTGAGTTTGATATTAATACCCCATCTGTTAGCTGCTGATCATTTTGTCTTCTGTATGTACCCTTGAATTATCCATCCAATATGGACTCCTTCTCTGGGAGGCCACAAGGGACTCTGCAGACTTTTACTCCCCATCTGTCTACTGTTGAGCAGTCTCCCTCCAGGTCCACTCACTCCTCTTCCCCAGTGAACCATAATGGATTATTTCATATCCAACATGTCCACCCAGCCCGACTCATAATGCCCATACGAGATGGATGGAGCTGCAGCTGAATAATACTGTGGATGGGAACTCAGTGGAGAGTGCTTCCATGTCCATTTAACATCATCTAAAGGCCCATAGATATGATGGCTTCTCCCTGGAGAGTCCCAGTGCAGGCCGTATTGGATTTTAATGGCGATATGATGCGGTAAGGCACAGACATAGGCGATGTCTTAGGGTTTGGAGAGATAATGTGTTTTCTTTTTATACACTGGGGCACGATATAAAGTTTATTCTTGTGTTAGTAGCAGATGGCTAGCTTATTGCTGGCTTATGGTCAAATGAGTAAGTAAGATGGCGCCGGAGAAGAAGGCAGACGTTTTACGTGCCCCCAACCGATTGTGGTTTTTGTTTGTTTATTTGTACATATTTTGAACATATTTTGTACATAATGTTGCCACTACCGTATCCTATGACAGAAAGTAATTTCAGGACATCAGGACTGCAATTACTCACCACGGACTGGCAGAATCCTTTTTTTCATATAACGTGTGTGATGCTGCCGACGCGAACGATATACTGCTTTCTCGGGAACAGGCCCAGATCCCCATGATTTGCATGAAGAGGAGGCGGAGAAAAAGGGTCTGGAGGGCAGGCTGCCTTCTGAGAATTTGTAGGCGATCTAATAAACCCCCACTTCCTTCCATTCCGCTAAGAAACGTGCAATCTGTGGACAATAAAATAGATGACCTACGCGGAAGATTAAACGACCAATGGGACATTCAAAACTGTAATATCTTATGCTTCACGGAGACGTGGCTGAACGACAACACTATCAACATACAGCTGGCTGGTTAAACGCTGAACCGGCAGGATAGAACATCGGCATCTGGTAAGACAAGGGGCGGTGGACTATGTATTTTTGTAAATAACAGCTGATGCACGATATCTAAGTAAGTTTCGAGCTGTTGTTCACCACAATACCAACCTATATAATTTAAATCTGTATTTTTTTACTAGCTGTTTACATACCACCACAGTCAGAGGCTGGCACTAAGACAGCATTGAATGAGCTGTATTCCGCCATAAGCAAACAAGAAAATGCTCACCCAGAGGCAGCGCTCCTAGTAGCCGGGGACTTTAATGGAGGTAAACTTAAATCCGTTTTACCAAATTTCTAGCAGCATCTCAAATGTGTAAGCAGAGGAAAAAAACTCTACACCACATTTTCTCCACACACAGAGACGCATGCAAAGCTCTCCCTCGCCATCCATTTGGCAAATCTGTCCATCATTCTATCTTCCTGATTCCTGCTTAAAGCAGGAAGCACCAGTGACGAGATCAATAAAAAAGTGGTCAGATGAAGCAGATGCTAAGCTACAGGACTGTTTTACTAGCACAGACTAGAATATGTTCCGATATTCCTCCGATAGCATTGAGGAGTACACCACATCAGTGATTGGCTTCATCAATAAGTGCATCAATGATGTCATCCCCACAGTGACCTACATACCCCAACCAGAAGCCATAGATTACAGGCAACGTCTGCACCGAGCTAAAGGCTAGAGCTGACGCTTTCAAGGAGCGGGACTCTAACCCAGACGCTTATAAGATATTCTGCTATGCCCTCCGACAAACCATCAAACAGGCAAAACATCAGTACAGGACTATGATCAAATCGCACTACACCGGCTCTGACGCTCGTCGAATGTGGCAGGGCTTGTAAACCATTAAAGACTGCAAAGGGAAGCACAGCCGAGAGCTGCCCAGTTACACGAGGCTACCAGACGAGCTAAACGACTTCTATGCTCGCTTAGAAAAAAATAACACTGAAACATGCATGAGAGCACCAGTTGTTCTGGAAGACTGTGTGATCAAGCTCTCCACAGCCGATGTGAGTAAGACCTTTTAAACAGGTCAACATTTACAAAGCTGCAGGGCCAGACGGATTACCAGGACGCGTACCTCGAGAATGCACTGACCAACTGGCAAGTGTCTTCACTGACATTTTCAACAAGTCTGTAATACCAACATGTTTTAAGCAGACTACTATAGTGCCTGTGCCCAAGAATACTAAGGTAACCTGCCTAAACAACTACCGACCCGTAGTACTCACGTCTGTAGCCATGAAGTGCTTCGAAAGGCTGGTCATGGTTCACAACAGCACATTATTCCAGAAACCCTAGACCCACTCCAATTCGCATACTGCCACAACAGATCCACAGATGATGCAATCTCTATTGCACTCCACACTGCCCTTTCCAACCTGGACAAAAGGAACACCTATGTGAGAATGCTATTCATTGACTACAGCTCAGCGTTCAACACCATAGTGCCCTCAAAGCTCATCAATAAGCAAAGGACCCTGGGACTAAACACCTCCCTTTGCAACTGGATCCTGGACATCCTGATGGGCCGTCTACAGGTGGAAATGGTAGGTAACAACACATCCGCGATGCTGATCCTCAACACAGGGGCCCCTCAGGGGTGCTTGTTCAGTCCCCTCCTGTACTCCGTTCACTCCAGGCCAGGGACGACTGTATCATTAAGTTTGCTGATGACACAACATTGGTAGGCCTGATCACCGACTATGATGAGACAGCCTATTGGAAGGAGATCAGAGACCTGGCTGTGTGGTGCCAGGACAACAACCTCTCCCTCAACGTGATTAAGACTAAGGAGATGATTGTGGACTACAGGAAAAAGAGGTCCGAGCACGCCCCCATTCTCATCGACGGGGCTGCAGTGGAGCAGGTTGAGAGCTTCAAGTTCCTTGGTGTACCACATCACCAACAACAAAGAAAGACTCCAGCCAACCTAGTCACAGGCTGTTCTCTCTGCTACCACACAGCAAGCGGTACCGGAGCTCTATGTCTAGGTCCAACAGGCTTCTAAATGATTTTTACCCCCAAGCCACTCCTGAACACCTAATCAGGCTATTTGCACCCCCCTCCCATCTGTTACACCACTGCTACTCTCTGTTGTTATGATCTAAGTATTGCCACTTTAATAACTCTACCTGCATGTACATATTACCTCAACTAACTGGTGCCCCCACACATTGACTCTGTACCGGTACCCACCTGTATATAGTCTCGCTGTTGTTATTTTACTGCATCTCTTTAATTACTTGTTACTTTTATTTCTTATTCTTATCCACATTTAATTTAAACTGCATTGTTTGTTAGGGGCTTGTAAGTGAGCATTTCACTGTTGCGCATGTGACCAGTATAATTTGATTTGATATGTCGTACTTGTTCATTGTTGTTACAGGTAGAATTGTACAATATACCGGTAAGAAAGCAGCAAAAGCCCTCCTGAAAATGTTAGTGTTATAAGTCGCCAATTGAGAGAGTCTGTGATAGCACATTATGTAGTCGCCATACCAGAACCCTATGCCTGCAATCCTTTTCAGTTATATGGTATTTGAGTCAGAGCCGAAAAGAAAATCAAACACAGTGCAGACAAACAAATTATATCTTGAGAAAGTTGCACACTCTAAGATATAATACAGTACTCCCAAATATTTATTGCATGACTGAACCAATGATTCAGTGTTGACATACACACACACACACGTACGCATGTACACACACAAACACACACACACATATTGCCTTCATAAAGATGGAATATAAATATGATGATTTATGATAGTAAACAGATCAGGTTATGGGAGGTTATTGTGTTGCAACATGCAGGCAGTATTGTGCATCCACTGTCATTACAAAACTCATGATCAAATCCAAAACAGAACACCCTGTATTCTTTACATTCCATGGCTTCCAGAACTCTTACTGTAATAGCTCAGTTGCCACCTGTAACAACAACAGCAATTCCAATTGCGCCGCCATGCTTGGCACTGATGTA
The DNA here is from genome assembly GCF_036934945.1 of Oncorhynchus masou masou. Classification (NCBI taxonomy): domain Eukaryota; kingdom Metazoa; phylum Chordata; class Actinopteri; order Salmoniformes; family Salmonidae; genus Oncorhynchus; species Oncorhynchus masou. The sequence continues at coordinate 30,899,556 of NC_088227.1, forward strand.
CGGTGATGGTGCCTAGTCAGGGTACAGTAATGAACAGAGCCCCTGCTCTTTTTGCGTTTGTAAAACTCCCTGTTGCTCCATTTAATTTGTCAACATCACTTCTTGAATGTGGTGAATTATTACTTTGAACTTCTATCTGTTCAACAACCCAGTGGGCAAAACCTGGCTAGAAAGTCATCAGACAGTATGACATATTTTTATGACCTCTTATTCTGGTCGCAAACTGTTTGAAAAGGGACAGTTTTCTTTACATATATTTACTGACCAGAATAATCCCTTTTATTCTGACCACCGTATGACCAGCTGGTCATAATGCTGACCACTATATTATGTACTGGTCATAGTTAAGGCCTCATCATAATCTGTTAATGACCACCTGACTACAGCTTATCACCAGTGGTGTAAAGTACTTAAGTAAAAATACATAAAAGTACTACTTAAGTAGTTTTTTGGGGTGTCTGTACTTTACTTTACTATTTATATTTTTGACAACACAACTTTTAGTTTTACTTCACTACATTCCTAAAGAAAATAATGTACTTTTTACTCCACACATTTTCCCTGGCAACCAAAAGAACTTGTTACATTTGGAATGCTTTGCAGGACAGGAAAATGGTCAAATTCACACACTTATCAAGAGGACATCCCTGGTTATCCCTACTGCCTCTGATCTGGAGCGTTGTGGTGAGCCCCAAGCTATCCATACATTTTAAAAACTAAAAAGTGTGCTGTCTGGTTTGCATAATATAAGCAATTTGAAATTATTTATAATTGGACTTTTACCTTTGATACTTAAGTATATTTTTGCAATTACATTTCATTTTGATACTTAAAGTGTATTCGGAAAGAATTCAGACCCCTTGACTTTTTCCACACTTTGTTAGGGTACAGCCCTTAAAAATTATAAAATTGTTTTTTCCCCCTCATCAATAGCCAATAATGACAAAGCAGAAACAGGATTTTAGATTTTTTGCAAATGTATAAAAAAGCAACTGAAATATCAATTTCAGGCCATTTACTCAGTACTTTGTTGACGCACCTTTGGCAGTGATTACAGCCTTGAGTCTTCTTGGGTATGACGCTACAAGCTTGGCACACCTGTATTTGGGGAGTTTCTTCCACTTTTCTCTGCATCTCTCAAGCTCTGTCCAGTTGGATGGGGAGCATTGCTGCTCAGCTATTTTCAGGTCTCTCCAGAGATTTTTTTGTCCATTAAAATAACATCAAATTGATCAGAAATACAGTGTAGACATTGTTAATGTTGTAAATGACTATTGTAACTGGAAACGGCTGATTGTTTATGGAATATCTACATAGGCGTACAGAGGCCCATTATCAGCAACCATCATGCCTGTGTTCCAATGGCACGTTGTGTTAGCTGATCCAAGTTTATCATTTTAAAAGGCTAATTGATCATTAGAAAACCCTTTTGCAATTATGTTAGCACAGCTGAAAACTGTTGTTCTGATTAAAGAAGCAATAAAACTGGACTTATTTAGACTAGAGTATCTGGAACATCAGTGTTTGTGGGTTCGATTACAGGCTCAAATGGCCAGAATCAAAGACCTTTCTTCTGAAATTCGTCAGTCTATTCGTGTTCTGAGAAATGAAGGCTATTCCATGCGAGAGTTTGCCAAGAAACTGAAGATCTTGTACAACGCTGTGTACTACTCTTTCTATTCAGGTTCGAGACGGTTTGTGCTGTACTGTGAATGGAGGAGTGGGAGGCCCCGGTGTACAACTGAGCAAGAGGACAAGTACATTAGAGTGTTTTGAACTGTAGTGTATGTGTCTATCAAATCATTCCTGCAACAAACATTGTTACATGCAAACCTCACTGGCCACGTTGCAAAATATATTTACACACTTTATGTAATAATTTCACCCACATTGCTCGCATGTGAATCGTAGCCAACCGCTAAAATAGAACTTATGTCACGTTCTGACCTTAGTTCCTTTGTTATGTCTTTGTTTCAGTATGGTCAGGGCGTGAGTTGGGTGGGTTGTCTATGTTAGTTTTTCTATAATTTGTGATTTCTGTGTTCGGCCGAGTATGGTTCTCAATCAGAGGCAGCTGTCAATCGTTGTCCCTGATTGAGAATCATACTTAGGTAGCCTGGTTTCACTTTTGAGTTGTGGGTGTTTATTTTCCATGTTAGTGTCGGTGCCCCACGGGACTGTTTCGGTTTGATTTACTTCACGTTTATTGTTTTGTTCAGTGTTCGTTATTCATTAAAAAACATTAACACTTACCACGCTGCGTTTTGGTCCTCCGATCCTTCATACTACTCCTCTTCGTCAGAAGAACAACTTAGTTCTATTTGAGAGGCTCCATATGCTGCAAGTCCTCTCTTGCATATCCGAAAGATACAAACCCACACGAATGCTTGAAAGACAAACAAGGAGAAATTAATTAAAGATAACTAACTTAAAAATGAACACAATTTCCCTTTTATCTGTGGATCCCTTTTATCAAATCAAATTGTATTAGTCACATGTTGCCGAATACAACATTTCACCTTACAGTGAAATGCTTACTTATGAGCCCCTAACCAACATTGCAGTTTTTTAAAAGTATGAATAAGAATGAGAAATAAAAGTAACAATTAATTAAAGAGCAGCAGTAAAATAACAAAAGCGAGACTATAAACAGGGGGTTACCGGTACAGAGTCAATGTGCAGGGGTGCCAGTTAATTGAGGTAATATGTACATGTAGGTAGAGTTATTAAAGTGACTATGCATAGATGATAACAACAGAGAGTAGCATTGGTGTAAAAGAGGGAGAAGGGGGGGTAACGCAAATAGTCTGGGTAAGTGTTCAGGAGTCTTATGGCTTGGGGGTAGAAGCTGTTTAGAAGCCTCTTGGATCTAGACTTGGTGCTCCAGTACAGCTTGCCACGCGGTAGCAGAGAGAACAGTCTATGACTAGGGTGGCTGGTGTCTTTGACAATTTTAAAGGCCTTCCTCTGACACTGCCTGATGTAGAGGTCCTGGATGGCAGAAAGCTTGGCTCCAGTGATGTACTGGGCCATTCACTCTCCCTCCTGTAGTGCTTTGCGGTCGGAGGCCGAGCAGTTGCCATACCAGGCAGTGACACAACCAGTCAGGATGCTCTTGATAGTGCAGCTGTAGAACCTTTTGAGGATCTGAGGACCCATCCTTAGGGGGAATAGGTTTTGTCGTGCCATCTTCACAACTGTCTTGGTGTGCTTGTTAGTTTATTGGTGATGTGGACACCAAGGAACTTGAAGCTCTCAACCTGCTCCACTACAGCCCCGTCAATGAGAATGGGGGCCTGTTCGGTCCTACTTTTCATGTAGTCACAATCAACTCCTTAGTCTTGGTTATGTTGAGGGATAGGTTGTTATTCTGGCACCACCCGGCCAGGTCTCTGACCTCCTTCCAATAGGCTGTCTCATCAATGTCGTTGATCAGGCCTACCACTATTGTGTCATCGGCAAACTTAATGATGGTGTTGGAGTCATGCCTAACCGTGCAGTCATGAGTGAACAGGGAGTACAGGAGGGGACTGAGCACGCATCCCTGAGGGGTCCCTATGTTGAGGAACAGCGTGGCGGATGTGTTGTTGACCACCCGTACCACCTGGGGTCAGACCGTCAGGAAGTACAGGATCCAGTTGCAGAGGGAGGTGTTTTGTCCCAGGGTCCTTAGCTTAGTGATGAGCTTTGTGGGCACTATGGTATTGAACGCAGAGCTGTAGTCAATGAACAGCATTCTCACATTGGTGTGCCTTTTGTCCAGGTGGGAAAGGGCAGTATGGAGAGCGATTGAGATTGCATTGTGGATCTGTTGGGGTGGTATGTGAATTGGAGTGGGTCTAGGGTTTCCGGGATGATGGTGTTGATGAGACCCATGACCAGTCTTTCAAAGCACTTCATGGCTACGAACGTGAGTGCTATGGGGAGGTAGTCATTTAGGCAGGTTTCCTTCGCATTCTCAAATCGTCCAGAACAGCTGGTACTCTCATGCAGGCTTCAGTGTTGCTTGCCTTGAAGCGAACATAAAAGGCATTTAGCTCGTCTGGTAGGCTCGCATCACTGGGCAGCTAGCAGATTGGTTTTAGTTAATAGTTTGCAAGCCCTGCCACATCCGACTATCGTCAGAGCCGGTGATGTTGGATTCAATCTTAGTCCTGTATTGACGCTTTGCCTGTTTGATGCTTTGTCTGAGGGCATAGTGGGATTTCTTCCGCTCCTTGAAAGCTGCAGCTCTAGCCTTTAGCTCGGTGTGGATGTTGCCTGTAACAATTGGCTTCTGTTTGGGATATGTACGTACGGTCACTGTGGGGACAATGTCCTCAATGCACTTATTGATGAAGCCGGTGACTGAGGTAGTTTACTCCTCAATGCCATTGGATGAATCCTGGAACATATTCCAGTCTATGCTAGCGAAACAGTCTTGTAGCATAGCATCTGCGCCATCTGGCACTTCTGTATTGAGCGAGTCACTGGTACTTCCTGTTAATCTGTTAATCTGGTTATAAGACATTCAGAACCAGATTTTAACCAGAAAAACAAGTCTTTATCACGTTGTATGCCCACTGGGAAGAGAGTCTTTGTTTGACGCCCACCGGGGGAGTTGTGAGAAAGGCACGATGACAGAGTCCCCAAGCCCTGTGATTCAAAGCAGCACTTTGATGGCTCAAACACTCTACAATTACCTTTCTCCTCTATAGGAGACGTATTTAGCATAGAGACACCAAGGCTTTTAGGCCCATATGAAGTGGAATGGTTAGGCAGGGCTCCGAGGAGGTGCTGCATGTTTTTTTAGGAATTTACTGGAAATGGGGTAATTTGTACATGGTTCAATGCATGAGGCAACTCAGAATGCTTAGAACTCTGGAGAATCATAGGACAGGCCTGAAAGTTCCACAGCAGGTCTTTAGGGAGGAAGGAAGGTTCTGTCAGTAAAAATAGGTCACCTTGACAGAAAGAACAGGGGGATTTGGGTGGAAAAAAAGTTAACTCGGCACTTGATTTAGTTGGCATCTATGGAGCGAGCTGAGCACCAGTCACTTTGCGCATTACGAGCTGCATTCATTGAGGTATAATAAGAACTAGGACTGCCTCCAAGATGGCTGACCTTTGTTTTCAATGCAATCTATTCACGTTGCGACCATTCCATGGTTGCTGACATCTTTCTTACTGGGATTACTCTGGACAGACAGCAGTATCCCGCGAACATGCCCAGGACTCCCACGGAGCACACCGACAGCTTAAAAGCTTACCGGAACTTCCCCTGGCTTGATGGGGTCTTGACCTCAGAGCATGAATATAACATTTTAATATCTTCGGATGTGAGTGAGGGAAAAAATAAATAGCCTCAGCGACAACTATTTGAATAAATCAATGGAGGTTTTGGGCACAAAGGTGATGACTAAAGTGTCTAATTCAAATAAACTACAGTACCGAAGCAATACTGTAGGTGCAGTCAAAAGGGTGCTTCCAGACCGAAAGCCTGGTCCCTTCTTTGCACTTCTACACCTCATCTGTATGGAAGGCTACGCGCAGTGTCAGGCGAGGCGTATGTGTGTGTGTGCGCAGCTGCTGGATTGAGAGAGAGAGAGAGAGAGAGAGAGAGAGACTCATTGGGATTCAGTAGAGATAACTGACCACTGCAATCAACAGCAAAAACATAGAGATGACCAGTCATATTCCAACATGTCTATTCCCTTTTCTATAGTGAAAGCTATTGCTTTGATTGTAGCCTACATTAGATGATTGGCAGTACAAAGGGCTACTGATGTAACTTTCAGAATTCTCATGGGTCTACAGGGGTCTCAAACGAGAACTATTCATGCAACATTACCCTACTTTTCTGATGCAAAGAGGCAGGAGGAGATGACCACTGCCCCAAAACACCTGCATGCATGTTGCACGTTCTCACACCAGGGCGTCTTTCAATATTGATATCAAAATTTGATGTCTATCCATGTTCTGAGGAGTTCGGGAAATGCCTTCAAAACCGGACACAGTGAGCACTTTTGCCATCAAGTAGGCTAGGGTGGATTGGACACCCTAAACCCTTACCTTAACCATTCAGAATGAGTGCCTTCATGTTTGAACCCTATCCCGTGTTTACGAGAACGTGGATGAACGTCTAATTACACAGGATCTCTGTGGGTGTAATGAACACGATGGGAGACAGGGAGCTGGTTTCAAGCGCAGGGCGCAGCAGGTGTTTATTTGTAAAGGACCACAGGAGGAGGCAGGTAGCTGGGTCCAGGGGCAGGTACGGAGTACCCACACTATTTATTTTGCCCTTAATTTCAACCCTGTTTATAGTATTAATTTTAAAAAACATTGCAATTTCAGTTGCTTTATGCTGTTGGTCTTTAGGGAGAAAGGAAGGGTCTCTCAGTAAAAATAGGTCGCCTCAACAGAAAGATCAGTGGTATTTGGGTGGAAAAACGTTAGAACACAACACCTGATTTAGTTGTGTGGTGTTGATGTTCATTTTTGTGCACAGCCATAGCTTACTTAGCCTGACAGCCAGATCTGCTTTTGAGGGTTGTCTGCACCACAATAAAACTGTGTTAGCCTGCTTTTCTCAAGCACACAGGAACTAAGTCAAATCTTCAAGTCTCAGGCAAGGTTACTTATATTGAACTAAAAGTTTACAGACCTTGATTAAGAAGTTTGGCTTAGTTGGTAGAGCATGGCACATGCAACTTACTTGTATCGTCTTGATTGTGAGTTTGATTCCCAGTGACGCCACCGATACGAAAACATACAAAACGTGACTGAGTCGCTTTGGATAAAAGTGTCCGCTGAATGATAGATATTATTATTATATTAATGAAAACTCAATGAAAACTTTGTTTAAGTGCAGTACTCCATCGGAATCAAAAGCACCGTGGGCACTCTTATGTCAAGGTTCACTGAAACGCTCTGTGATGATGATGATGTTCGGAAAACAATTAACAAACAAATATACAGTACCAGTCAAATGTTTGGACACACCTACTCATTCCAGGGTTTTTCTTTATTTGTACTATTTTCTACATTGTAGAATAATAGAGAAGACATCAAAAATATGTAATAACACATATGGAATAATGTAGTAACCAAAAAAGTGTTAAACAAATCAAAATATACTTTATATTTGAGATTCTTGAAAGTAGCCACCCTTTGCCTTGATGACAGCTTTACACACTCTTGTTAATATGTGGAATTTCTTTCCTTCTTGGGTTTGAGCCAATCAGTTGGGTTGTGACAAGGTAGGGAGGGTATACAGAAGATGGACTAAGTCCATATCATGCCAAGAAAAGCTCAAATATGCCAAGGGAAATGACAGACCATCATTACTTCAAGACAGGTCAGTCAATTCAAGAACTTTGAAAGTTTCTTCAAGTGCAATCACAAAAACCATCAAGCGCTATGATGAGCGCTTTGCCACCTTCTCCTCCCTCCTGAATCCTCCTCCCCCTCCCCCCCCTCCTCCCTCTCTGCAGATGACTTCGTCAACCATTTTGAAAAGAAGGTCGACGACATCCGATCCTCGTTTGCTAAGTCAAACGACACCGCTGGTTCTGCTCACACTGCCCTACCCTGTGCTCTGACCTCTTTCTCCCCTCTCTCTCCAGATGAAATCTCGCTTCTTGTGACGGCCGGCCGCCCAACAACCTGCCCGCTTGACCCTATCCCCTCCTCTCTTCTCCAGACCATTTCCGGAGACCTTCTCCCTTACCTCACCTCGCTCATCAACTCATCCCTGACCGCTGGCTACGTCCCTTCCGTCTTCAAGAGAGCGAGAGTTGCACCCCTTCTGAAAAAACCTACACTCGATCCCTCCGATGTCAACAACTACAGACCAGTATCCCTTCTTTCTTTTCTCTCCAAAACTCTTGAACGTGCCGTCCTTGGCCAGCTCTCCCGCTATCTCTCTCAGAATGACCTTCTTGATCCAAATCAGTCAGGTTTCAAGACTAGTCATTCAACTGAGACTGCTCTTCTCTGTATCACGGAGGCGCTCCGCACTGCTAAAGCTAACTCTCTCTCCTCTGCTCTCATCCTTCTAGACCTATCGGCTGCCTTCGACACTGTGAACCATCAGATCCTCCTCTCCACCCTCTCCGAGTTGGGCATCTCCGGCGCGGCCCACGCTTGGATTGCGTCCTACCTGACAGGTCGCTCCTACCAGGTGGCGTGGCGAGAATCTGTCTCCTCGCCACGCGCTCTCACCACTGGTGTCCCCCAGGGCTCTGTTCTAGGCCCTCTCCTATTCTCGCTATACACCAAGTCACTTGGCTCTGTCATAACCTCACATGGTCTCTCCTATCATTGCTATGCAGACGACACACAATTAATCTTCTCCTTTCCCCCTTCTGATGACCAGGTGGCGAATCGCATCTCTGCATGTCTGGCAGACATATCAGTGTGGATGACGGATCACCACCTCAAGCTGAACCTCGGCAAGACGGAGCTGCTCTTCCTCCCGGGGAAGGACTGCCCGTTCCATGATCTCGCCATCACGGTTGACAACTCCATTGTTTCCTCCTCCCAGAGCGCTAAGAACCTTGGCGTGATCCTGGACAACACCCTGTCGTTCTCAACTAACATCAAGGCGGTGGCCCGTTCCTGTAGGTTCATGCTCTACAACATCCGCAGAGTACGCCCCTGCCTCACACAGGAAGCGGCGCAGGTCCTAATCCAGGCACTTGTCATCTCCCGTCTGGATTACTGCAACTCGCTGTTGGCTGGGCTCCCTGCCTGTGCCATCAAACCCCTACAACTCATCCAGAACGCCGCAGCCCGTCTGGTGTTCAACCTTCCCAAGTTCTCTCACGTCACCCCGCTCCTCCGCTCTCTCCACTGGCTTCCAGTTGAAGCTCGCATCCGCTACAAGACCATGGTGCTTGCCTACGGAGCTGTGGGGGAACGGCACCGCAGTACCTCCAGGCTCTGATCAGGCCCTACACCCAAACAAGGGCACTGCGTTCATCCACCTCTGGCCTGCTCGCCTCCCTACCACTGAGGAAGTACAGTTCCCGCTCAGCCCAGTCAAAACTGTTCGCTGCTCTGGCCCCCAATGGTGGAACAAACTCCCTCACGACGCCAGGACAGCGGAGTCAATCACCACCTTCCGGAGACACCTGAAACCCCACCTCTTCAAGGAATACCTAGGATAGGATAAGTAATCCTTCTCACCCCCTCCCCCTTAATGATTTAGATGCACTATTGTAAAGTGGCTGTTCCACTGGATGTCAGAAGGTGAATTCACCAATTTGTAAGTCGCTCTGGATAAGAGCGTCTGCTAAATGACTTAAATGTAAATGATGTAAATGATGAAACTGGCTCTCATGAGGACCACCAAAGGAAAGGAAGACCCAGAGTTACCTTTGCTGTAGAGGATACATTCATTAGAGTTAACTGCACCTCAGATTGTAGCCCAAATAAATGCTTCACAGAGTTCAAGTAACAGATACATCTCAACATCAATTGTTCAGAGGAGACTGCGTGAATCAGGCCTTCATGGTCCAATTGCTGCAAAGAAACCACTACTAAAAGACGCCAATAAGAAGAATAGACTTGCTTGGGCCAAGAAACACGAGCTTTGGTCTGATGAGTCCAAATTTGAGATTTTTGGTTCCAACCGCCATGTCTTTGTGAGACGCAGAGTAGGTGAAAGGATGATCTCCACATGTGTGTTTCCCACCGTGAAGCATGGAGGAGGAGGTGTGATGTGATGTGTGGAGGTGCTTTGCTGGTGACACTGTCTGTGATTTATTTAGAATTCAAGGCACACTTAACCTCTTGATAGTACCCATCCCGGATCCGGTATCGTGAATACAGCCTCAGGCTCATTACCATAACGCAATGTTAACGATTTATGAAAATCGCAAATGAAATTAAATAAATGTGCTCGCTCTCAAGCTTAGCCTTTTCTTAACAACACTGTCATCTCAGATTTTCAAAATATGCTTTTGAACCATAGCAAATCAAGCATTTGTGTAAGAGTATTGATAGCTAGCGTAGCATTTAGCGCAGCATTTAGCGGGCAACATTTTCACAAAAACCAGAAAAGCATTCAAATAAAATGATTTACCTTTGAAGAACTTCGGATGTTTTCAATGAGGCGACTCTCAGTTACATAGCAAATGTTCAGTTTTTCCTGAAAGATTCTTTGTGTAGGAGAAATCGCTCCGTTTTGTACATCACTTTTGGCTACCAAAACAAACCGAAAATTCAGTCACCAAAATGCCAAACTTTTTTCCAAATTGACTCCATAATATCGACTGAAACATGGCAAACGTTGTTTAGAATCAATCCTCAAGGTGTTTTTCACATATCTCTTCATTGATATATCATTCATGGAAGCCTGCTTTCTTCTCTGGATCACATGGTAAAATACTTGCAGCTGAGGTTTGCGCACCAATTTCGGCGCAGGACACCGGGCGGACACCTGGTAAATGTGGTCTCTTATGGTCAATCTTCCAATGATATGCCGACAAATACGTCACAATGCTGCAGACACCTTGGAGAAACGGCAGAAATTGTGGGCTCATTCCTGTCGCATTCACAGCCATATAAGGAGTCATTGGAAAACACAGCTTCAAAAATGTTGCTCATTTCCTGTTTGAAGTTTCATCTTGGTTTCGCCTGTAGCATCAGTTCTGGGGCACTCACAGATAATATCTTTGCAGTTTTGGAAACGTGTTTTCTTTCCAAAGCTGTCAATTATATGCATAGTCGAGCATCTTTTTGTGACAAAATATTGCGCTTAAAACGGGCACGTTTTTTTATCCAATAATGAAATAGCGCCCCCATAGATTCAAGAGTTAACCACAGCATTCTGCAGTAATACGCCATCCCACCTGGCTTGCGGCTTGGTGGGGCTATCATTTGATTTTCAACAGGACAATGAACCAACACACCTCCAGGTTGTGTAAGGGCTATTTGACCAAGACGGAGAGTGGTGGAGGGCTGCATCAGATGACCTGGCCTCCACAATCACCTGACCTCAATCCAATTGAGATGGTTTGGGATGAGTCGGACCGTAGAGTGAAGGAAAAGCAGTCAACAAGTGCTCATCATATGTGGGAACTCCTTCAAGACTTTTGGAAAACCATTCCAGGTGAAGCTGGTTGAGAGAATGCCTAGAGTGTGCAAAGCTGCCATCAAGGCAAATTGGTGGCTACTTTGACGAATCTAAAATATATTTAAATGTTTTAACACTTTTGGTTACTGCATGATTCCATATGTGTTATTTAATCATTTTGATGTTTTCACTATTATTCTACAATGTAGAAAATAGTAAAATAAAGAAAAACCCTTGAATGAGTAGGTGTGTGCAAACTTTGGATTGGTACTGTACATTCATTGCCTGACTACACAGGCTCCTTGCTCCGGCCTAACACTACGCCACTCTGACGGATGGTGGTTTCTTCTCTGCAATGAGTCTGGATTTGAGTTCCACACCGACCTTTTTCCAAATGCGAACACATTGGGGCTGTCTGATTTGTCCAGAAACTGATGGGATGGGCCAGAGCCAGAACACACGTGGCTTTGATGCTTTGATTGGTTAGAGATGATTCAATTGCTGATGACTTTGATTTGTACGACACCTCTTATTTTGATGTCACCTCAAACGACTTCAAAGATTAGTGTGAGTTGTCAGGCTACTACTTTCAGGCTATGCATTTGTATTCTATGCTCTCACCACTGAGTGTGCTAGCATCACTGGCAGCCCTCATACTTACCTTTTGTTTTCCCCCATGCTGCGAGACTGAGAGGCATGCCTGTGCCTGACTTTAGAAACTAAAAACTAAAGGTGGTTATGATAGGCTTGACGTGTGTGTCTTTTCTACAAATGTTACCCCGACACACACACTCTCTCTCCCTCTATCTCTTCCTCTCTCTCTCTCCATCCCCTGATAGCTGTTCAGTCACCCCCTTTCTCACTCTTTCTCTCCCCGATATCAGTCGCTAACCCCTCTGCCCCCCCCCCCCACCCCCTCCCCTCCATCTCTCCAACCTGGTAAGCGTTTCAGACACACTCAGTATTCATGTCAGCAGCATTTACTCACATAACCATGTTGAAAAGAGGTAGGTTGAGGTAGAATGATGTGCAGTGGTTCATGGCAGTTGGTACCAAGATGCCGACAGAATCCAGGTCAGTAGACCCCTTTGTGATAGCCCCACTGAGATATGGGCTTGGTCTCCGAGGCAGGCTGAATTGTCAATGGATTCAATAAGTCGTTGAAACAAGTGGCAGACCAACTTGGAGGCAATATAGTGCAAAGTTTTCGGTACAGTCGAAGTTACACTTGTCTCTGCAGACTCCTGTGAAGTGTTGAGAAGGGTTGTAGCAGAAACTGTGATATGATATCCACATTAATCATGGTACTAAATTATCACAAAATAATGACAACTTCTTTAATTCATATGATGTCAATAATCCATTAGTTAAGCCCAGACTAATGCGTTCATGAAGCCAAGGGCCTACTGAAGTGGTAAGATAACAACAACACCTGAATATGGGGTGACCTGTTGATTCATTACATCCCAAGTGTTTCAGTTTGACTCAGCAGATTGATTTTGTCCCATGTGATTCAGTTTGACTCAGCAGACTGATTCTGTCCCATGTGATTCAGTTTGACTCAGCAGATTTATTCTGTCTCGTGATTTGATCAGCTTAGTATGGCAGATTTATTCAAGTTGCAAAAGAGATAATTTATGAGGTCAAATATTATTTTGTGGAGGAAATGACTGTAGCCCTACTGTATCAGAAATCTAAATTCAGACACTGCAGGAATAAAGTTCACCTCAAATGTCGACAAGACTGTCTTGTAACAACAATAAAAATTGAATAACTTACTGTTGTACTTGCCTTTCTTGCACTTTCACTGGTCTTATCTTACTTGCTTTATTGAGGAAAGTTCCTACTTGCAATGACTGTTATATGTGGTTGTTTTATCTATCTTTGTTGAATGCAGTGACTGTAAGTCGCTCTGGATAAGAGTGTCTGCTAAATAACCAAAATGTAAATGTAATATTTTTCTGAGTAATATGTTTTGCTAGCCAGTCTTTATACTATTCTACAGTGGAAAGACTCCCATCATAGGACAGACAGGTTAGGTCAACAGTTAGCCTGCCTCCCAACGCTGTCCTTGACTGCTCTGTTACAGGGGAAATAAATCTACTGCATCTCTCATTCAGAACACACCACCTTCCTCTAGTGAAGACAGGCAGTAAATTAGATTAGTGAACAACTCCACTTTAAATTGCAAATAGCTTAGAGCTGCAGAGTAAATGGAAATCCTCGTTGGTAGCCTAGTCTTTGTTTAAAAGTAAACTTTTAAAACTTTAAACCGTCAGTCGTCGTATCTGGGCAAGCACTGGTTGCATTTTGAGTAAATTACATACAATATTTTGTCTGAAGCAAACAATTCCTTAAACCCATTCCTGATGTTTGTTTGTGTATCTGTGCGAAATGTCAGAATTGATGTCGATAATTGGGTCTTTGGGTAAAAAAAAACTGAAAACCCTAGATCAGTGATATTTGTTTGCGTAGTAATTATTTGTAATTTTCACGGCAGACATTGTGTGTGATTCTGCGTGAATGGTGTGAATGTGAAAATGAGCTATTTTCTAAAGCCTTAATGCGGCCAGCAGCAATAGCAGAAAGCAAAGAAGCATGGGGTAACGCAGTGTATGTGGATTAGGATCAGGACAGAGCTTTCCATAGATATACATATTGTACACCCTTTGAGATATAAAATAAAGGCCCACAAACACTTTCAGCTGAGCTGTGAGCAAAAACATGAATTATTTATGAAGGATGAATATTGCATATTGGTCAGAAAAATCTTGTTTTGTCTGCATCATATGCCAACAAGATTAGATTTACATGACTAGATATTTACCTCCGTAGAGCAAATAATTCTAATTAGCCCGCAATATATACTCTGGACTTGGTACTACGGAAGTGATCTGAGTTAAACTAGCTCAAACCCCGAGGAGAATCTGGGAAAACTGCTGTGACTATACATCTGTAGGATGGATATATTGTTTAGACTGGATATTTAATTGGTGAATGTTGTTTGGGGTATTGTGCACAATGTATTTAAATGTAATATACTGTTATGTTTAGCCTGACACCACCAATAAAGTTCCCTCAGGAAAAAGGTATTCTAAAGCCAGATTCGAAAGTACAACAATTGTTTATCTTCTAGATAGATCACCAACACCACCAACACAATCTCACACTCAATTTGTGCAAATATTTACGAAAGTATTTAATCAGATGTTGTGTGTTTTTGTGCATTTTTGTGTGGCTTAATTCACGTGAAAGTAACCCCCCCTAAAAAAAAAAAATTCTACTTAATTCCTAGGAAAAGACAACACAAAATTGTGCTAATTTATTAATGGGAAGAAAAACTATTTGGAGGTCAAAATTCAGAAACATCTTTTGAAAGTTATTGGAGCAAATGCATTTTTGTCAATGGTGTTCTACAATGACTTTTTGTGTCCCACATTTATTTATATAAACAAACAAACATCTAATAATTAAATGATTTGTCTACCCATATGCTGTGGATCAATGTCAGGTTATTTGATATATAACTTCAGTAACAAAAGTGCACCATGGTTGTAGAATGTGTTTGTTTTTGGTCCACACTGGTATGTTAACTTATGGAAATTGGACAGTCACAGAGGATGTTTGTACTGAATAACTGGTCAGAGAATAGCACTTTCCATTCAGCTTCAGGCAACTTTGATGTAAGGCTTGGTCACACCTGTAGTGATCACTTCTATCTGTCACGCCCATTGTTGCTTATCCATTGTTCACTAGATATATCATTGTTCACGAGATATATCAATCAATCAATTACACTCAACACAATGTTGAACAACAGAATGCTTCCTACCAAATCAATTCTAATTTTATTTGTGACATACATATGGTTAGCAGATAATGTGAGTGTAGTGAAATGCTTGTGCTTCTAGTTCCGACAATGCAGTATTATCTAATAAGTAATCTAACAAATTCACAACAAATGTAGGGATGATGAAGAATATGTACATATAAATATATGGATGAGCGATGGCCGTGCGACATAGGCAACATGCAGTAGATGGTATAGAATACAGCATACAGTGGGGCAAAAAAGTATTTAGTCAGCCACCAATTGTGCAAGTTCTCCCACTTAAAAAGATGAGAGAGGCCTGTAATTGTCATCATAGGTACACTTCAACTATGACAGACAAAATGAGAAGAAAAAAAATCCAGAAAATCACATTATAGGATTTTTAATGAATTTATTTGCAAATTATGGTGGAAAATAAGTATTTGGTCACCTACAAACAAGTAAGATTTCTGACTCTCACAGACCTGTAAGTTCTTTAAGAGGCTTCCCTGTCCTCCACTCGTTAACTGTATTAATGGCACCTGTTTGAACCTGTTATCAGTATAAAAGACACCTGTCCACAACCTCAAAGAGTCACACTCCAAACTCCACTATGGCCAAGACCAAAGAGCTGTCAAAGGACACCAGAAACAAAATTGTAGCCCTGCACCAGGCTGGGAAGACTGAATCTGCAATAGGTAAGAAGCTTGGTTTGAAGAAATCAACTGTGGGAGCAATTATTAGGAAATGGAAGACATACAAGACCACTGATAATCTCCCTCGATCTGGGGCTCCACGCAAGATCTCACCCCGTGGGGTCAAAATGATCACAAGAACGGTGAGCAAACATCACAGAACCATGAGGGGGGACCTAGTGAATGACCTGCAGAGAGCTGGGACCAAAGTAACAAAGCCTACCATCAGTAACACACTACGCCGCCAGGGACTCAAATCCTGCAGTGCCAGACGTGTCCCCCTGCTTAAGCCAGTACATGTCCAGGCCCGTCTGAAGTTTGCTAGAGAGCATTTAGATGATCCAGAAGAAGATTGGGAGAATGTCATATGGTCAGATGAAACCAAAATATAACTTTTTGGTAGAAACTCAACTCGTCGTGTTTGGAGGACAAAGAATGCTGAGTTTCATCCAAAGAATACCATACCTACTGTGAAGCATGGGGGTGGAAACATCATGCTTTGGGGCTGTTGTTTTGCAAAGGGACCAGGACGACTGATCCGTGTAAAGGAAAGAATGAATGGGGCCATGTATCGTGAGATTTTGAGTGAAAACCTCCTTCCATCAGCAAGGGGATTGAAGATGAAACGTGTCTTTCAGCAAGACAATGATCCCAAACACACCGCCCGGGCAACAAAGGAGTGGCTTCGTAAGAAGCATTTCAAGGTCCTGGAGTGGCCTAGCCAGTCTCCAGATCTCAAACCCATAGAACATCTTTGGAGGGAGTTGAAAGTCCGTGTTGCCCAGCAACAGCCCCAAAACATCACTGCTCTAGAGGAGATCTGCATGGAGGAATGGGCCAAAATACCAGCAACAGTGTGTGAAAGCCTTGTGAAGACTTACAGAAAACATTTGACCTCTGTCATTGCCAACAAAGGGTATATAACAAAGTATTGAGATTAACTTTTGTTATTGACCAACTACTTATTTTCCACCATAATTTGCAAATAAATTAATAAAAAAATCCTACAATGTGATTTTCTGGCTGGTGCACCTTCTTCACCACACTGTCTGTGTGGGTGGACTATTTCAGTTTGTCCATAATGTGTATGCCGAGGAACTTAAAAATATCAACCTTCTCCACTACTGTCCTGTCGATGTGGATGGGAGGGTGCTCCCTCTACTGTTTCCTGAAGTTCACTATAATGTCCTTTTTTTGTTGGTGTTGAGTGAGAGGTTATTTTCCTGACACCAAACTCTGAGGGCCCTCACCTCCTTCCTGTAGGCCGTCTCGTCATTGTTGGTAATCAAGCCTATCACTATAGTGTCATCTGCAAACTTGAGGATTGAGTTGGAAACACATATGTCCACGCAGTCATTTTTTAAAGTGTTTTATGTTATTTCACCTTTATTTAACCAGGTAGACTAGTTGAGAACAAGTTCTCATTTACAACTGCGACATGGCCAAGATAAAGCAAAGCAGTGTGACACAAACAACAACACAGAGTTACACATGGAATAAACAAACGTACAGTCAATAACAAAATAGAAATGTCTATATACAATGGGTGCAAATGAGGTAAGGAAATAAATAGGCCATGGTGGCGAAGTAATTACAATTTAGCATTTAAATACTGGAGTGATAGATGTGCAGCAGATGAATGTGCAAGTAGAGATACTGGACTGGAAAGGAGAAGCAAAAAAAATAACAATATGAGGATGAGGTAGTTGGAGGGGTATTTACAGATGGGCTATGTACATGTGCAATGATCTGTAAGCTGCTCTGACAGCTGATGCTTAAAGTTAGTGAGGGAGACATGAGTCTCCAGCTTCAGTGATTTTTGCAATTCGTTCCAGTCATTGGCATCAGAGAACTGGAAGGAAAGGCGGCCAAAGGAGGAATTGGTTCTGGGGGTGACCAGTGAAATATACCTGCTGGAGTGCGTGCTATGGGTGGGTGCTGCTATGGTGACCAGTGAGCTGAGATAAGGCGGGGCTTTTCCTAGCAAAGACTTACAGATGACCTGGAGCCAGTGGGCTTGGCGACGAATATGAAGCGAGGGCCAGCCAACGAGAGCATACAGGTCGCAGTGGTGGGTAGTATATGTGGCTTTGGTGACAAAACGGATGGCACTGTGATAGACTGCATCCAATTTGCTGAGTAGAGTGTTTGAGGCTATTTTGAAAATGACATCGCCAAAGTCAAGGATCGGTAGGATAGTCAGTTTTACGAGGGTATGTTTGGCAGCATGAGTGTTTGTTGCAAAATATGAAGCCGATTCTATATTTAATTTTGGATTGGAGATGCTTAATGTGAGTCTGGAAAGAGAGTTTACAGTCTAACCAGACACCTAGGTATTTGTAGTTTTTCACTTATTCTAAGTCAGAACCGTCCAGAGTAATGATGCTGCACGGGCGGGCAGGTGGGGGCAGTGATCGGTTGAAGAGCATCCATTTAATTTTACTTGCATTTAAGAGCAGTTGGAGGCCACGGAAGGAGAGTTGTATGGCATTGAAGCTCGTATGGAGGTTAGTTAACTTTTTATGGCTGCAGGGGCAGTATTGAGTAGCTTGGGTGAAAGGTGCCCATATCAAACGGCCTGCTCCTCAGTCATAGTTGCTAATATATGCATATTATTATTAGTATTGGATAGAACACACCCTAAAGTTTCTAAAACTGTTTGAATGATGTCTGTGAGTATAACATAACACAACTCAGGCAAAATCCTGAGTTGAAATCGAATCAGGAAGTCAGAAATCTGAGTTTGTATGTATTCACCAGAGTCCCCAATGAAATCCCCTTGATATATGAATGATGTTGCACTGCCTAGGGGTTCCACTAGATGTCAACCATCAATATAAATTATAATGAGGCTTCTATGTTGTTGTGGGAGTGAATGAGAGCAGAATATATCAGATGTCCATCAAGCAGCCATTTTGTGACTGAGCTTTTTACTCATGGTAGTCACTTGCCTTCCATTGCTCACGTAAACAAGAAGGAATACTCCGGTTGGAAATGTATTGAAGCTATATGTTAAAAACATCCTAATGATTGATTCTGTACTTAGTTTGAAATATTTCTTCCACCGGTAATATCACTTTTTGAAGTTTTTGTCCGATATAACGCTGACCAGAATTAGCATTTGGATGTGTATACCAAACGCGCTAAAAAAAGAAGGTATTTGGACATAAATAACGGACATTTTTTAACAAAACAAACATTTATTGTGGACCTGGGATTCCTGGAGGGCTTTCTGATGTAGATCATCAAAGGTAAGGGAATATTCTTGTTTACGTTGACGCCATCTTTGCGGCTGTGGTGTTTTTGCTTTTGAGTGCCGTCTCAGATTATTGCATGCGTTTATTTTTCCGTAAAGTTTTTTTGAAATCTGATACAGCGGTTGCATTAAGGACAGGTATATCTATAATTCCATGTGTATAACTTGTATTATCATCTACTTTTATGATGAGTATTTCTGTTGAATGCTGTGGCTATGCAAACTCACTTGATATTTTTGGAACTAGTGAATCTAACGCGCCAATGTAAACTCAGATTTTTTTATATAAATATGAACTTTATCACACAAAACATGCATGTATTGTCTAACATGAAGTCCTATGTGTGTCATCTGATGAAGATAATTCAAGGTTAGTGATTAATTTTATCTTTATTTCTGGTTTTTGTGAATGCTATATTTTGCTAGAAAATGGCTGTGCTTATTGTGGTTCAATGGAGACTTAACAGAATCGTTTGTAGTGCTTTCGCTGAAAAGCATATTTGAAATTGGACACTTTGGTGGGATTAACAACGAGAATAGCTTTAAAATGATATAAGACACATGTATGTTTTAGGAATTGTAATTATAAGATTTCTGTGGTTTGAATTTGGCGCCCTCTTTCACGGGTAGTTGTCATATCGATTCCGGTATTATCTTTGAATGCATTTCTTTGATTGTTTGTTTTTTACATGTAAACCCCCCTCACAAAAAAATGTTTTTTACTAAAATAAGTAAAAAGTTGGTCACAAAAGTAATTACTGAGTGGGCGTATGTAACTGTAAAACATAATTACTCTTTAACATGTTGACAGAACGGCAGTGAGTTAATAAAAGAACACTTGACTGCAACTTTAGTAAAATTGCTCATTAGTTTAGTCTACTTCGCTGTAACGGGTTTCTTCTACTTCCTTCTCTGACAAAGAGGTGGAATAAGGATCGGACCAAAATGCAGCGTGATTCGTTCGATACATCTTTAATGATGAAAAAACACGAACAATACAAAACAACAAACGTCGAAAACCGAAACAGCCCTGACTGGTGTAACAAACACAGAGACAGGAACAATCACCCACAAACACACAGTGAAACCCAGGCTACCTAAATATGGTTCCCAATCAGAGACAACGATAATCACCTGACTCTGATTGAGAACCGCCTCAGGCAGCCATAGACTAATCTATACACCCCACACAACCCCAAGACGAAACACACTACAAATAAACCCATGTCACACCCTGGCCTGACTCAATAAATGAAGATAATAAATATAGACCAGGGCGTGACATTCGCAGCACTTTTCAGCCCTTTCTCTCGGTTTTCACTCAACCTCAACCATACACTATTCAAGTGACGCAGCAAGTAGCCTTGTCATTTTTTAATTTGTAGGATTTTTGAATGCTCTTCAATGGGCAAAAACGTGGCACAATGGTCTTCAGCGCAAAAACATAATGGAAGCATTTAATGAATTTGATGATATAATCATCAAGCCCATTGAAAAGATCAGAGAGATACACACAGAAGTATGACGTAGTGTATGAATTCATCACTTGCACAGGGTATTGTGATGTGTGCACATCCTCAGCTGACTCTACGGAGATCTGACTAGTCGTCTGATTGAGCTGGTGAGTTCTGACATATCCATATGGACAGTGGTTCCAGTGAAAGGAGGAGTGGGTTTGAGGAACTGAACAAGGTCTCAGAGTTTAGAGTAAGTGAAAGCTGAAGTCTTTAGGTAAGAGTTTGCCACATGCATATATGTCAAACGGCATAGCATCCAGCCAGCCTACAGCTCCAAGGATCATCTCTATAACTCTATGACACACTGCAGAGAGATAGCATCCCCTAAGGCTCTGCCTCACTAGATAGATTAGATATACGGCGATTCTTGGCGCCCGTCTCTCCCCTGAGGCGAGCCTGTGTATGATAGAGGTGGAACTGGAAAATAGACTGCATCAAGTATGTTCATAAAAAAATCTGTAACACCAGCAATGAAAAATATTTGTAAAAATGTGAAAATGTTAATTGCATATTAATTAGTATGTATCTAAAATACTATACCTACATGGTAAAGGATAACTGCAACATCACAATACGTAAGCCAGTAACTCCAGTAGGTGCGGTACAATATTTCATCCTACCTATTAACTAAAAAGTGGAATTTTATGTGTGGGTTAATCCTGATGGTGTTTCATTGTTTACAGAGCTACTGAAAAGCATTGTTAGTTTTAAAACCAGGCTTAAGACCCACCTGTTTTGAGAGGCTTTTGAAGTGTAGGCCTAACGGTATCCGGATATACAGTGGTTCGTCCTTTAAAAGTTGCAGCGTACTGCAGCACAGCTTGCATGGTGCCGCAGAATTCTATGACACATTATTTTAGTGTCAGCCATTGTAACCATTAAAGCTAGTTAGTGCTAGTTTGACCACCAGAGTGCATCTTTGAGAAGCATTTGATAGCCTTCAATAATGACTGTACTAGAGAATTTAAAACCTTTTTTGTAAGAACATAGTAAATGGGACTGATTAAGAAATTTTGCTTAATTAATTTGATTATTATTATGGTGTTTCTTTCCCAAGAAAAACTAAAAACCCTCAGGCTTTCCGTTAGGATGGAACGGAAAATATGGCGCTGTACAACGTGACAGTGAGTAGGCTACAGTACGAAGAGCATAACATTTCCACACAGTAATTGTATAATTGTAGTCTAACCAATACCCAGCGGAGATTCAGTGAAAAATAAAAATATCATTGATTTATCAAGACCCCATCGATTACAGTGGCCTATGATAGAAACTGTAGATCAATTAAGAATTAAAAGTGACTCCAACACATAAATGCTGTACACACATTTTAAGAATCTAGCAAAACTAACCGCTTACTTGGCAACCATGAGGTTTTTTCGGTGTGGCCCATTGTCCAGCCCTTTGTCCACTGATCTTCATGGATGGTTGTCGGAATGGTTTTATGCTCTGCAAAAACAAATTAACATTTTTAGTACACAACAATTATGACTACCAGTTTTGGTGATCCTCTCAGCTCCGGCTCATTTTCAAGTCCTCTCGTGGTTACGGTCCTAACCCTGGAACGGGTAGCACCACAGAAAGAAGCTGGCATGATGAAAACAATTTCCTTTTTGTCTGTTCTCTTTGGTTGCAATGTATTTTTTAAATAGATAAACAGCTCATTATTAGAAACATTGTTTAGGTTTGAAAGTGCAGACTGTAACTAAGAACAGTGGGAACATTTCCCTAGTCAGCGCCATTTTTAGTGCAATGCACCTTAAACTGTTGCTCTGTGCTACCCAGTGGGGCGGGGTGGGGGTCCACCCCCCTCCCCCTTCCTCCTCCTCCTTTTACCATGGCTCTGCAGCCCATTCCGTGCCCCCTGCCCTCGTGCCTTGGAAATCGCTTCGCTCACCGCTATTTCAGTGGATACAGCTGGAGAACTGCTAGGCAATCCAATTGTGCGCCAATTGGGAGTCATGACCAATATGACCAATATATATTGTCCTGCTAATATCAGGGTTAATAATATATGTCAGAATATCCAAGGAGCTTTTATATCATTCTAAATTAATTCTAATAATAATAGCTTTGTTTAAAAAATAACAATATTTTGGAGATGATTTTGTTTTCAAAAATTATAAAATGAGTGAGAAAAAGGCCATACTTGAACATGGGGTGAGACATTGTTACTAATTTGTAAATAAAGCCAGTTTGGTATTTAGAATGATTTATTTCTGTTTTTAGGGGGAGAGAAACCAAAAAACCTACAGTCATCTCATGGGTCTCCCAGTCAAGGCCAGCACAGGTATTGAACCAGTATCTGTAGCAACACAGTTTGAATGGCAATGCAGTGTCTTAGATGCTGCACCACTCTGACGCTGTACAACATGACAGGTCGGGAATAGGTTACAGTCCCATGGAATAGGTTACAGTCCCAAATAATCCTAACATTTTCACACCCTAATTGTAGTCTAAGTTTCTCTTAGAATAAAAACCTTTGTAACAAAAGTTTTAGTAAGTAATACTAAAGTTAAGCACAATTATCAGTTTCTGTTTATGTCGCCCACAGTTAGGGACACTGTAGCGCCTTGGGAACCAAAAGTATAATAAGTGCTCTAACTCCCCCTTGCACTGGTCTGGAGCAATGAAGTAGTGACGCAGGGTAACGTACTAAACCACAAATTACCTCTAACTCAGAATAATCACAAAACTTTTTGTGGAGCAACCACTGTATAGGTTCGGTTTGCTCCTAGCAGAACTCGGTTAGGCGAAGCAAATGTCTGTGTTCGTACACTCCCTACAGACCTTCACTTGACAAAGAAGAAAAAATGGCAATATTGCTGTTGTTTGTCCCTCTTGAGCCACTGTATTAACAACATAGCCAAAAAACTCTCTCAAAATAGTCAATGTATCAAAGACAAATCAATAAATCTGTAATTCATTTAGAAGTTATTTGCTGAGGAGGTATTAGTCGCACAATATTACATCTAACTAAGATGTTTGGTACAGTGTTTCTCAAGAGTATATTTTTTGGCATGGAAACTAGTCGACTACCGTTAAATGTCAAAAACTTAATGTCCCCACTTCTACTAGGAATAGTACTGTTGACCAATCATCGACAAAGCAACTTCAGCTACCAAACTTTGACTTGCCTCAAGAAAAAATGTGTGTACGAACAGCTGAAAAAACCCCTGAGGAAGACAAAAACAGCCAAAAACGTCACAATGTAATCATAATATATGCGCAAACTGTTTTGACTGGGAAGCATACAGTAAGCTTAATGCTGTACATGTATTAGCTGGCTTCTGTCTTTGTCTTTATGTGCCGTACTGTGGTTTTATTGATTTTATGTTTATTTCTTATTGTGGCACTTTAGGTTTTATTATTAGTCAGAAAGTGGGTGTACACCTGGGTATAGTTTCACCTATATTAATCTCTGTTCTCTTAATATTTGAAAGTGTAACGGCTCTCATCGGAAGAAGAGGAATCATCGGACCAAAATTAAGCAGGGTACGTGTTCATCTTTATTAATTGCACTGAACACTGAATAAACAAAACAACAAAAAGGAAAACCGAAACAGTCCTGTAAGGTTTTGTAAGTCGCTCTGGATAAGAGCGTCTGCTAAATGACTTAAATGTAAATGTAATGTAAATGAATAACACTAAACAGAAATTACAAGACAGGCTACCCAAGTATGATTCCCAATCAGAGACAACGAAAGACAGCTGTCCCTGATTGAGACCCATACCTGGCCGAAACATAGAAATGCAAAAACCTAGACATACAAACATAGAATGCCCACCCAAATCACACCCTGACCAAACAAAAAAGGAACATACAAAGTAATCTACGGTCAGGGCGTGTCAGAAAGCACAGACAGCGACAGAAGCCTTGGCCTTAGTTTAAACCTACAGCCCTGAACTCAAAGTCATGATCGATATCTTTGAATTCTAATCATCTCTGGCAAACGCTCTGATTTATTCACTGTATTTGTGGGTCATAGCGGGTTATAACTCTACCTTCATCTTGACTCATACATTGATGTCAGTACGATATTTGGGTGATGTTTTTGTAATGTGCAGAATGTCCCAAGTAAGACTTTGAATATGCATGGCAAACTCCTCATATATATATTTTTTAATTCAAATGTTCTTCTTTTGCCGTAGGTAAAAGGTTATGCCAGGTGCAAACTACAATATGTGCCCACAGAGAGCAACCTGGAAAAGAAGAGAAAAGAAAAACCATTTCAAAGGGAAAACAGGGAACAGATTGAAAAGCCCATGGTTTACCCCTCAACTGGGGCAGAGAGAGCACAAAATGGAAAGGCCAACAGTAGAGTAGAGCTGTGTGTGTGTGTGTGTGTGTGTGTGTGTGTGTGTGTGTGTGTGTGTGTGTGTGTGTGTGTGTGTACGGGTGTGATGTTCAAAGCCATATTTAATCAGTCCAATACTTTCAAAGACTGCCACAACAGAACGGGATGTTGGTTGAAAATGAGGGCATGACAGAGTGTGATGGTGCAAGACAAACAACATTTATCAACAAGAGGATAAAAGAATCATGGGGTGCAGTAGTTTGGCTGGGTTCAGGGTGGGACTACTGCTGTGGTGGAAACACGATCTCACACTCAATTCGTGCAAATACAGTGCATTCGGAAAGTATTCAGACACATTGACTTTTTCCACATTTTGTTACGTTACAGCCTTATTCTAAAATTGATTACATGTTTTTTCTCCCTCATCAATCTCCCGACTGGCACAGTCAAAGCCACTGCATCTCAGTGCAAGAGGTGTCACTACAGACCCTGGTTCGTTTCCAGGCACTATCACAACTGGCTGTGATTGAGAGTCCCATAGGGCAGAGCACAAATGGCCCAGCATCGTCCCGGTTAGGGTTTGTAAATAAGAATTTGTTCTTATTTGTGTTTCGCTGTATAACACACTTATGTCTTTTTTGGGATGAAAACCAGTAATATGAATCACTGTTGCTCCATCCTGTTCTGATTTAATGAAATGGATGTATGATTTTCTACGGCCATGAATCAAACCCTTTCCCAGGCATGAGGGATGAAGCTTGGCCCCATCTTGGTTCTCATTGGTGAAGACTGAACTCAAGTTAGAGGTTTTATATCAGACTCTTCTATACCACTTTACTCAACATGTTATATCCCAGAGGTTGTGATTAAGCCATGTTTAAGGTGATATAACTTGTATAATTATAATAGGGCTGTGAAACCTACAACTGAATGGCTTCAGGCTGAGCATTTCTCACTGGAAATTGCTGCTGACATCGAACATATCTTAGGGTTAGGGTATTTAATTAATTTGACTCTCCCCTGCCACCATTCCCAACATCTTATACTCCATTGGTTGTAAATATACCCTTTCTAATTAAGCTGATATCATTATTATAGGGCTATGAAACCTATACCCGAATGGCTTCAGACTGAGCATTTTTCACCATTTATTTACAGAGAGCAATTTCCGTTTTATAACAGATAGTGTCCATTTATTTACAGTAATGTGTTGAATAATTATTGCTTTTGTAACGGCTTTCTTCCGTTGAAGGAGAGGCGGACCAAAATGCAGCGTGGTTAGTTTTGTGCATCTTTTAAAAAAGAATGAAAATACGAACAATACAAAACAACAAACGTGACGTGAAAACCTAAACAGTCCTATCTGGTGAAGACACAGAGACAGGAACAATCACCCACGAAAACACTCAAAGAATATGGCTGCCTAAATATGGTTCACAATCAGAGACAACGATAATCACCTGACTCTGATTGAGAACCGCCTCAGGCAGACATAGACTATGCTATACACCCCACACAACCCCAGGACGAAACACACCACAAATAAACCCATGTCACACCCTGGCCTGACCAGATAAATGAAGATAAATGTAATATATTTTGCCCAGGGCGTGACAGAACCCCCCTACGGTGCGGACTCCCGGACGCACATCAAAACAATAGGGAGGGTCCGGGTGGGCGTCTGTCCATGGTGGCGGCTCCGGCGCGGGACCCCACTCTATAAATGTCTTAGTCCCCCTTCCTCGCGTCCTAGGATAGTCCACCCTCGCCGCCGACCATGGCCTCATCATCCTCACCCGGAACCCCACTGGAATGAGGGGCAGCTCGGGACAGAGGGGCAGCTCGGGACAGAGGGGCAGCTCGGGACAGAGGGGCAGCTCGGGACAGAGGGGCAGCTCGGGACAGAGGGGCAGCTCGGGACAGAGGGGCAGCTCGGGACAGAGGCAGCTCGGGACTGAGAGGAAGCCCAGCACTGAGAGGAAGCCCAGCACTGAGAGGAAGCCCAGCACTGAGAGGAAGCCCAGCACTGAGAGGAAGCCCAGCACTGAGAGGAAGCTCAGCACTGAGAGGAAGCCCAGCACTGAGAGGAAGCTTAGCCAGGTAGTTGGATCCGGCAGATCCTGGCTGGTTGACGGTTCTGGCAGATCCTAGCTGACTGGCAGATCTGGAAGGGTCTGGCTGACTGGCAGATCTGGAAGAGTCTGGCTGACTGGCAGATCTGGAAGAGTCTGGCTGACTGGCAGATCTGGAAGAGTCTGGCTGACTGGCAGATCTGGAAGAGTCTGGCTGACTGGCAGATCTGGAAGAGTCTGGCTGACTGACAGCTCTGGCTGCTCCATGCAGACTGACAGCTCCTCGCAGACTGACAGCTCCTCGCAGACTGACAGCTCCTCGCAGACTCACAGTTCCTTGCAGACTGACAGCTCCTTGTAGACTGGCAGCTCCTTGCAGACGGACAGCTCCATGCAGACTGGCAGCTCCGGCTGCTCTATGAAGACTGACAGCTCTGGCTGCTCCATGTAGACTGACAGCTCTGGCTGCTCCATGTAGACTGGCAGCTCTGGCTGCTCCATGTAGACTGGCAGCTCTGGCTGCTCCATGTAGACTGACAGCTCTGGCTGCTCCATGCAGACTGACATCTCTGGCTGCTCCATGCAGACTGACAGCTCTGGCTGCTCCATGCAGACTGACAGCTCTGGCTGCTCCATGCAGACTGACAGCTATGGCTACTCCATGCAGACTGAGAGTTCTGGCTGCTCCATGCAGACTGACAGCTCGGGCTGCGCTAAACAGGCGGGAGACTCCAGCAGCGCTGTAGAGGAGGAAGGCTCTGGTTGCGCTAAACAGGTGGGAGACTCCAGCAGCGCAGGAGAGGAGGAAGGCTCTGGCTGCGCTAAACAGGTGTGAGACTCCAGCAGCGCAGGAGAGGAGGAAGGCTCTGGCTGCGCTGAACAGGCGGGAGACTCCGGCAGCGCTGGAGAGGCGAGAGGCTCCGACAGCGCAGGAGAGGAGGAAGGCTCCGGTAGTGCTGGAGAGGCGAGGCGCACTGTAGGCCTGATGCGTGGTGCTGGCACTGGTGGTACTGGGCCGAGGACACGCTCAGGAAGCCTGGTGCGGGGAGCTGCCACCGGAGGACTGGTGTGTGGAGGTGGCACAGGATGGGCTAGACCGTGAAGTCGTACTGGAGATCTTGAGAGCAGTGTTGGCACAGGACCTGCAAGGCTAGGGATGTGCACAGGAGGCCTGGTGCGTGAGGCTGACACCAACTTCACCAGCCGACTAACACGCACCTCAGGAAGAGTATGGAGCGCTGACCCAGGTGCCATCAAATCCCTGACACGTTCTGTCGGGCGAATTCCATGCAAAAAGCACCAACACAGCAACTTCCTCATTTCTCTCTCCTCCAATTTCCCCATTAACTCCTTCACAGTCTCTGCTTCGCTCACCTCCAACACCGGTTCTGGTTCTGGTCTCCTCCTTGGCTCGTCACGATAAACAGGGAGAGTGGGCACAGGTCTGACTCCTGACTCTGCCACACTCTCCCTGAGCCCCCCCAAGAAATTTTTGGGGCTGACTCTCGGGCTTCCATCCGCGTCGCCGCGCTGCCTCCTCATACCAGCGCCTCTCAGCTCTCTCCGCCTCCAGTTCTTCATTGTGGCGGCGATATTCTCCAGGCTGATCCCAGGGTCCTTCTCCGAACAATTCTTCCTCCCATGTCCATTCCTCCTTTCGCTGCACCTGCTTGTTACCACGCCGCTTGGTCCTGTTGTGGTGGGTGATTCTGTAACGGCTTTCTTCTGTTGAAGGAGGAGCGGACTAAAATGCAGCGTGTTTAGTTTTGTGCATCTTTTAATAAAGAATGAAAACACGAACAATACAAAACAACCTACGCAACGTGAAAAACTAAATAGTCCTATCTGGTGAAGACACAGAGACAGGAACAATCACCCACGAAAACACTCAAAGAATATGGCTGCCTAAATATGGTTCCCAATCAGAGACAACGATAATCACCTGACTCTGATTGAGAACCGCCTCAGGCAGCCATAGACTATGCTACAGTGCCTTGCGAAAGTATTCGGCCCCCTTAAACTTTGTGACCTTTTGCCACATTTAAGGCTTCAAACATAAATATATAAAACGGTATTTTTTTGTGAAGAATCAACAACAAGTGGGACACAATCATGAAGTTGAACAACATTTATTGGATATTTCAAACTTTTTTAACAAATCAAAAACTGAAAAATTGGGCATGCAAAATTATTCAGCCCCTTTACTTTCAGTGCAGCAAACTCTCTCCAGAAGTTCAGTGAGGATCTCTGAATGATCCAATGTTGACCTAAATGACTAATGATGATAAATACAATCCACCTGTGTGTAATCAAGTCTCCGTATAAATGCACCTGCACTGTGATAGTCTCAGAGGTCCGTTAAAAGCGCAGAGAGCATCATGAAGAACAAGGAACACATCAGGCAGGTCCGAGATACTGTTGTGAAGAAGTTTAACCTGTTGAAACCCCCTATCCCGGATCCGGGATCGTGACTAAAGCCTCAGGCTCATTAGCATAACGCAACGTTAACGATTTCTGAAAATCGCAAATAAAATGAAAATAATGCACCTGCTCTCAAGCTTAGCCTTTTCTTAACAACACTGTCATCTCAGATTTTCAAAATATGCTTTTGAACCATAGAAATTGACTAATTTGTGTAAGAGTATGCTAAGCTAGCTTAGCATTTTGAGTAGCATTTAGCACGCAACATTTTCACAAAAACCAGATAACCAAATAAATAAAATAATTTACCTTTGAAGAGCTTCGGATGTTTTCAATGAGGAGACTCTCAGTTACATACCAAATGCGCAGTTTTTCCTGAAAGCGTCTGTGTGTAGGAGAAATCATTCCGTTTTGTACATCGCATTTGGCTACCGAAACGAACCGAAAATTCAGTCACCTACAACGTCAAACTTTTTCCGGATTAACTCCATAATATCGACCGAAACATGGCAGACGTGGTTTGGAATCAATCCTCAAGGTGTTTTTTTACATATCTCTTCATTGATATATCGTTCGTGGAAGCTTGCATTCTTCTCTAAATTCCATGGAAAAATACTTGCAGCTGACTTTTGCGCACCAATTTCGGCGCAGGACACCGGGCGGACACCTGGTAAATGTGGTCTCTTATGGTCAATCTTCCAATGATATGCCTACACATACGTCACAATGCTGCAGACACCTTGGGGAAACGACAGAAAGGGCAGACTTACTCCTCTCGCATTCACAGCCATATAAGGAGACAATGGAAAACAGAGCCTCAAAAATCCTGCTCATTTCCTGGATGCCGTCTCATCTTGGTTTTGCCTGAAGCTCACGTTCTAGGGCACGCACAGAAAATATCTTTGTAGTTCTGGACACGTCAGAGTGTTTTCTTTCGAAAGCTATCAATTATATGCATAGTCGAGCATCTTTTTGTGACAAAATATCTTGTTTAAAACGGGAACGTTTTTCATCCAAAAATGAAATAGCGCCCCCATAGCATCAAGAGGTTAAAGCCGGATTTGGATACAAAAAGATTTCCCAAGCTTTAAACATCCCAAGGAGCAGTGTGCAAGTGATAATTTTGAAATGGAAGGAGTATCAGACCACGGCAAATCTACCAAGACCTGGCCGTCCCTCTAAACTTTCCGCTCATACAAGGAGAAGACTGATCAGAGAGGCAGCCAAGTGGCCCATGATCACTCTGGATGAACTGCAGAGATCTACAGCTGAGGTGGGAGACTCTGTCCATAGGACAACAATCAGTCGTATATTGCACAAATCTGGCCTTTATGGAAGAGTGGCAAGAAGAAAGCCATTTCTTAAAGATATCCATAAAAAGTGTTGTTTAAAGTTTGCCACAAGCCACCTGGGAGACACATCAAACATGTGGAAGAAGGTGCTCTGTTCAGATGAAACCAAAATTGAACTTTTTGGCAACAATGCAAAACGTTATGTTTGGCGTAAAAGCAACACAGCTCATCACCCTGAACACACCATACCCACTGTCAAACATGGTGGTGGCAGCATCATGTTTTGGGCCTGCTTTTCTTCAGCAGGGACAGGGAAGATGGTTAAAATTGATGGGAAGATGGATGGAGCCAAATATAGGACCATTCTGGAAGAAAACCTGATGGAGTCTGCAAAAGACCTGAGACTGGGACGGAGATTTGTCTTCCAACAAGACAATGATCCAAAACATAAAGCAACATCTACAATGGAATGGTTAAAAAATAAACATATCCAGGTGTTAGAATGGCCAAGTCAAGGTCCAGACCTGAATCCAATCAAGAATCTGTGGAAAGAACTGAAAACTGCTGTTCACAAATGCTCTCCATCCAACCTCACTGAGCTCGAGCTGTTTTGCAAGGAAGAATGGGAAAGAATTTCAGTCTCTCGATGTGCAAAACTGATAGAGACATACCCCAAGCGACTTACAGCTGTAATTGCAGCAAAAGGTGGCGCTACAAAGTATTAACTTAAGGGGGCTGAATAATTTTGCACGCCCAATTTTTCAGTTTTTGATTTGTTTAAAAAGTTTGAAATATCCAATAAATGTCGTTCCACTTCATGATTGTGTCCCACTTGTTGTTGATTCTTCACAAAAAAATACAGTTTTATATCTTTATGTTTGAAGCCTGAAATGTGGCAAAAGGTCGCAAAGTTCAAGGGGGCCGAATACTTTCGCAAGGCACTGTACATGCTTAACACAAATTGAGGGTACATTATGTTTAGGGTAATGAAGACAATATTTATAATGATAATGGATCCGGAGCTATTGCTTCAACAGCCATCCTGTTTGACTGTTTAGGCTTACATTTCTGTTTTTATATTTTGCGTAATTGTTTTCATTTTATTTTATTTTTCATTACCCACCCTAATTCATCAAGTCTGCAAACTTAAATTTAAAGGTCTGAAGGGCAAATGGTTAAGGCTATGGGCCAGGGAAGGGGGGTTGGGGAATAGGAAAGGGGGTGGGGATAACAACTACAATATTAATAACACATTCTTTTTTGAAAAACAATCGCTATTCTCTCTTGGAATTTGGAAGGCCTAAACTGTTCTATTAAACTTTCAGCTGTCTTGATATCCTACAAGAAACCATGTTGATACATTATAGCAATGCTCCAAGAAACACACCTGCCTCAAAGGGATGCACATAGAATAGAAAGCCATTTGTACAAATTGGTTGCTTTTTCCATCAGCCCCAAACAAAGCTTAAGGTGTAATCATATTGATACATAAGAAACACAAATTTACCATCGTGGGTAAAGGTGAATACCAAGAAGGCAGAATCACTTTCCATAAATGTATCCATAATGGAAAGAAAATGGTCTTTATTATTATGTACCTACCACAATTCATACGATGCTACACTTTTTGATTCTCTGAACAGTATATTGTTAGAATTAACTGAATTCCATCTCGTTATTGGGACAGATATTAATGCCATTTTGGACATGCGGAACAAATCTAATAAGACCAACTAAAATCCACACTCAACCAAGGCTCTCCAGCATATACTTTATGATAACAACTTAGTTGATGCCTGGCGAGCACATAATCCTACAGCAAAAGAGTACAATTCCCACTCACACAGGCATAAATCATGCTCACGAATCGATTTCATACTATTATCTTCAATCAATAAAACAGACATTCAACACATGAGCTTGTCTGACCACCACGCTTACTACTGCCAACTTCAAATTTCAGAATCTCCCAAAAGAGCCACAAGATGACATTTCAACCTTTCATCACAACAAAATCTGACATTCTGTGATAAGTTTGAAATTGAACTAAATTAATTCATAAATATCAATACAAATTCAGTCGATGACCCCCTGATTCTATGGCATGCCACCCAAGGTTTATTATAAATCATGCAACTGCATTTGCATCTGGGTTGAATATATCACAATTAACTTATTGGTGACAGGGGGGCAGTATTGAGTAGCTTGGATGAATAAGGTGCCCAGAGTAAACTGTCTGCTACTCTGTCCCAGATGCTAATATATGCATATTATTAATGGTATTGGATAGATGACACTCTGAAGTTTCTAAAACTGTTTGAATGATGTCTGTGAGTATAACAGAACTCACATGGCAGGTGAAAACCTGAGACAAATCCAACCAGGAAGTGGGAAATCTGAGGTTTGTAGTTTTTCAACTCTTTGCCATTCCAATATACAGTGTAAATGGGGTCATATTGCACTTCCTAAGGCTTCCACTAGATGTCAACTGTCTTTAGAAACTTGTTTCAGGCTTCTGCTATAAAGGAGGGGGAATGGGAGCTGAATGAGTCATGGGTCTGGCAGAGTGTCTCAGGCTCGTGACGCGCAGTCCCGACAGAGTTAGCTCTCGTTCCAGTGCTTTTCTACAGACAATGGAATTCTCTGGTTGGAACCTCATTGATGATTTATGTTAAAAACATCCTAAAGATTGATTCCATACATCATTTGACTTGTTTTTATGACCTGTAACGGAACTTTTCAAGTTTTTGTCTGGACGTAGTTGTCACGTTCTGACCTTTATTTTCCTTTTTGTTTTTATTTAGTATGGTCAGGGCGTGAGTTGGGGTGGGCAGTCTATGTTTTGTGTTTCTATGTTTTTCTATTTCTGTGTTCGGCCTAGTATGGTTCTCAATCAGAGGCAGGTGTCGTTAGTTCGTCGTTAGTTAGAATCATACTGAGGTAGCCTGTGTCAGTGTTTGTGCCACAAGGGACTGTTTCGGTTTGGTTTATTTCACGTTATCGTTTATTGTTTTTGTATTTCATAGTGTTCAGGCTTTTTCTTATTAAAATTCATCATGAACACTTACCACACCGCATCTTGGTCTGAAATCTGCCGTTACAGAAACACCCACCAACCAAGGACCAAGCGGTGTGGTAACGGGCAGCAGCAGCAGCGATGTCAGGATTCCTGGACATGGGAGTGAGATCTGGACTGTGTCACTACTTGGGAGGAGATAGACAGGTGGGCGTTCGACACAGGGAGAGTGCCGGAGCCAGTCTGGGATTCTCTGGAGCAGTGTGAGGAGGGATACCGGCGAATGGAGTCAGCACGGCGGTGCGGTAGGAAGCCCGAGAGACAGCCCCAAAAATGTCTTGGGGGGCACACAGGAAGTGTGGCGAAGCCAGGTAGAAAACCTGCGCCAACTTCCTGTGCTGACCGGAGAGCGAGAGAGACCGGGCAGGCACCGTGTGATGCTGTGGAGCGCACGGTGTCCCCGGTGCAGGTGCATAGCCCGGTGCGGTACATTCCAGCTTCTCGTATTGGCCGGGCTAGAGTGGGCATCAAGACAGGTGCCATGAAGCCGGCTCTACGCATCTGGTCTCCAGTGCGTCTCCTTGGGCTGGCGTACATGGCACCAGCCTTACGCATGGTGTCCCCGGTTCGCCAACACAGCCCAGTGCAGCCTATTCCACCTCGCCGCACTGGTCGGGCTACGGGGAGCATTCTACCAGGTAAGGTTGGGGAGGCTCGGAGCTCAAGAGCTCCAGTGCGCCTGCACGGTCCGGTCTATCCATTGCCACCTCCACGCACCAGCCCTCCGGTGGCAGCCCCCCGCACCAGGCTGTCTCTCTGTCTTCTGCCTACAGGGTCTCTCGCCTGTCCAGCTCTGCCAGAGCCTTCCTCCTCTCCAGTGCTGCCAGAGTCTCCCGTCTGTCCAGAGCTGCTAGAGTCTCCCGTTTATGGAACAAATCAGGCATTTATTGTCGAACTGGGATTCCTGGGAGTGCAATCTGATGAAGATTATCAAAGGTAAGTGAATATTTATAATGTTATTTCTAACTTCTGTTGACTCCAATATGGCGGATATTTCTTTGGCTGGATTGGGCTCTGAGCACCGTACTCAGATTATGCTTTTTCTGTAAAGTTCTTTTGAAATCTGACACAGCGGTTGCATTAAAGAGAATAATATCTTTAATTCTGTGAATAACACTCTTTTAGCAATGTATATAATGAGTATTTCTGCAAAATCACTAGATGTTTTGGAATCAAAACATTACTGCACGTAACGCGCCAATGTAAACTGAGATTTTTGGATATAAATATGCACATTATCGAACAAAACATACATGTATTGTGTAACATGATGTCCTATGAGTGTCATCTGATGAAGATCATCAAAGGTTAGTGATTCATTTTATCTCTCTTTCTGCTTTTTGTGACTCCTATCTTTGCCTGGAAAAATGGCTGTGTGTTTTTTTGACTTGGCTCTGACCTAACATAATCCTATGTTGCTAAAGAAAGCCACGAGAAAGCCAGGCATTTCAATGCAAGCTACCGGATCCGGAACACCCAAAACTTTCCTTCCTCACTCAGTACATTACTGAACTTTATGTAGAACTATAGTCTAAGCTCTTACTTCCTTTTTGTGCATTCATTCTTCTAGTTTACTGTAATGTTTCGAATTCAACAGAAATTTAGCCAGAAATTATCCAGGATTCTTCTGTAGTAGTACTACCAGTTCATAGATAATTATTCATAACATATCACACTGGACCACCAAAAAGAGAAACAATGCCCTTCTCACCTCTTCGAAGTGCATGCATAAGATCTAATTTTCATGATAATTTAGGTTCTCAGTGGTGCGCCTGAGTCGTTGTTGAATTTATGTTGCAATTCCTCCTTGATTCATTAGCTCCTGAACTGTTAATCTGTTCCCCTGCTCATTGGGAAATGAGATTAATGTTTCGCTAAGAGAGACAATGATACAAATGACTTCTGAGACGAAGCCACCGTTGCCATTTTAATTTCTCCTTTCTTTGATTTGGATGTGGACGGTTAGTATGCCTATACTAATTCCCAAACATGACTTGGATGTTGAGTTGGATGGGCTGTCATTTAATTGCTGGGAGGCATCCAACGTGGCTTACTTACATGCAACTAATGGATGTAAGACATAGACAGACACTCATGGCTGGGTAATGGAGATTCAAAAATGCAGCATTTATCTCAACGTGATGGAGAATCACAGTTCATCTGGCAGGCCTACGCATCGCTATTGGGTCTTCATATCTTTTCTATTCTACAACTGCACTGATATAAAGACTAAATGGACTTTTAATGTGCATTTACATGGAATTGAAATGCACATTAAAAGTCAATTTAGTTGCTACTATCACAGTTACGTAAATGTGAAGAAAGCACTAGCACACCTGGCTTGAGCAGTGCTTGGAGGCAGCATGTTTCCCAGTGTTTCTATTTCCAAGAAGGTGAAACATGGTGTGACGTGACGGGGCCAATTCTAACTAACCATATAGCTAGAGGTTAATACTAAATTATGATCAAGTCTAACAAGATAATACCAAATAAGGCTAAAGGAAATGGCCACATTCTGTTTGTCACACTGAGGAAGGACACTGAATGAAGATACACCCATCACCTTTCCTGGCACTGTCTGACAGGTGTTTGTGTGTGTGTGCGCACTTGCATACGTGTGTGCGAGTCTGTATTTGTATGTGTGTTCTTGCATGCTTGTCTGTATGTGCATGTGTGTCTACATGACGAGTGTGCCCTGAGGGAGCACAGCCGAGCAGAACTGTGGTGTCCTAATTACTGTGTGGCAGGTGCCTGATCCTGCTTCCCTCAGCACTGTTGACCCTACTGCTGCTCTTAATGGGCGCGGGGGTGCCAGGGAGGTAGGGAGGGGGGTGTAATAAATACATAATTTCAAGTCTCTCTACCTCTCTACCTCTCAATCCCTAGTTTCTGTCTCTACCTCTCTCAACCTTTCTCTCTTCCTCTCAATACCTCTCAACATCGCCAACTCTCTAGCACTCTCTCCACCTCTCACTTTTTCTACCTCTCCACATCTGTCTCTCTCTCTTTCTCTCTTTCTCCGTCTATATATCTACAGCTGATGGTTTCCTAAGACTTGGTTGTTATAAGGTGCACTTGCATGACTAATCAGTCATACTGTAGAAATGTCTCAAGGTAGACTCAGGGAAACATCCTGCACAGCGGGGAGACTTCCTGGACAGCGGGGAGACCTCATACACAGCAGGGAGACTTCCTGGACAGCGGGGAGACCTCATACACAGCAGGGAGACTTCCTGGACAGCGGGGAGACCTCATACACAGCAGGGAGACTTCCTGGACAGCGGGGAGACCTCATACACAGCAGGGAGACTTCCTGGACAGCGGGGAGACCTCATACACAGCAGGGAGACTTCCTGGACAGCGGGGAGACCTCATACACAGCAGGGAGACTTCCTGGACAGCGGGGAGACCTCATACACAGCAGGGAGACTTCCTGGACAGCGGGGAGACCTCATACACAGCAGGGAGACTTCCTGGACAGCGGGGAGACCTCATACACAGCAGGGAGACTTCCTGGACAGCGGGGAGACCTCATACACAGCAGGGAGACTTCCTGGACAGCGGGGAGACCTCATACACAGCAGGGAGACTTCCTACACAGCTGGGCAACTTCCTACACAGCTGGGATACTTTCTACACAGCTGGGAGATTTCTTACACAGCTGCAAGACTTTCTGCACAGCGGGGAGACTTCCTACACAGCATGGCGTCTTCCTAAACTCAGGGAGACTTCCTGCACGGCAGGAAGACTTCCTACACAGCAGGGCGACTTCCGACACCGCAGGGAGACTTCCTACACAGCAGGGCGACTTCCGACACCGCAGGGAGACTTCTTACACAGCGGGCGACTTCCTGCTTTCACACAATCAAAACAACATAAGAGAGTGACTGAAGGACAAACTAACAGACTGGCTGAAATTATTGAAGATCTCTTTGGCAGCTCTCCTCTCCTCTTCTCTCAGTTTCCAGTGTGCTGGTGGTGGGACGTGGATCAGGCTCAGCATGGCCAGCTGGCTCTTCATTGGAGGGACCTACAGTGATGGGAGAGGAGAGCTGCATGGGAGGCAAGCCAACACTAACTGTCAGTGCTCAGAGGCCTGCCAGACAGCCAGCAATGAGAAATTATGAGCACTCGAGACTAGTTGATTTGATTCTGTAACGGGAGACAATATAATAAGATTGGTTTGCTATAATCTTGCAGATATTTTGATTCTTTGGATCCTCATTGGATGTTACTTAACATCAGCTATACTCTTTCTAGTATCTGCACAGAACATGAAAAAACAATCATTACCATACTGTATATCTGACAATAGATTCCCTCTGCATTGATCTGTCAAGTATCATCATTAGGAAGGAAATGTATACATTTCTCAGAGCAAAAGAAGTCTCATCCTGTCATTACAGCTGAGGTGTTATATAAATGTGTTTTGGTTTGTTAAACTATAGAGTGTAGGCTGAAAGGCCTAACTCAATATTTGTTTTATTTATACTTATTTATCTTATCACGTTTTAAGGTATGACCCATGTACAGACAGTGTTGAAGAAACAAAAGTGTATTCTTTAAACAGGGGCAGGCAAACGACCTGTCACGCCTTGGTCTTAGTATTTTGTGTTTTAGTTTATTAGTTAGTCAGGCCTGGGTGTGACATGGGTTTATTGTTTGTTGTATTCTTAGTTTTTTAGTTATTGGGATTGTAGCTGATTAGGGGTGTGTGTTACTTAGGTTTGGCTGCCTGAGGCGGTTCTCAATCAGAGTCAGGTGATTCTTGTTGTCTCTGATTGGGAACCGTATTTAGGTAGCCTGGGTTTCGCTTTGTATTTCGTGGGTGATTGTTCCTGTCTCTGTGTAGTGTTCACCAGTCAGGCTGTAATAGGTTTCACGTTCCGTTTGTTGTTTTTGTACTTATTCGTTATTTCATGTATAGTTCCGTTATTTGTTTCATTAACCTCTTACACTTATGGTGGCGCTATTTCATTTTTGGAAGAAAAACGTTCCCGTTTTAAACAAGATATTTTGTCACAAAAAGATGCTCGACTATGCATATAATTGCTACTGTTCGAAAGAAAACACTCTGACGTGTCCAGAAATACAAATATCTTCTCTGTGCGTGCCCTTTAACGTGAGCTTCAGGCAAAACCAAGATGACTTGGCATCCAGGAAATGACAAGGATTTTTGAGGCTCTGTCTTTCATGATCTCCTTATATGGCTGTGAACGCAAGAGGAATGAGTCTGCCCTTTCTGTCGTTTCCCCAAGGTGTCTGCAGCATTGTGACGTATTTGTAGGCAGATCGTTGGAAGATTGACCATAAGAGACCACATTTACCACGTGTCCGCCCGGTGTCCTGCGCCGAAATTGGTGCGCAAAAGTCACCTGCCAGTATTTTTCCATGGGGCACAGAGAGAGAAGCAAGCTTCCATGAACTGCATGTCAATGAAGAGATATGTGAAAAAACACCTTGAGGATTGATTCCAAACAACGTTTGCCATGTTTCGGTCGATATTATGTAGTTAATCCGGAAAAAGTTTCACGTTGTAGGTGACTGCATTTTCGGTTCGTTTCGGTAGCCAGGCGCAATGTAGAAAACGGAACGATTTCTCCTACACACAGACGCTTTCAGGAAACACTGCGCATTTGGTATGTGGCTGGGAGTCTCCTCATTGAAAACATCAGAAGCTCTTCAAAGGTAAATTATTTTATTTATTTGGTTATCTGGCTTTTGTGAAAATGTTGCGTGCTACATGCTACACAAAATGCTATGCTAGCTTTGCATACTCTTACACAAATTAGTCAATTTCTATGGTTCAAAAGCATATTTTGAAAATCTGAGATGACAGTGTTGTTAAGAAAAGGCTAAGCTTGAGAGCAAACGCATTATTTTAATTTTATTTGCGATTTTCAGAAATCGTTAACGTTGCGTTATGCTAATGAGCTTGAGGCTTAGTCACAATCCCGGATCCGGGATGGGGAGTTTCAAGATTAAAGAACATGATTAATCAACACGCTGCATTTCGGTCCGACTTTCTTTCGACAAACGAAGAACGTCGTTACACGACCGGTGAAGGCAGGCAGGGGTCAATAATCCAGAGAGGGTGTAAGGCACCGGAACAATGGGTGGGCTCAGGGTCAGGTCAGGCAGAGGTCAGTAATCCAGAGTAGTGGGGCAAAGGTACAGGACGACAGACAGGCTCAGGGTCAGGGCAGGCAGAATGGTCAGAACCGGGTAACTAAAAAACAGGAGCAAGGAACAGGCGGGAGCAGGGAAGGCTCTACAAACAAAATGAACTGGCAACAGACAAACGGAGAACACATATATAAATACACAGGGGATAATTGGGATGGTGGGTGACACCTGGAGGGGGTGGAAACAAGCACACAGACAGGTGAAACAGATCAGGGCATGACAAATATTTTATTCAATACTTTAGCTCTTTTATCTTTTTTTATATACCAATGTGGGCTTTCTAATTCCAAGATTAGGGTAATTACAAGATGAGGGAAGATACAAGATGAGGGTAGTTACAAGATGAGGGTAGTTACAAGATGAGGGTAGTTACAAGATGAGGGTAATAACAAGATGAGGGTAGTTACAAGATGAGGGTAATAACAAGATGAGGGAAGATACAAGATGAGGGTAGTTACAAGATGAGGGAAGATACAAGATGAGGGTAGTTACAAGATGAGGGTAGTTACAAGATGAGGGTAGTTACAAGATGAGGGTAATAACAAGATGAGGGAAGATACAAGATGAGGGAAGATACAAGATGGGGGAAGATACAAGATGGGGGAAGATACAAGATGAGGGTAGTTACAAGATGAGGGTAGTTACAAGATGAGGGAAGATACAAGATAAGGGTAGTTACAAGATGAGGGTAGTTACAAGATGAGGGTAGTTACAAGATGAGGGAAGATACAAGATGAGGGTAATAACAAGATGTGGGTAGTTACAAGATGAGGGAAGACACAAGATGAGGGTAGTTGCAAGATGAGGGAAGTTGCAAGATGAGGGTAATAACAAGATGAGGGAAGATACAAGATAAGGGTAGTTACAAGATGAGGGAAGATACAAGATGAGGGTAATAACAAGATGTGGGTAGTTACAAGATGAGGGTAGTTGCAAGACGAGGGAAGATACAAGATGAGGGTAATAACAAGATGAGGGAAGATACAAGATGAGGGTAATAACAAGATGAGGGTAATAACAAGATGAGGGTAGTTACAAGATGAGGGTAGTTACAAGATGAGGGTAGTTACAAGATGAGGGTAGTTACAAGATGAGGGTAGTTACAAGATGAGGGTAGTTGCAAGATGAGGGAAGTTGCAAGATGAGGGAAGTTGCAAGATGAGGGAAGATACAAGATGAGGGAAGATACAAGATGAGGGAAGATACAAGATGGGGGAAGATACAAGATGGGGGAAGATACAAGATGAGGGTAGTTACAAGATGAGGGTAGTTACAAGATGAGGGAAGATACAAGATAAGGGTAGTTACAAGATGAGGGTAGTTACAAGATGAGGGTAGTTACAAGATGAGGGAAGATACAAGATGAGGGTAATAACAAGATGTGGGTAGTTACAAGATGAGGGAAGACACAAGATGAGGGTAGTTGCAAGATGAGGGAAGTTGCAAGATGAGGGTAATAACAAGATGAGGGAAGATACAAGATAAGGGTAGTTACAAGATGAGGGAAGATACAAGATGAGGGTAATAACAAGATGTGGGTAGTTACAAGATGAGGGTAGTTGCAAGACGAGGGAAGATACAAGAT
Source organism: Oncorhynchus masou masou (assembly GCF_036934945.1). Classification (NCBI taxonomy): domain Eukaryota; kingdom Metazoa; phylum Chordata; class Actinopteri; order Salmoniformes; family Salmonidae; genus Oncorhynchus; species Oncorhynchus masou. The sequence continues at coordinate 30,940,827 of NC_088227.1, forward strand.
GAGGGTAATAACAAGATGAGGGAAGATACAAGATGAGGGTAATAACAAGATGAGGGTAATAACAAGATGAGGGTAGTTACAAGATGAGGGTAGTTACAAGATGAGGGTAGTTACAAGATGAGGGTAGTTACAAGATGAGGGTAGTTACAAGATGAGGGTAGTTGCAAGATGAGGGAAGTTGCAAGATGAGGGAAGTTGCAAGATGAGGGAAGATACAAGATGAGGGAAGATACAAGATGAGGGTAATAACAAGATGAGGGTAGTTACAAGATGAGGGTAATAACAAGATGAGGGTAATAACAAGATGAGGGAAGATACAAGATGAGGGTAATAACAAGATGAGGGTAATAACAAGATAAGGGTAGTTAAGGATGAGGGTAATAACAATATGAGGGTAATAACAAGATGAGTGAAGATACAAGATGAGGGTAATAACAATACGAGGGTAGTTAAAAGATGTGGGTGATAACAAGATGAGGGTAATAACAAGATGAGGGTAATAACAAGATGAGGGTAATAACAAGATGAGGGTAGTTACACGATAAGGGTGATAACAAGATAAGGGTAGTTAAAGGATGACGGTAATAACAAGATGAGGGTAGTTATAGGATTAGGGTAATAACAAGATAAGGGTAGTTAAAGGATGACGGTAATAACAAGATGAGGGTAGTTATAGGATGAGGGTAATAACAAGATAAGGGTAGTTAAAGGATGACGGTAATAACAAGATGAGGGTAGTTATAGGATGAGAGTAATAACAATATAAGGGTAGTTACAAGATGAGGGAAGATATAAGATGGGGGAAGATACAAGATGAGGGTAGTTACAAGATGAGGGAAGATACAAGATGAGGGTAGTTGCAAGATGAGGGAAGATACAAGATGAGGGTAATAACAAGATGGGGGAAGATACAAGATGAGGGTAGTTAAAAGATGTGGGTGATAACATGATGCGGGTAATAACAACATGAGGGTAATAACAAGATGAGGGTAGTTATAGGATGAGGGTAATAACAAGATGAGGGTAATGACAAGATGAGGGTAATGACAAGATGAGGGTAGTTACACAATAAGGGTGATAACAAGATGAGTGTAGTTATAGAATGAGGGTAGTTAAAGGATTAGGGTAATAACAAGATGAGGGTAGTTATAGGATGAGGGTGATAACAAGAGAAGGGTAGTTAAGGATGAGGGTAATGACAAGATGAGGGTAATAACAAGATGAGTGAAGATACAAGATGAGGGTGATAACAAGATGAGGATAGTTACAGGATGAGGGTAATAACAAGATGATGGAAGATACAAGATCAGGTTAGTTATATGATGAGGATAATAACAAGATGAGGGTAGTTATAGGATGAGGGTAATAACAATATGAGGGTAGTTAAAGGATATAGGTGATAACAATATATGGGTAGTTACAAGATGAGGGTGATAACAAGATCAGGTTAGTTATAGGATGAGGATAATAACAAGATGAGGGTAGTTATAGGATGAGGGTAATAGCACTATGAGGGTAGTTAAAGGATAAGGGTGATACCAAGATGAGGGTAATAACAAGATGGGGTTGTTAAAGGATAAGGGTGATAACAAGATGAGGGTAGTTATAGGATGAGTGTAATAGCACTATGAGGGTAGTTAAAGGATATGGGTGATACCAAGATGAGGGTAATAACAAGATGGGGTTGTTAAAGGATAAGGGTGATAACAAGATGATGTTAGTTAAAGGATAAGGGTGATAACAAGATGAGGGTAGTTATAGGATGAGGGTAATAGCACTTTGAGGGTAGTTAAAGGATAAGGGTGATACCAAGATGAGGGTAATAACAAGATGGGGTTGTTAAAGGATAAGGGTGATAACAAGATGATGTTAGTTAAAGGATAAGGGTGATAACAAGATGAGGGTAGTTACAAGATGAGTGTAGTTTTAGGATGAGGATAATAACAAGATGGGAGTAGATATAGGATGAGGGTAAAAACAAGATGAAGGTAATAACAAGATGAGGATAGTTACAAGATGAGGGTAATAACAAGATGAGGGTAGTTTTAGGATGAGGGTAATAAAAAGATTAGGGTAGTTATAGGATGAGGATAACAACAAGATGAGGGTGGTTATAGGATGCGGGTAATACCAAGATGAGTGTAGTTATAGGATGAGGATAATAACAAGATAAGAGTAGTTATAGGATGAGGTAATAACAAGATGAGGGTAATAACAAGATGAGGGAAGATACAAGATGAGGGTAATAACAAGATGAGGGTAGTTACAAGATGAGGGTATTTACAAGATGATGGTGATAACAAGATGAGGGTAATAACAAGATGAGGGTAGTTACAATATGAGGGTAATAACAAGATGATGGTTAGTTACAAGATGAGGGTAGTTAAAAGATGTGGGTGATAACATGATGCGGGTAATAACAACATGAGGGTAATAACAAGATGAGGGTAGTTATAGGATGAGGGTAATAACAAGATGAGGGTAATGACAAGATGAGGGTAAAGACAAGATGAGGGTAGTTACACGATAAGGGTGATAACAAGATGAGTGTAGTTATAGGATGAGGGTAATAACAAGATAAGGGTAGTTAAAGGATGAGGGTAATAACAAGATGAGGGTAGTTATTGGATGAGGGTAATAACAAGAGAAGGGTAGTTAAGGATGAGGGTAATGACAAGATGAGGGTAATAACAAGATGAGTGAAGATTCAAGATGAGGGAAGATACAAGATGAGGGTGATAACAAGATGAGGGGAGTTATAGGATGAGGGTAATAACAATATGAGAGTAGTTAAAGGATATAGGTGATAACAATATATGGATAGTTACAAGATGAGGGTGATAACAAGGTGAGGGTGATAACAAGATTGGGGAAGTTACAAGATGAGGGTAATAACAAGATGAGGGTAGTTACAAGATGAGGGTAATAACAAGATGAGGATTGTTACAAGATCAGGTTAGTTATAGGATGAGGATAATAACAAGATAAGGATAGATATAGGATGAGGGTAATAGCACTATGAGGGTAGTTAAAGGATAAGATTGATACCAAGATGAGGGTAATAACAAGATGGGGTTGTTAAAGGATAAGGGTGATAACAAGATGAGGGTAGTTATAGGATGATGATAATAACAAGATGGGAGTAGTTATAGGATGAGGGTAAAAACAAGATGAAGGTAATAACAAGATGAGGATAGTTACAAGATGAGGGTAATAACAAGATGAGGGTAGTTTTAGGATCAGGGTAATAAAAAGATGAGGGTAGTTATAGGATGAGGATAACAACAAGATGAGGGTGGTTATAGGATGCGGGTAATACCAAGATGAGTGTAATAACAAGATGAGGGTAGTTACATGATAAGGGTGAAAACAAGATGAGGGTAGTTATAGGATGAGGGTAATAACAAGATGAGGGTAGTTATAGGATGAGGATAATAACAAGATAAGAGTAGTTATAGGATGAGGGTAATAACAAGATGAGGGTAATAACAAGATGGGGGAAGATACAAGATGAGGGTAATAACAAGATGAGGGTAGTTACAAGATGAGGGTAGTTACAAGATGAGGGTAGTTACAAGATGAGGGTAATAACAAGATGAGGGTAATAACAAGATGAGGGTAGTTACAATATGAGGGTAATAACAAGATGATGGTTAGTTACAAGATTAGGGTAGTTATATGAAGAGGGTAATAACAACATAAGGGAAGATACAAGATGAGGGTAGTTAAAAGATGTGGGTGATAACATGATGCGGGTAATAACAACATGAGGGTAATAACAAGATGAGGGTCGTTATAGGATGAGGGTAATAACAAGATGAGGGTAATGACAAGATGAGAATAATGACAAGATGAGGGTAGTTACATGATAAGGGTGATAACAAGATGAGTGTAGTTATAGGATGAGGGTAATAACAAGATGAGGGTAGTTAAAGGATGAAGGTAATTACAAGATGAGGGAAGATACAAGATGATGGTAATAACAAGATGAGGGTAGTTACAAGATGAGGGTGATAACAAGATGAGGGTAATAACAAGATGAGGGTAGTTATAGGATGAGGGTAATAACAAGTTGAGGGAAGATACAAGATCAGGTTTGTTATAGGATGAGGATAATAACAAGATGAGGGTAGTTAAAGGATAAGGGTGATAACAAGATGAGGGTAATAACAAGATGGGGGTAGTTAAAGGATAAGGGTGATAACAAGATTAGGGTAGTTACAAGATGAGGGTAATAACAAGATGAGGGTTGTTACAAGATCAGGTTAGTTATAGGATGAGGATAATAACAAGATGAGGATAGATATAGGATGAGGGTAATAGCACTATGAGGGTAGTTAAAGGATAAGGGTGATACCAAGATGAGGGTAATAACAAGATGGGGTTGTTAAAGGATAAGGGTGATAACAAGATGAGGGTAGTTATAGGATGAGGGTAATAGCACTATGAGGGTAGTTAAAGGATAAGGGTGATACCAAGATGAGGGTAATAACAAGATGGGGTAGGTAAAGGATAAGGGTGATAACAAGATGATGGTAGTTAAATGATAAGGGTGATAACAAGATGAGGTTAGTTACAAGATGAGTGTAGTTATAGGATGAGGATAATAACAAGATGGGGGTAGTTATAGGATGAGGGTAAAAACAAGATGAAGGTAATAACAAGATGAGGGTAGTTACAAGATGAGGGTAATAAAAAGATGAGGGTAGTTATAGGATGAGGATAATAACAAGATAAGAGTAGTTATAGGATGAGGATAATAACAAGATAAGAGTAGTTATAGGATGAGGGTAATAACAAGATGAGGGTAATAACAAGATGAGGGTAATAACAAGATGAGGGTAGTTACAAGATGAGGGTAGTTACAAGATGAGGGAAGATACAAGATGAGGGTGATAACAAGATGAGGGTAATAAAAGATGAGGGAAGATACAAGATGAGGGTAGTTATAGGATGAGGGTAATAACAAGATGAGGGTAGTTATAGGATGAGGGTAATAACAAGATGAGGGTAGTTATAGGATGAGGGTAATAACAAGATGAGGGTAGTTACAAGATGAGGGTGATAACAAAATGAGGGTGATAACAAGATGGGGGCAATAACAAGATGAGGGTAATAACAAGATGGGGGTACTTACAAGATGAAGGTAGTTACACAATGAAGGTGATAACAAGATAAGGGTAGTTACAAGATGAGGTCAATAACAAGATGAGGGTAGTTACAAGATCAGGGTAGTTACAGGATGAGGATAATTACAAGATGAAGGTAGTTATAGGATGAGCGTAATAACACTGATGGTAGTTAAAGGATAAGGGTGAAAACAAGATGAGGGTAATAACAAGATGGGGGTGATAACAAGATGAGAGTAATAACAAGATGAGGGTACTTATAGGATGAGGGTAATAACAAGATGAGGGACGATACAAGATCAGGTTAGTTATAGGATGAGGATAATAACAAGATGAGTGTAGTTATAGAATGAGGGTAATAACAAGATGAGGGTAATAACAATATGAGGGTAGTTACACAATAAGGGTGATAACTAGATGAGGGTAGTTATAGGATGAGGGTAATAACAAGATGAGGGTAGTTAAAGGATGAAGGTAATTACAAGATGAGGGAAGATACAAGATGATGGTAATAACAAGATGAGGGTAGTTACAAGATGAGGGTGATAACAAGATGAGGGTAATAACAAGATGAGGGTAGTTATAGGATGAGGGGTAATAACAAGTTGAGGGAAGATACAAGATCAGGTTTGTTATAGGATGAGGATAATAACAAGATGAGGGTAGTTAAAGGATAAGGGTGATAACAAGATGAGGGTAATAACAAGATGGGGGTAGTTAAAGGATAAGGGTGATAACAAGATTAGGGTAGTTACAAGATGAGGGTAGTTATAGGATGAGGATAATAACAAGATCAGGGTAATATCAAGATGATGGTCGTTATAGGATGAGGATAATAACAAGATGAAGGTGGTTATAGGATAGGGGTAATACCAAGATGAGGGTAATAACAAGATGAGGGTAGTTACAAGATGAGGGTAATAACACAATGAGGGTAGTTATAGGATGAGGGTAATAACAAGATGAGTGTAATAACAAGATGAGGGTAGTTATAGGATGAGGGTGATAACAAGATAAGGGTACTAACAAGATGAGGGTAGTTACAAGATGAGGGTAGTTATAGGATGAGGATAATACGATGAGGGTGGTTATAGGATGAGGGTAATAACAAGATGAGGGTAATAACAAGCTAAGGGTAAGTAGATGAGGGTAGTCATAGGATGAGGGTAATAACAAGATGAGGGTAGTTACAAGATGAGGGTAATAACAAGATGAGGGTAGTTATAGGATGAGGGTAATAACAAGATGAGGGTAGTTAAATGATAAGGGTGATAACAAGATGAGGTTAGTTACAAGATGAGTGTAGTTATAGGATGAGGATAATAACAAGATGGGGGTAGTTATAGGATGAGGGTAAAAACAAGATGAAGGTAATAACAAGATGAGGGTAGTTACAAGATGAGGGTAATAAAAAGATGAGGGTAGTTATAGGATGAGGATAATAACAAGATAAGAGTAGTTATAGGATGAGGATAATAACAAGATAAGAGTAGTTATAGGATGAGGGTAATAACAAGATGAGGGTAATAACAAGATGAGGGTAATAACAAGATGAGGGTAGTTACAAGATGAGGGTAGTTACAAGATGAGGGAAGATACAAGATGAGGGTGATAACAAGATGAGGGTAATAAAAGATGAGGGAAGATACAAGATGAGGGTAGTTATAGGATGAGGGTAATAACAAGATGAGGGTAGTTATAGGATGAGGGTAATAACAAGATGAGGGTAGTTATAGGATGAGGGTAATAACAAGATGAGGGTAGTTACAAGATGAGGGTGATAACAAAATGAGGGTGATAACAAGATGGGGGCAATAACAAGATGAGGGTAATAACAAGATGGGGGTACTTACAAGATGAAGGTAGTTACACAATGAAGGTGATAACAAGATAAGGGTAGTTACAAGATGAGGTCAATAACAAGATGAGGGTAGTTACAAGATCAGGGTAGTTACAGGATGAGGATAATTACAAGATGAAGGTAGTTATAGGATGAGCGTAATAACACTGATGGTAGTTAAAGGATAAGGGTGAAAACAAGATGAGGGTAATAACAAGATGGGGGTGATAACAAGATGAGAGTAATAACAAGATGAGGGTACTTATAGGATGAGGGTAATAACAAGATGAGGGACGATACAAGATCAGGTTAGTTATAGGATGAGGATAATAACAAGATGAGTGTAGTTATAGAATGAGGGTAATAACAAGATGAGGGTAATAACAATATGAGGGTAGTTACACAATAAGGGTGATAACTAGATGAGGGTAGTTATAGGATGAGGGTAATAACAAGATGAGGGTAGTTAAAGGATGAAGGTAATTACAAGATGAGGGAAGATACAAGATGATGGTAATAACAAGATGAGGGTAGTTACAAGATGAGGGTGATAACAAGATGAGGGTAATAACAAGATGAGGGTAGTTATAGGATGAGGGTAATAACAAGTTGAGGGAAGATACAAGATCAGGTTTGTTATAGGATGAGGATAATAACAAGATGAGGGTAGTTAAAGGATAAGGGTGATAACAAGATGAGGGTAATAACAAGATGGGGGTAGTTAAAGGATAAGGGTGATAACAAGATTAGGGTAGTTACAAGATGAGGGTAGTTATAGGATGAGGATAATAACAAGATCAGGGTAATATCAAGATGATGGTCGTTATAGGATGAGGATAATAACAAGATGAAGGTGGTTATAGGATAGGGGTAATACCAAGATGAGGGTAATAACAAGATGAGGGTAGTTACAAGATGAGGGTAATAACACAATGAGGGTAGTTATAGGATGAGGGTAATAACAAGATGAGTGTAATAACAAGATGAGGGTAGTTATAGGATGAGGGTGATAACAAGATAAGGGTACTAACAAGATGAGGGTAGTTACAAGATGAGGGTAGTTATAGGATGAGGATAATACGATGAGGGTGGTTATAGGATGAGGGTAATAACAAGATGAGGGTAATAACAAGCTAAGGGTAAGTAGATGAGGGTAGTCATAGGATGAGGGTAATAACAAGATGAGGGTAGTTACAAGATGAGGGTAATAACAAGATGAGGGTAGTTATAGGATGAGGGTAATAACAAGATGAGGGTAGTTAAATGATAAGGGTGATAACAAGATGAGGTTAGTTACAAGATGAGTGTAGTTATAGGATGAGGATAATAACAAGATGGGGGTAGTTATAGGATGAGGGTAAAAACAAGATGAAGGTAATAACAAGATGAGGGTAGTTACAAGATGAGGGTAATAAAAAGATGAGGGTAGTTATAGGATGAGGATAATAACAAGATAAGAGTAGTTATAGGATGAGGATAATAACAAGATAAGAGTAGTTATAGGATGAGGGTAATAACAAGATGAGGGTAATAACAAGATGAGGGTAATAACAAGATGAGGGTAGTTACAAGATGAGGGTAGTTACAAGATGAGGGAAGATACAAGATGAGGGTGATAACAAGATGAGGGTAATAAAAGATGAGGGAAGATACAAGATGAGGGTAGTTATAGGATGAGGGTAATAACAAGATGAGGGTAGTTATAGGATGAGGGTAATAACAAGATGAGGGTAGTTATAGGATGAGGGTAATAACAAGATGAGGGTAGTTACAAGATGAGGGTGATAACAAAATGAGGGTGATAACAAGATGGGGGCAATAACAAGATGAGGGTAATAACAAGATGGGGGTACTTACAAGATGAAGGTAGTTACACAATGAAGGTGATAACAAGATAAGGGTAGTTACAAGATGAGGTCAATAACAAGATGAGGGTAGTTACAAGATCAGGGTAGTTACAGGATGAGGATAATTACAAGATGAAGGTGGTTATAGGATGAGCGTAATAACACTGATGGTAGTTAAAGGATAAGGGTGAAAACAAGATGAGGGTAATAACAAGATGGGGGTGATAACAAGATGAGAGTAATAACAAGATGAGGGTACTTATAGGATGAGGGTAATAACAAGATGAGGGACGATACAAGATCAGGTTAGTTATAGGATGAGGATAATAACAAGATGAGTGTAGTTATAGAATGAGGGTAATAACAAGATGAGGGTAATAACAATATGAGGGTAGTTACACAATAAGGGTGATAACTAGATGAGGGTAGTTATAGGATGAGGGTAATAACAAGATGAGGGTAGTTAAAGGATGAAGGTAATTACAAGATGAGGGAAGATACAAGATGATGGTAATAACAAGATGAGGGTAGTTACAAGATGAGGGTGATAACAAGATGAGGGTAATAACAAGATGAGGGTAGTTATAGGATGAGGGTAATAACAAGTTGAGGGAAGATACAAGATCAGGTTTGTTATAGGATGAGGATAATAACAAGATGAGGGTAGTTAAAGGATAAGGGTGATAACAAGATGAGGGTAATAACAAGATGGGGGTAGTTAAAGGATAAGGGTGATAACAAGATTAGGGTAGTTACAAGATGAGGGTAGTTATAGGATGAGGATAATAACACGATCAGGGTAATATCAAGATGATGGTCGTTATAGGATGAGGATAATAACAAGATGAAGGTGGTTATAGGATAGGGGTAATACCAAGATGAGGGTAATAACAAGATGAGGGTAGTTACAAGATGAGGGTAATAACACAATGAGGGTAGTTATAGGATGAGGGTAATAACAAGATGAGTGTAATAACAAGATGAGGGTAGTTATAGGATGAGGGTGATAACAAGATAAGGGTACTAACAAGATGAGGGTAGTTACAAGATGAGGGTAGTTATAGGATGAGGATAATACGATGAGGGTGGTTATAGGATGAGGGTAATAACAAGATGAGGGTAATAACAAGCTAAGGGTAAGTAGATGAGGGTAGTCATAGGATGAGGGTAATAACAAGATGAGGGTAGTTACAAGATGAGGGTAATAACAAGATGAGGGTAGTTATAGGATGAGGGTAATAACAAGATGAGGGTAGTTATAGGATGAGGGTAATAACAAGATGAGGGTAGTTATTTTTTATTTATTTTTATTTTATTTAACCTTTATTTAACCAGGTAGGCAAGTTGAGAACATGTTCTCATTTACAATTGCGACCTGTCCAGGATAAAGCAAAGCAGTTCGACACATACAACGACGCAGAGTTACACATGGAGTAAAACAAACATACAGTCAATAATACAGTATAAACAAGTCTATATACGATGTGAGCAAATGAGGTGAGAAGTTAGGTAAAGGCAAAAAAAGGCCATGGTGGCAAAGTAAATACAATATAGCAAGTAAAACACTGGAATGGTAGATTTGCAATGTTAGAATGTGCAAAGTAGAAATAAAAATAATGGGGTGCAAAGGAGCAAAATAAATAAATACATTAAATACAGTAGGGAAAGAGGTAGTTGTTTGGGCTAAATTATAGGTGGGCTATGTACAGGTGCAGTAATCTGTGAGCCGCTCTGACAGTTGGTGCTTCAAGCTAGTGAGGGAGATAAGTGTTTCCAGTTTCAGAGATTTTTGTAGTTCGTTCCAGTCATTGGCAGCAGAGAACTGGAAGGAGAGGCGGCCAAAGAAAGAAAGAATTGGTTTTGGGGGTGACTAAAGAGATATACCTGCTGGAGCGTGTGCTTCAGGTGGGAGATGCTGTGGTGACCAGCGAGCTGAGATAAGGGGGGACTTTACTTAGCAGGGTCTTGTAGATGACATGGAGCCAGTGGGTTTGGCTACGAGTATGAAGCGAGGGCCAGCCAACGAGAGCGTTATAGGATGAGGGTAATAACAAAATGAGGGTAATAACAAGATGAGGGTAGTTCAAGGATAAGGGGGATAACAAGATGAGGGAAGTTACAAGATGAGGGTAGTTATAGGATGAGGATAATAACAAGATGAGGGTGGTTATAGGATGAGGGTAATAACAAGATGAGGGTAGTTATAGGATGAGGGTAATACCAAGACGAGGGTAATAACAAGATGAGGGTAGCCTCAAAGGTTTAGCCCTCTGTCTCCCTCTCCCTGCCCCTTTCCCTGTGTCCACCCTTTCTCTTTCTTCCCCTCTCTCTCTCCCTATCTCTTTCTCCATCCCTCATTCCCTCTGACTTTTTTCTCTCCTACCATTCTTCCTTTCTCTCTATCTCCCTCCCTTCTCTCTCTCTCTCCCCTCTCGGAGGCAGTGAGTAGTGAGGCTGAGTAGACATTACATACACTATGTATTTTGCCAGATGTTATTGCACGCTGCTGATTTCAGAAGGTGCTGTGACAATGTCATTAACTTCAAGGAAATCTGATTCCCTCTCTCTTTCCCAGAGGCGGATGAAAGTAGAAGGAATGGGATTCTAGAAGGCTATTATATTTTGTGAGATGAGGAAGGAACCCATCACAGTGGGATTATAAAGCGCTGTAGCATTAGACAGGCCAGAACCATTCTCCTGTAGACTAATGAGATATGTTCAACACATGATACCTACAGAATGGGCTAAATGAAAATGACAGAATCACATGTCTGTCCATTTCTGAGCCAAGGATATAGCTTTTTATGGCTTATGCTGGTGATGTCACTAGCATGCCAAGTAGAAGGATATCACAGTGGTAGGATTAGAATGCCCCTGTAGTGTGAATTAGAATTGTGGTGCAATATCAGATATATTATGTATTTATTGAATTTTCTCTTGCAAATGTACAAGTCTCAGATAGAGGCTGGCACTGAGCTTTGGAAATATGGCCCCTTGTCAAGCGTTCCACTTTCATAGTCCCACTGCAGACTACTGTAAATGGTCTTACATTGGTGGAAGAAGAAGAGGGGTGATAACACCCGCTGACCGTATTACCAGTGTATTGATTTCTGCTCTGTGGCCGCTGAGTAAACGGAAACCAGCGTAATCCTGTTTGCAGCTCTTGCAGAATCACTACCTCAGATAGGGTACTTTCACAGATAAGGTTGTAGCTGTTCATTTCTACGGTGCCATCGAGGAGGAGTTGCTCTTTGCATGGTAGCTTTTCAGGCTGACAATGCACATATGTTTTTCTCATACACAAGCTTATCATTTACATAATGTACACACATACTCATCAAGCACCCCTACTCTCTTCCTTCTCTCTTCATCTGTCTGTCTGTCTGTCTGTCTGTCTGTCTGTCTGTCTGTCTGTCTGTCTGTCTGTCTGTCTGTCTAAAAATGAACAGTAAACATCACACTCACAGAAGTTCCAAAAGAATAAAGACATTACAAATGTTGTATTATGTATATATACAGTGTTGTAACGATGTGCAAATGGTTAAAGTACTAAAGGGAAAATAAATAAACATAAATATGGGTTGGATTTTCTTGCGGCAACAGGTCACAAATCTTGCTGCTGTGATGCACACTGTCGTATTTCACCCTGTAGATATGGGAGTTTATCAACATCGGGTGTGTTTTTGAATTCTTTGTTGATCTGTGTAATCTGAGGGAAATATGTCTCTCTAATATGGTCTTACATTTGGCAGGAGGTTAAGAAGTGCAGCTCAGTTTCCACCTCATTTTGTGGGTGGTGTGCACAAAGCGTGTCTTCTCTTGAGAGCCAGGTCTGTCTACGGCAGCCTTTCTCAAGAGTAAGACTCACTGAGTCTGTACATAATCAAATGTTTCCTTAAAACTTCTTTGGGATAGGGGGTGGTATTTTGACGCCCAGATGAAAAGTAAACTGCCTGCTACTCAGGCCCAGAAGCTAGGATATGGTAGTATTGGATAGAAAACACTCTAAAGTTTCTAAAACTGTTAAAATAATGTCTGCGAGTATAACATAACTTATTTGGCAGGCGAAACCCCGAGGACAAACCATCCAGAAATGTCTTTTTTTGTGTTCACTGTCTTTTCAAGTATATTTCTATGGGAATCTAGATTTCTGAGGCATCTGGTTGCAGTTTATATGGCTTCCACTAGATGTCAACAGTCTCTAGAAATTGGTTGATGTTTTTCTTTTGAGTAATGAAGAACTAGCCCTTTCCTTTCTGAGTGTAGAGCCAAGTGGACTGTTTTGTTTGGAGCGCACAACCTGAAGCTCACTCCACTTTCATTTTATCCGCTATTGAACACAGTATATTCCGTCTTAAATGTGATTGATTATTTACGTTTTAAAATACCTAAAGTTGGATTAGGACAGTTGTTTGAAATGTTTGGACCAAGATTACAGGTAATTTAGTAGATAATTTGTAGTCATGTTAGGCAAGTTGGAACCTGTGTTTTTCTGAATCAAAAACGCCAAATAAATTGACATTTTGGTTGATATAACGAAGGAATTTATCAAACAAAAGGACCATTTGTGATGTTTATGGGACATTTTGGAGTGCCAACAGAAGAAGATCTTCAAAGGTAAGGCATGAATTATATCGTTATTTCTGAGTTTTGTTGAAATATGATTGTCATGTGTTTGTATGATGGGGTGCTGTCCTCAGATAATCGCATGGTTTGCTTTCCCCGTAAAGCCTTTTTTAAATCTGACATGGTGGCTGGATTAACAAGAAGTTAAAATGTATTTTGGTGTATTGCACTTGTGATTTTATGAAAGTTAAATATTTCTAATAATTTAATTTGAAGTTGGCGCTCTGCCATTTCACCGGATGTTGTCAAATCAATCCCGCTAACGGGATTTGATCCCTAAGAAGTTTTACGTTTGGGTCAGTCACAGGCGTCAGGTATTCTGCCACTGCGTACTCTCTGTTTAGGGCCAAATAGCATTCTTGTTTGCTCTGCTTTTTTCAATATATTCTTTTCAATATGTCAAGTAATTATCTTTTTGTTTTCTCATGATTTGGTTGGGTCTAATTGTGTTGCTGTCCTGGGGCTTTGTGCAGTCTGTTACTCACTAACTCACTCAGTCACTCACTGTCTGATGTCTAAAGCTGATTCTACGACAGCAGATAAAAGGCCTTATCATAAAAGGTTGTTTTTTTGTTGCTTTAAACCTCTGTAGCCCCTTGATGTATTATTCATCATTGATGAAATTTGACAACCTTTTATATATTTTCATTTTTTTCCAACTTGATGTGTAATAACATCACAGTGTCTTTTCTGACTGTGCTGTCAGTCTGATGGCTCTGAGAGCTCCAGTATAGTCTCCATTTTAGCAGTCAGGCCATATTAGCATACATATCTCCATGTTGTGGGACCACTGGGTCCTCATCAGATAGGATTAAAGAAACGAGACTGTCGGAGCAGAACAGATTTAAATACAGAGTAGAAGGACTGAGGGGGATAGAGGGATAGCGAGAGAGAGAGAGCAAGAGATGTGGGGAAGAAGAAAGAGAGAGCAGGAGTAATGGAATGAACTGTATCATCAAAATGTGCAGTATGGATTTGCAGAAAACAAAAGTTTTACAACCGAGGGGGAGAAGGCTAGGGAGTGAATTGGGACCAGCTGTCAGAGTTGAGGTGTTCAGACCACTGCTCACCATCCAGACTGTTTCCGCCAACACTTTGGCATCACTATACCTCTCTACCCTCTCCAAAGAGCTCCTAGTCACTACACGCTTCCATGATTAATCCCCATTTCTCTATTTCAATTTGATAAGCCCAGCACATCAACAATGTACTTGGGTGTATCTGGTGTGTGTGTGTGTGTGTGGATGGGTGGGTGGGGGGGGGTTTCTGTGTGTGTGTGTGTGTGTGTGTGTGTGTGTGTGTGTGCGTGCATTATAGTTTCTCATTGGATCTCTGATCACATAGAACATTTGCAAAAAGGTTGTTAATCAATAGTGGATGGGCTAATGAATTCTGGTTGATACAGAAAGAGACTCAATATTTCTGTTGTTGCATTCTGAGCAGACCCACACAGATGGAAGCCTCCTCGCCAGTCTCCTGAAGAAGTCGTTTATAGCCTGAGGTTAGTATGTCTCTCCTATAGCGAGTGTCTATAGGCTCTGAGGACTGATTTAACCTCATGGATTTAGGGGGCGCTATTTTAATTTTTGGATGAAAAATGTTCCCGTTTTAAACAAGATATTTTGTCACGAAAAGATGCTCGACTATGCATATAATTGACAGCTTTGGAAAGAAGACACTCTGACGTTTCCAAAACTGCAAAGATATTGTCTGTGAGTGCCACAGAACTGATGTTACAGGCGAAACCCAGATCAAATCAAATTTATTTGTCACATACACATGGTTAGCAGATGTTAATGCGAGTGTAGCGAAATGCTTGTGCTTCTAGTTCCGACAATGCAGTAATAACCAACAAGTGATCTAACTAACAATTCCTAAACTACTGTCTTATACACAGTGTAAGGGGATAAAGAATATGTACATAAGGATATATGAATGAGTGATGGTACAGAGCAGCATAGGCAAGATACAGTAGATGGTATCGAATACAGTATATACATATGAGATGAGTATGTAAACAAAGTGGCTAGTGATACATGTATTACATAAGGATGCAGTCGATGATATAGAGTACAGTATATACGTATGCATTGTTTAAAGTGGCTAGTGATATATTTACATCATTTCCCATCAATTCCCATTATTAAAGTGGCTGGAGTTGAGTCAGTGTCAGTGTGTTGGCAGCAGCCACTCAATGTTAGTGGTGGCTGTTTAACAGTCTGATGGCCTTGAGATAGAAGCTGTTTTTCAGTCTCTCGGTCCCAGCTTTGATGCACCTGTACTGACCTCGCCTTCTGGATGATAGCGGGGTGAACAGGCAGTGGCTCGGGTGGTTGATGTCCTTGATGATCTTTATGGCCTTCCTGTAACATCGGGTGGTGTAGGTGTCCTGGAGGGCAGGTAGTTTGCCCCCGGTGATGCGTTGTGCAGACCTCACTACCCTCTGGAGAGCCTTACGGTTGAGGGCGGAGCAGTTGCCGTACCAGGCGGTGATACAGCCCGCCAGGATGCTCTCGATTGTGCATCTGTAGAAGTTTGTGAGTGCTTTTGGTGACAAGCCAAATTTTTTCAGCCTCCTGAGGTTGAAGAGGCGCTGCTGCGCCTTCTTCACGATGCTGTCTGTGTGAGTGGACCAATTCAGTTTGTCTGTGATGTGTATGCCGAGGAACTTAACACTTGCTACTCTCTCCACTACTGTTCCATCGATGTGGATAGGGGGGTGTTCCCTCTGCTGTTTCCTGATGTCCACAATCATCTCCTTAGTTTTGTTGACGTTGAGTGTGAGGTTATTTTCCTGACACCACACTCCGAGGGCCCTCACCTCCTCCCTGTAGGCCGTCTCGTCGTTGTTGGTAATCAAGCCTACCACTGTTGTGTCGTCCGCAAACTTGATGATTGAGTTGGAGGCGTGCATGGCCACGCAGTCGTGGGTGAACAGGGAGTACAGGAGAGGGCTCAGAACGCACCCTTGTGGGGCCCCAGTGTTGAGGATCAGCGGGGAGGAGATGTTGTTACCTACCCTCACCACCTGGGGGCGGCCCGTCAGGAAGTCCAGTACCCAGTTGCACAGGGCGGGGTCGAGACCCAGGGTCTCGAGCTTGATGACGAGCTTGGAGGGTACTATGGTGTTGAATGCCGAGCTGTAGTCGATGAACAGCATTCTCACATAGGTATTCCTCTTGTCCAGATGGGTTAGGGCAGTGTGCAGTGTGGTTGAGATTGCATCGTCTGTGGACCTATTTGAGCGGTAAGCAAATTGGAGTGGGTCTAGGGTGTCAGGTAGGGTGGAGGTGATATGGTCCTTGACTAGTCTCTCAAAGCACTTCATGATGACGGAAGTGAGTGCTACGGGGCGGTAGTCGTTTAGCTCAGTTACCTTAGCTTTCTTGGGAACAGGAACAATGGTGGCGCTCTTGAAGCATGTGGGAACAGCAGACTGGTATAGGGATTGATTGAATATGTCCGTAAACACACCAGCCAGCTGGTCTGCGCATGCTCTGAGGGCGCGGCTGGGGATGCCGTCTGGGCCTGCAGCCTTGCGAGGGTTAATACGTTTAAATGTTTTACTCACCTCGGCTGCAGTGAAGGAGAGACCACATTTTTCCGTTGCAGGCAGTGTCAGTGGCACTGTATTGTCCTCAAAGCGGGCAAAAAAGTTATTTAGTCTGCCTGGGAGCAAGACATCCTGGTCCGTGACTGGGCTGGATTTCTTCCTGTAGTCCGTGATTGACTGTAGACCCTGCCACATGCCTCTTGTGTCTGAGCCGTTGAATTGGGATTCTACTTTGTCTTTTTTTTTGATAGCCTTACGGAGGGAATAGCTGCATTGTTTGTATTCAGTCATGTTACCAGACACCTTGCACTGATTGAAAGCAGTGGTTCGCGCTTTCAGTTTCACACGAATGCTGCCATCAATCCAAGGTTTCTGGTTAGGGAATGTTTTAATCGTTTAATCGTCATGAATAGGAAAAGTTTCTAGGGGTATTTATGTCCGTTGCGTTATGCTAATGGGTTTGAGGCTATGATTACGCTCCCGGATACAGGTTTGCTCGTCGCAAGAGGTTAAAGGGCTACCTAGGATATAATATATGTCTCTCATCTCTTGTAGGTGACATCAGGTTTTAAATGTTAGTTCTGGATGTGGAGCTCTTTAGAAAACCCTGCAGCTGTTTTCCATTAGTTTGGTGTGAAATATTTAGCCCTGTGTGATATAATTCAGTTTGATTTGTAGACATGCTGGCAAAATGTTCCTTTAAAAATCATCTGTCTTCATCAAGTACATTAAAAGTACATTTAGACTTTTGAAAATATGAGAACTGCCTCTCCATATGATGAGAGAGTACAAGGAATGGATGTAAAGTTATTGAAATGTACGGTACAGTAGAGTGGCATGAACAGCCAAAAGCTTAAGGAAAAATACAACTTTAATTGACCAGAAGTTCCCCTTTCAAATAGTTACTTGTGGCTGTTGTATCTACAGGCCAGCTGTTCTTATATATCCAGTGAGTCAGCCCTATACTGTCTCTGTTGTGCCAGGTGATGAAGGCATCTCTCTTTCTTTCTCTCTCTCTCTCTCTCTCTCTCTCTCTCTCTCTCTGTCTCTGTCTCTGTCTCTCTCTGTCACTGTCTCTCTCTCTCTCCACCACCACATCTCTAACCAGGGCCCTCAACTATGTTTTCTGCTGCTGTTCTCAACAGTAAGTACAAACTTCTCAACATGCAGAATAGTCTAGTGCAGAAAACATATAGTTGGGCTTCTTGCAAGGCACCTAAGCTAACATAATTTCAGTTGTTGTCAAACGGCCATGGAAATTGTAATAAGGATTTCAGTGATTAAAGTCTAGAGGTTTTATTAAAGCTTCGGGAGGAACTATGTGTTCGGAATAGACAGCACTAAAAGAAAGTTACGCTTGCACACAACATATTTCTCACTGGACGTCCCATAATTTGTAATGAGACTCAGTAACAGAGACATAATGGTGTCTGGAGGTTTACTGAGTGAGACTGAGTAGTACAGAGGAATGACAAACAGGTAAATAATGAGAGGCCTGAAGGCCATGGATGCCCCTCCGTGTCCCCCCAGGAAATCAGAGCTGTAATGGAGACGAATGTTAGATCAACACTCTAGTCGCTCATTATCCATCAGATCAAAACTCTAGTCACTCATTATCCAATGACAAAACAACCTGAGCTGATTAAAATCAGTATATGTTCATTCATGAGCAGTGTGCACTTGTCTACAGCTCTGGGCAAACCCCAAGGCATCCCCTTCTTACCAACCAACCCCAAGGCATCCCCTTCTTACCAACCAACCCCAAGGCATCCCCTTCTTACCAACCAACCCCAAGGCATCCCCTTCTTACCAACCAACCCCAAGGCATCCCCTTCTTACCAACCAACCCCAAGGCATCCCCTTCTTACCAACCAACCCCCAAGGCATCCCCTTCTTACCAACCAACCCCCAAGGCATCCCCTTCTTACCAACAAACCCCAAGGCATCCTTACCAACCAACCCCAAGGCATCCCCTTCTTACCAACCAACCCAAAGGCATCCCCTTCTTACCACCCCACCTCTCCTGTACCTTTCCTTCGTTTCAAGACAACAACCCCTCACCATTCCTCTCCCCTTTCCCCCCATCTCTCCATCATTTTCTCACCTCTCTCCTTTCCTTTAGAGACCACTCCCTCACCCCCCCATCCCCTATCCCCCATCTCTCCATCCTTCTCTCGCCTCTCTCCTTCCCTTTTTCCCTTCAGAGACCACCCCCTCAGCATCCTTCTCTCCTTCCTAGGAATGCATGGCATGACAGAGAGCTGAGCTGAGCTCAGCACATTCCCCAAAGAGCCCTTCATCAGCCTGGCCCAGTGCTGGGGGCAAGGGTGGGTTGCAGACATTGGATGGATGGGGCATAATGACCCAGCAGGATCATGACCATCTCTCCATCTCTCTATCCTTCCTTCACTCGTTCTTCTCTTTCCTCCCACTGTCTCTCGTTCTCTTTCTCTCTATCTCACTTCCTTCTTTCTTTATCCTTCTCTCCTGCTCTCTCTCCCTCTCTCACACTGTCTGTTGATTGGCTGTTACTCCCGATGTGCACTTGGGAATGGCTAATTGCGCCTCTTGCACTCCTCCTCTAACCCTTCCACCCCATCACGCACTCACCCCCCAACCCCGTCCGCCCCACCCACACCCACACCCCAGCCTTCCTGATAGGATGCCGATTGTGGCTGCTACTCACTTCAGACGATCGATGATGTGACTTACTAAACGGCACCCAGTGGAAAGCGCAAGGCACCAAGGCTGTCGTTGGCGCAGCAACATGGAGTAACCTCTGGGGCCGCTTTTGTTTACGTCTTCAAATAAGTTACACACACATGAGTGCATGTACATGCTCATAGTACACACACACACACACACACACACACACACAAACCTCTGAACGGGTGCTCCATTTCAGGGGAGCAGAAGAGTGAGGGTAGTGAAGCACCCTGCTGATGTGTTTTTAAATGGTATTCAGTGGGCGGTGAAGCTAGTATTTATAAAATGTGGAGCTGCATGGCTTTACAAAATAACTATCCAGATGTCTGCTATTCTAATAAGAAGAAGACCTGAAAGGAACAGTCTGCAAGGACCTGAGATCTGGCCAGGTTACAACTGCCCCACAGGGATAAACATATTTTGGTTTTATTCCACTGGGTAAGAACATTGAGGTATAAAGTTCAAACCTTTCTCCTGGAGGGACACTCTTATCTGGCGTGCACCGTTCCCGTGCCTGTAAGGTGTCGTGGCCGGCTCATCCTGACAGTCTTGTCAAGTCTTTGTCGAAGTAAACAGCCAGTCACTATGGAGGAATAGAAACGACAGGATGTGGCAAATTACAGTCACAACTTGTCAATCATCCATACACCAGAGGTCGTTTTTTGTCACACAAATAGCAGCGAGTAAACTTAGTCACAGGAAATATGACATTTTCTAAAGGTCTGGGGTTGTGTCCTTCGATGGAGATATCAAAGGGCAGTCAGCTATTTTGGTACAGAAGTGTTTTGTTTATAAGTACTAGATGAATATTCAGTAGAAGTGTTATACATTTTGTAGCTTTGCACACAAGCAAACATTTACTTTGCATGTGAATTGTGATAATGATGCCGCATTATTGCACTTTCTCGTTCTCACACCAAGATATATTCGAAAGTACGCATGCATACTGCTAATATATACAATAAATACATCCACAATTATAAAACCATACAGGGATTTCTTTTGTCATTTTATTCTGTAAATGGCTGCTTCATGAAGACCCCTTCTGGCATGTCACTGGAGCAGAATATTCCTTTAGAGTTGAAGACATCACACGTTCTGAAAGAGCTGTCACAAATGATCTGGTAAGATAAATACGGCATGAGTCCCCCTGAGCACAAAATGACAATGGTAAAGAGGTTCCAGAGGAATAAAATGCTTTTCAAAGGCGATGATGTTTGACAAAAAGCTCCGACATGGCAAAAGGGAAGAAAAACAAAACAAAAATAACAACTGCTGTCTTCCTCTCTTAGCATCTACTGTACAGAGCCTTCAGAAAGTATTCACACCTCCTTTCCTTTTCGCATGTTGTTGTGTTATAGCCTGAATTTAAAATTGACTGCGTTTAGATCTTGTGTCACTGATCTACACACAAACAATACCCCATAATGTCAAGGTGGATTTTTGTTTGGAGTACATTTTAAAAATGAATAACAAATTGAAAGCTGAAATGTCTTTAGTCAATAAGTATTCAACCCCTTTGTTATGACCATAGCTGCTGGAAGATGTTTGGGGGTTGGGGGTGCTGCGATTTTAGTGCCCACTAGGGGGGGGGTCTTCCAGAGATTTGTGACTGGGATGGAGGTTCACCTTCCAGCAGGACAATAACCTTAAGCATACTGCTAAGTCAACACTCAAGTGGTTTAAGGGGAAACATTTAACTGTCTTGGAATGGCCTATCAAAGCCCAGACCTCAATCCAATTGAGAATCTGTGGTAAAGGTTTGTGTACATCAGCGGAACCCGTCCAACATGAAGGAGATGGAGCCGTTTTTCTTTGAATAATTGGCAAAAATTCCAGTGGCTAGATGTGCCAAGCTTATAGAGACATTCCCCAAGAGACTTGCAGCTGTAATTACTGCAAAAGGTGCCTCTACAAACTATTGACTTTGGGGGGTGAATAGTTATGCACGCTCAAGTTATGCACGCTCAAGTTTTCTGTCTTTTTGTCTTATTTCTTGTTATGTTTGGGGCAAATACAGCACATCAGTGAGTACCACCTTTTAAGCATGGTGGTGGCTGCATCATGTTATGGGTATGCTTATCACTGGCAAGGACTAGGTATAAGAATACATGGAATACAGCTATAAGCACAGGCAAAATCCTAGAGGAAAACATTGTTCAGTCTGCTTTACATCAGACAATGGGTGTCACGGATCCCCCCGTTACTGCTGCTCATTCCATTCACCAGCTCTGGAGGTCTACATCACTGGCCTTCTAGGCGTCACTGAACTGGATTCATTATCACCAAGCCTGTGATATTTACTCACACCTGGTTCCCATTCCCCCTGATTAGTATGTTATTTAAGTGACCTCTGTTCCCCATTTTCCTTGTTGGTTATTGTTACCATGTCCATTGGTTCTGTAAGTACCTGTACTGTTGTATCAGCTTCCATGCAACGTGTTACTTGTTTTACAGGTCTATTCCCGTGTATTATTTAGAGGTTTACACCTCACTCTTTTGTTTGGGTGGAGTAAATAAAACCCCCTATTACGTATTTCCTCGCCTGTCTCCAATCATTTAGACAACATGACAGAATAACCGACTCGGCAGCGCCATGGACAGTGGGCTGGCAACCCTCCTGCGCTTGGAGGGGAATGTGCAGTCCCTCCAGTCTCCAGCACCAGTTCTGGCACCAGCCCCCACACCACTACCTTCCTCCGTCCCATCTGAGCCAGCCAACAGAATACCCCTGTCCCACCCAGAGTGCTTTGATGGCACTCCAGCGAAATGCAAGGGATTCCTTCTACAATGCGACCTGTACATCACTCACTATGCCGAGGCTGTCTCCGGGGGAGACAGGGTTGTCACCGTCATCTCGGCACTGACAGGACAGGCCCTGGACTGGGAGGCAACAGTCTGGGAGACGGGCGGACCCGAGGTCGACTCCTACGAGCGCTTCACCTTCCTCTTCCGCTCGGTGTTTGATCATCCTGTGTAGGGCCACGAGGGGGGTGAGCGCCTACTCCAACTACGCTAAGGATCTAGGACCACCTCGGAGTTCGCCCTGGAATTCCGGACCATCGCGGCCTCCAACGGATGGAACGAGTTCGCTCTGGTCACCATGTTCCGCAGCAAACTGCGGAGGAGGTACGGGTGGAGTTAGCCTGCCGTGATGAGAACCTGTCACTTTACTAGCTCATCAGCATGGCGATTCATTTGGACAACCTCCTGTGGTCCCGACGAAGACCTGCACGGAATCCGGTGCCCAAGGCTAAAATTGCTCTGTGGCCAGAGCCGATGGGAGGTGGGCTCTACATGTTTGCCCGAGGCAGAGAGTAGAAGGAGGAGGAATCTGGGCCTGTGCTCCTATTGTGGCGAAAGGGCTAATTTCTCCCCGACATGTCCTTTAACAACAAATAAGCGAGGAGGTGACAGGCCAGGGAATTCTCCTGCTCAAACCCATGTAGGATGCAAGATCTTACCTAATTTTCTTTCAACTCAACCAGTGTGTTGTCCAATTAAATTTCCTGAATACCTAGCCCCTCACTCCCATTAGCTCTGATTGAGTCCAAAGCTGCCGGACTGGCCACTGCATTACATATTACTTTCGTTCCCCTAGTCACCCATTCTGGTTCGAGCCCTGGATAATCATTCAATCGGGACAGGACTAGTACATCACATCACTTTTCCTGTTTCTCTGCTGAACCATGACACTCATTTAGAACAGATCACCTTTTTGATTATAGACACCCCCCACGCACCCCGTTGTTTTAGGTCTCCACTGGTTGAGTAGGCATAACCCTGTTATTTCCTGGTCCGAGAGGAGACTGCTGGGTTGGTCGCAGGAGTGTCAGGGGAGGTGTCTCATGGTGTCCGTCAACACCACTACGGTGGAAAGTCTGGACCACACCCCTCAAGTGAAGTTATCGGAAGAATACCAGGATCTGCATCAGGTTTTCTCGAAGACCCATGCTGCACACCTGCCACCTCATCACCCCTGGGACTGTGCCATTGACTTGCTGTCTGACGCAGCCCTCCCGAGAGGACACGTCTATCCCCTCTCCTCTGCGGAGACAGAGGCCATGCAGAGACCTATGTGCAGGATAGCCTCCAGCAGGGTTTTATCCACCCCTCTACATCACCAGCCTTCTCAAGATTGTTTTTTGTTAAAAAGAAAGATGGGGGGACTGCGCCCCTGCATTGATTATCGAACACTGAATAAAGCCACGGTGAAGTTCAGCTATTCTCTACCCCTCATCCCAACCATCATCGAACAAATGTACGGTGCGCAGTACTTCACGAAACTGGACTTGAGGAGCATCTACAATATGGTGCCCATTAGTGCAGGCGACAAATGGAAAACAGCCTTTTCCACGACCATGGGCCATTTTGAGTATCTCGTAATGGCTTTTGGCCTGTCTAATGCTTCTTCAGTCTTCCAGGTCTTTATTAACAAAGTGTTTCGGGACATGCTGGGACCGCGCCCTGCTCCCGTGCTGGCGCATCCCGATCCCTCACTTCCCTTCATCGACAAGGTGGATGCCTCCGAAGTAGGAGTCGGGCAGTGCTGTGCCAGCACACCGGAACCCCTCCAAAGCTGCAGTCCTGCACCTTCTACTCCAAGTAGCTGAGCCCGCCCAGAGGAACTACAACATCAGGGACCGGTAACTCTTGGCAGTCAAGAAGGCTCTGAAGGCGTGGAGGCATTGGCTGGAGGGGTCCAAACACCCTTTCCTGGTGTGGACAGACCACTGCAACCTGGAGTACATCAGAGCTGTGATGAGGCTAAACCCGAGACAGGCCAGATGGGCTCTATTCTTTGCCAGCTTCCAATTCACACTTTCAAATAGCCCAAGCTCGAAGAACATGAAGGCAGCCACCCTGTCTCGCCTCTATGACGCAGAGGAAAGAGCGAGAGAAGACCCCCATCATCCCTCTGTCCCATATCATCGTGCCAGTGGTGTGGGATGTGGATGTGGATGTACAGCAGGCCCTGCTCATGGAACCCGCACCTGCACAGTGCACGGAGAACCGCACCTACATGCACAATTACCTTGGCGCACACGGTGCCTGTGTCGGGTCATCCTGGGATAAGCCGTACCATCACCTGCAATCAAATTAACCTGTTTACCTTTGATGATCTTCGGATGTTTTCACTCACGAGACTCCCAGTTACACAACAAATGTTCCTTTTGTTCCATAAAGATTATTTTTATACCCCAAAATACCTCCGTTTGTTTGTCGCGTGATGTTCAGAAATCCTTAAGACAGAGCGGTGATGACAACGCAGACGGAAATTCCAAATAAGTCTTCATAATGTCCACAGAAACATGTCAAATGTTTTTTATAATCATTCCTCAGGTAGTTTTTAAAATATACATTAGATAATATATCAACCGAGTCTGTAAGCCTTTCAATAACAGCGGGAGGAACAATGGCAGCTTTACTCAGTTGCGCAAAAACACGCTGAGAGCCCCCACCTATCCACTTACGCAAAGTGATCTTTCAAGTTCATTTTTCAAAATAAAAGCCTGAAACTATGTCTAAAGACTGTTGACACCTTAGGGAAGCCATAGAAAAAAGGAATCTGGTTGATATCCCTTTAAATGGAGGATAGGCATGCATAGGAACAGAAGGGTTTCAAAATAAGAGGCACTTCCTGATTGGATTTTCTTCAGGGTTTCGCCTGCAATATCAGTTCTGTTATACTCACAGACAATATTTTGACAGTTTTGGAAACTTTAGAGTGTTTTCTTTCCTAATATATCCTAATCTGCATATTCTAGCATCTGGTCTTAAGAAATAGGCCGAGAAATAGGCTGTTTACTTTGGGAACGTTATTTTTCCAAACAATAGTACCCCCTAGCTTCAAGAGTGGGCAAAATAATAATGGGCAAATATTGTACAATCCAGGTGTGAAAAGCTCTCAGAGACTTACCCAAAAAGATTAATGTAATTACACATGTAATTGCCGCCAAAGCTGCCTCTACAAAGTATTGACTCAGGGGTGTGAATACTTATGTGGGGTATTGTTTGTAAATGGGTGAGATTTGTATATATATATATATATATGTTGTAACACAACAACATTAATTCAAGGGTTATGAATACTTTCTGAAAGCAGTATTTAACCGCTAATTACTGGCAGGGCTGATTTGTTTTATTTGTTTTATCTACACTGTAACAGAAAACTGTCATTTAAAAAGGTAAGTTTGGGTGTTATCAGCATAAAGAAACTCTGAACATTTTTACTGCACCATACTGTAAATTATGATGCATTGTGGAACAATGGCTGTTCTATGATTGATACTGTCATTCCACCTGTCAGAATACAATATCGTACCATATCTTAGGAGCGCCAAAAACCATTTGACCACTAGTGGATGCATAGTATTGTTGTTTCTTGCTCATTAACATATTTTGAGGCATGCCTTGTAAGTTGCCTTGTAGTTGCACTTGTGAGGGAGAATGCTGTACCAATTTTCTCCAATGTGATTATAGTGCTCCATCAATATAAAATATTTGGGAGATAGATTGGAGTGGCATCTCATCTTAATCTTTAACTGGGTGAGCATTTTGACATGTCCTTTTGGCCTGTTTTGCCCTGTAGTCACTGCCAGTTTGGAAGCCTTTGTTAAGGCCTCAAGAATATAATCTAATAAAATTTGATTTGATTTGATTTGAAGAAGTTCAAGTGATATAAAACACAAAAAGTGAATTATTATGTTGTAATGTGTAAACACTTTACCTAGCAGCCAACCTGATTGTACCAATCCCTTGTAATTACATTACAATACTGTGAAATGCAAACCCCTCCCCTAAATTATTAGCATTTTATTTTTTACAGTATTGCACTGTGTGCCATTACACAGTACTTGCTTTGATACAGCATTTATATTACAGTAGTTGTAGTTTAATATTAAATACAGAATTTACTTGCCACCGAACTGCCTAAAAATGTCCTTCTTTCCTTCTACTGTTATGTGGTTTGATTGATGTGTTCACCTGGTCTTGTGATATTTTTACTGTAGGTTTTTGGAACTTGTCACGCCCTGGTCTATATTTATTATGTTTATCTTCATTTATTGGGTCAGGCCAGGGTGTGACATGGGTTTATTTGTGGTGTGTTTTGTCTTGGGGTTGTGTGGGGTGTATAGCATAGTCTATGGCTGCCTGAGGTGGTTCTCAATCAGTCAGGTGATTATCGTTGTCTCTGATTGGGAACCATATTGGGAACCATATTTAGCCATATTCTTTGAGTGTTTTCGTGGGTGATTGTTCCTGTCTCTGTCTTCACCAGATAGGACTGTTTAGGTTTTCACGTCCCGTTTGTTGTTTTTTGTTCATGTTCAGTTATTTCATGTCTAGTCTACTTTCATTTAATAAACATGAGTAACCATCACGCTGCATTTTGGTCCGCTCCTCCTTCAACAGAAGAAAGCCGTTACAGAATCACCCACCACAACAGGACCAAGCGGCGTGGTAACAGGCAGGTGCAGCGAAAGGAGTAATGGACATGGGAAGACGTTTTGGATGGCAAAGGTTGTTACACTTGGGAGGAGATACTAGCTGGAAGAGATCGCCTCTCATGGGAACAGGTGGAGGCACTTAGAAGAGCAGAGGCAGCCGGAGAGAGGAGCCGGCGAT
The DNA here is from genome assembly GCF_036934945.1 of Oncorhynchus masou masou. Classification (NCBI taxonomy): domain Eukaryota; kingdom Metazoa; phylum Chordata; class Actinopteri; order Salmoniformes; family Salmonidae; genus Oncorhynchus; species Oncorhynchus masou. Next base: position 30,968,157 of record NC_088227.1, read on the forward strand.
ACGAGGGAACACGGTTGGCTAGGAAGCCCGGGAGTCAGCCCCAAAAATTTCTTGGTGTGGGCTCACAGGGAGTATGGCTACGCCAGGTAGGAGACCTGCCCAAACTTCCTGTGCTTACCGGGGGGCTAAAGAGACCGGGAAGGCACCGTGTTATGCTGTGGAGCGCACGGTGTCTCCAGTGCGGGTGCATAGCCCGGTGCGGTACATACCAGCTCCTCGTATTGGCCGGGCTAGAGTGGGCATCGAGCCAGGTAAAGTTGGGCAGGATCGGTGCTCAAGAACTCCAGTGCGCCTGCACGGTCCGGTCTATCCAGTGCCACCTCCACACACCAGTCCTCCGGTGGCAGCTCCCCGCACCAGGCTTCCTGTGCGTGTCCTCGGCCCAGTACGACCAGTTCCAGCACCACGCATCAGGCCTACAGTGCGCCTCGCCTCTCCAGCGCTACCGGAGCCTTTCTCCTCTCCTGCGCTGCCGGAGTCTCCCGTCTGTTTAGCGCAGCCAGAGCCTTCCTCCTCTCCTGCGCTGCCGGAGCCTCCCACCTGTTCAGCGCTACCGGAGCCTTTCTCTTCTCCTGCGCTGCCGGAGTCTCCCGCCTGTTTAGCGCAGCCAGAGCCTTCCTCCTCTCCTGCGCGGCTGGAGTCTCCCACCTGTTTAGCGCAGCCAGAGCCTTCCTCTCCTGCGCGGCTGGAGTCTCCCACCTGTTTAGCGCAGCCAGAGCCTTCCTCCTCTACAGTGCTGCTGGAGTCTCCCGCCTGTTTAGCGCAGCCCGAGCTGTCAGTCTGCATGGAGCAGCCAGAGCTGTCAGTCTGCATGGAGCAGCCAGAGCTGTCAGTCTACATGGAACAGCCAGAGCTGTCAGTCTGCATGCGTTCCCTGTTTGTCTGTTGCCAGGTCGTTTTGTTCATTCATACCTACCAGCGTTTTTCCCTGCTCCTGCCTGTTTTTCTGCTCCTGTTTTCTAGTCCTTCCCGGTTTTGACCGTTCTGCCTGCCCTGACCTTGAGACTGCCTGCCGTTTTGTACTTTACCCAACCGTTCTGGATTATTGACCTCTGCCAGCCCTGACTCTGAGAGTGCCTGCCGTTCTGGACCTTTTATCCCTTCTCTGGATTATTGACCCCTGCCTGCCTCAACCTGTCGTTTGCCTGCCCCTGTTGTTAGGAATAAACTTTTTACCGTGGGGATGTTTTTCAGCGTTAAGGACTGGGAGACTATTCAGTATTGAGGCAAAGATGAATGGAGCAAAGTAAAGAGAGATCCTTGATGAAAACCTGCTCCAGTGGACTCAAGACCTCAGACTGGGGTGAAGGTGTAACGGCGTTCTTCGTTTGTCGCAAGAAAGTCGGACCGAAATGCAGCGTGGTGGTTACTCATGTTTTTTAATGAATGAATCAAAATACAAAACAACAAAACGGAACGTGAAACGGAACGTGAAACCTAATTACCTAGGTAATCCTAATTACCTAACCTAATCTGGTGAAACTACACAGAGACAGGAACAATCACCCACGAAATACACAGTGAAACCCAGGCTACCTAAATACGGTTCCCCATCAGAGACAACAAGAATCACCTGACTCTGATTGAGAACCGCCTCAGGCAGCCAAACCTAAACTAAACACACCCCTAATCAACCACAATCCCAATGCCTACAAAAAAACAATATGACAAACACAATAACATAAACCCATGTCACACCCTGGCCTGACCAACTAAATATCTAAAACATAAAATACTAAGACCAAGGCGTGACAGAACCTCCCCCCTAAGGTGCGGACTCCCGGACCCACCTCAAAACCATAGAGAGGGTCCGGGTGGGCGTCTGTCCATGGTGGCGGTTCCGGCTTGGGACGTGGACCCCACTCCATGAATGTCATAGTTCCTCCCCTTCGCGTCCTGGGATAATCCACCCTCGGCGCCGACCATGGCCTAATAGTCCTCACCCAGAACCCCACTGAACTGAGGAGTAGCTCGGGACTGAGGGGCAGCTCGGGACTGAAGCAGCTCGGGACTGAGGGGAAGCTCGGGACTGAGGGGCAGCTCGGGACTGAGGGGCAGCCCAGCACTGAGAGGAAGCCCAGCCAGGCAGTTCTGGCAGATCCTGGCTGACTGGCGGATCTGGAAGTGTCTGGTTGACTAGCAGATCTGGAAGAGTCTGGTTGACTAGCAGATCTGGAAGAGTCTGGTTGACTAGCCGATCTGGAAGAGTCTGGTTGACTAGCCGATCTGGAAGAGTCTGGCTGACTGGCAGATCTGGAAGAGTCTGGTTGACTGGCAGATCTGGAAGAGTCTGGTTGACTGCCAGATCTGGAAGAGTCTGGTTGACTGGCAGATCTGGAAGAGTCTGGTTGACTGGCAGATCTGGAAGAGTCTGGCTGACTGGCAGATCTGGAAGAGTCTGGCTGACTGGCAGATCTGGAAGAGTCTGGCTGACTGGCAGATCTGGAAGAGTCTGGCTGACTGGCAGATCTGGAAGCTTCATGCTGACTGACGGCTCTGGCTGCTCCATGCAGACTGGCGGCTCTGGCTGTTCCATGCAGATTGACAGCTCTGGCGGCTTCTTGCAGACTGACAGCTCAGACTGTTCCATGCAGACTAACAGCTTTGGCAGCTCCTTGCCGACTGGCAGATCCTTGCAGACTGGCAGCTCCTTGCAGACTGGCAGCTCCTTGCAGACTGGCAGCTCCTTGCAGACTGGCAACTCCATGCAGACTGGCAGCTCCATGCAGACTGGCAGCTCCTTGCAGACTGGCAGCTCCATGCAGACTGGCAGCTCCATGCAGACTGGCAGCTCCATGCAGACTGGCAGCTCTAGCTGCTCCATGCAGACTGGCAGCTCTAGCTGCTCCATGCAGACTGACAGCTCTGGCTGCTCCATGCAGACTGGCAGCTCAGGCTGCTCCGAACAGGCAGGAGGCTCCGGCAGCGCTGTAGAGGAGGAAGGCTCTAGAAGCGTTGAACAGGCGGGAGACTCCGACAGTGCAGGAGAGGAGAAAGGCTCCGACAGCGCAGGAGAGGCGAGGCGTACTGTAAGCCTGATGCGTGGTGCTGGCACTGGTGGTATTGGGCCGAGGACATGCACAGGAAGCCTGGTGCGTGAGCTGCTACCGGAGGGCTGGGGTGTGGAGGTGGTACTGGATAGACCGGACCATGCAGGCGCACTGGAGCTCTTGAGCACCGAGCCTGCCCAACCTTACCCCGTTGAATACTCTCGGTCGCCCTGCCAGTGCGGCGAGGTGGAATAGCATGCACTGGGCTATGTAGGCGAACCGGAGACACCGAGCGCAAGGCTGGTGCCATGTAAGCCGGCCCAAGGAGACGCACTGGGGACCAGATGCGTAGAGCTGGCTTCATGACATTTTGCTCGACGCTCAATCTAGCCTGGCCGATACGCGGAGCTGAAATATACCTCACCGGGCTATGCACCCGCACTGGGGACACCGTGCGCACCACTGCATAACACGGTGCCTGCCCGGTCTCTCTAGCCCCCCGGTAAGCACAGGGAGTTTGCGCAGGTCTCCTATCTGGCGTAGCCATACTCCCTGTAAGCCCCCCCAAAGAAATTTTTGGGGCTGATTCCCGGGCTTCCCTCTGCACCGTCGTGATTGCCTCTCCAACTCCATTCTCCTATAGCCCTCTTTGCACTGCTCCAGCGAATCCCAGGCGGGCTCCGGCACTCTCTCTGGGTCGACCGCCCACCTGTCTATTTCCTCCCACGTCGTATACTCCAAACTTCTGCTGTCCATAACGTCCTTTCTTCGCTGCTCCTGCTGTCCCTGCCTGTTACCACGCCGCTCGGTCCGTGTGTGGTGGGTAATTCTGTAACGACGTTCTTCGTTTGTCGCAAGAAAGTCGGACCGAAATGCAGCGTGGTGGTTACTCATGTTTTTTAATGAATGAATCAAATGACGATTACAAAATACAAAACAACAAAATGGAACGTGAAACCTAATTACAGCCTATCTGGTGAAACTACACAGAGACAGGAACAATCACCCACGAAATACACAGTGAAACCCAGGCTACCTAAAACACGGTTCCCCATCAGAGACAACAAGAATCACCTGACTCTGATTGAGAACCGCCTCAGGCAGCCAAACCTAAACTAAACACACCACTAATCAACCACAATCCCAATGCCTACAAAAAACCCAATACGACAAACACAATAACATAAACCCATGTCACACCCTGGCCTGACCAACTAATTATCTAAAACACAAAATACTAAGACCAAGGCGTGACAGAACCTCCCCCCTAAGGTGCGGACTCCCGGACCCACCTCAAAACCATAGGGAGGCGTGACAGAAGGTGCACCTTCCAACAGGACAACGACTCTAAGCAGACAGCCAAGACAAAGCAGGCGTGGCTTCGGGACAAGTCTCTTAATGTCCTTGATTGGCACAGCCAGAGCCCAGACTTGAACATTTACATTACATTACATTGAAGTCATTTAGCAGACGCTCTTATCCAGAGCGACTTACAAATTGGTGAATTCACCTTCTGACATCCAGTGGAACAGCCACTTTACAATAGTGCATCTAAATCATTAAGGGGGGGGGTGAGAAGGATTACTTATCCTATCCTAGGTATTCCTTGAAGAGGTGGGGTTTCAGGTGTCTCCGGAAGGTGGTGATTGACTCCGCTGTCCTGGCGTCGTGAGGGAGTTTGTTCCACCATTGGGGGGCCAGAGCATCGAACAGTTTTGACTGGGCTGAGCGGGAACTGTACTTCCTCAGTGGTAGGGAGGCGAGCAGGCCAGAGGTGGATGAACGCAGTGCCCTTGTTTGGGTGTAGGGCCTGATCAGAGCCTGGAGGTACTGCGGTGCCATTCCCCTCACAGCTCCGTAGGCAAGCACCATGGTCTTGTAGCGGATGCGAGCTTCAACTGGAAGCCAGTGGAGAGAGCGGAGGAGCGGGGTGACGTGAGAGAACTTGGGAAGGTTGAACACCAGACGGGCTGCGGCGTTCTGGATGAGTTGTAGGGGTTTAATGGCACAGGCAGGGAGCCCAGCCAACAGCGAGTTGCAGTAATCCAGACGGGAGATGACAAGTGCCTGGATTAGGACCTGCGCCGCTTCCTGTGTGAGGCAGGGTCGTACTCTGCGGATGTTGTAGAGCATGAACCTACAGGAACGGGCCACCGCCATGATGTTGGTTGAGAACGACAGGGTGTTGTCCAGGATCACGCCAAGGTTCTTAGCGCTCTGGGAGGAGGACACAATGGAGTTGTCAACCGTGATGGCGAGATCATGGAACGGGCAGTCCTTCCCCGGGAGGAAGAGCAGCTCCGTCTTGCCGAGGTTCAGCTTGAGGTGGTGATCCGTCATCCACACTGATATGTCTGCCAGACATGCAGAGATGCGATTCGCCACCTGGTCATCAGAAGGGGGAAAGGAGAAGATTAATTGTGTGTCGTCTGCATAGCAATGATAGGAGAGACCATGTGAGGTTATGACAGAGCCAAGTGACTTGGTGTATAGCGAGAATAGGAGAGGGCCTAGAACAGAGCCCTGGGGGACACCAGTGGTGAGAGCGCGTGGCGAGGAGACAGATTCTCGCCACGCCACCTGGTAGGAGCGACCTGTCAGGTAGGACGCAATCCAAGCGTGGGCCGCGCCGGAGATGCCCAACTCGGAGAGGGTGGAGAGGAGGATCTGATGGTTCACAGTATCGAAGGCAGCCGATAGGTCTAGAAGGATGAGAGCAGAGGAGAGAGAGTTAGCTTTAGCAGTGCGGAGCGCCTCCGTGATACAGAGAAGAGCAGTCTCAGTTGAATGACTAGTCTTGAAACCTGACTGATTTGGATCAAGAAGGTCATTCTGAGAGAGATAGCGGGAGAGCTGGCCAAGGACGGCACGTTCAAGAGTTTTGGAGAGAAAAGAAAGAAGGGATACTGGTCTGTAGTTGTTGACATCGGAGGGATCGAGTGTAGGTTTTTTCAGAAGGGGTGCAACTCTCGCTCTCTTGAAGACGGAAGGGACGTAGCCAGCGGTCAGGGATGAGTTGATGAGCGAGGTGAGGTAAGGGAGAAGGTCTCCGGAAATGGTCTGGAGAAGAGAGGAGGGGATAGGGTCAAGCGGGCAGGTTGTTGGGCGGCCGGCCGTCACAAGAAGCGAGATTTCATCTGGAGAGAGAGGGGAGAAAGAGATCAGAGCACAGGGTAGGGCAGTGTGAGCAGAACCAGCGGTGTCGTTTGACTTAGCAAACGAGGATCGGATGTCGTCGACCTTCTTTTCAAAATGGTTGACGAAGTCATCTGCAGAGAGGGAGGAGGGGGGGGAGGAGGATTCAGGAGGGAGGAGAAGGTGGCAAAGAGCTTCCTAGGGTTAGAGGCAGATGCTTGGAATTTAGAGTGGTAGAAAGTGGCTTTAGCAGCAGAGACAGAGGAGGAAAATGTAGAGAGGAGGGAGTGAAAGGATGCCAGGTCCGCAGGGAGGCGAGTTTTCCTCCATTTCCGCTCGGCTGCCCGGAGCTCTGTTCTGTGAGCTCGCAATGAGTCATCGAGCCACGGAGCGGGAGGGGAGGACCGAGCCGGCCTGGAGGATAGGGGACATAGAGAGTCAAAGGATGCAGAAAGGGAAGAGAGGAGGGTTGAGGAGGCAGAATCAGGAGATAGGTTGGAGAAGGTATGAGCAGAGGGAAGAGATGATAGGATGGAAGAGGAGAGAGTAGCGGGGGAGAGAGAGCGAAGGTTGGGACGGCGCGATACCATCCGAGTAGGGGCAGTGTGGGAAGTGTTGGATGAGAGCGAGAGGGAAAAGGATACAAGGTAGTGGTCGGAGACTTGGAGGAGTTGCAATGAGGTTAGTGGAAGAACAGCATCTAGTAAAGATGAGGTCGAGCGTATTGCCTGCCTTGTGAGTAGGGGGGAAGGTGAGAGGGTGAGGTCAAAAGAGGAGAGGAGTGGAAAGAAGGAGGCAGAGAGGAATGAGTCAAAGGTAGACGTGGGGAGGTTAAAGTCGCCCAGGACTGTGAGAGGTGAGCCGTCCTCAGGAAAGGAGCTTATCAAGGCATCAAGCTCATTGATGAACTCTCCGAGGGAACCTGGAGGGCGATAAATGATAAGGATGTTAAGCTTGAAAGGGCTGGTAACTGTGACAGCATGGAATTCAAAGGAGGCGATAGACAGATGGGTAAGGGGAGAGAGAGAGAATGACCACTTGTGAGAGATGAGGATCCCGGTGCCACCACCCCGCTGACCAGAAGCTCTCGGGGTGTGCGAGAACACGTGGGCGGACGAAGAGAGAGCAGTAGGAGTAGCAGTGTTATCTGTGGTGATCCATGTTTCCGTCAGTGCCAAGAAGTCGAGGGACTGGAGGGAGGCATAGGCTGAGATGAACTCTGCCTTGTTGGCCGCAGATAAAATGATTGAAATGATACAGTACTGCTGGAGTAGGCTAGCTGGCAGTGGCTGCGTTGTTGACTTTGTAGGCTAGCTGGTAGTGGCTGCGATGTTGACACTACACTAATCAAGTCGTTCCGTCGAGTGTAATAGTTTCGACTTGAACCCATCGAACATCTTTGGAGAGACCGGAAAACAACTGTGCAGCAACGATCCCCATCTAACCTGACTGAGCTTGAGAGGATCTGCAGAGAAGAATGGGAGAAACTCCACAAATACAGGTGTGCCAAGCTTGTAGCTTCATACCCGAAAAGACTCGATTCTGTAATCGCTGCCAAGGGTTCTTCAACAAAGTGCTATCAATTTGATATTTGTTTTTTTTAAATAAATTAGCAACAATTTCTAATAACCGGTTTTTGCTTTGTCATTATGGGGTATTGTGTGTAGATTGAGGAGGAAACAAATATATTTAATCAATTTTAGAATAAGGCTGTAACGTAACAAAATGTGGAAAAAGTTAAGGGGTCTGAATACTTACCAAAGGCACCGTAAATCTATAAAATAAAATAAAATGCATTGTGTTAAGAGGGTGAGAGTTGGTGAAAAGTCTTATTTGATGACCAATGTGTCTCCACCTTGCCGTAACAAGCACACAATGCGTCCGTGAACCATTCTTCTGAAATAGTCAGGCAGATCCGACTCTCACTCAATCTCACTGAAATGTCCCCAACAATCTTATCATGGGACATACAGTATGTTACTACTCTGGTATGGACTGGTAGGCTCTGTTTGAGAGAACGGTGATGATTACAGTCATGTGCAATCTCCAGCCACACTCTTCCACATGTTATTAATGAGATAATGTCTCACTTGGACTGGCATCACACACTTGATGAACGCAGACCTGGGAGATTGCTTCTCCAATGCAGCTGACAGCCTGGATTACCTAGACAAATTAATGGCTCTATAATTAGATTTTCCCAGGGATTGCTGCCTGTGATGTCTCTCTAAGTGACTCCAGCTGAGAGAGAGGAGACAAGCTGTTTGAATGAGTCCATTGCACAGTGACAGTGGCTTTATCAGGTCTGTATGCTAAAGAGATGAGGGGTTGGTGGGGGAAGGCGGTTCTAGACCAGTCCTTACGGGTTCCCTGAAGAGATCCAGGAACAGGGACAGAATTCCTAGCTCTTTTTGGGGAACATTGAGGATCCCTAAAGTGGTTCAGAGGATCTGTGATTTGATCTCAGGGACCTCAGGGATCTTGAAACTGAAATGAAGAAAGGAATCTGTGAGAAAGTCAAAAAGAGATGGAGAGGAGATCTGAGTTAGTTTAAGGGTTGTTGGAGCGTGGTGCACTGCAGGCAGCTTCTGCCTTGTCAATGAGCATGTCAATACAGGGAGCAGCTTCCTCACACCAGTCAGCAGCTTCTGTCAATAACCTATTGACTCCATTAGCAGACCAGGCACTTACTACTCACTCACTCACTCACTCACTCACACACTCACTCACTCACACACTCACTCACTCACTCACTCACTCACTCACTCACTCACTCACTCACTCACTCACTCACTCACTCACACAAACACGCACGCACGCACGCACGCACGCACGCACGCACACACACACACACACACACACACACACACACACACACACACACACACACACACACACACACACAAAACAGAGAGACACACACATTTTTGTCCCAGTTATCATGGAATTAAAGTCATGGCTGTAGGTTACAGAGCCACTGGACTGTGAGGGGAGACGAGAATTTTCAATACAGCTTCCTCACAAAGTGTCAGCTAATATACACTGTATGCCTCATATTGGGTTTTAAAGGTAATCAGGACCAAGAACTTATTGTATGTTAGGTTTGAAACAGGGGTACTGTATTCCTATTAAACTTACCATACTTTCTAGCTGTGTTTATATTTACATTCTACATTATATTAACTACCAGTGTAATAACTTATGTAATTGACATGTAATAGCCAAGTGGAATGCAGCTATGGAATACTCCACGTGTGCATGAAGTTTTGGTACAGCGCTAGTGGCAGCTCTAGCAGTTTCAGGTCCCAGTGGCAGGTAATTAAACTGTCTTTCACATCAGGGAACCCTCTCACTAACAAGGTCTCTTTCTTTCTTTCGTTCGTCTCAACAAGTAACCACCGCTCTGGTTTCAGGCAACCCTTCCCAATCCACTCTCTGGGGTAATTCCCTTCCTTTCTCTTAATTATCTTAAGGGGTGGGGGGGGGGTGTCCCTCCTGTGCTGACGGTGCAGGTTCGATCGCTTCCTTTCTCTTAATTATCTTAAGGGGTGGGGGGTGTCCCTCCTGTGCTGACGGTGCAGGTTCGATCGTTTCCTTTCTTCCTGTTAACTCTCCACCCACGTCTCATCCGAGCCTTGCAGAGCAGCCTTTCTTCCTGTTAACTCTCCACCCACGTCTCATCCGAGCCTTGCAGAGCAGCCTTTCTTCCTGTTAACTCTCCACCCACGTCTCATCCGAGCCTTGCAGAGCAGCCTTTCTTCCTGTTAACTCTCCACCCACGTCTCATCCGAGTCTTGCAGAGCAGACTTTCTTCCTGTTAACTCTCCACCCACGTCTCATCCGAGCCTTGCAGAGCAGACTTTCTTCCTGTTAACTCTCCACCCACGTCTCATCCGAGCCTTGCAGAGCAGCCTTTCTTCCTGTTAACTCTCCACCCACGTCTCATCCGAGCCTTGCAGAGCAGCCTTTCTTCCTGTTAACTCTCCACCCACGTCTCATCCGAGCCTTGCAGAGCAGCCTTTCTTCCTGTTAACTCTCCACCCACGTCTCATCCGAGCCTTGCAGAGCAGACTTTCTTCCTGTTAACTCTCCACCCACGTCTCATCCGAGCCTTGCAGAGCAGACTTTCTTCCTGTTAACTCTCCACCCACGTCTCATCCGAGCCTTGCAGAGCAGACTTTCTTCCTGTTAACTCTCCACCCACGTCTCATCCGAGCCTTGCAGAGCAGACTTTCTTCCTGTTAACTCTCCACCCACGTCTCATCCGAGCCTTGCAGAGCAGACTTTCTTCCTGTTAACTCTCCACCCACGTCTCATCCGAGCCTTGCAGAGCAGACTTTTTTAAAAAGGGCTGGCCTTGCAAAGTGTTTGTGTTCCTTATGTAATAACAGAATAACTTATTGGACAAGTGTTTAAATATAGGTTAGACATAAATATTCAAACCCATTGACATGTTCTGTGAAATTAATGTCTGATGATTTCTTTACATACTGTACATCACAACGAACAAGCAGACACGTTCACAGATAGGGCTCAACCTGTTTAGAGTACATGTCCTACCAGTCTCCAAAATTCCCTTTTCGGTGGTTGTATAATTTCCCCCAAAAATGTTTTGTCGTTGTTGTTCTGAACCCACTGCCCCACAAACAGTCATTAAATTCTCATCATGCTTCATAACCAAAAAGTTGCACATCTTAATTTGTTGACCATCAGCATTGGTGGGCAAAGGTGGGCACGCATATCCAGATTAGTGATCAGAACTTTTTTCATTTCCTCCAGTTTGGCAAAAACAGACTCGGCCTACGTTTATTATCCATATAAAATACAGCTTAGCAATATACTACTGACTTATCTTTGCTAGGACAATAGGCTACCTGGTTATTTGATTAATCATTTTCATATTTCAGATAGGCCTAGTTTTGAGTGGCCCGTCGTACCCCCTGTAATGACAGGCTACATTTGTGCAGCATTTGTACGCACATGTTTGCGTACCACTACTTTTTGTGTTTCGCTGGTCAAAAAGTTTGAAAACTTCTGGGATACATGATTGCGCCAATAAATGGAATGTGGTTGGGTATAGAGAATGGTAGGACACAATCTTCTGTTTTGACTGCAATTTTGTTGGTCATAAGTGAAGCATTTATTCCAGTTCAAAATAGTTCAGCAAAATACTTCACTCGTCACATTGTGCTGCTTTCCCCTTTTCTCCTAATAATTGCTAAAGGATGTGAACACGGTTGTGGTATTTTCATTTTTGGAGGGGTTGGGGGGGTCTTTTTTACATTTGAGCACATGTCCCCCAAAAGGTCTGTGCACGGCCCTAGTAACAAGTGACGTGAAATGCCAGGTATAAATGTACTGTACGTTTGTACTTGTGTTTCCTTTAGTCGTCTTAAATCATAGATTATAGTAACTTTGTCTTTGAATTGAGTTAAAACTGTGTCTATTCACCTCTCTCTTTGAACAAAAATCAAATACCATGGTTTAGGATTCTGTGATATCAGTGATGTGCGGTCAGTGTAGGCAGGGCAGGCAGTGCCTGCCCTGTGAAAATGAATGAAAAAGTAAACTGTAATGAATAATAAATAAATACACATTTAATCAATATTTATTTTGGGGTATTTATTTTGGGGGATCCCCGTTAGCTGTTGAGAAAACAGCAGTTAATCTACCTGAGGTCCACACAGAACATGAAACATGACATAATACAGAACATTAATATACAGGAACAGCTCAAGGACAGAACTACAGTCATTTTAGAACACGTAGCCTACAGTGCATTCAGAAATGATTCAGACCCCTTCACCTTTTCCACATTTTCTTACCTTATAGCCTTACTCTAAAATGGATGAAATAAAACAAGCCAAAGTCTGACTCGAGACTGTAATAACTGCTAAAGGTGCTTCAACATAGTACTGAGTAAAGGGTCTAAATACTCATGTTAATGTGATATTTCAGGTTTTTTTTGTTTAATCAATTTTAGAAAAAGTTTGTGACTTAATTAACAAAATTAGGAAAAAGTCAAGGGATCTGAATACTTTCTGAATGCAATGTACACACCAACTATCTACGTCAAATAGGGGAGGGGCGTTGTGCCGTGAGGTGATGCTTTTTCTGTTTTTCTATACCAGGTTTGCTGAGCATTATGAAATGGAAGGGCGTTCCATGCAATAATGGCTCTATATAATACTGTTATCTTTCTTGAATTTGTTCTTGATTTGGGGAGTGTGAAAATATCCCTGATGTCATGTCTGGTGGGGTAAGTGTGTGTGTCAGAGCAGTGTATAAGTTGACTATGCAAACAATTTGGAGTTTTCAACACAATGTTTCTTATAGACAGAATAAGTGATGCAGTCAGTCTCAACTCTTAGCCAAGAGAGACTGGTATGCATACTATTTATATTAGTCCTCTGATTACAATGAAGAGCAAGACGTGCAGCTCTGTTCAAGGCCAGCTGCAGCTTAACTAGGTCTTTTCTTGGAACACTAGACCACACGAATGGACAATAATCAAGATTAGAAATAACTGGAACCTGCATGACTTGCTTTTGGGTGTCTGGGTGTCATAAAAGCAGAGCTTCTCTTTTACGGACAGACCTCTCTCCCATCTTTACAACCATTCAATCTACAGTGCCTTGCGAAAGTATTCGGCCCCCTTGAACTTTGCGACCTTTTGCCACATTTCAGGCTTCAAACATAAAGATATAAAACTGTATTTTTTGTGAAGAATCAACAAGTGGGACACAATCATGAAGTGGAACAACATTTATTGGATATTTCAAATATTTTTAACAAATCAAAAACTGAAAAATTGGGCGTGCAAAATTATTCAGCCCCTTTACTTTCAGTGCAGCAAACTCTCTCCAGAAGTTCAGTGAGGATCTCTGAATGATCCAATGTTGACCTAAATGACTAATGACGATAAATACAATCCACCTGTGTGTAATCAAGTCTCCGTATAAATGCACCTGCACTGTGATAGTCTCAGAGGTCCGTTAAAAGCGCAGAGAGCATCATGAAGAACAAGGAACACACCTGGCAGGTCCGAGATACTGTTGTGAAGACGTTTAAAGCCGGATTTGGATACAAAAAGATTTCCCAAGCTTTAAACATCCCAAGGAGCACTGTGCAAGCGATAATATTGAAATGGAAGGAGTATCAGACCACTGCAAATCTACCAAGACCTGGCCGTCCCTCTAAATCTTCAGCTCATACAAGGAGAAGACTGATCAGAGATGCAGCCAAGAGGCCCATGATCACTCTGGATGAACTGCAGAGATCTACAGCTGAGGTGGGAGACTCTGTCCATAGGACAACAATCAGTCGTATATTGCACAAATCTGGCCTTTATGGAAGTGGCAAGAAGAAAGTCATTTCTTAAAGATATCCATAAAAAGTGTTGTTTAAAGTTTGCCACAAGCCACCTGGGAGACACACCAAACATGTGGAAGAAGGTGCTCTGGTCAGATGAAACCAAAATTGAACTTTTTGGCAACAATGCAAAACGTTATGTTTGGCGTAAAAGCCAAGTTTGAAGCCTGAAATGTGGCAAAAGGTAGCAAAGTTCAAGGGGGTCGAATACTTTCGCAAGGCACTGTATATGTTTTGACCATGTCAGTTTACAATATAAGGTGACACCAAGTAATTTAGTCTCTTCAACTTGTTCAACAGCCACACCATTCATGACCAGATTCAGCTGAAGTCTAGAACTTGGGGAATGATTTGTACCAAATACAATGCTCTTAGTTTTAGAGATGTTCAGGACTAGTTTATTACCAGCCACCCATTCAAAAACAGACTGTAACACTTTGTTAAGGGTTTCAGTGACTTCATTAGCTGTGGTTGCTGATGCGTATATGATTGAATCATTAGCAAACACACATGCTTAGTTTAATACCAGTGGCAGGTCATTGGTAACAATAGAAAAGAGTAAAGAGCCACACTTTACATGTTTGACATTAGAGAAGCTTCCATTAAAGAGAAACCTCTGAGTTCTATTAGATAGATAGCTCTGAATTCACTAAATGGCAGAGGTTGAAAGTTTTCTCAGCAGCAGGTCAATAATATCAAAGGCTCCACTGAAATATAACAGCTCCCACAATCTTCTTATTATCAATTTCTTGCAACCAATCATCAGTAAATTGTGTCAGTGCAGTACACGTTGAGTGCCCTTCTCTATAAGCATGCTGAAAGTCTGTTGTTAATTTGTTTCCAGAGAAGCAATATTGTATTTGTTCAAACACTATTTTTTCCAACAGTTTGCTAAGAGCTGTCAGCAAGCTGATAGGTCTGTTGTTAGAACCAGTAAAGGCCGCTTTACCACTCTTGGGTAGTGGAATGACTTTGGCTTCCCTCCAGGCCTGAGGACAAAGACTTTCCTCGAGGCTCAGATTGTTTTGTCACCATGCTTTTTCTAATTGATCAAATCGATATCTGAACCAGTATTTCCCAAATTTGGGATAGTTTCTATGAGAGATTCGAGCAGAAATGCAATGAACTGGGCTTCGTAGCAACAGCTGTGTCACAAAGGTTTGACACTAGCAAACAAAATATGCCAAGTACTTTGATTTCGTTATAAGGCATTGTTAGACGGCTGATCTTGTCAGATTGTACAGTTCACAAATTGAATGAGACAAATCACCTGGACAGCTCCTCAGCTTTTTGTTCCAGAATGACCTGACGCAGATGGTCCCTAGGCAACAAAGTTACTGCAGCTGGTCCTCACTATACCAGCCACAACAGCATCCATTGAGAGGTAATTTTCCGAGCTGAAACAGATTAAGACATACTGTCCGAAACCGGACCGATCAAGGACGAATCTCATCCCTTGCCATCATCTCCATCAAGAGTCGAGACCGAGAGACTTTTAAAACTGAGAGCCAATGCGTAGGAGTTTTACAGTTCAGTCACTGATGTCTTTACTCAGAAACATACATGGATGGACTTTGTTTACAAGTAAACATAAGTGCAAGTGTTGATTTACAGTATCGCCATCTATTATTATTACATTACATGTATATTGTGTAAGTATATATCTCAATCAGACCCTATCTAATTGGTGATGTCATCCCGTAATAGTCCTATGTTTCATCAACCTGATCAAAGAGCCAGCTTAAATGCTGTTTTTAAGGATCTTCAACAGTATGTATTGACTTCCAGACAAGAAGAGACCGGGCTGATACAGTGTCAGGATACAGTCTACCCATCTAACGATCAATGACAGTCATAAACTTAGTTATGTCAAGGTGTGGTCGCAAGAAATTATAAAAACACCTCAATATGGCTCTGGTGACTCTTTCTCTCTCTCTTTCTCTCTCTCTCTCTTTCACTCTTACACCCTCTCTCTCTCTCTCTCTCTCTCTCTCTCTCTCTCTCTTTCTCTCTCTCTCTCTTTCACTCTTACACCCTCTCTCTCTCTCTCTCTCTCTCTCTTTCTCTCTCTCTCTTTCTCTCTCTTACACCCTCTCTCTCTCTCTCTCTCTCTTACACCCTCTCTCACCCTCTCTCGCCCTCTCTCGCTCTCTCTCTCGTGCAGTGCATGCTGGGAGTTTTTTTGGAGTTTGAGTGTTTGGTGTGGAGGGCTCTGTCCTAACTTATTTTCTTGATACTTTCCTTGGTCTTTTCTTATAATGTTATTATTTTTTGTTTAATCTATGGTGGGTTAATGCACTGTTTGTTTTAACGGTACCCACTGTTGTTTTCAAAGTTATGTAGGAAGAGGACAGAGTTTTAGTTTCCTGGGGTTTGGCAGGTTTGGTGTGCGTGATGGCTTCACAGCCTAGCGTGGAGGAGACGCTGTCATTACGGCATGGATTCAGGTGTGTTCCTGAGAATGTAATTAAGGTGGAGGAGGTTCTGCTCGCTGTCGGCAAACAGGTAGGAGCTGAATTTATACATTCTGCTTCCAGAATGACCAAAGCTGTGGTTGTGTTCATGAAAATAGAACATTTGATGGTTGGGCTCATTGCTAGTGGAATATTTGTAAGGGGTGTGTTGGTGCCAATTTCTCCTCTTTCTACCCCCTTGACCAGGGTGATAGTTGCAAATGTGTCTATGTTTATTACAGATGATCAAATCAGGAAAGAGCTGAGTCGTTTTGGTAAGTTTGCTAGTGGGTTTCGTGTAATGTCTGCAGGTTTTCAGGCAGATGCTGTCAATCATGTTGTTTCATTCCTGAGGCAAGTGTTCATGTTTCTGAATAACAATGAGCAACAGTTAAATTTGCATTTTAAGGTGAGGCATGGAGAGGAGGGGCTCTATGCAGGGTTTGCCAGATCAGGTAGTCTACAGTGCTTTGAGCGTGGGGATTTGGGGCATAAGAGCTTCGTGTGCCCACATAAAGGCCATAGACAAGATGAGGGTACAAGCGCCAATGGGGGAAATCAAGGTCAACGTGCAGGGGGCCATGAGATGCAGGCTGCAGAGGCTGGGCCTTGTCATGCTACAGATGGTGGGGTAGCTGAGGCTGGGCCTAGTCATGCTACAGATGGTGGGGTGGCTGGGGCTTGGCATGTTATAGATGATGGGGTAGATGAGGCTGGGTCTAGTCAGGTTATGCTAGTGGATGAGGAGAGTATTGTGGGGAAGGGGAAGCGACTAGGGGGTTGGAGGACTATGTCATGTGGAAGAGGAAAAAGGGGGAGAAGAAAGGAGTTGTGAGGGCAGAGGCTGGTGTGGTCAAAGGGCAGCAGCATACCCCAGTGATTAGAGTGTTGGACTAGTAACTGAAAGGTTGCAAGTTCAAATCCCCAAGTTGACAAGGTACAAATCTGTCGTCCTGCCCCTAAACAGGCAGTTAACCCACTATTCCTAGGCCGCCATTGAAAATAAGAATTTGTTCTTAACTGACTTGCCTAGTTAAATAAAGGCACTAAGGAACCTTTGCCTGGTGCTGGTGGGGAGGCCCCGACTAGAGAGAAAGGGCAGGTGGTCAGGATGGGAGATGGAGATGAGGAGGAAGGTGAGTCTGAGGAAGAGGATGATGAATAGGATTTATTTTCAGACTCCTCCTCAATGGGTCCCTAGTTGAGGGCTAGGCAGAGGGGTCAAAGTATAACTGTCAAGGTTCCTGAATGAGAGTAAAGTTGATCTTGAAGCTTTTTTTTGCGATCCGGTAAAGTTTGTAAGATCTGTAAAAACACGCTATAAAAAATGAGGGACATGGTGTCTTCTCACCCAAGAAACGGTTTAGGTTGAGGAAGTGGGTCACAACAGGTCTACCTTCAGACACTGTTTAGATGTATAGTTTCTTTCTGGCACTGGGGCTTCTTGAGCTTTGCTATTGGTCTCTTTCTTTGATGGCTTTTCTCCCACTTCTTATGGAGACTCTGTGGGTAGGATCTCTCAATATAAATGGTGCCAGAGATGCGGGGAAGAGGAGTGTGTTGGGTGAATATGTAAAACAAAAGAAAGTACAGGTGCTGTTTCTGCAGGAGACGCATACTGATGTGGTGAGTGAAGTCGATTGGGGGCTCTGGTAGAATGGGGCAAGTGTGCTGAGTCATGGGACAATGTATGTGCAGGGGTGACAATACTTTTTGTACTTGGTCTGTCTGTCTAAAAATGTGTTCATCAAAGGAGGTGTGTAGTGGTAGACTGCTTGTCGTAAAAGCAGAAATTAACAACAGGGGTTTTGTCTTTATAATTGTGTATGCGCCTAACACAGGGAGAGAGATAGGACTTCTATTTGGGTGTCTTAGACTGGAACTCTTACAGGTAGAGCCTGCGAGACGCTGGTGGTCGTCGGGGACTGGAACTGTACAATGGATTTGGATCAGTGGGTGTGTAAAGGGACATCATTAAGCAGTTTGACTTAGTGGATGTTTGGAGAACCGGACATCCCAACACAAGACAGTATACATGATGGAAGGTCTTTGGAGCTAGGGTGATTGCAGCCGGGCTTGATTGATTTTACAGGTCCAGGAATCAGAGCAATAGGCTGTTGGGTGCTACCATTCTCCTGGTGGGTTTTTCGGATCATCACATAACCATGGCTCAGCTGTCTATTTCACCAGGGCCTCGGCAGGCATCCTATTGGAAGTTTAACCTCTTGAAACTCCCCATCCCGGATCCGGGATTGTGACTAAGCCTCAGGCTCATTAGCATAACGCAACGTTAACGATTTCTGAAAATCGCAAATAAAATTAAAATAATGCGTTTGCTCTCAAGCTTAGCCTTTTCTTAACAACACTGTCATCTCAGATTTTCAAAATATGCTTTTGAACCATAGAAATTGACTAATTTGTGTAAGAGTATGCTAAGCTAGCATAGCATTTTGTGTAGCATGTAGCACGCAACATTTTCACAAAAGCCAGATAACCAAATAAATAAAATCATTTACCTTTGAAGAGCTTCTGATGTTTTCAATGAGGAGACTCCCAGCCACATACCAGATGCGCAGTGTTTCCTGAAAGCGTCTGTGTGTAGGAGAAATCGTTCCGTTTTCTACATTGCGCCTGGCTACCGAAACGAACCGAAAATGCAGTCACCTACAACGTGAAACTTTTTCCGGATTAACTACATAATATCGACCGAAACATGGCAAACGTTGTTTGGAATCAATCCTCAAGGTGTTTTTTCACATATCTCTTCATTGACATGCAGTTCGTGGAAGCTTGCTTCTCTCTCTGTGCCCCATGGAAAAATACTGGCAGGTGACTTTTGCGCACCAATTTCGGCGCAGGACACCGGGCGGACACGTGGTAAATGTGGTCTCTTATGGTCAATCTTCCAATGATCTGCCTACAAATACGTCACAATGCTGCAGACACCTTGGGGAAACGACAGAAAGGGCAGACTCATTCCTCTTGCGTTCACAGCCATATAAGGAGATCATGAAAGACAGAGCCTCAAAAATCCTTGTCATTTCCTGGATGCCAAGTCATCTTGGTTTTGCCTGAAGCTCACGTTAAAGGGCACGCACAGAGAAGATATTTGTATTTCTGGACACGTCAGAGTGTTTTCTTTCGAACAGTAGCAATTATATGCATAGTCGAGCATCTTTTTGTGACAAAATATCTTGTTTAAAACGGGAACGTTTTTCTTCCAAAAATGAAATAGCGCCACCATAGGTGTAAGAGGTTAATGTAAAGCTCTTACAAGATGCCACTTTTTGCTCAGGATTCCAGACTTTTTGGGAAAGGTGGGGTCAGTGAAGTGAGGAGTATGAGTCTCTGAGTCAATGGTGGGATGTGGGAAAAGTCCTAATTCGACTTTTCTGTCAACAGTATACAGCGCTCTCATCCTCAGAGGCTAGGATAGTATTGGGGGAACTCGAGCGTACTATTAGTGAAATGAAGGGAGAGCTGATGGGGCAAGGCAATGTAGGGCCAGGCTAATTTAACTGAATTACGTAGGGACCTGGGCAGTTTTTTCCAGGATAAAGCAAAGGGAGCACTTGTAAGAGCTAGGTTCTCCATGCTCAAGGAGATGGATGCTCCCAGCTCCTCCTTCTCTGGTTTGGAAAGACAGAGTGGTGAAGAAAAGGGTTTATCTATTGCTTTCAGATGGACGGGTGTTAGGAAAATGATGATTAAATGACTGAACAAATCAGTTTAAATGGAACTGTAACTAAGTAAACTTATACTCTGTTTTATTATATCTGATTAACAATATGAGTTCATAAGAAGGGATTGTGTGACATGGACAAGGAGTAATTAAAGTTAATGAACACCATTCCAACTAGGAAGAAAGAAATGGGTTGTGGATTAAGTCAACAGATAAGGTAGTTAACCTATGGTTGAACCGACGAAACTTAGCTCTGGGGTGTTTTAGATAAGGCAGTGAGTGCATTCCTAGGTTTTCTGTTAATTAGAACTGTCAGCTAAGTGGTTATTGATAATGTTGAGGGGTTAAAAAGTTAATTCAGTTATGTTGTGTGACCTGTGAGTGTGTTAGTGAGTTAGAATGAACGTTTAACCTCATTTGATTCGAGGTCGGGAGGAGGGGATTCATTCTAGAAGCAATGAAATGACATCATGTTATTGTATATAAACTGTTGCTCGTGGTAATGTGGCAGCGCGCTCCGAGAATAAATTCTGTTACCTATTATTGATAAGAATGGTCTCCGTCTATTTTATGCAAACAAGAATCTTACAAATTCTCGTGAAATAGATTAAGGGAATTCAATTAATGAAAACACATTGGTATAATTAAATTACAGTAACAGCGGGTGACCTCTGTGGTGGGGGAGATGTGGGAGCGGACTATGGAGTTTTATTCTGAGTTGTACAGGGCAGAACTATGTGATCCCATGTGTGCTCAGGTTTTGTTTGCAGAACTCCCTAAGCTCTCTCTGGCACAGAGGGATGAAATGGGCATTCCCTGTTGTCCCATGAACTGGCAGAGGCCTTAACCCAGATGTCCCCTGGCCGTGCACCAGGGGTTGATGGACTCCGAGTGGAGTTTATAAAAAATTCTGGGGAATAATTGGACTGGATATCTTTTGCGTGTTGTGTGAGTCTGTCGGGGTAGGAGAGTTGCCGTTGAGCTGTCGTCGGGCGGTTCTGATTCTCCTGCCCAAAAAAGGGGATTTGTGTGAACTTAAGAACTGCAGGCCTGTGGAATTGCTCTGTGTGGACTACAAGATATTTGACAAGGTCCTCGCTAATAGACTGAAGTCCCATCGGACTCTATAGTGAACAAGGACCAAAATCACGGACAACTTGTTCTTAATCAGGGACTTGTTAGACTCTTTGAGAGGTTCAAATGTGAACTTTGTACTGGTCTCTTTAGATCAAGAGAAGACTTTTGATAGAGTGGAGCATGAGTATCTGTTCAATATGATGTTTGGGGAAAGGTTTTTTTTGTGTGAAGATGTTTTATGCTGGGGCGTCATGTATGGTCAAGGTGGGAGGGGGACTCGGTAGGCCAGTCTGGGTGAGACAGGGCATTAGACAAGGATGCCCTCTATCAGGGCAGTTATATACACGAGCCATTGAGACTTTTTGGGGCAGCTACACAGGAGACTGCAGAGAGTGTGAAGGACAGGCATGGTTGTTTTGACAGGCATAGCAGTGTCAGCATATACAGATGACATTTCTGTGATGGTCAGGATATGCAGGCACTAGAGACTCGTCTGAAGGTGTACAAAGGAGCTTTGTCAGCTAAGGTAAACTGGGGCAAGAGCAAAGCTCTGTTATGTGGGGCATGGGGGGATAAGGCCCCTCTGCTTCCAGGGGGTTTGCAGTGGGATTGTGAAGGGCTGAACATTTTGGGGGTGTACCTGGGCTCGGAGAGGTGGGTCAGGAAGAACTGGGAGGGGCTGTCACAGGCAGTGGTTTCAAGACTAACCAGGTGGAGGTGGCTCCTGTCCCAAGTGTCATATAGAAGGAGGGTGCTGATAATCCATAACCTGTCGGCATCCTCCCTATGTCATAAACTGTCTCTCTTCAACACCCACGCTGGTCTGCTCGTAGACCTGCAACGCAAGCTGGGGGATGTTTTCTGGTCGGGCCATCACTGGCTGAGGGCGGCAGTGTTGTACATGTCTGTCCACAAAGGACAGGGCCTGTTGGAACTGGAGAGCAAGGTGGCTGCTTTCAGACTAAAGGTGGCGTAGAGACTGCTGTACTATACTGATGTCGGCTGGAGGGAACCAGCATGCGCACTGCTGAGGAAAGCTAACTGATTAGGGTTGGACTGGCAGGAGTTCCTCATGAAGCTGGAGAGGCTGAGTACAGCAGGTCTCTCAGACTTTTACACTGCATAGCCTGGCAGCTATTAAGGCCCACGCGAGAAGGGGATGTGGAGCCTGGGCTTTGGGAGGAGCCTATCTTCCACAACCCAGCAACTCAATTATTTTTCTGTTTGCTCAGGCAAAGTTGGCTATTTGGCTAACAAGGAGGAACAGGGTCAAAGGTGGGGGGATAACAAACCTAAACTATTATTTAATGGGATGGCCCCTGCGCCCCTTTGGATGGAATTTGAGTTGTATAAAAGGATAAAAAGTGTGGAGATGTTATAGGAGATATGGTGTGTTGTGGGGGATATCCGTATAGCTGGGGAATATGTTTTGGATATACGGTTGTTGAAATTGTGAGGTTTTGGTTATTGTGATGTGTGGTGGTGTTGTGTATCGTGGGGTAGAGGGCAAGGTGAATATGGTACATGTATGCAGTACTGCATTACAGGATATATTATTGAGTTTAATTTTAAGGGGGTGGGGGTGATGTGGTTTCAGTGAAAGGAGAATGTTTCATTAAAGAAAGTCAAAGTCTCTCTCTCTCTCGCTCTCTGTCTCTCTATGTCTCTCTCTCTCTCTTACACTCTCTCTCTGTCTCAATTCAAGGGGCTTTATTGGCATGGGAAACCTATGTTGACATTGTCAAAGCAAGTGAAGTAGATAATATACAAAAGTGAAATAAACAACAAAAATGAACAGTAAACATTCCACTCACAGAAGTTCCAAAAGAACATTACAAATGTCATTATGTTTATACACAGCGTTGTAACGATGTGCAAATGGTTAAAAAACAAAAGGGAAAATAAATCAACATAAATATGGGTTGTATTTACAATGGTGTTTGTTCTTCACTGGTTGCCCTTTTCTTGTGGCAACATGTTACAAATACTGCTGCTGTGATGGCTCACTGTGATATTTCACTCAGTAGATATTGGAGTTTATCAAAATCGGGTTTGTTTTCTAATTCTTTGTGGATCTGAGGGAGATATGTCTCTTTATGGTCATACATTTGGCAGGAGGTTAGGAAGTGCAGCTCAGTTTCCACATTGTGTGGGCAGTGTGCACATAGCCTGTCTTTCTCTCGAGAGCCTGGTCTGCCTACGGCGGCCTTTCTCAATAGCAATGCTATGCTCACTGAGCCTGTACATAGTCATAGGTTTTTTTGTTAATTCTTTCCAATGTGTCAAGTAATTATCTTTTTGTTTTCCCATGATTCTTTTGGGTCTAATTGTGTTGCTGTCCTGGGGCTCTGTGGGGTCTGTTTGTTTTTGTGAACAGAGCCCTAGGACCAGCTTTCTTAGGGGACTCTTCTCCAGGTTCATCTCTGTGTAAGTGATGGCTTTGTTATGGAAGGTTTGGGAATCGCTTCCTTTTAAGTGGTTGTAGAATTCAATGGCTCTTTTCTGGATTTTGATAATTCTGCTCTGCATGCATTATTTGGTGTTTTACGTTGTACACTGTGGATATTTTTTCAGAATTCTGCATGCAGTCTCTCAATTTGGTGTTTGTCCCATTTTGTGAAGTCGTGGTTGGTGAGCGGACCCCAGACCTCTCAACCATGAAGGGCAATGGGTTCTATAACTGATTCAAGAATTTTTAGCCAGATCCTAATTGTTATGTCGAATTTTATGTTCCTTTTGATGGCATAGAATGCCCTTCGTGCCTTGTCTCTTAGATCGTTCACAGCTTTGTGGAAGTCACCTGTGGCGCTGATGTTTAGGCCAAGGTATGTATAATTTTTTTGTGTGCTCTAGGGCAATGGTGTCGAGATGGAATTTATACTTGTGGTCCTGGCAAATGGATATTTTTTGAAACACCATTATTTTGGTCTTACTGAGATTTACTGTCAGGGCCCAGGTCTGGCAGAATCTGTGCAGAAGATCTAGATTCTGCTGTAGGCCCTCCTTGGTTGGTGACATAAGCCAGATCATCAGCAAACAGTAGACATTTGACTTATATTGAGCTAATTTCTGACGTGCTGTTCCTTCTTTTTCCGTAGTGTATTTCTGTATTGTTTTAGTGATTCGCAATAGTGAAGGCGTAGACTCAGGTTTTCTGGGTCTCTATGTTTTTGGTTGGACAGGATTCTCAATTTCTTTCTTAGGTTTTTGCATTCTTCATCAAACCATTTGTCATTGTTGTTCATTTTCCTCAGTTTTCTGTTTGACATTTTTAGATTTGATCGGGAAGCTGAGAGGTCAAATATACTGTTAAGATGTTCTACTGCCAAGTTTACACCTCCACTATTACAGTGGAACGTTTTGTCCTGGAAGTTGTCTAAAAGGGATTGAATTTGTTGCCTAATTGATTTGTAGGAGGTTTCCACACTACATTCCTTCCATCTATAGCATTTCTTAATATTACTCAGTTCCTTTGGCTTTGATGCCTCATGATTGACTATTGCTCTCTTCAAGTAGACTGTGATTTTGCTGTGATCTGATAGGGGTGTCAGTGGGCACACTGTGAACGCTGTGAGAGACTCTGGGTTGAGGTCAGTGATAAAGTAGTCTACAGTACTACTGCCAAGAGATGAGCTATAGGTGTACTTACCATAGGAGTCCCCTCGAAGCCTACCATTGACTATGTACATACCCAGTGTGCGACAGAGTTGCAGGAGTTGTTGGATATGTTGTCATAGTTGTGACTAGGGGGGCTAATGGGGGAGGAAATGCTGTCCCCTCCAGGCAGGTGTTTGTCCCCCTGTGTGCTGATGGTGTCAGGTTCTTGTCCGGTTCTGGCATTTAGGTCGCCACAGACTAGTACATGTCCCTGGGCCTGGAAATGAATGATTTCCCTCTCCAGGATGGAGAAGCTGTCTTCATTACAGTATGGGACTTTCTAGTGGGGGTATAGGTAGCACACAGGAGGACATTTTTCTCTGTTAAGATCATTTCCTTTTGAATTTCTAGCCAAATGTAAAATGTTCCTGTTTTGATTAATTTAATGGAGTGAGTTAGGTCTGCTCTATATCAAATTAGCATACCCCCTTCCCTGTTTCACACCTGGTAGTTTGGTGGATGGACTACCAGCTCCTTGTAACCTAGAAGGCAACCAGGTTCCTTCTCTTTAGGCCAAAATCAGATGGCCTCAGGCCTTGGATATTCCAGGATGAGATAGTGAAGGCTTTGTGTTCCATAAAGTGTCCACTGTTGTTGGTCATGTGGTTTGGCCTCAGGCCAGTACGTGTGAGCAGAGCCTGCTCAGCATCTGGTACATGCCATTGGCTTGGACTAGTGTAAGAGTTGAGGTTGGGACTCTTTGCCTGCTCACAGCCTGGGCGTATGTGTGACTTCCATGTTGAGATCCTAGTCGCGGGGGTGGGGGCGTGGGGTGGGCAGGAGGGGCATAAGTCTAATCTGAGGGGGCCTAAATGGGGTGTGGGCATGGTTGACTTGGGGGGGGGGGGTTGATTGGTGTGGATGTGGCTGGTGGTGTTGTGGTCTGAATGTAGGTCCTCTCGGTGTGGGTCCTCTATGTGTCTGTCTGGGGGGGGGGATCCCGCAGGTCTGGGAGAGTGTCTCGCTGGTCTGGGAGAGTGTCTCTCTGGTCTGGGTGGGGTGTCTATTGATCTGTTGCTCATGTATGAAGTTGGGGCTGCATTTGAGAGCGATGTCCTTCAGGGTTCGGGCGAAGGTGGACAATGCTGCATTGTATAGTTGGACCTGGTCATAATGACTGTTCAAGTTCAAGTTGGAGTGGTGGGCCAGGTAAACATTTAGTTTAGCGGCACAGTCACCGGAAATGCTTGCATTTACCCGCTGTATGGTAGCAGGGTGGAAGTATTTTCATGGTAGCAGAGAGGATATAACCACTTGTGTATTGGGGAAAGTAGAAGAAGCTTTTTCAATCACTCCCTTGAGTGCTGTGGCCACCCTTTCCTGCTGTGCTCTCAGGTTGTTTGTGCCTGTGTGTATTATTATGTGGCTGGGTGACCCTAGTTGGTCCTCAGACAGAAGGTCTAGCCTGCTTTGGGTGTTTGGACACCAGAGTTTAGACACTCTGTTTGAGAAAAAGTAGTTTTTCTTGTATATATTTCCCGTTTGAGTCCATTAGGAGTACAATCTGTGTCTTGTGTATGTCCTCAGTGGGTGTGGGGGAGCTGTCAGGAGTGTCTGACGGGGGGTGCTCAGAGGGGGTGAGATCCCCCAGGAATAAGGCTCTTCATTTGTCTGTCCCGCTTTGATGTCGATGCTATGATCTGGGTCTGGGGTGGACTGTTCTGCTGTGGTGTCAAGACTTTTGTCGGGAGCTGTGTTGGGCTGTTCTGTTGGCTATTCTGTGGGAGTGGCCACCTCTCTAGTGGGTTGTTCTCTGTCACACTCTATCCCCCTCACCCTCTCCTCCAGCAGTCTGATCCTCTCCTCTCGTGCTCTGTTCTGCTTCTGCTTTTCTCCTGTTGAAGTTGTCTCACCACAGTCCAGAGTGCAGATATATCTCTACTCCTCCAGCTCTCCGGGTCTGGTTAATGGGGTGTTGTTGTGCTGGACTGTTGTCTGGGTCTGTGCTGACTGGAGTGTAATCACCTGCTGTTCCAGCTCCACCTGCCTTACCTCCAGCAGGTCTGTCTCTGCCTGCCTCTCTCTCTCTTGCACCCTTTCTCTCTGTCTCTATCTCTCACTGCGTCATGCTTGTTTGATCCCTCTGAAGGGGGGGGGGGGGGCAAGGATGTCTGGTGAGAGGTGACACTATTACTTCTGCCAAATCCTCCACTGGACAAGGCAGGAAAAAAGCTACAGAAGAAGAGAGAGAGAAGGGGGAAAGAGTGAGGAAAGGGGAGTGCAGAGGCTGCTTCAGAGCCCCTCAGGAGTTCAAAGGAAGGATGCTTCTTCCAGGAGCTCAGCGATATCCTCGGATTACACCTCTTAGGTGCTTGCGAGACGTGCCTGCCAAGAGAAAAGGTTGCGTCGAAGCTACACGGCGATGAGTTTCCAAGCTAGCTTTGATCCTTACAGACCACAAAGAAGGCCCAAGCTTTAACATGTACGCTGAGTTATGATAATAGATGAATCCTGTTTGATTTGCCCCTCAAATACATATGCTTGTGAAGGTAATGGAGGTATTTGAATCCCTAAACATCCTTCCTACAACCAAGGTTTAATAGAGTTTAAGGAGATTAGGGAACAGTATACATAATCTCAAGGAATCAGAGGTTGTGGTGTTTAGAATAACTGCAAACATGAATATGACAGAAAAGTTGCCCAATTCATGACTGTGGTGGTATTTGGGATGCAAGCAAAGAAAATATGGACAAAGATATAAAATGTTGGGTTTTGATGTTCTTCAACCTACTGGATTCCATCAGACAGGACAGCATATACAGTAGATAAAATCTAGAACCTTGAATGTTATGAGAAATACCTTTCTCTTGGCTCTGTCTTCTATACATGGTGTACACTTAACAGTTTAAACCATACAAATATGTCTGATCTGTTCTGTTAGCACTCCTGACCCTGTGGCGATTTGTTTTAAATAATGTACTGACCTCTATAAAAGGAAAAAAATCTTTGTTGGTTTCAGTTCAGACAAACTAACAAAACCAACATCTCCATCTTCTGAATGTCTCTGTAGTTTCTGATTTAGATAACATATAAGTAGAACAAAGCCATTGTCTGCTCAGCATGGGGTGGCATATTTTTAAATCTGCACCACCACCAGCCGGCAACCTTTAGGTGTTTCTGCCCTGTGGAGGGAGATGAAATGGAACTATTAAGGGATCTGGCAAGTGTTTCCCAATTAGACTCTGTGACTTCTAAACATCTGGCCCCATTGGGCAACTATCAGAGCACCCGTCTGGAACGGAACTCCCATCAACCAATTAGATTTGCTCTGAAACTGACCTTTGACCTCACAGATGAGGACGGTTATGATTGGAGGGGGGATGATAACTGGCAGGCACATACTGTAGATAATTAATTAATTAATATATATAATATAATATATATAATATATATATATATATTAGCCCTTCTAGATCAGTGAAATGTGCCTTTTTAAATGCATTACTCTGAGGCCCTATAGCAAGCATTGCGATGTGCATCTTTTCCACTATGTGTGAGGGTGGTGAGGAGAATTTCTATTAGCGGGTGTGTTAAGATAACATATTAAAACAGACTCATCTCTCTGGTGGAGTAAAGTGCTAGTTGAGGTTAGTCTCTTCTGATGGTTTTTGAACTGACACTCATACAGTCTGTTGTTCAATCAATTTCTCATTAGTCGAGCTAATGCTATCTTATCCACACATATCACTATATTGTCATTTAACACTATGTTGAATGGTGATTTGTATCACTTTCCCTGAGAAAAGGTAACGATAAAATCAAGGCTGAAATTAACGTGATGGTATGGCGATAATTGGTAGTATTGTGGCAAGGAACCTAAATACTAAGTGGATTTATTTTCTTTAGGAAAACAGCCCTAATGTTGGAAACAAACATCATACACTTGTCATCCAGAGTCCCATCTGTTTATTTTCCAAGCTTTAACACATAATATGTTACATACAGCAGGTTTTTAAAAGACCAAAGCGTTGAATCTGCTTCATAACTTCACTTTGCCATGGAAAAAATATTACGATACTGATATCATCCCGGTCCTATTACTGCAGTTGGTTCAGTTAATACGCTCGCAAGAGACCTGACGACTTGTGTTAGCTCAAATAGTTAATGCCTAGTTTAGTGTATTATCTGTCAGAGCAAATGCCTAGGCTTTAGCTCAGAGGGCGTGCATGGTCTTGAGATACACAGGCAACCTGGGATGAATACCTAGTCTGTTATACTGTACTGTTCATGGCACCAAGTGGACCAACACTGTGACACCTAGGCTTTAGCTCAGCA
The DNA here is from genome assembly GCF_036934945.1 of Oncorhynchus masou masou. Lineage (NCBI taxonomy): Eukaryota > Metazoa > Chordata > Actinopteri > Salmoniformes > Salmonidae > Oncorhynchus > Oncorhynchus masou. The sequence continues at coordinate 30,996,797 of NC_088227.1, forward strand.
GGCTAATGCAGTCACGTTAGCTTGCTTTCCTGTACTTTCTCTCCTTCTCCAACACATTTATCCTGTGGTTTATTCCTGATGAGATATTAAAGAGCATATTTACTACTTCCTTTCATGTTTTGATTACACATACAGTATGTAACTTTCATGTTCGGGATGAAAAGGTGATTTGTTTCCCACTCAATCTGCTTCATGCACCAAATTCTTTCTTGGTTGGTTGAATCCTCTATCCCTCTCTCTCTATATCTCTCTCTACCTTCCCTCATGTGGCGCTGCTCACTGAGTGTTGTGTTTTCACTTTCCTTCCCTTTGAAATTGCACCTGTGCAGAGGCCCCCAGGGACAGACTGAGGTCAGTGGAGATGCCTGTGATCCTTCATGGAGAAAGATAAGTGTGAGGAAAGAGTGGGAGAGGGTGAAGACAAGATGAGAGCTCCTGAAATGTAATTTCATCTGAGGATTAATGGGTTAAATCATAATAAGGAAATGTGTGGACTAATGCAATAAGACAATCTGACAAAATCAGGTCAAAGGACAGTTGGAGGGTATCCAAAAAGACCTAGTGATAAAATAGAATATAACAGGGTGGTTGCTATCAACCAACAGCCAACAGCACAGAGTACACCAACCCAGATATACACATGAACCCTTTGTAGAAAAAAACAACCAGAAGCATCAGAAGCAGCCATTTTCACTTTCATGTTTGTCTAAAGCTGCGGCCTCAGAGAATCACATATGGTGCCTCCCCTCTGCAGACCTCCGCATTGATCTGAATGCTACAATGGCTTTTGGCCACACACTAGCCTTGCAGGAAGGTGGATCTGAGAGAGGGAATAGTGCTGGAGACCTAACAAACTGGGTGAGAGGAGGGAGGGAGGAAACAGTGCTGGAGAACTAACAAACTGGCTGAGAGGAGGGAGGGAGGGAGGAAACAGTGCTGGAGAACTAGCAAAATAGCTGAGAGGAAGGAGGGAGGTAACAGTCCTGGAGAACTAGCTAACTGGCTGAGAGGAGGGAGGGAGGAAACAGTGTTGGAGAACTAGCAAACTGGCTGAGAGGAGGGAGGAAACAGTGCTGGAGAACTAACAAACTGGCTGAGAGGAGGGAGGGAGGAAACAGTGCTGGAGAACTAGCAAACTGGCTGAGAGGAGGGAGGGAGGAAACAGTGCTGGAGAACTAGCAAACTGGCTGAGAGGAGGGAGGGAGGAAACAGTGCTGGAGAACTAACAAACTGGCTGAGAGGAGGGAGGGAGGAAACAGTGCTGGAGAACTAACAAACTGGCTGAGTGGAGGGAGGGAGGAAACAGTCCTGGAGAACTAGCAAACTGGCTGAGAGGAGGGAGGGAGAAAACAGTGCTGGAGAACTAACAAACTGGCTGAGAGGAGGGAGGGAGTGAGGAAACAGTGCTGGAGAACTTACAACCTGGGAGAGAACAGGGAGGGGGGAATCAGTGCTGGAGACCTAAAAAACAGGGTGAGAGGAGGAAGGGAGGAGGGAGGGAGGGAGGGAGGGAGGAAACAGTGCTGGAGACCTAACAAACTGGGTGAGAGGAGGGAGGGAGGAAACAGTGCTGGAGAATTTACAACCTGGGTGAGAGGAGGGAGGGAGAGAAAGCGGGAAGAGTGCTGGAGACCTTAGCAGGCATCTGCTCTGAATTGCACATGGAGGGAGGGGGAGAGAGCGAGGTTTGAGAGAGTGAGGTGGAGCGAGGGAGGAAGAGAGAGATATATCCTCTGGGACTGGGGGAGCTGGATGAGAGAGGGAGAGATGCGTCAACAGAAACCTTGGGAAAATCCTCTGCATTATCATTAACAGCAGACGCGTACATTTCCTCAGTGAAAACAATGTACTGAGCAAATGTCAAATTGTCTTTTTACTAAATTATTGTATGACAGACCAGGTATTCCCCCTGCACAGCCTAATTGACAAACAAACAAACAAAAAGAAAGAAAGAAAGGCAAAGTCTTCTCATGCTTTGTTGATTTCAAAATAGCCTTTGACTCAATTCGACATGAGGGTCTGCTATATAAATTGATGGAAAGTGGTGTTGGGGGAAAGACATATGACATTATAAAATCCATGTACACAAACAACAAGTATGCGGTTAAAATAGGCAAAAAAACACACATTTCTTTTCCACGGGGCCATGGGGTGAGACAGGGATGCAGCTTAAGCCCCACCCTCTTCAACATATATCAACGAATTGGAGAGGGCACTAGTACAGTCTGCAGCACTGCAGCACCCAGCCTCACTCTACTAGTATCTAAAGTCAAATGTCTACTGTTTGCTGATGATCTGGAGCTTCTGTCACCAACCAATGAGGTCTGGGGTCCGCTCACCAACCAAGAATTCACAAAATGGGAGAAACACCAAATTGAGACTCTGCAAGCAGAATTCTGCAAAACAATCCTATGTGTACAATGCAAAACACCAAATAATGCATGGAGAGCAGAATTAGGCCAATAACCCGCTAATGATCAAAACCAGGAAAAGAGCCGTTAAATTCTACAACCACCTAACAAAGCCATCACCTACATCGAGATGAACCTGGAGAAGAGTCCCATAAGAAAGATGGTCCTGGTGCTCTGTTCACAAACACAAGCAGACCCCACAGAGCCCCAAGACAGCAACACAATTAGACCCAACAGAATCATGAGAAAACAAAGACACATAGGAAAGAATTAACAACAAAAAACAGAGCTAACTAGAATGCTATTTGGCCCTAAACAGAGAGTACACAGTGGCAGAATACCTGACCACTGTGACTGACCCAAACTTAAGGAAGGCTTTGACTACATACAGACTCAGTGAGCATAGCCTTGCTATTGAAAAAGGCTGCCATAGTCAGATCTGGCTCTCAGGAGAAAACGGGCTATGTGCTCACTGTCCACAAAATGAGGTGGATACTGAGCTGCGCTTCCTAACCTCCTGCCAAATGTATGACCATATTAGAGACACATATTCCCTCAGATTACACAGATCCACAAAGAATTTGAAAACAGCCCCGATTTGGATAATCTCCCATATCTACTGGGTAAAATACCACAGTGAGCCATCACAGCAGCAATATTTGGGACCTGTTGCTGCAAGAAAAGGGCAACCAGTGAAGAACAAACACCATTGTAAATACAACCCATATTTATGTTTATTTATTTTCCCTTTTGTACTTTAACCATTTGCACATCGTTACAACACTGTATATATAGATAAAATGACATGTGTAATGTTTTCATTCTTTTGGAACTTCTGTGAGTGTGATGTTTACTGTTCATTTATTTTTTTACTTCACTTTTATATATTAGAGAGCGGTGGGAATGGGAAAGCAGGGGGGCGAGGGAAGGTGACCTCAAAGTCACATTGAGGAGAACAGGAGAGAAGAACAAGGGATGTGGAGTGGGATGACAGGAATTGTAGAAAAGGAGGGATAAAGTATGCGTTGATAATTGATCAAATCAGCAAAGTGGAAACCAGGGAAGAACAGGAAGATATGTGGGTTGGGAGGAGAGGACAGGGGGATATGTGGGTTGGGAGGAGAGGATGGGGATATATGGGTTGGGAGGAGAGGACAGGGAGATATATGGGTTGGGAGGAGAGGACAGGGGGATATATGGGTTGGGAGGAGAGGACAGGGAGATATATGGGTTGGGAGGAGAGGACAGGGGGATATATGGGTTGGGAGGAGAGGACGGGGATATATGGGTTGGGAGGAGAGGACAGGGGGATAATATGGGTTGGGAGGAGAGGACAGGGGGATATATGGGTTGGGAGGAGAGGACAGAGGTAAAAAAGTGAGGTGTGATAACGAGGGGATTGGTAGCACCATAGCAGAGTTGCGGCCTCCACAGATACCAGAAATGCGTCCCAAATGGCACCTACATATTACACTCCTTTTGACCAGGGCACATATAGTAGTGCACTAAATAGGAAGTAGGGTGCCATTTGGGATGCAGAACAGAATAACGGTATACAGAGAAGAGGGGATGTGGTGTAAGGAGGGAGGGAGTGAATCGGGGATGTGGCATCGGGAGGGAGGGAGAGGGGGGAAACATTTATTTATTTTGGCCATGAAGTCCTATTGAGAATAGGAGAATATGTAGTGTGTGGATATGGGGTGAGATGGAGACTGGGAATAGGGGTTGTAGTGTGTAAGTTAAAGTTTCCCCAACAGATACCAGGAAAGGACAGGCTTTAGGACATTAATAATTCAAATCAAATCAAATTTTATTTATCACTTGCACCGAATACAACAAGTGTAGACCTTAACGTGAAATCAGTTCAAAACAGTTAAGAAAATATTTAAATAAACTAAAGAAAGAAAGAAATACAAAAACAATAATGAGGCTATATACAGGGGTTGAGGTAATTTTGTACATGTAGGTAGGGGTGAAGTGACTATGCATAGATAATAAACAGCGAGTAGCAGCAGTATACAAGAAAACAAATGGGGGGGGGGTTGGTCAATGTAATAGTCCGGTGGCCATTTGATTAATTGGTCAGTTGTCTAATGACTTTGGGGTAGAAGCTGTTAAGGAGCCTTTTGGTCCAAGACTAGGCGCTCCGGTATCGCTTGCCGTGCGGTAGCAGAGAAAAACATCTATGACATTATGACATGCGTGAGTGGAGTCCGACAATTTTATGGACTTTCCTCTATCACTGCCTATTATATAGGTCTGGGATGGTAGGTAGCTTTGCCCCAGTGATGTACTGGGCCGTACTCACTACCCTCTATAGCGCCATACGGTCAGATGCCGAGCAGTTGCCATACCAGGCAGTGATGCAACCAGTCATAATGCTCTCAATGGTGCAGCTGTATAACCTTTTGTGGATCTGGGGACCTATGCCAAATCTTTTCAGTCTCCTGAGGGGAAAAGGTTTTTTGTGCCCTCTTCACCACTGTCTTGGTGTGTTTGGACCATGATAGTGATGTGGACACCAAGGAACTTGAAACTCTCGACCTGCTCCACTACAGCCCCGTTGATGTTAATGGGGGCCTGTTCGGCCCGCCTTTTCCTGTAGTCGACGATCAGCTCCTTTGTCTTGCTCACATTGAGGGAGATGTTGTTGTCCTGGCACCACACTGCCAGTTCTCTGACCTCCTCCCTATAGGATGTCTCATAGTTGTCGATGATCAGGCCTACCACTGTTGTGTCGTCAGCAAACTTAATTATAGTGTTTTAGTCGTGTTTGGCCATGCAGTCGTGAGTAAACAGGGAGTACAGGAGGGGACTAAGTACACACCCATGAGGAGCCCCAGTGTTGAGGATCAGTATGGCAGACGTGTTGTTGCCTACCCTTACCACCTGGGGGCAGCCCGTCAGGAAGTCCAGGACCCAGTTGCAGAAGGAGATGTTTTGTCCCAGGGTCCTTAGCTTATTTATGAGCTATGTGGGCACTATGGTGTGGAATGCTGTTGTAGTCAATGAACAGCATTCTCATATAGGTGTTCCTTTTGTCCAGGTGGAAAAGGGCAGTGAGGAGTGCGATTTAGATTGCTTCATCTGTGGATCTGTTGGGGCAGTATGCGAATTGGAGTGGATCTAGGGTATCCGGGAGGATGCTGTTGATGTGAGCCATGACCAGCCTTTCGAAGTACTTCATGGCTACCGACATGATTGCTATGGTGCAGTAATAATTTAGGAGGGTTACCTTCGCTTCCTTGGGCACAGGGACAATGATGGTCTGCTTAAAACATGTAGGTCTTACAGACTCAGTCAGGAGAGGTTGAAAATGTCAGTGAAGACAGTTGCTAGTTGGTCAGCACATGCTTTGAGTAAAAGTCCTGGCAATTTATCTGCCCTGCGGATTTGTGAATGTTGACCTGTTTAAAGGTCTTGCTCACATCGGCTACTGAGAGCATTATCACAGTCATCCAGAACCGCTGGTGATCTCATGCATGCCTCAGTGTTGCTTGCCTCGAAGCAAGCATAAAAGGTGTTTAGCTCATCTGGTAGGCTCGCGTCACTGAGCAGCTCGTGGCTGGGTTTTCCTTTGTAATCCGTAATAGTTTTCAAGCCCTGCCACATCCGACGCGCGTCAGAGCCGATGTGGTAGGATTCAATCTTAATCCTGTATTGACGTTTAGCTTTTTTGATGGTTTGTCTGAGGGCGTAGCGGGATATCTTATAATCGTTCAGATTAGTGTCCTGCTCCTTGAAAGCAGCAGCTCTAGCCTTTAGCTTGATGCAGATGTTGCCTGTAATCCATGGCTTCTGGTTGGGATATGTATGTACGGTCACTGTGGGGACGACGTCGTCAATGCACTTATTGATGAAGCCGATGACTGAGGTGGGATACTCCTCAATGCCGTCGGATGAATCGCGGAACATATTCCTATCTGTGCTAGCAAAACAGTCCTGTAGCATAGCATCTGTGTCATCTGACCTCTTCCGTATTGAGCAAATCACTGCAACTTCCTGCTTTAGTTTTTGCTTGTAAGCAAGAATCATGAGGATAGAATTATGCTCAGATTTGCCAAATGGAGGGTGGGGGAACACTTTGTATGGATCTCTGTGTGTGGAGTAAAGGTGGTCTAGGAATATTTTTTCCCCCTCTGGTTGCACATGCTTGTTGAAATTTGGTAAAATGTATTTACGTTTGCCTGCATTAAGGTCCCCGGACACTAGGAGTGATGCTTCTGTATGAGTATTTTCTTGTTTGCTTATGGGCTTATAGAGTTGGTTGAGATTTGTCTTAGTGCCACCATCCGTCTGTGGTGGTAAAAAGACTGCTATGAATAATATAGATGAGAACTCTCTTGGTAGATAGTGTGGTCTACAGCTTATCATGAGGTACTCTACCTCAGACGAGCAAAACCTTGAGTCTTCTTTAATATTAGACATTGCGCACCAGCTGTTATTGACAAAAAGACCCACACACCCACCGCTCGTCTCACCAGATGTAGCATCTCTGTTCTGCCGGTGCATGGAAAATCTCACCGCCGTGTCGTCATTCATCCACGACTCGGTGAAACATAGATTTTACAGTTCTTAATGTCCCGCTGGTAGGATAATAGTTATCATAGGTCATACATTTTATTTTCCAATGATTGCATGTTAGCAAGTAGAACGGAAGGCAGTGGGAGTTTACTCGCTCACGTACGGATTCTCAGAAGGCAGCCCAATCTGTGTCCACTTTGCCATCTTTTCATCACGCAAATTATGGGGATTTGGACCTGTCCTGGGAGAGCAGTATTTCCTTCTCGTCAGACTCATTAAAGGAAAAAGCTTCTTCCAGTTCGTGGTGAGTAATCGCTGTTCTGATGTCCAAAAGTTATTTTCGGTCTTAGGAGACGGTAGCAGTAACATTATATACAAAATAAGTTACAAACAATATAGCAAAATTGGTCACGAGCATGTAAAACATCAGCCATCCTCTTCAGCACCATCTTAGTACCTGTGGAGGACACAGAGATCCACTCATGCAGTCACCTGCTTTATGTATGCTTATGTACGTGCATGGATGGATGTGTGTGTTTTTGTGTGTGTCAGTGGAGACTTCTCAGAGGGGGAAGGGGGAGGATCATCCTACTTTGTGAATTTCATGAAAATAAAAATTGTGAAACAAAAAGTTATCCTTTTAAAACCATACTAAATATATTCACGTCACCAAATAACAGATTAAAACACACTCTTTTGCAATGAAGGTCTACAGTTATCTCAACAGCACCCTCTAGGGTAGCACCACGGTGTAGCCAGAAGACATCTATTTTCCATCCTCCTCTTGGTACAATACAAAACCAATGAGGCTTTTGGTTCTCACCCCTTTACATAGACTTACACAATAATTATGACGACTTCCGGAGGACATCCTCCAAACGATCAGAGCTATTACTGTATGAACTGACATGTTGTCCATCCAATCAACGGATCACTAAATGAATCTAGTGCTGAAAGCATAAACTACAGCTAGCTAGTACTACAGTGTGGTGAATAGCTGACTCAAAGAGGGAGAAACATAATAGTTGAACACGTTAGAACAAATTAAAAAATATATAATGTATGAGAAGCAGCAAAGAGAGAGAGAGATTTCATTGTATTTCTTTCTCTAATGCAGCTAAATTAGCATACTCAACACCCTGACTAAAACAGAGAGGAACGCTTTTTATGTTAGCTAGCTAGAAAAGGCTATCCAACACTGCAACTCTTCCAAGTAAATGTTTCATAAATGTATTGCCACCAGGGCCTGCAGGTGTAACTGCTAAACAGCTTGCTGTACACTGTACTGGGCAATTTGTACACATGGATTGGATTTGGGGTTTACTAAAGTGTTAGTTCTAGTTTGTTGACTAACATTATAACCAGGGTTGGAGTTACGGATGACAAAAAACGTTGTTTTTCTCTAATTTAAACAAACACTGTATAACCTCAAAACATGGATATAAAACTAAAAAGTATATATAGTGGATGGTCAATCCATCCATAGCTCTGTCTATTAGTCTGAGAGTGGTTACATTTCTCCAGGCCCATCCCTCAGCTTTTTACAAAAACAGAGGCTGGGTGACCGTTTTGTTATTGTTTCATCTGTTGATTTGCCCACAGCTGCATATTTTCAAGATATCAAAGTGTCCCCAACAAAAATGTAAACAAAAGGCCTATAGCAAATGCTAGTGCTCATAGCATGCCATTCCATGAGAACAGCATTTATTTTTTTAACTTGAAGCAATGAGCCCAATCAGTCCTCCGTGACAACAAAATCATAAACAGAGTAGGGCTAAACTAAGTCTTTAGTTTTGGGGTTATGCTCATGTTAATCCGTTTGGCTAATCTATACTTCCATGTTTCCAAGTCCTATTCTTGAAGATCAATGGGTTTTAAAATAATTGGAATGACTGGAAATCTGACAGACTTTGGTTTTCAATGTAAAGATATAACCTAATAACATTATTATCTGTAGTAGAAAGCAATGGATTAGAATAAATCTACATAACCAACTCATAAAGGAAAATGCAACATCCATTTATGGCCAGCTATGTAAACACTAGCATTCATTTATCCTACAATAGATGTTGTTTAATTGGTAATATTTATGTGTCTTCTTCTAATGCCTCTTACAGGGAAAGTAATCAGATTACGCCAATACATTTGGTTAATCCAAACTTTATGTTACTGATTACAATTTTGGACAGGTAACTGTAATAGATTACATTTAGAAAGTAACCTACCCAACCCAGGTTATAACGTTAATTTGGTGCCAATGATGTAGACTGTGTAGGGGTTAGCGGTTATGGTAAGGGAAGACCACCATGAGATGGACAAAAATGAATGGCAATTTATTGGCATTGGGCAAACCATTTCCACAATCGCAAAAAACACTCAAATGGATGGCAGTTCATCAAAACCTTACTGCAAGGGCTATATGGCAAATGCCAAGTGTCATACTGCAAAAATCCCAAAGATGGCAAGTGCGCTCCACCATAGATTTTCATATGGCAAATGGTCACAAAGTCAGGTCCCAAGGGTGAATTTTTTTTCTCACAATTTTAAAACCACATAACAAGTGCTTTTTGGACCATTTTAAAAATTATTTTAATTTCTATTGTCAATTGTACATATGTAATAATCGTATGGACATACATTTGTCTTATTTTATTGAGTAGGTCCATAAGGCCTATTGAAATCGGACACTGTGGTGGGATTAACAACAAGTTGTTGTTTTTTAAAATGGTGTATGAATTTTAATTATGAGATTTCTGTTGTTTGAATTTGGCGCCCTGCACTTTTACTCGCTGTTGTCTTATCGATCCCGTTAACGGGATTTCAGCCGTAAGAAGTTTACAGTTTTAGAAACTTTAGAGTGTTTTCTATCCAATACTACGATGCATATGCATGTCCTAGCTTCTGGGCCTGAGTAACAGGTAGTTTACTTTGGGCACCTCAGTCATCCAAACTTCCGAATATTTCCCCCTATCCCTAAAAGGTTTTAAGGAATTACTATGGGAATAAATATTTGAACAAAGTTGTCTAATGAAGGCAAAAATGTTGAATCCTCCATTCCTGTAGCCTAGTCCCAAATGTCACGTTGTACTGCGCCATATTTTCCATTCCATCCTAATGGAAACCCTGAGTTTTTTTAATTTGTTTTTCTCTGAATAGAAACACCATAATATTATTCAAAATAATTAAAGTACCAGTCGAAAGTTTGGACACAGCTACTAATTCCAGGATGTTTCTATATTTTTACTATTTTTTACATTGTACAATAATAGTGAAGACATCACAACTATGAAATACCACATATGGAAACGGTTAAGAACAAATTATTATTTACAAGGACAGTATGTCCTTGACAATATGTCAAAAGCATGTGCAAACAACTACTAGTCAGGCTTCATTCTGGGCCTAGTTTTTGCAGGGTCACTGCGGTCAGACCGAGGGAGCGAGCTACAGTCAAGTGGGGCACATGGTTAAACTCTGCACGGCCTAGAGACTATGGTGATGCCCACATTTTCAGTGATGATTTCAGCCTGTCCATTTGATGGTTCATCACTGTTTAAACTTATTGGATACGGACAAAAGGCAGCGTCCATCAGTCTATAAAATATAATTCTATCACCAAACTGATACATAATGACACCAAAACCACTTTGTCCAACTTGTTTTGAAGCCAACTATAACATATTTCATAGCCTGCCCAAAATTCACAGCGTCTTCTGTTAAGGCTAGGCACAATACTGCCCCCTTTGGATGAATTGCGTGCCCAGAGTAAACTGAAAAAAAAACTGCCAAAAATTGCTAATATATGCATATAATAATTATTATTGAATAGAAAATACTCTAAAGCTTCTAAAACCGTTCGAATTATGTCTGTATGTAAAGCAGAACGCACAGGGCAGCCATTCTCCCAAACTCTCTCTCTCACCTAAGAAAGTTGCTCCAACTTTGACGTCATCGCCCCCACCCTTCCCAACCAGCTACGGATCTCGGAACACTCTCGTCTTTCAATGAGACGTGGAACGGAGAAAATAGCACGAGCTTTGACCGCTTGGCGGGCAAAATACAGAGGTGTCACGAGTTTTTAGGCGCGCGCTTGGCAAAAAGGGTCTCTTTGTTCCAGCTCGCCTGAGAAGATTTCCTTTCATTTGATTTAATCGCCAATTGTTTTGTACGTTAAAAACATCCTAAAGCTTGATTCTGCACTTAGTTTGACCAGTTTAGTCGACATATAATATGTAATTTTGAAGTTTTGGCACGCAATTGTTCATGATCAGAAGTCCTTTTTGGGGTAATTCACCTGAAGATATTAGCATTTGCTAATACAAAGACACACCAACTGCAACCAAACGTTATATTAGGTAAGTATAACTCCTTCCACGACATTCTGGTCGAAGACCATCAAAGGTAAGGGAATATTTATGTTATAAAATTGTATTTCTGTCGACTCCAACATAGTAGAGAAATAATGCTAATGTCTGAGCGCCGTTTCAGATTATTGAATAGTGAACGAATTCTGTAACGTTAAAAATAAATGTAACACAGCGTTTGCATTAAGAAGAAGTGTATCTTTCTAAATATATGTAGAACATGTATATTTAGTCAAAGTTTATGATGTTTATTGCTGTTATCTGGCGTAGCTGTCGGAGCTATTTATAATTTCTCCGGACATTTTTGGTGCATTTTTTGAACATGGTTCAATGTAAACGGAGATTTATGGATATAAATTGCATATTATTGAAAAAAACATAAATGTACTGTGTAACATGTGCTATTTTCCGGTTCCGGGTTGGAGCGAGCGGTCGCATCTACACTTCGGTCCGCAGGTAGTATAACTTTTCATTACATTTTCATTACATTTCATTATAGTACAACGGTTTGATTTGTCTAATCTTAGCAATTTCTTCTTAGCTAGCTACATAGCCGTATTTGTATCAAAGATAATTGCGTAATTATCGTATTTCGTCGTCCTAACGTAGTCTACACTGCTATCTGCCCAGCAGCTAGCTAACGTCCACTAGCACTGTAGAAACTATTACACTCAACTGAACGACTCGATTAGTGTAGTGTTAGCTAGCTACATAGTTGTCTTTGCTGTCTTCGTATCCAAGATAATTGTGTAGTTTAGAGTGTGTAGACTTAGAGTGATTATCTTAATTTACCGAGGTTAACTAGCCAGCTATTTGTCGTCCTTAACGTAGGAGATACTGCTAGCTAGCTAGCCAACAGCTAGCCAACGTCTACCGAATTGAACTTCAACAACCCGGTCAACATTCCGCTTCGCTCCACAGGTAGTATCACATTTTTCATTTCACTTCATTACAGTACAACGGTTTGATTTGTTTGATCGTAGCTAGCTAGCTACATAGCCGTCTTTGTATCTAAGACAATTGTGTAGTCTGGAGCGATTTTCTAGGTTAGCTAGCCAGCTATTGTCGTTCTTTTAACGTAACGTTACGTAATCAACACTGCTAGCTAGCCAGCTAGCCCCCGAATAGCAGCACTGTATAAACTATTACACTCGACGGAACGACTTGATTAGTGTAGTGTCAACAACGCAGCCACTGCCAGCTAGCCTACAAAGTCAACAACGCAGCCACTGCCAGCTAGCCTACTCCAGCAGTACTGTATCATTTCAATCATTTTAGTCAATAAGATTCTTGCTACGTAAGCTTAACTTTCTGAACATTCGAGACGTGTAGTCCACTTGTCATTCCAATCTCCTTTGCATTAGCGTAGCCTCTTCTGTAGCCTGTCAACTATGTGTCTATCTATCCCTGTTCTCTCCTCTCTGCACAGACCATACAAACGCTCCACACCGCGTGGCCGCGGCCACCCTAATCTGGTGGTCCCAGCGCGCACGACCCACGTGGAGTTCCAGGTCTCCGGTAGCCTCTGGAACTGCCGATCTGCGGCCAACAAGGCAGAGTTCATCTCAGCCTATGCCTCCCTCCAGTCCCTCGACTTCTTGGCACTGACTGAAACATGGATCACCACAGACAACACTGCTACTCCTACTGCTCTCTCTTCGTCCGCCCACGTGTTCTCGCACACCCGAGAGCTTCTGGTCAGCGGGGTGGTGGCACCGGGATCCTCATCTCTCCCAAGTGGTCATTCTCTCTTTCTCCCCTTACCCATCTGTCTATCGCCTCCTTTGAATTCCATGCTGTCACAGTTACCAGCCCTTTCAAGCTTAACATCCTTATCATTTATCGCCCTCCAGGTTCCCTCGGAGAGTTCATCAATGAGCTTGATGCCTTGATAAGCTCCTTTCCTGAGGACGGCTCACCTCTCACAGTCCTGGGCGACTTTAACCTCCCCACGTCTACCTTTGACTCATTCCTCTCTGCCTCCTTTCCACTCCTCTCCTCTTTTGACCTCACCCTCTCACCTTCCCCCACTACTCACAAGGCAGGCAATACGCTCGACCTCATCTTTACTAGATGCTGTTCTTCCACTAACCTCATTGCAACTCCCCTCCAAGTCTCCGACCACTACCTTGTATCCTTTTCTCTCTCGCTCTCATCCAACACTTCCCACACTGCCCCTACTCGGATGGTATCGCGCCGTCCCAACCTTCGCTCTCTCTCCCCCGCTACTCTCTCCTCTTCCATCCTATCATCTCTTCCCTCTGCTCATACCTTCTCCAACCTATCTCCTGATTCTGCCTCCTCAACCCTCCTCTCTTCCCTTTCTGCATCCTTTGACTCTCTATGTCCCCTATCCTCCAGGCCGGCTCGGTCCTCCCCTCCCGCTCCGTGGCTCGACGACTCACTGCGAGCTCACAGAACAGTGCTCCGGGCAGCCGAGCGGAAATGGAGGAAAACTCGCCTCCCTGCGGAACTGGCATCCTTTCACTCCCTCCTCTCTACATTTTCCTCCTCTGTCTCTGCTGCTAAAGCCACTTTCTACCACTCTAAATTCCAAGCATCTGCCTCTAACCCTAGGAAGCTCTTTGCCACCTTCTCCTCCCTCCTGAATCCTCCTCCCCCCTCCTCCCTCTCTGCAGATGACTTCGTCAACCATTTTGAAAAGAAGGTCGACGACATCCGATCCTCGCTTGCTAAGTCAAACGACACCGCTGGTTCTGCTCACACTGCCCTACCCTGTGCTCTGACCTCTTTCTCCCTCTCTCTCCAGATGAAATCTCGCTTCTTGTGACGGCCGGCCGCCCAACAACCTGCCCGCTTGACCCTATCCCCTCCTCTCTTCTCCAGACCATTTCCGGAGACCTTCTCCCTTACCTCACCTCGCTCATCAACTCATCCCTGACCGCTGGCTACGTCCCTTCCGTCTTCAAGAGAGCGAGAGTTGCACCCCTTCTGAAAAAACCTACACTCGATCCCTCCGATATCAACAACTACAGACCAGTATCCCTTCTTTCTTTTCTCTCCAAAACTCTTGAACGTGCCGTCCTTGGCCAGCTCTCCCGCTATCTCTCTCAGAATGACCTTCTTGATCCAAATCAGTCAGGTTTCAAGACTAGTCATTCAACTGAGACTGCTCTTCTCTGTATCACGGAGGCGCTCCGCACTGCTAAAGCTAACTCTCTCTCCTCTGCTCTCATCCTTCTAGACCTATCGGCTGCCTTCGATACTGTGAACCATCAGATCCTCCTCTCCACCCTCTCTCTCTCTCGAGTTGGGCCCACGCTTGGATTGCGTCCTACCTGACAGGTCGCTCCTACCAGGTGGCGTGGCGAGAATCTGTCTCCTCGCCACGCGCTCTCACCACTGGTGTCCCCCAGGGCTCTGTTCTAGGCCCTCTCCTATTCTCGCTATACACCAAGTCACTTGGCTCTGTCATAACCTCACATGGTCTCTCCTATCATTGCTATGCAGACGACACACAATTAATCTTCTCCTTTCCCCCTTCTGATGACCAGGTGGCGAATCGCATCTCTGCATGTCTGGCAGACATATCAGTGTGGATGACGGATCACCACCTCAAGCTGAACCTCGGCAAGACGGAGCTGCTCTTCCTCCCGGGGAAGGACTGCCCGTTCCATGATCTCGCCATCACGGTTGACAACTCCATTGTGTCCTCCTCCCAGAGCACTAAGAACCTTGGCGTGATCCTGGACAACACCCTGTCGTTCTCAACTAACATCAAGGCGGTGGCCCGTTCCTGTAGGTTCATGCTCTACAACATCCGCAGAGTACGACCCTGCCTCACACAGTAAGCGGCACAGGTCCTAAGCCAGGCACTTGTCATCTCCCGTCTGGATTACTGCAACTCGCTGTTGGCTGGGCTCCCTGCCTGTGCCATTAAACCCCTACAACTCATCCAGAACGCCGCAGCCCATCTGGTGTTCAACCTTCCCAAGTTCTCTCACGTCACCCCGCTCCTCCGCTCTCTCCACTGGCTTCCAGTTGAAGCTCGCATCCGCTACAAGACCATGGTGCTTGCCTACGGAGCTGTGAGGGGAACGGCACCGCAGTACCTCCAGGCTCTGATCAGGCCCTACACCCAAACAAGGGCACTGCGTTCATCCACCTCTGGCCTGCTCGCCTCCCTACCACTGAGGAAGTACAGTTCCCGCTCAGCCCAGTCAAAACTGTTCGCTGCTCTGGCCCCCCAATGGTGGAACAAACTCCCTCACGACGCCAGGACAGCGGAGTCAATCACCACCTTCCGGAGACACCTGAAACCCCACCTCTTCAAGGAATACCTAGGATAGGATAAAGTAATCCTTCTCACCCCCCTTAAATGATTTAGATGCACTATTGTAAAGTGGCTGTTCCACTGATGTCAGAAGGTGAATTCACCAATTTGTAAGTCGCTCTGGATAAGAGCGTCTGCTAAATGACTTAAATGTAAATGTCTATTACTGTCATCTGATGAAGATTTTCAAAAGGTTAGTGAATCATTTTTCTTTTAATCCTGCATTTGTGATTGTGCTATTTTGCATAGCAAAGTGGCTACATGTTGTATGCTTTCCTAGTGGTGGTTTAACATAAATATGTGCTATGTTTTCGCTGTAAAACATTTAAAAAATCTGACACGCTGGGTAGATGAACAAGGTGTTTATCTTTCATTTAAGGTATTGGACTTGTTAATGTGTGGAGGTTAAATATTTTTAAGAATATTTTTGCTTTCCCTGCGCCACCGTTTGAGCTGAACGGGGGGGGGTGTAGTTCCCATTTGGGAACCTGTAGGCTTAACCTCTTGAAACTCTGGGGGCGCAATTTCATTTTTGGATGAAAAACGTTCCCGTTTTAAACAAGATATTTTGTCACAAAAAGATGCTCGACTATGCATATAATTGATAGCTTTGGAAAGAAAACAGAACTGCAAAGATATTGTCTGTGGGTGCCCTAGAACAGGAGCTACAGGCAAAACCAAGATGAAACGGCAACCAGGAAATGAGCAGGATTTTTGAGGCTCTGTTTTCCATTGTCTCCTTATATTGCTGTGAATGCGAGAGGAACGAGCCTGCCCTATCTATCGTTTCCCCAAGGTGTCTGCAGCATTGTGACGTATTTGTAGGCATATCATTGGAAGATTGACCATAAGAGACTACATTTTCCTGGTGTCCGCCCGATGTCCTCCGTCGAAATTGGTGCGTCATTTTCAGCTGCTGGTATTTTTCCATGGGATTCTGAGGGGAAAGCAGGCTTCCACGAACGGCATATCAATGAAGAGATATGTGAAAAAACACCTTGAGGATTGATTCTAAACAACGTTTGCCATGTTTCGGTCGATATTATGGAGTTAATTCGGAAAACGTTTGACGTTTTGGTGACTGAATTTTCGGTTCGTTTCGGTAGCCAAATGTGATGTACAAAACGGAGCGATTTCTCCTACACAAAGATTCTTTCAGGAAAAACTGAACATTTGCTATGTAACTGAGAGTCTCCTCATTGAAAACATCTGAAGCTCTTCAAAGGTAAATGAATTTATTTATTTGGTTATCTGGTTTTTGTGAAAATGTTGCGTGCTAAATGCTACGCAAAATGCTAAGCTAGCTTGCAATACTCTTACACAAATGCTTGATTTGCTATGGTTCAAAAGCATATTTTGAAAATCTGAGATGACAGTGTTGTTAAGAAAAGGCTAAGCTTGAGAGCAGGCATATTATTTTCATTTCATTTGCGATTTTCAGAAATCGTTAACGTTGCGTTA
Source organism: Oncorhynchus masou masou (assembly GCF_036934945.1). Taxonomy (NCBI): domain Eukaryota; kingdom Metazoa; phylum Chordata; class Actinopteri; order Salmoniformes; family Salmonidae; genus Oncorhynchus; species Oncorhynchus masou. Next base: position 31,013,851 of record NC_088227.1, read on the forward strand.
TGCTAATGAGCCTGAGGCTGTATTCACGATCCCGGATCCGGGATGTGTAGTATCAAGAGTTAACTATCCATTCTAACCACGACAAAGAGGGCGGACAAACTCTCCAACAGAAACAAACATTTCAACAGAGACCCCGACGACACACTGACCGTAAATATATATATTGATTGCAATTGTTCCCGAATGAGTGAGCGTTCATGTGCAAAGGATTAGCAATTCAATTGTTATAATTATCAACTGTATCTCAGTCGACCCCCACTTCCCTTTTGTACACGAAGCCGCGATGCCGGTTTATCCAACTAGGGAACTCCATTATCATTTCCTTGTAACTATCTACTGTTTGTTTGTACATTTCTGTGAATTAGTTAGTAAATAAATGATTTTAAGACAGTTGACGTATGGATGACTCATAGTGAAGACTGGTTTCGTGCAGATAACCAACAATTTACGATGTTTGGAGTTAAACTAACGGGAGGTAAAATAAATAATTAATTAATCAGAAAGACTACTGATCAGATATGAAAATATCTGAAAAGTTATGTTAGGAAAATTTTTACTTTGTAAGTGAATTTGTCCCAATACTTTTGGTCCCCTAAAATGGAGGTACTATGTATAAAAAGTGTTGTCATTTCTAATAGGTGAAAGCAATATGTACACAAATACCCTCAAATCAAAGCTGAGAATCTAAACTTAAACCTCAACGTAATTGTTTGATTTCAAATCCAAACTTTTGGAGTATGGCGCCAAAAGAAGAAAGAATGCTTCACTGTCCTAATAGTTACAGAGGGCACAGTACTTAGCTAGCTTGGAAGTGACTACTGTACTGTCTCTGTGTGGTGCTTTATGGAGGGCACTGTACTTAGACCTCATTAGCTAGATATGGAGTGACTTCTGTACTTTCTCTGTGTAGTGTTTTACAAGAGGGTTGTCAACATGTGTTATGTTTTCCGTATAGTAATGGTATAATGGTATGGAAACGGATGCAAAGCTGCTAGGAGGGCGACATGCTGTTTACAGTCCATCCAGTCAGGAGAGAGTTAACTAATGTTTTTTAGTACCCAGGTGTGTGTGTGTGTGTGTGTGTGTGTGTGTGTGTGTGTGTGTGTGTGTGTGTGTGTGTGTGTGTGTGTGTGTGTGTGTGTGTGTCACTCACTAATGGGAAGCAGGGTGGTAGGAACGTAGCCGATGGAGAAGGGGGAGAGGTGATCACAGGGATCATCACACGAGCTAACTCATTATGAGCCGCTCTGTATCCATTGTATACTCTAATTATATAAGAGTGCCTATTTCTGCATGAACATAAACCCTTCTGCAACAATACAAGGGCACACACACACAGGCACTGCAGAATTGAAAGCACACACAGGCAAACATACTCACAAACACATTTACTGATCTGAAGCATCATCCCCACTCTCTAAAATGCATGATTCATTGAGACTGCATCATTGCTTAACATGTATAAAATGTGTGATTGATTAATATAGATTACTGTTGCTTGCTGGTGAAGAGGTTTTTATTGCGAGAATGCTTCCAGTAGCCTATACTTTGCATGCCAAAGAGTTTTCCCAGAAACTGTCCCTTTCTAGTTGTGGAGGACTATAGTGCTATAGCACTAGAACCCTCATCATAGAACAACCCATTGGACTCTAGAACCAGAATCCTCATTATAGAATTCATTGACCTCGAAAACTATACTCTCATTGCAAAAACCCTTAAGTGTGCTATTTCCTTGGACATACATTGCAGACATGTCCGTCCTTCCAGAACTGTCTGCACAATCCCATAGTGACCTGCAGAGACAGATGGACACGCCAGAGGTCATACAGCTGTTTTACATTCTCACCTAACACATCTACCACCATCAAACGACAACCATCTCTGAGCCACAAGTAGCAACCATAGAGTACCGGAGACAGTACCTCTCCACGGCCCACCACTTTTCTCTCCCGGCTGTCAGTAAGGACGGGGTCATCATAGAAATTGCCCATCTCCTCTTCAGATGAAAAGAAGATGACTGCATTGAGCTGAGGCCAGCACTGTGCTTTGTGGAGAGGCTTATGCTAGACAGCTCATTGGTGGTAAGGGAAGAGTATTGAGGGTAAAGTATTGAGGAAGAGCGTTCTGTTGACAGTGTTTCATATCCAATAATAACTCTTTATAGGAAAGGGTAATGAGAGACAGATATCTCAGTGTTCGTCATAAAAACGCAGAGACACGTACAAATTCAAACACACATAGAGAAATTCACACAAACACGCACGTATGCACACATCAGCATTCATAACACACATACAGTGCCTTCGGAAAGTATTTAGACCCCTTGACGTTTTCCACATTTTGTTACGTTACAGCCTTATTCCAAAATGGATTCAATAAAAATACATCTTCAGCAATCTACACACACTACCCCATAATGACAAAACAAAAACAGGTGTGTAGAAATGTTTGCAAATTTATTTTAAGAAATACTACAGAAATACCTTATTTACATAAGTCTTCAGACCCTTTGCTGTGAGACTCGAAATTGAGCTCAGGTGCAAACTATAGCCATTTATCATTCTTGAAATGTTTCTACAACTTGATTGTAGTCCACCTGTGATAATTTCAATTGATTGAACACGATTTGGAAAGGTCCCACATTTGAGAGTGAATGTCAGAGCAAATACCAAGCCATTAAGACGAAGGAATTATCCGTAGAGCTCCGGGACAGGATTGTGTCGAGGTACAAATCTGGGAAAGGGTACCAAAAAATGTCTGCCGCATTGAAGGTCGCCAAGAACACAATGGCCTCCATCATTCTTAAATGGAAGATGTTTGGAACCACCAAAAGTGTTCCTAGGGCTAGTGGCCCAACCAAACTGAGAAATCGGAGAAGGGCCTTGGGCAGGGAGGTGACCATGAACCCGATGGTCACTCTGACAGAGTGCTCCGCTGGAGTGCTCCACCAATCAGGCGTTTATGGTAGATTGGCCAGACGTAAGCCACTCCTCAGTAAAAGGCACTTGACAGCCCGCTTGGAGTTTGCCAAAAGGCAAGAAATAAGATTCTCTTGTCTAATGAAACCAAGATTTGGCCTGAATGCCAAGCGTTAAGTCTGGAGGAAACTTGGGGCCATCCCTACGGAGCAGCATTGTGTTAGCAGTATCATGCTCTGGGGATGTTTTTCAGTGGCAGGGACTGGAAGACTAGCGAGGATCGAGGTAAAGTACAGAGATATCCTTGATGAAAACCTGCTCAAGAGCACCCAAGACCTCAGACTGGGGCGAAGTTTCACCTTCCAACAGGTCAACGACCCTAAACACACAGCCAACACAATGCAGGAGTGGCTTCGGGACAAGTCTCGGAATATCCTTAAGTGACCCAGCCAGAGCCCAGACTTGAACCCGATCAAACATCTCTGGAGAGACCTGAAAATAGCTGTACAGCAATGCTCCCTATCCATCCTGACAGAGCTTGAGTGGATCTACAGAGAAGAATGGGAGAAAATACCTAAATATAGGAGTGCCAAGTTTGTAACATCATACTCAAGAAGACGCGAGGCTGTAATCACTGTCAAAGGTGCTTCAACAAAGTACTGAGTAAAGGGTCTGAATACTTATGCAAATCTGATAGTTTTTTATTTTTACTACACTTGAAGCACCTTGAATGAGGGAAAAAAAACGATTTAATCAATTTTGGAATAAGGTTGTAACGTAACAAAATGTGGAAAAAGTCAAAGGGTCTGAATACTTTCCGAATGCACTGTACATCATCAAACACACACACACACACACACTTTTAATCACACCTATAGCAGATGTTTTGTTCACTTGAAATGACCATAGTCTCTCACCTCTCTCAGAAGCAGACAGAGAGTGGACAGACAGTGAAGCAGATCACTTTGAAAATACAGATGAGTCTTTTATCCAACTTTACATCAAAGTCAGGTAAGGTCATTCACAGCCCATCGGTGTATTCCTCAGGCTTCATTAGTTCAGTAATCTCACAATTTGGAGGAATGTCTTCTTCACTGTGAGAGACAAGTTCTTAGTGGCTCTTCTCGTGTGAAAGAATATTCAGACATTCTCAAATATTCTTCTGACTGGTGGCTTCTGAACCTTCTGGTCCAGCACTGAAACTGAGGAGATTGAAACTACAAGTTTCCCAAACCCGCATTCAGTGTATTTCTGGACTATTACACTTGCTCAATAAAAGCAGTTCACTGAACGTGCTTTTAAATCTGGCTCTGGGAACCTTGTCTTAAGTCCTCCTGTTTGTTTATTCATATCGATGTGGTGAATCTGAGGGAATGTCATTGAGCGAAGTGTTCTTCCATCAACACAGTTTGTCATGCATAAGACAAGTTCAGCAGGAGAAACTTGGTAAATGTATCCGAAACAATCATCAATCGCAAAAACAGTGAATCATTAATGTATCATATTGTAGTCAAGATTGCTTTCTGTCTTGATATGTTTTAATTTTTCACAACACTTTCAAATAATCACAGAACAACCAAAAGGAAGATAAGTCTGGAACCGAAAACTTTTGAGTCGATCCTGTATCTTCATTTTATCGTGTCGATCCTGGATCATCATTTAGTTTTGTCGACCCTGGATCGTCATATAGATCCTGGATCATATTTTAGTCGTGCCAATTAAATCGAATCTAATTGTATTTGTCACATGCGCCGAATACAGCAGGTGTAGGCCTTACAGAGAAATACTTACTTCCAAACCCTTAACCAACAATACAGTTTTAAGAAAATACCCCCCGAAAAAGAAAGAGAGAAGAATAACATATCATTAAAGAGCAGAAGTAAACAATAATAGTGGGGCTATATACAGGGTGTACCACCACGGAGTCGATGTGCGGTGGCTACGGTGTCGAGGTAATTGAGGTAATATATATATATGTAGGTACAGTTATTATGCATAACAGAGAGTAGCAGCAGCATGGAAGGGGGGAATGCAAATAGTCTGGGTAGCCATTTTATTAGCTGTTCAGGAGTCTTATGACTAGGGGGTAGAAGCTGTTTAGAAGCCTCTTGGAACTAGACTTGGCGCTCCAGTACCGCTTGGCCCCGGTGATGTACTGGGCCGTACGTGCTACCCTCAGTAGTGCCTTGCGGTCGGAGGCCGGTCCATCCATACGAGGAGTGAAGTCTATGACTTTGAATACTGAAGACTTCATCATGATGAATGTTACATATCACACGGGTATTTGGTCTGTCATGTGTTAACCCTGTGACTGACAATGACGCCATAGTAAAAAAGATAAGGGGATAGCATCAGCAGGTCTGTGTTCCCGGGGCACAGCTGTTCAAACACCACTAGGCGCCTGGCGCTCACCGATGGGGCTTAGCATGTAATTAGACATCTGTCATACTCTAATCATACTCTAATCATGCTTGTCTCTGGTGAATCACAGGATATAGCACTAACTCTCTCATTAAGAAAGACAGGCTCCTCATCTGGTTTCTGTTGGTTTAGAATGTAGTTGGTTAATGTCATCTGCTGTGACTACGTATGCATCAGTGACAGATTGAGTCCGGTAATAACATGCAAAACCAATAGAATAGAGTTTGTGTAAGAATTCGCGAGACTTGCTGCATGTGTATATAATCTATAAATCAAGTAAGCGGGTGAGCCTAAAGAGTTCAGTATGTTTGCACAGCACTTTAAAAAAATACTGGACAGTGATGAGTTAAAAACAGCTTGGATTTCTCAGAAATGGTTCTATTGTATTGACAGTTTTATGAGATGGAGGCCAGCACAGTGAGGAGAGTGTGGGCACAGGCACACAAAGAGACGTGCTTTACTGTTGATGTAGCCAGAGGGAGCTACATAATGATTGCCATTAACTTGTTGGTCAGTCCGTTGTCATGTAAAGGGAATGACAGCTAGCTTTGCTCCAGTGCAGCATCAGACTCTGGCCTCCAACACAGAACATCAAATAAAGTGAGAGATAATGGTTGCTGTATGAGGCATGTTGAAACATAAAGAGCAATATATTAAATATATGGTTTGTAATACAGTATGTGCATGTACATTGACTGTTATATATTTTGAAACACAAAATAACATAAGGATGGACAGCGTTCAATAACATACAGGTGGAAACTGTTGATTTCATAAAGTACATCATTCTGCAGTTCATTGATAATGTACCAATGGACCACATTGCACATAATGTACAGATGAAATATTTTGATCTCACATGTTCTTTAGACGCAAGACAGTCAAATTAAATAACCCATCTGAGTACTTCTCAGTGGGTCCAGTCTTACGAAGTTATTCCTTGCCTTTGGCTTTACCCAGGATGATGCAGATTGTTTGATGGTATTACTCTAAGAGATTTTTCCAGAAAAGAGAAGGATTAAGTGTTGCGGTCATTTTTTAGTAGGGCCTCTCTACGCTTCTGGTCTTCTAGGAGAATATCTTTCTTAGTGTTTATTTAGAACCTCTAGCTATACTATATGCACATAAAATGGCAATGGCCTAAAACACCCATCTAAACAACCCAGGGCTATAGAGCTTGCCGGAAATGAGCTACCTCTGGATTGTTCAGCCATCCCCATGGGAAAAACTAATGGCGAAAGAATAGAATTTTGGAATATACACACAAAATTATGTCTGAGGTTAACACAAGCTTAGGAGATATTATATGTTTAGTTCTATGCAATAATAGCAGCCAGTCAACATGACCTTTAAACATCTTCAGAATCTGACCCTTTTTTTAAATGTTTGCCTAAAATGAGTTACCCAAATCTAACTGCCTGTAGCTCGGGACCTGAGGCAAGGATATTGATATTCTTGATACCATTTGAAAGGAAACATTTTGAAGTTTGTGGAAATGTGAAATTAATGTGGGAGGATATAACCCATTAGATCTGGTAAAAGATAACACAAACAAAAAAACATATGTTTTCCTTTTTTTGAAATGCAAGAGAAAGCCATAATATAATACTGCAGTTTATGCCATTTTCTGGCCACTAGATGGCAGTAGTGTATGTGCAAAGTTTCAGACTGATCCAGGGAAGCATTAGAACCCAGTTCCTGAAATTGAATATAAACATTGATTTTCTCGAACAAAACTATGCTACATTTTATTTCTGGACACTCAGGATGACAAATCAGAGCAAGATTACTGAATGTAAGTACATGATTTACCTTAAGAGGTAATGTATCAAACCATTTTTTTGTGTGTTCACTCCTCAAACAATATTCTTTCACTGTAAGAGCTACTGTAAATTGGACAGCGTTCTGCAGGTATAAGACATGTCTATGTACTGAAATGTCCTAGTTTGTTGATGGGAGAAGTTTCAGACGAGTCTCAAAATGCGACCTCCACAAATCTGTGGGAGCGACATGATCCCTTCGAATAGCGTGCCATGAGGAGACTGTGAAAGGGAGGCAAGTGCGAAGGACCGAAGTTATGAGATTTATAAAAGGAGGAAAGGTTAGATGCCCCCGGGTAGCGCTGCGGTCTAAGCCACTAAATCTCAGTGCTAGAGGCACCACTACAGACCCTGGTTCAATCCTGGGCTGTATGACAAAAGCCCTGATCGGGAGTCCCATAGGGTGGTGCTCAGTGTCGTCTGGGTTAGGGGAGGGTTTGGCTGGGGTAGGTTGTCTTTGTAAATTAGGATTAGTTCTTAACTGACTTGCCTAGTTAAATAAAGGTAAAAAAATAGGCAGATTACATTTAACAACAGGATAATTTAAACTGGCTATGGTCCAATCCAAAAATAAATATTTGATGCATACCAAACATCTCTAAAATATATATCCCCATTTAGCAGACGCTTTTGTCCAAAGCGACTTACAAGTCGGCTGGGGCCACTACTTTTGCATATGGGTGGCCCCAGAAAGCAAAAGCCTGGTCAAGGTTGGAGGGTAGAAATAGATCGTTGTTACAAATAGGGCCTAGAAGAGATCTTCAGAGTAGAGAGCAGAATGGGATTTGCAGGATATCAGGATAGTGGGGCACAGATTAGAGTAGAAAACGAAGGTGATTGGCAAGAATGTGTTTCCACTGAGCACTAGATGGTATTTGGAGCATTTTGCCATACCAAAAGCTTTATTCCCCATACATTTATATAATTTAATTCCTTGCCATAGAAAGAGGCAGTCTCTCCAAAGAGAGTGTTATTTAAATTGATTGAGTGAGTAGGAGCCTTCTCTATTCCCCACTCGCTGCTATGCCAAAATACAGATGCTCTGCAACAGAAATAGACCCTCTTTTCAGAAGTATGGAGGGGAGGAGGAGGGCGAGGAGGAGGAGAAAAAATGAATCCATTCAAACTGCAGGGCTGACTGAATTGATGGGCACCAAGAGTAGAGGTTTTCTTAGGGTAACAATTTGCATAATGGGAAAGTGGTTGGAGTTTGGAGCCGAGAGCTCTTCTCTTCTTCTTCTCTGTTATGAGGACAGCTGCTGAAGTGGAAGGAAGGGAAATGGCTGTGATCAGATACAGTGCCTTCAGAAAGTATTCATACCACTTGACTTATTCCACATTTTTTTGTGCTACAAGCTGAATTCAAAATGGATGAAATAGATTTTTTTTCTCACCCATCTACACACAATACCCCCTAATGACAAAGTGAAAACATGTTTTAAGACAATTTTGCAAATGTATTGAAAATTAAATACAGAAATATCTCATTTACATAAGTATTGGTGAGAATCACTTTTGGCAGCAATTTCAGCTGTGAGTATTTCTGGGTAAGTCTCTAAAAGCTTTCCACTCCTTGATTGTATAATATTTTCCCATTTATTACTTTCGAAATTCTTCAAGCTATATCAAATTGATAGTTGATCATTGCTAGACAACCATTTTCAAGTCTTGCCATAGATTTTCAAGCAGATTTAAGTCAAAACTGTAACTCGCCACTCAGGAACATTCACTGTCTTCTTTGTAAGCAACTCCTGTCTTGACTTGGCCTTGTGTTTGTCCTCTCGGTATTGTCCTGCTGAAAAGTGAATTAATCTCCCAGTGTCTGGTGGAAAGAAGACTGAACCAGATTTTCCTCTAGGATTTTGCCTGTGCTTAACTCAGTTTTGTATATTTTTTTATCCCGAAACTCACCCGTCCTTAACGATTACAAGCATACCCGTACTATGATGCAGCCACCACTATGCTTGAAAATGTGGAGAGTGGTACTGAGTAATATGTTATATTGGATTGGCTCCAAACATAACACTTTGTATTCAGGACAAGAAGTGAATTGCTTTGCCACATGTTTTGCAGTATTACTTTAATGCCGTGTTGCGAACAGGATGCATGTTTGTATTCTGTATAGGCTTCCTTCTTTTCACTCTGTCAATTAGGTTAGTATTGTGGAGTAACTACAATGTTGTTGATAAATCCTCCGTTTTCTCCTATCACAGCCATTAAACTGTTTTAAGTCACCACTGACCTCATGGTGAAATTACTGAGCGGTTTCCTTCCTCTCCAGCAACAAAGTTAGGAAGGACACCTGTATATTTGTAGTGACTGGGTGTATTGATACCCCATCCAAAGAGTAGTTAATAGCTTCACCATGTTCAAAGGGATATTCAATGTTTTTTATACATTTACCAATAGGTGCCCTTCGTTTGCGGGGCGGACCCCCCTTTGCCTCTCCCTTTGCCTCCAGAACAGCCTGAACTTTTTTTTTTTTGGGGGGGGGGGCATGGAAACGTTGTTCAATTGGTATCAAGGGACCTGAAGTGTGTCAGGAAATCATTCCCCACATCATTACATCACCGCCACCAGTCTGTACCATTGACACCAGGCAGGATGGGGCCAAATCCTGACTCTGCCATTAGCCTGAAGCAACAGGAACCTGGATTTGTTGGACCAGGCAATGTTTTTCCAGTCCTCAATTGCCCAGTGTTGGTTGATCTTAGTGTATAAAGTCAGAAAATCTGCTGTCTCAGCCACTGCCTGTCACCAAGGGAGTACCCCAAGGCTCGATCCTAGGCCCCACGCTCTTCTCAATTTACATCAACACCATAGCCCAGGCAGTAGGAAGCTCTCTCATCCATTTATATGCAGATGATACAGTCTTATACTCAGCTGGCCCCTCCCTGAATTTTGTGTTCAATGCTCTACAACAAAGTTTTCATAGTGTCCATCAAGCTTTCTCTGCCATTAACCTTTTTTCTGAATGCCTCCAAAATAAAGGTCATGTGGTTTGGTAAGAAAACATTTTCTTCTTCCACACAGGTGTTATTACTACCTCTGAGGGTTTAGAGCTTGAGGTAGTCACCTCATACAAGTACTTGGAAGTATGGCTAGACGGTACACTGTCCTTCTCTCAGCACATATCAATACTGTGTTAAATCTAGACTTGGTTTCCTCTATCGTAATCGCTCCTCTTTCACTCCAGCTGCCAAACTAACCCTGATTCAGATGACCATCCTACCCATGTTAGATTATGGAGACATAATTTATACTGTAGATCGGCAGGTAAGGAGGCTCTCGATTCGAGTGGCTATCATTCAGCCATCAGATTTGCCACCAGTGTTCCATGTAGGACAGATCACTGCACTCTATTCTCCTCTGTAAACTGGTAATCTCTGTATACCCGTCGCAAGACCCACTGGTTGATGCTTATTTATAAAACCGTCTAAGGCCTCACTCCCCCCTATCGGAGATATCTACTGCAGCCCTCATCCTCCACATACAACACCTGTTCTGCCAGTGACATTCTGTTAAAGGTCCCCAAAGCACACACATCCATGGGTTGCTTGTCTTTTCAGTTCGCTGCAGCTAGCGACTGGAACTAGCTGCAACAAACACTTAAACTGGACAGTTTTATTTCAATATCTTTATTAAAAGACTCAATCATGGACACTCTTACTGACAGTTGTGGCTGCTTTGTATGATGTATTGTTGTCTCTACCTTCTTGACCTTTGTGCTGTTGACTTTGCCCAATAATGTAGGTACCATGTTTTGTGCTGCAACCATGTTGTGTTGCTACTAAGTTGTTGTTATGTTGTGTTGCTACCATGCTATGTTGTCATGTGTTGCTGCCTTGCTTTGTTGTTGTCTCATGTCTCTTTTTATGTAGTGTTGTGTTGTCTCTCTTGTTGTGATATGTGTTTTGTCCTATATTTATATTGTTTTTAAAACAAAACCCCAGTCCCCCGTCCCCGCAGCAGGCCTTTTAGTAGGCCTTTTAGTAGGCCGTCATTGTAAATAAGAATTTGTTCTTACCTGACTTACCTAGTTAAATAAAGGTTAAATTAATAAAAAATTGCATACCCACTGGAGCTGCTTCTTCTTGTTTTAAACTGATAAAAGTGGAACCAGGTGTGGCCATCTGCTGAAATAGTCCATCCATGACAAGGACCGAGGAGTTGTGCATTCAGAGGTACCGTTCTGCACAACACTGTTGAACTGCTCCATTATTTACCTGTTTGTGGCCCTCCTGTTAGCTTGCACAATATTGCCATTCTCCTTAAACCTCTCATCAATGAGCTGTTTTCTCCCACAGGACTGCCGCTGACTGGATTCTGTTTGTTTGTCGCACTATTCTCGGTAAACCGTGCGTGAAAAGTCCAGGAGGCTGGTGGTTTCTGAGAGACTGGAACCGGCATGCCTGGCGAACCCACAACACTCCAGAGATGGGTATGGCAAGGCCAGTGAGCAATAGCTGGATTGAATGATACAGTCTATGAAACAGAAAGTATTAGATAACCTACTACAACACTCACTGTTTCCCTACATGATTTCTATGCCTTTGCTGTTCTATGTGGTCCTATGATGTATGTGTCCAGTGAGGAGGTGTTTGTAGAGTTAGCAATGTAGATCAATGTGGGTGATAGATATTTAAAACGTTTTAGCAGTTCGTCTCTCAGTTGCCTGGTATGTAAAAACATAAATGTGAAACCTACTCCCCCTCAGGTTGAATTACTGAACAAACTGAATATTAAACTCTTTGATACTAGCACTCTTCACTAGTGGTTAAGAGCCTAGTCAGTTTGTAGCCTTTGGCCAGTATCCAAAAGGTTGCTGGTTCAAATCCCTAAGCGGACTAGGTGAACAATCTGCCAATGTACCTTTGAGTAAGGCACTTAACCCTAGTTGCTCTGGATCGGAGTCTATGCTAAATTACTTAAATATAAAGTAGTTGAATATTGAATTTTTGGGGGAAATACACTTGGAAAGTATTGGCATATATTTGAAAACACTCATATGTAAATTTTCAAATTCAAATCATTAAATACTCCATGCATTTGCACCCAGGTCAGTTTGGTCCTAATGGTATTTGAAATAATATATTTAGTATATAATAGTTTGGATAGAATATAATAGTTTGGGTTATAGAATATAATAGTTTGGGTTATTTAAAATACTTTCAAATAGAAGTAGCTGATTTGGCCACATTATAAACAAATTCTCAATTACACAGAAAACAAGTATTCAAGTAACAAATAATTATATATGCATGTATTTGAGCACAGGTCTGAACCTAAGTCTAACCGTCTAATGACTTTGTCCTAACCCTGCGACCTTACGAGGAACAACTTGGGTGCCTACAGATCTTAATTTGATCACTCTTGTTGCTGAGTATTTTTCTCTTGTAGTGTATTTGAGTGTTAAAAAGGCTTCTAAATTTAGAAATGTCCGCTTTGAAATGTCATACTTGATTTGCGCTAACAAATAATGTATCAACACCTACAACAATTTCCATTACTTATAATTCACATAATAATAGATCAAACGTCTTTTGCTGCAGGATTATTTATCTGCTGTGTGTCTCGTGTCCATGGTTCTGAAGTGATGCAGCTACAGACTGTATACACTATAGCCAGTGGCGTAGCTTAATTTTGAAGGGGCCCCCACATATATATATATATATATATATATATATATATATATATATATATATATATATATATATATATATATGTGTGTGTATTTTTTGCAATACCCCCTAAAAGAACAATGGTTTATGTGTTCATCTGCTGTCTGGGGTGCCTGACCAAAGCTTTTAGGGGCTGCGGGGGCGTGTGCTACACCAGTGTGTATAACCCTGCACATACATACGTGACACTAACACTCACAAGTGGCTATTCACTACACACACACACACACAAGCACGCACGCATACGCAAGCACACACACTATCTGCCACTGTTCCCCCTGACATACACGTCAGGTTTAGGTGCACACAGCAGCAGAGTATTGGTACAGGATTAAGCGGCACACCTTGCAGAGTTGTGGTAGAGGATTAGGGGGCATACTGCAGCAGAGTGGTGGTAGAGGATTAGGGGGCACACTGCAGCAGAGTGGTGGTAGAGGATTAAGGGCACACTGCAGCAGAGTTGTGGTAGAGGATTAGGGGCACACTGCAGCAGAGTGGTGGTAGAGGATTAAGGGCACACTGCAGCAGAGTTGTGGTAGAGGATTAGGGGGCACACTGCATCAGAGTGGTGGTAGAGGATTAGGGGCACACTGCAGCAGAGTTGTGGTAGAGGATTAGGGGGCACACTGCAGCAGAGTGGTGGTAGAGGATTAGGGGCACACTGCAGCAGAGTTGTGGTAGAGGATTAGGGGGCACACTGCAGCAGAGTTGTGGTAGAGGATTAGGGGGCACACTGCAGCAGAGTTGTGGTAGAGGATTAGGGGCACACTGCAGCAGAGTTGTGGTAGAGGATTAGGGGGCACACTGCATCAGAGTTGTGGTAGAGGATTAGGGGGCACACTGCAGCAGAGTTGTGGTAGAGGATGAGGGGGCACACTGCAGCAGAGTGGTGGTAGAGGATTAGGGGCACACTGCAGCAGAGTGGTGGTAGAGGATTAAGGGCACACTGCAGCAGAGTTGTGGTAGAGGATTAGGGGGCACACTGCAGCAGAGTTGTGGTAGAGGATTAGGGGGCACACTGCAGCAGAGTGGTGGTAGAGGATTAGGGGGCACACTGCATCAGAGTTGTGGTAGAGGATTAGGGGGCACACTGCAGCAGAGTTGTGGTAGAGGATGAGGGGGCACACTGCAGCAGAGTTGCGGTAGAGGATTAGTGGCACACTGCAGCAGAGTTGTGGTAGAGGATGAGGGGGCACTCTGCAGCAGAGTGGTGGTAGAGGATTAGGGGCACACTGCAGCAGAGTTGTGGTAGAGGATTAGGGGGCACACTGCATCAGAGTTGCGGTAGAGGATTAGGGGGCACACTGCAGCAGAGTTGTGGTAGAGTATTAGGGGACACACTGCAGCAGAGTGGTGGTAGAGGATTAGGGGCACACTGCATCAGAGTTGCGGTAGAGGATTAGGGGGCACACTGCAGCAGAGTTGTGGTAGAGTATTAGGGGACACACTGCAGCAGAGTGGTGGTAGAGGATTAGTGGCACACTGCAGCAGAGTTGTGGTAGAGGATTAGGGGGCACACTGCAGCAGAGTGGTGGTAGAGGATTAAGGGCACACTGCAGCAGAGTTGTGGTAGAGGATTAGGGGGCACACTGCATCAGAGTTGCGGTAGAGGATTAGGGGGCACACTGCAGCAGAGTTGTGGTAGAGTATTAGGGGACACACTGCAGCAGAGTGGTGGTAGAGGATTAGGGGCACACTGCAGCAGAGTTGTGGTAGGTGATTAGGGGCACACTGCAGCAGAGTGTTGTGTAGAGGATTAGTGGCACACTCTCTATTAATTCACCACTAAACGGACACTTCTGAGATTTGGGGTCTAATGATTAAAATGATCTTTCTCCACACTGCCCTTTGAAGTCAAAGATACAGATCATCAGAGTAAACCCTTCACATGTAAAGTTAATGTCATAACATATGACATGTGAATTAACCATTTCTGTAAGGGAAGTAATGAAATAAAATAGGGGTTTTAAGGTAAGTGGTACGCTGTTCAGTTAAAATGGTGTAAAAAAAATATATATAATCAATCACAATATGATTACATTTACATGATCACTTTGTCCTGACTTAAATATGACCCAAACTGGGATTTTAACTCACAACCTGTAGGTCTGAAATATGTTGACCTTTTTGCTGTGCCACATCTGTAACAGTCTCAGAAGTCCCATACACATTCATTACCTATAACACATCACCACACTTAGCAAAAGAGTGCTATTTGCATTGCTATTCTAGTGATCGGTTAATCTAACTGTTCTCTCATTGATTTCATTGACTTATTTCAGCAATGAGTTTTTTCTGTGTAGTTGTGTATTCCTGGTGGGGCATATTCATCTCTTTTAATGTTATTTCTGAATCACAAGGATAAATATAATAGTGTTTCTTTATTGTATTTTTAACAAAGCTTAGATTTACTTTGAAGTACAAAGTGTAGGAATACAGGTGAAATCAATCAATAACACACGAGGTGGCGTAGGTAGAAGATCAGAATGCTGTGAACCAAGAGTTTGTTGGTTCAAATCCCTGGTGAGGACATGTTGAGTAATGATTACTGTACATATACAATGTAATGGGGGTCAATTGAAAACACTGTGACTATTTTGTGAGCTTTCTGGCGACATCATAACTACTCAATTTTATTTGCAGAGCATCACCTGTAAAATGTGAAAATGTGAATCTACATGTGAAAGGTTATGTGATGATGTGAAAGGTTATGTGATGATGTGAAAGGTTATATGATCATGTGAAAGTCCACGTGAAATTTCATGTGAAATATAATCAAATGCAAAGTGTTCCAAAACCACATGGTTTCACATGATTTCACATGGTACAGGTCATGTGATCACCTGTGAAAGTCCATGTGAAACTTCATGTGAAAAATCAGGTAGCCTAGCTATTAAGCACATTGGGCTAGTAACTGAAATGTCACTGAATTGAATCCCTGAGCTGACTAGGTGAAGGATCTGTCAGTGCCCTTAAGCAAGGCCCTTAACCCATAATTGATCCTGTAAGTCACACTGGATAAAAACATCTGCTAAAATGTGAAATGTAATATGATCACGTGAAGTGTTCCAAAACCACATGATTTCACGTAAAATGTATCATGTGAAATTGTGATTTTCCACATGTGAAATCATGTGTTTTTTCCGTAAGGTAAGACTGCCACTTATGACTTGCCTTAGGTGCAAATGAGAGGCATTACTTTGCTGAACCCTCACAGGAATAGCAATGGCATGGAATCCAAGGGGCTATAGTGGTGCTGTGGGCCTGGCCCTTCTCACCAGGATGTAGAGAGAGAGAGAGATGGAGAGAGAGATGTAAATTGGGTGGAGGGAGAGAGGGAGAGGGGGGATGTACTGTAGAGATCCCAGCAAGCCATGAAACGTTTTTTAGAAAGGAAGTGAACATTTTGCTGTTCTGGGAACGTACATTTTTAGATTGCACAATGGTTCCCTGAAAGGTTTCTTGAGTGGTTTTATGAATGTTCTGAGAACAGAAAAGGTCATTAACTGCTGTCTTGGGTTAAATGTTTTGAACTCCAAGCATAGATAAGCAAATTAATGTGTCCTAGGCATTAATCATGCAACCACATTTTTTTTATTGTGTGCAGCATCGGAGATTTCCACCTTCTGTTCTCTATCCACGGAATGAGTCCACTGCACCACCATAAAAAGCTGTTCATTTTAGTCTATTCAAACAGACCCATTTCAAAGAAAACAAGCACTCATTAAGATCAGGTGTGGCCAATTAGTGGGTACAGCCAACACACCTGAACGCTTAACAAGCTAGAGGAGTTTTGTTGATGCTTTATTTGTTTATTTGTTTATTTGGAACCCCATTTACTTTTGCAGAAGCAGCAGCTACACTTCATGGGTTCCACAAAAAAACACAAAACATGACAAGTAACAAAACACTGATACACTGACAGACAAAGAAAGTCACACACATTTCAAATTCAACGATATTCAAACAATGCAACAAAAAAAATAATTGAAACAATACAACTAAAATAATGTGTGTTAGAGTGTGTTTGTGTGTGTCCCCACACAGTTCCCACCATTCCATCAGTTGTTTTTTAATCTGTTTTTAAAGGTAATTTCGCTGTTTGCTTGGGTAATTGGAGTGTTTAATAGTCACATGTACAGGGCTACAGTCGTAATTGCAGGGTAGAGTGAAAATCTTAGGCTCCAAGCTCCAACATGCAAGACTAAGTTAAATAAAATAATTAAAATGGTATTAAAAACAACAACAATAGAAACAGAAATATATACATCATAATAACTGCCAAGGGAGTTTCACTTGGGGACTGTGAAAAGACCCCTGGTGGCATGTCTTGAGCTAACAGTCAGTATTTGGATATTATGTGTGTAATGCTTGATTATTATAAAAACAATTTTACCTTTATTTAACTAGGCATGTCAGTTAAAATAACAACTTCTTATTTACAATTATGGCCTACCCCAGGCCAATTGTACACTGCCCTATTGGACTCCCAACCACAGCCAGATGTGATGCAGCCTGGATTTGAACCAGGTACTGCAGTGATGCATTTTGCACTGAGATGCAGAGTCTTAGACCACTGCATCACTCAGAAGCCCCAAGTGATAATGTATGTATGTTAACAGAGAGATCGATTTTTGGGGTGACCTGAACGGTATGGGTGTCAGCTGAATTTTATTTCATTATGCAGACAATATGGAATTTTTGTCACTGTATATTTCTCATTAAAACTAGAAGACAAGCAGTTAATCTGTCATCAAACCTTGTTGTGGAAATTCAGTACTGAGAGAGACTTGGTCGTTTCGTCAAACAATCATCTTTATTTAATATTGATTAATTATTGCAATAATGAAACCAGTCAGCCCAACAGTCTTGACTGCTGAGCTGAGCGGCCTACTCTTTACAGACAATGCACAGTTTATATAGCTGATACCCAGAATGCTTAGTCATGATTGTTTCACCCCTCGCATATAGATTGGGGGGGCACCATAAACCACTTTGGGTTCATCATCTGGTAATCTGCCTCTGGTGCGGTCTCCCAGATGCCAGGATTATTAGGAATACTGAGGCCTTTGTTCTGTTCCTCCAGGCTCTCTATTTTTTATTTTTTATTTTTTTATTTCACCAATATTTAACCAGGTAGGCTAGTTGAGAACAAGTTCTCATTTGCAACTGCGACCTGGCCAAGATAAAGCATAGCAGTGTGAACAGACAACACAGAGTTACACATGGAGTAAACAATTAACAAGTCAATAACACAGTAGAAAAAAGGGGAGTCTATATACATTGTGTGCAAAAGGCATGAGGAGGTAGGTGAATTATTACAATTTTGCAGATTAACACTGGGGTGATAAATGATCAGATGGTCATGTACAGGTAGAGATATTGGTGTGCAAAAGAGCAGAAAAGTAAATAAATAAAAACAGTATGGGGATGAGGTAGGTGAAAATGGGTGAGCTATTTACCAATAGACTATGTACAGCTGCAGCGATCGGTTAGCTGCTCAGATAGCAGATGTTTGAAGTTGGTGAGGGAGATAAAAGTCTCCAAACTTCAGGGATTTTTGCAATTCGTTCCAGTCACAGGCAGCAGAGTATTGGAACGAAAGGCGGCCAAATGAGGTGTTGGCTTTAGGGATGATCAGTGAGATACACCTGCTGGAGCGCGCGCTACGGATGGGTGTTGCCATCGTGACCAGTGAGCTGAGATAAGGCGGAGCTTTACCTAGCATGGACTTGTAGATGACCTGGAGCCAGTGGGTCTGGCGACGAATATGTAGCGAGGGCCAGCCGACTAGAGCATACAAGTCGCAGTGGTGGGTGGTATAAGGTGCTTTAGTGACAAAACGGATGGCACTGTGATAAACTGCATCCAGTTTGCTGAGTAGAGTGTTGGAAGCAATTTTGTAGATGACATCGCCGAAGTCGAGGATCAGTAGGATAGTCAGTTTTACTAGGGTAAGTTTGGCGGCGTGAGTGAAGGAGGCTTTGTTGCGGAATAGAAAGCCGACTCTTGATTTGATTTTGGATTGGATATGTTTGATATGAGTCTGGAAGGAGAGTTTACAGTCTAGCCAGACACCTAGGTACTTATAGATGTCCACATATTCAAGGTCGGAACCAACTATCTCGGGGACACCCACCATATCTTATCTATGGAATTCCAGCCGTAAGTTTTTTCCTAGCCATCACTTAATCAGCTGCCAGCCTCATCTTCAAAAAAACTCATATCAGTTCACTCATAATGAATGAAAGAAATGTCTTACTACAGAAAGTAAATAATTGTTAAATATTGTTAAATATCCAACTAATCACCAACAAATCAGGTAAATATGTAATTTTTCTATCACAGCCCTCAACCAGGAAAGACTGGCATGCATGTTGCTGATGTTAGTTCTGTATGTGCAGTTAAGGGCTAGGCGTACTGCTCTGTTTTGAGCCAGCAGCAGCTTTGCTAGGTCTTTAATTGCTGCACTTGACCATATTACTGGACAGTAGACAAGATGGAACAAGACCAGAGCCTGAACAACTAGTACAGTTGATGTTTGTGTGCAGATGTAACAGATATACCCCTACCCATCTTCACAACAACTTTGTCAATATGACTTGCCCATGATAAATGACCATCCAATGTTATACCCAGTAGTCTAACTTCCTTTATGTACAACTCAAGTTAAGGTTTAAGTCTTAGAGAATGTTTTGAACCAATACAATGTTTTTCATTTTAGATGTGTTTAAGACCAGTTAATTATTAATCACCCATTCTGATACCGACTGTAAATCCTTATTTAGAATTTCAGTGAGTTCACTGGCTTTGGGCGCTGAGATGTAGAGTGTGGAGTCATCCTCATACATGACCTCATACATAGTCATTCTAGCTTCAAGTAAGACCAGTGGCAAATCATTTGTAAAAATAGAGAAGAGTAACAGCCCAAGGCAACAGCCCTGATGGACACCACACTGTACATACAGTATCTGATGTAAGATAAACTTCCATTGAATAAATGCGATGTGTAGCCATAACAATTAATGATCAGTAACATCAAAGGATGCACTGAAATCTAACAATGTATCTTATTATCAATTTCTGAGTCAGTGCAGTACAAGTTGAGTGCCATTCTCTATATGCATGCTTAAAGTCAGTAGCTTGTTCTCTGACAAATAGCATTGTATTTGGTAAAACACAATCCTCTCCATCAATCCTCTCCCTGTGCCCAATAACACTAAGGTAACCTGCCTAAATGATTACTGACCCGTAGCGTTTGTAGCCATGAAGTGATTTGAAAGACTGGTCATGGCTCACATCAGTACCATTATCCCAGAAACCCTAGACCTACTCCAATTTGCATACCGCCCTAACAGATCCACAGATGATGCAATCTCTATTGCACTCCACACTGCCCTTTCCCACCTGGACAAAAGGAATACCTATCTGAGAATGCTATTCATTGACTACAGCTCAGCATTCAACACCACAATGCCCTCAATGCTCATCACTAAGCTAATGACCCTGGGAAAAAACTCCTCCCTCTGCAGCTGGCTCGTGGACTTCCTGACGGACCCCCTCCAGGTGGTAAGGGTAGGTCACAACACATCTGCCACGCTGATCCTCAACACAGGGGCCCCTCAGGGGTGCGTGCTCAGTCCCCCCCTTCCCCCGTACTCCCTGTTCTCTCATGACTGCACGGCCAGGTACGACTCCAACACCATCATCAAGTTTGCCGATGACACACAGTGTTAGGCCTGATCACCGACAACAACAAGACAGCCTATAGGGAGGAGGTCAGAGACCTGGCCATGTCGTGCCAGGACAACAACCTCTCCCTCAACGTGATCAAGATAAAGGAGATGATTGTGGACTACAGGAAAAGGAGGACCGAGCACGCCCTTATTCTCGACAGGGCTGTAGTGGAGCATGTTGAGAGCTTTAAGTTCCTTGGTGTTCACATCACTGTTGTCAGTGCCATCGACTCTCTCACCCGCTCTGAGGTTGAGGAGGTGAGATCAGAGATTAGTGCAGGGTCTGCTTTGCTCGTTGTCATATGTGTCATTTCCGGTCACAACTTGCAGACTTGTTTACATGCTGCTGTGCGTTTTGTTGCTAACCTTACTTTGCTACCTGACAACTTTACGGTTTTTACTTTTTAATTACCGTTTATATTTTTAGTTTTTCCCCTCACTCAACTTTTTTTCATTCAACTTTTTCACTCCGGACGCTTTATCTGGACATGGTTCGTCAGGACCTCCACCAGCCGAAGCTAAGTAGTAATACTAACATGATGACTTCTAATTGCAGTCGCTGTACTCATAATATACAGGAGAACGATCACCTTGCGGCGAGGATAGCTGTGCTGCAAGCCCAGCTTCAGACGCAATCGTTGGGCAAGGGTAATTTCAGTGTAGGAAAGGATGAAACACCGTCTGTGCCACCAGTAAGTACAGATAGTAGTATAAATCCCCTCGCACTGTCCCAGCAGCCGGACAACATTCTCATGGCTTCTGGAGGGAAATGCTGTAGGAATGCTCAACCAGCCGACAGAAACTTTCAACCGGTTCTCCCCATTAAGCGGCGAGTCGGAGTCAGAGGCCGAGCCTTCTCTGGTCTCTACTCCTCCCGTTACGGGGTCTGAGAAGCCGAAGCCTCCCACCATTAGCTCTGACAAATTGAAAACCCTAGTCATTGGCGACTCCATTACCCGCAGTATTAGACTTAAAATGAATCATTCAGCGATCATACACTGTTTAACAGGGGTCAGGGCTACCGACGTTAAGGCTAATCTGAAGATGGTGCTGGCTAAAGCTAAAACTGGCGAGTGTAGAGAGTATAGGGATATTGTTATCCACGTCGGCACCATCGATGTTAGGATGAAACAGTCAGAGGTCACCAAGTGCAACAGAGCTTCAGCGTGTAAGTCAGCTAGAAAGATGTGTCGGCATCGAGTAATTGTCTCTGGCCCCCTCCCAGATACGGGGAGTGATGAGCTCTACAGCAGAGTCTCACAACTCAATCGCAAGTTGATAACTGTTTTCTGCCCTCCCAAAAGATAGAATTTGTAGATAATTGGCCCTCTTTCTGGGACTCACCCACAAACAGGACAAAGCCTGGCCTGTTGAGGAGTGACGGACTCAATCCTAACTGGAGGTGTGCTCTCATCTTATCTTTGAACATAGACAGGGCTCTAACTCCCCTAGCTCCACAATGAAATAGGGTGCAGACCAAGCAGCAGGCTGTTTGCCAGCCTGCCAGCTTAGTGGAGTCTGCCACTAGCACAGTCAGTGTAGTCAGCTCAGCTATTCCCATTGAGACCGTGTCTGTGCCTCGACTTAGGTTAGACAAAACTCAACATGGCGGTGTTCGCCTTAGCAATCTCACTAGAATAAAGACCTCCTCCATTCCTGCCATTATTGAAAGAGATCGTGATACCTCACATCTCAAAATAGCGCTACTTAATGTTAGATCCCTCACTTCCAAGGCAGTTATAGTCAATGAACTAATCACTGATCATAATCTTGATGTGAATGGCCTGACTGAAACATGGTTTAAGCCTGATGAATTTACTGTGTTAAATGAGGCCTCACCTCCTGGTTACACTAGTGACCATATCCCTCCGTGCATTCACATGCAAAGTCCACAGACCCTCTCCAAAAGGCTTTTGGAGCCATCCTCGACTCAGTGGGTTTTGTCCAACATGTCTCTGGACCTACTCACTCCCACAGTCATACTCTGGATCTAGTTTTGTCCCATGGAATTAATATTGTGGATCTTAATGTTTTTCTTCATAAGCCTGGACTGTTGGACCAGCATTTTATTATGTTTGCAATCGCAAAAAAATAATCTGCTCAGACCCCAACCAACAAGCATCAAAAGTCATGCTATAAATTCTCAGACAACCCAAAGATTCATTGATGCCCTTCCAGACTCCCTCTGCCTACCCAAGGACGTTAGAGGACAAAAATCAGTTCACCTCCAGATGAAAAGCGTGCCCAAAGTAAACTGCCTGCTACTCAGGTCCAGAAGCTAGTATATGCATATAATTAGTAGATTTGGATAGAAAACCATACTGTTAAAGTAATGTCTGTGATTTTAACAGAACTGATATGGCAGGGCGAAGAAGAAAAATCTGTCCAGGAAGTGGGATTTTTTTATGTTTGTAGTTTTCTTTTGAAAGCCATTACAGTATCCATGACTAAGGACTGAAATTGCACTTCCTATGACTTCCACTAGATGTCAACAGTCTTTAGAAATGGTTCCAGGCTTGTATTCTGAAAAATGAGGGAGTAAGACCACTCTGAATGAGTGGACCCTATAGTGTCTCAGAGGGTTTTCTTGCACACGACCGAGAGCAAGCCTTTCATGTTTTCCTTTTTTTTTCTGACTTTTGATGACTACTATTACTTGGCTGGTACTGTTTATAATGATTTGTCTGCTAGGCGCTTTCCTCAAATAATCGCATGGTTTGCTTTCGCCATAAAGCTTTTTTGAAATCTGACACGGCGGCTGGATTAACAAGAAGTTAATCTTTAAACCGATGTATAACACTTGCCTGTATTATGTGTATATCTGTTTATAAATTTGCCGCTCTGCAATTTCACTGGATGTTGGTCAGGTGGGACGCTACCGTCTCACGTCCCCTAGAGAAGTTAACCGCCTAATTGAGGAACTCAATTTAACCTTGCGCAATACCCTAGATGCAATTGCACCCCTAAAAACTCAAAACATTTGTCATAAGAAACTAGCTCCCTGGTATACAGAAAATACCCGAGCTCTGATGCAAGCTTCCAGAAAATTGGAACAGAAATGGCGCCACACCAAACTGGGAGTCTACCCACTAGCTTGGAAAGACAGTACCGTGCAGTATCGAAAAGCCCTCACTGCTGCTCGATCATCCTATTTTTCCAAATTAATTGAGGAAAATAAGAACAATCCTACATTTATTTTTGATACTGTCGCAAAGCTAACTAAAAAGCAGCATTCCCCAAGAGAGGATGGCTTTCACTTCAGCAGTAATAAATTCATGAACTTTTTTGAGGAAAAGATCATGATCATTAGAAAGCAAATTACAGACTGCTCTTTAAATCTGCATATTCCTTCAAAGCTCAGCTGTCCTGAGTCTGCACAGCTCTGCCAGGACCTAGGATCAAGGGAGACACAAGTGTTTTAGTACTATATCTCTTGACACAATGATGAAAATAATCATGGCCTCTAAACCTTCAAGCTACATACTGGACCCTATTCCAACTAAACTACTGAAAGAGGTGCTTCTGTGTTTGGGCCATCCTATGTTGAACATAATAAACGGCTCTCTATCCACCGGATGTGTACCAAACTCACTAAAAGTGGCAGTAATAAAGCCTCTCTTGAAAAAGCCAAACCTTGACCCAGAAAATATAAAAAACTATCGGCCTATATCCATTCCTCTCAAAAATGTTAGAAAAAGCTGTTGCGCAGCAACTGACTGCCGTCCTGAAGACAAACAATGTATACGATAAGCTTCAGTCTGGTTTTAGACCCCATCATAGCACTGAGACTGCACTTGTGAAGGTGGTAAATTACCTTTTAATGGCGTCAGACCGAGGCTCTGCATCTGTCCTCGTGCTCCTAGTGCTGCTTTTGATACCATCGATCACCACATTCTTTTGGAGAGATTGGAAACCCAAATGGGTCTACACAAACAAGTTCTGTCCTGGTTTAGATCTTATCTGTTGGAAAGATATCAGTTTGTCTCTGTGAATTGTTTGTCCTCTGACAAATCAACTGTTACTGTCGATGTTCCTCAAGGTTCCATTTTAGGACCACTATTGTTTTCACTATATATTTTACCTCTTGGGGATATAATTCGATAAACATAATGTTAACTTCTCTAGGGTAGGGGGCAGCATTTGGAATTTTGGATGAAAAACAATCCCAAATTAAACTGCCTTCTACTCAGGCCCAGAAGATAGGATATGCATATAATTAGTAGATTTGGATAGAAAACACTCTAAAGTTTCCAAAACTGTTAAAATAATGTCTGTGAGTATAATATCTTCTTATGGCTGCAATCCCGTTAACGGGATGATATGACAACAGCCAGTGAAAGTGCAGGGCGCCAAATGCAAAACAACAGATATCTCATAATTAAAATTCCTCAAACATACATGTATCTTATACCGTTTTAATGGTAATCTTGTTGTTAACAGCACTGTCATCTCAGATTTTCAAAATATGCTTTTCAACCATAGCTAAACAAGTATTTGTGTAAGAGTATTGATAGCTAGCATAGCTATAAGCCTAGAATTCAGCCAGCAACATTTTCACAAAAACAAGAAAATCATTCAAATAAAATAATTTACCTTTGAAGAACTTGAGATGTTTTCAATGAGGAGACTCTCAGTTAGATAGCAAATGTTCAGTTTAAAAAATATATATTATTTGTGTAGGACAAATCGCTCCGTTTTGTTCACGTTTGGCTATGAAAAAAACCTGTATCCAGTTATAGCCTCAAGCTCATTAGCATAACATAACGTTAACTATTTATGAAAATCGCAAATGAAATGAAATGAATGTGCTAGCTCTCAAGCTTATCCTTTTCTTAACAACACTGTCATCTCAGACTTTCAAAATATGCTTTTGAACCATAGCAAAACAAGCATTTGTGTAAGAGTATTGATAGCTAGCGTAGCATTTAGCGTAGCATTTAGCGGGCAACATTTGCGCAAAAAACAGAAAAGGATTTAACTAAAATAATTTACCTTTGAAGAACTTCGGGGTTACATAGCAAATGTTCAGTTTTCCCTGATAGATTCTTTGTGTAGGAGAAATCGCTCCGTTTTGTACATCACGTTTGGGTACCAAAAAACCCCGAAAATTCAGTCATCAAAACGGCAAACTGTTTTCCAAATTAACTCCATAATATCGACTGAAACACGGCAAACGCTGTTTAGAATCAATCCTCAATGTGTTTTTCACATATCTCTTCATTGATATATCGTTCGTGGTAGTCTCCTTTCTTCTGTGAATCGCTTGGAAAAAGACGTGCAGTTGAAGATGACGCACCAATTTCAATGGAGGACACCGGGCGGACACCTGGCAAATGTAGTCTCTTATGGTCAATCTTCCAATGATATGCCTACAAATACGTCACAATGCTGCAGACACCTTGGGGAAACGATAGATCGGGCAGGCTCATTCCTTGAGCATTCACAGCCATATAAGGAGACAATGAAAAACAGAGCCTCAAAAATCCTGCTCATTTCCTGGTTGAAGTTTCATCTTGGTTTTGCCTGTAGCATCTGTTCTGGGGCACTCACAGACAATATCTTTGCAGTTATGGAAACATCAGAGTGTTTTCTTTCCAAAGCTATCAATTATATGCATAGTCGAGCATCTTTTTGTGACAAAATATTGCGCTTAAAACGGGCACGTCTTTTTTATCCAAAAATGAAATAGTGCCCCCATAGCATCAAGAGGTTAATTAATTAACAAAAGTCTAAGCTTGAGAGCAAATATATTTATTTCATTTCATTTGCGATTTTCATGAATAGTTAACGTTGCGTTATGCTAATGAGCTTGAGGCTATAAATAGAATTCCGGATCCGGGATTGCTCGACGCAAGAAGTTAATCCCACCACAGTGTCCGATTTCAAATAGGCTTTACAGCAAAAGCACCACAAACGATTGTTAGGTCACCATCAAGCCACAGAAAAACACAGCCGTTTTTTTTCCAGCCAAAGAGAGGAGTTTCAAAAAGCACAAATAGAGATAAAATGAATCACTAACCTTTGATGATCTTCATCAGATGACACTTCATGTTACACAATACATGTATGTTTTGTTTGATTAAGTTCATATTTATCAAAATATGAGTTTACATTGGCGCGTTACATTCACTAGTTCCAAAAACATCCAGTGATTTTGCATAGCCACATCATTCAACAGAAACACTCATTATAAATGTAGATGATAATACAAGTTATACACATGGAATTATAGATATACCTCACCTTAATGCAACCGCTGTGTCTGATTTTAAAAAAACTTTACGGAATAAGCAAACCATGCAATAATCTGAAACGGTACTCAGAAGAATAAGTCACAGTAGCCGCAATGTTGGCGTCAACATAAACAAGAAATTACATGATAAATATTCCCTTACGTTTGAGGATCTACATCAGAAAGCACTCCAGGAATCCCACGTCCACAATAAATATTTGTTTTGTTAAATAATGTCCGTTATTTATGTCCAAATACCTTCTTTTGTTAGCGTGTTTGGTATACATATCCAAACGCTCATTCTGGTCAGCGTTTCGTCGGACTAAAACTTCAAAAAGTTATATTACAGGTCATAGAAACATTTCAAACTAAGTACAGAATCAATCGTTAGCATGTTTTTAACATATAGCTTCAATAAAGTTCCAACCGGAGTATTCCTTTGTGTCTTGATGAGCAATGGAACGCAAGTGGTACCATGAGAAATGTGCACGATCAGAAAATGGCTGACTGCCAGTCACCTGATAGATTCTGCTCTCATTCAGTCCCACAACACAGTAGAAGTCTCATTCACATTTCTATAGATGGTTGACATCTAGTGGAACCCCTAGGAAGTGAAACAATATTAATATCTCAAGGGGATTTCATTGGGAACTGTGGTGAATACATACCAAGCTAAGATTTCTCACTTCCTGTTTTGATTTCTCCTCAGGATTTTTCCTGCCATATGAGGTATGTTATACTCACAGACATCATTCAAACAGTTTTAGAGACTTTAGGGTGTTTCCTATCCAATACTAATAATAATATGCATATATTAGCAACTGAGACTGAGGATCAGGCAGTTTACTTTGGGCAACTTATTCATCCAAGCTACTCAATAATGCCCCCCAGCCATAAGAAGATAACAGAACTGATTTGGCAGGCGAAAACCTGAGAAAAATTAATTCAGGAAGTAGGAAATGTTTTGTTGTTGTAGTTTTCTATTCAATGACATTACAGTATCCATTGACTTAGGACTCAAATTGCAGTTCCTATGCCTTCCACTAGATATCAACAGTCTTTAGAAATTGTTTCAGGCTTGTATACTGAAAAATGAGGGCGTAAGAGCAGTCTGAATGAGTGGACCCTGCCGTGTCTCAGAGCTTTTTCATGCGTGCGACCAGAGAGAGTGCCTTTCTTGTTTACCTTTTGTATTGACGACGTTATTGTCCGGTTGAAATATTATCGATTATTTAGGCTAAAAACAACCTGAGGTTTGAATATAAACATCGTTTGACATGTTTCCATGAAGTTTACGGATACAATTTGGAATTTTTGTATGTCTTTTGTGACTGCGTTTGAGCCTGTGGATTACTGAAGAAAACGCGTGAACAAAATGGAGGTTTTCGGATTTAAAGAGGGACTTTATCGAACAAAAGGAACATTTATTGAGTAAATGAATGTCTTCTTAGTGCAAAAATATGAAGATCATCAAATGTAAGTGATTAATTTTATCTCTAGTTCTGACTTGTGTAACTCTTCTACTTGACTGGTTACTGTTTGTAATGATTTGTCTGCTGGGCTATGTTCTCATATAATTGTAAGGTATGCTTTCACCTTAAAGCATTTTTGAAATCTGACACAGTGGTCCCACATACCCGAGAGAGGTTAACATTCACTGCTATGCGGATGACACACAGCTGTACATTTCAATGAAACATGATGAAGCCCCGAAATTGCCCTCGCAAAAGCCTGTGTTTCAGACATAAGGAAGTGGATGGCTGCAAGCTTTCTGCTTTTAAACTTGGACAATACAGAGATGCTTGTTCTAGGTCCCAAGAAACAAAGAGATCTTCTGTTGAATCTGACAATCAATCTTGATGGTTGTACAGTCTCAAATAAAACTGTGAAGGACCTCGGCGTTACTCTGGATCCTGATCTCTCTTTTGACAAACATATCAAGACTGTTTCAAGGACAGCTTTTTTCCATGTTATATTGCAAAAATCAGACATTTTCTGTCCAGAAATTATGCAGAAAAATCAATCCATGCTTCTGTTTCTTCAAGGTTAGACTACTGCAATGCTCTACTTTCCGGTTACCCGTAAAAGTCACTAAATAAACTTAAATTAGTGCTAAATATGGATGCTAGAATCCTGACTAGAACCAAAAAATGTGATCATATTACTCCAGTGCTAGCCTCCCTACGCTGGCTTCCTGTTAAGGCAAGGGCTGATTTCAAGGTTTTACTGCTAACCTACGAAGCATTACATTGGCTTGCTCCTACATATCTTTACGATTTGGTCCTGCCGTACATACCTACACGTACGCTACAGTCAAAAGACGCAGGCCTCCTAATTGTCCCTAGAATTTCTAAGCAAAAAGCTGGAGTTAGGGCTTTCTCCTATAGAGCTCCATTTTTGTGGTCTGCCTACCCATGTGAGGGACGCAGACTCGGGCTCAACCGTTAAGTCTTTATTGAAGACTCATCTCTTCAGTCGGTCCTATCATTGAGTGTAGTCTGGCCCAGGAGTGTGAAGGTGAACGGAAAGGGGACTGGAGCAACAAACCGCCCTTGCTGTCTCTGCCTGGCCGGTTCCCCTCTCTCCCCTGGGATTCTCTGCCTCTAACCCTATCACAGGGGCTGAGTCACTGGCTTACTGGTGCTCTTCCATGCCGACCCTAGGAGGGGTGCGTCACTTGAGTGGGTTGAGTCACTGATGTGGTCTTCCTGTCTGGGTGGGCGCCTCCCCCCCATTGGGTTGTGCCGTGGCGGAGATCTTTGTGGGCTATACTCGGCCTTGTCTCAGGATGGTAGGTTGGTGGTTGAAGATATCCCTCTAGTGGTGCGGGGGCTGTGCTTTGGCAAAGTGTGTGGGGTTATATCCTGCCTGTTTGGCCCTGTACGGGGGTATCATCGGATGGGGCCACAGAGTCTCCTGACCCTTCCTGTCTCAGCCTCCAGTATTTATGCTCCAGTAGTTTATGTGTCGTGCGGGCTAGGGTCAGTCTGTTATATCTGGAGTATTTCTCTTGTCTTATCCAGTGTCCTGTGTGAATTTAAGTATGCTCTCTCTAATTCTCTCTTTCTTTCTTTCTCTCTCTCGGAGGACCTGAGCCGTAGGACATTGCCTCAGGACTATCTGGCATGATGATTTCTTGTTGTCCCCAGTCCACCTGGCCGTGCTGCTGCTCCAGTTTCAACTGTTCTGCCTGCGGCTATGGAACCCTGACCTGTTCACTGTGATTACTATTATTTGACCATGATGGTCATTTATGAACATTTGAACATCTTGGCCATGTTCTGTTATAATCTCCACCCGACACAGCCAGAAGAGGACTGGCCACCCCTCATAACATGGTTCCTCTCTAGGTTTCTTCCTAGGTTTTGGCCTTTCTAGGGAGTTATTCCTAGCCACCGTGCTTCTACACCTGCATTGTTTGCTGTTTGGGGTTTTAGGTTGGGATTCTGTACAGCACTTTGATATATCAGCTGATGTAAGAAGGGCTATATAAATACATTTGATTAGACAGTTGTAAAGATGGCACGACAAAACCTATGCCCCCCCAGGAAACTGAAAAGATTTGGCATGGGTCCTCAGATCCTCAAAAGGTTCTACAGCTGCACCATCGAGAGCATCATGACTGGTTGCATCACTGCCTTGTATGGCAACTGCTCGGTCTCTTACCGCAAGGCACTACAAAGGGTGATGCGTACGGCCCAATACATCACTGGGGCCAAGCTTCCTGCCATCCAGGACCTCTACATCAAACAGTGTCAGAGGAAGGCCCTACAAATTGTTAAGGACTCCAACCACCCTAGTCATAGACTGTTCTCTCTGCTACTGCTTGCCAAGCGGTACCAGTGCTCCAAGTCTAGGCTTCTAAACACCTTCTACCCCCAAGCCATAAGATTCCTGAACATTTACTCAAATGGCTTCCCAGACTATTTGCATTGCCCCCCCCCCCCCCTGTCTTTTACACTGCTGCTACTCTCTGTTGTTATCATTTGTGTATAGTCACATTAATAACTCTACCTACATGTATATATTACCTCAACTAACCGGTGCCCCCGCACATTGATACTGTACCGGTACCCCCTGTGTATAGCTTCCCTATTATTGTTTTACTGCTGCTCTTTAATTACTTGTTACTTTTATTTCTTATTCTTACTTATACAGCATTGTTGGTAAGGGGCTCGTAAGTAAGCATTTAACTGAAAGGTCTACACCTGTAGTATTCAATGCATGTGTCTAATAAATAACATTTGATTTGATTGATTTGATTTTTCTAAGAACAGACAGCAAACTGATTGGGGGGCTGTTAGAGCCAGCAAAGGGTGTGTTACTATTTTTAGGCAGTGGAATTACTTTTGCTTCCTTCCACGCCTGTGGACACACACATTCTTTTAGGCTTTGGATAAAGATGTAAAAAATAGTGCTGGCAATAACCTTGGTCACATTACAGGCATTCATCACAATTAGACGCTTCCACTTGACAGGATAGCTCGTTGCTAACCAGTCAATGTTCAGGTCACCCAGAAAATAGATCTCTCCATTAATATAGCCTATAGCCGCACCTCGAAAGATGGGGCAGGTGAACTTGCAACCAAAATATTTCAACACCATTTGACATGAGATCCTCTCTAAGCTTAACAGGAATATGGCTCTGAACATTTACAGCAACACCTCCCCATAGGCATTCCTGTATTTTCTGTCAATGCTATATCTCATATTACTACTGCTTTATCATAAAAGGATTTATCTAAGTGAGTTTCAGAGTTGGCCATTATATGAGTGTTATCTAATCTTAGCTAGTTATTCATTTCATTAACCTAATTACTAAGGCTACATACAGAACATTATTATGGGCTATTCTTAAACTCTCTAGGGTAGGTGAGACGCTAACGTCCCACCAGGCCAACATCCGGTGAAACTGCAGAGCGCTAACATTCTAAATACACCATTCGTTATATTAAACATTTTTGTAGATACATGTATCTTACATCATTTAAAAGATGAACATCTTCTTAATCCATCCGCTTTGTCAGATTTCAAAAAGGCTTTACTGCGAAAGCAAACCATGAGATTTTCTTAGGACAGCGCCCCGCACACACAAGTATTGCTAGCATTTTCCAACCAAGCATTAGCGTCACGAAAGTCAGAAATAACAATAAAATAAATTGCTTACCTTTGAAGATCTTCCTCTGGTGGCAATGCCAAGTGTCCTGACTACACAGTGAATGTTTGTTTTGTTTGATAACATCCATTTTTATATAACACGAAACATTTGTAAACCACTTGCATCGTGGTAATTACACAATCAAAACAAACATTTTCCAGTCATGGTTGGTTTCGTTGCAATCCTCTGGTTGTTACTAACACAACCATACTTGATGACTCTTTTCCAGGGACGTATTGACTGAAACAAACCGATTTGAAGACACCAATCAATGACCTCATTGCGCACCAATGGTAAGACTGGTCTATCGTTGATTGACTGTATTTTGGCCCAGTGACCACTGATCATCTTGAAATCTAGCTTGGAAGATAGCCAATGAGCTGAGGTAAACGGCAATATGTAATGGTTATATGTTCGAAGACCAGCCTTTGTCGTAAACTCTGGTGTAAAAGAGGTTAATTCGCCATTGCAAATCCTACTTGATGGAGCCACAATTGTTACGCATAGCAGTACATAGTCAATAGCATTTTCAGCAAGTTTGTATTTAAGTTATGGTGAATAAATCAGGAAAAGCTAAAACAAAGTCTAGGTATACAGATTTAACCTAAATTATAAAGGAAATTGATAGAGAAAGCGAGACCGAGTTGCTTCAGGAAGATGAATCTTTCAGTTTTGCTACCGGTAATGGACTGAGTTATGATTCCGTTATGGAGTTATTGGATTTTCAACTGCTGGGGAAGGGCTACAAACTGTTTGTGGACAACTTCTACACAAGCTCTACCCTGTTTACAGAGCTGAGGAAGCGGGATGTGTGGGCTTGTGGCATCATTCGGACCAACAGAGTGGGCTTTCCAAAAACAAAGGTGAACAACAAGCCTAAGCGGGCTGAGCGGGGTACCATGCGATGGATTCATGTAGATGGCCTGCTCTTAGTAAAGTGGATGGATACCAGAGAGGTGGTCATGTGCACAACTATACACAAGTCCTTCAGTGGCGATCACGTCGTCAGGCATGTGAAGGACGCTAGAGGGGCATGGACCACAAAACATGTCCCCATTCCAGCTGCTGTGAAGGACTACAACAATGGCATGGGAGGTGTGGACCTGTCATATGCACTGATAGGATACTACAATGTTGTCCACAAGACCTTTTTATATCATTTCATTGACATTGCTGTGGTGAATGCCTTCGTCCTCCAGAAGGAAATGGCTAAGAGCTGTGGACAGCCCCCCATCTCACAGCAAGCCTTCAGGGAGCTGCTCATCCTGGAGCTTGCTAGCTACAGCAAGTCCACTGTAGCACCTTCTGTCCCCTCTACCTCTGTCTCTTCTGCTCCAACCAGTGGTGTTCACCTGCCCAGATTCATCTCTGCAGGCATGAATGTGCCTCAGAGCAAAAAGGGCACAGTAGGGAGACGTCGTTGTGCCCTTTGTCACAGGAAATGCCCCATCACCTGCACCACCTGTTCAGTAAGCCTCTGCTTTACAACAGAAAGAGACTGCTGTGGGCCATGGCACCAGCAGCACAATATTGTGTAGAGGACTGAGGGTCTTCACAATATTGTAAATAGAAAATGTGTAAATAGTTACCCTTGTTATTTGTTTGTTTTAATTATTATTATTATTGTTTGTAAAATATTTTTTAGATATTTTTTTTTGGTGTGTGTTAGAATAGCATTTATGTATTTTGTATATAGTTCTTTCCTTCAAAATGTATCATTGAACCAATTCGGCCACCTGGGTGACTTCATGCTCAATGTCATGTAGTTCGCACATTTTTGAAGTTATCTGTCTAAAACTTTGCTCAGCTATTGTTGCCATCTTATGTTCTTCATTCAAATCATCCCCAGCATCCTATCTGTATGTTTGGCTGTTCTTGTTCATTTGAAAGATGTTTATTTCCTTCTATTTCCTTCTACCAGATCTATTGTGTTATATTCTCCTGTTTCCTTTCAAATGATACCAAGAATATGCATATCCTTGCTTCTGGGCCTGAGCTACAGGCAGTTAGATTAGGGTATGTCTTTAGGCAGAAATTGAGAAGAAGGGGGGTACCCCAAATAAGTTAATATGCGGCTGTTCCTTTCCTTGGTAGTTTATCGGAGATAGACATAATATGGAGACAAAGGAAATATGTGTGTGTGTGATGAGGCTCGGCTCTCTCATTCCTCCCAGGCTTTTGGGAGGGAGCGTGGACAATGAGCCTGTAGTAGAGCATTGTACTTTCTCCTCAGACTCAGCCCAGTTCTCATGTGAAGACTGTGGTATGCCATCCTCAGCGATGTTATTCCTTCTGGAAGTTCTTTCTGTCTCTGGCTCACAGCTTCAGAGATGTCCTCGTTGAGGAAGATGTTGGTTCCTCTCAAGTTCTTGACACTCTCAGACATGTTGTCCTTAAACCTGAGGAACTTGGCCACTATCGGCCTGGGTCTGTCACCTGGTCTGGTTACATGTTTTCAAGACCTGTGGGTGTGCTCCACCTCAATCTTCGTATGAGCTATCTGCAACTTTTCAGTGATAATTTTTCATACTTTCTCCTCACACTCGGTCCAGTTCTTATGTGAAGATTCTGGTATGCCATCCACAGTGATGTTATTCCTCCTGGATCTGTTTTCCCAGTCTTTGTTAATAATGATTCACAGACAGTGCTGATGTCATCTTGAGAGGACTTACAGTTTGTTATCATTTTGCTGCAAGTCTCTTTCAGGACATCCACCTCTCCCTGGGAGAACTGCAAACTGCTCCATACCTGGACCTCTCTGGTCAGATCATCCATTATTTTGGTAGTTAAGTCTATCAGTATTTGGACAAAGCTCTTGAATCTCTCTATTTTTCAGTTTTTGTAACAACTACTTGTAGAACCATTTTTGTTTGTTTAAAAGATCCTTCACCTATGCTAAATACCGTCCTCTCCGTTACTCCCACTGGCTTTGGATTTGAATGCAATGTTAGCAACGTAAGCTAACGTGGTTTCCACGCAGCTCAAAGGTCAGATTTAAACTGCAACAAACAGCAGGGATTTTGACAGCCCCAAGCCTGGCACAATTTGCGGTCCCAGCCACAAGGATTAACTGCATTGCGGGCTGTGTTCAAGCTGTCAAGGAAACCTTGCTAGCTTGGTAGCTAGTTAGCAGCTAGGTTAGCTGCCCTGCAAAGCAGCTTTTCAAACTTTTGGTAGGTAGGATCCCTGGACAGATCTACCT
The DNA here is from genome assembly GCF_036934945.1 of Oncorhynchus masou masou. Taxonomy (NCBI): domain Eukaryota; kingdom Metazoa; phylum Chordata; class Actinopteri; order Salmoniformes; family Salmonidae; genus Oncorhynchus; species Oncorhynchus masou. The sequence goes on from NC_088227.1 coordinate 31,049,019, forward strand.
GTCCCAGCAACTGAGGCTAACTGCATCACAGGATCCAAATTGAAAAGGTAACTTGTATCCAAACTTTTTCAATAGAACACTTTTTCTGAGACTTTGAAAACATTCATAAGAACAAAGAGAGCTCTCCCTTGTTCCGCGTTCAACACGTGACTTACTGGATGCTCACACGTGATTGGTCAGATGCTGAGAACGGAATGTACATATTTTTAAATAACATTCTTAGAACATTCTCTGAACTTTCCTAAGTTTTATTTTTGTTTTTATGGAAAGCTTTCTTAACGACCTCGGAACAATTTGACAACATGACTTTAAATAGAACCTATGAGGAAACATTATGCTGAAGTACTGAAATTCCCACAGAAGAACGTTGTTTCTTAACCTTGTCGTGGAAATTCTTACACAGGGACACTCAAAGTCAATCTTAAATGAAACATTGTTTGTCAGCAAGCAGGAGAGGTTACAGTCAAACTTAGATGCATAAAGTACCAGTCTGAAGTGAGCTCTAAAAGGGTGATCCTTACATACAGCCTTATATACTGCTATCTAAACCTACATAAACATGATTCATTGGATTGGATCCTCCATGTGACTGGCTCCGTCTCCTATCTTAATTTAAAGAACATATTCTGGGCGTTCTGCCAGATGTTTCTCCGGAGAGGGCCATGACCCCCTCCCTCCTCCTATCTTTACCAGACACGGGCAGGAACCAAGGATTGTTTATCACACCAAAGATAAGATGCACAAAGTATAATTTCCTTTACAACCTTCTGTGAACTATTTGAGAACATTCACAATGTCAAACTAGTTGGACAATGTTCCTAAAACATTATGAAAAGTTTAATTAACCTCTTGGAACCACCCATCCTGGATCCGGGAGAATTGTCATCAACTACGCTAAATAGCATAGCGCAACGGTCAAATAATCTTACTAGAAAATATTCATATTCATGAAATCACAAGTGAAATATAGCGAAACACAACTTAGCCTCTGTCGTCTCAGATTTTGAAATTATACTTTACAGCGAAAACAATACAAGCGTTTGTGTAAGTTTATCGATATACTAACAAAACATTATGTACACCTAGCGGCAGGTAACTTGGTCACGAAAATCAGAAAAGCAATCAAATTACTCGTTTACCTTGAGGTTCGGATGTTTTCACTCACGAGACTCCCAGTTAGACAGCAAATGTTCCTTTTGTTCCTTAAAGATATTTTTTATATCCAAATACCTCCGTTAGTTTGATGCGTTATGCCTAGGAACCCACCGGAAATAGCGGTCACGACAACCTAGACAAAAATTCAAAATTATATCCATAATATATACAGAAACATGGCAAACATTTTTTGTAATCAATCCTCAAGGTGTTTTTCAAATATCTATTCGATAATATATCGACCGGGACAGTTGGCTTTTCACTAGGACCGGGAGGAAGAATGGCTACCTCTCTGTTTTGTGCAAAAATCACACTGAGAGCCAACAACAGACCACTTACGCAATGTGGACGTTTACGCTCATTCTTCAAAATAAAGGCCTGAGACTACGTCTAAAGGCTGTAGACACCTTAGGGAAGCCACAGAAAAAGGAATGATATCCCTTTCAATGGGCAATAGGGATGCATAGAAAGACAGGGGGTTCAAAATAAGAGTCACTTCCTGATTGGATTTTTCTCAGGATTTCGCCTGCAATATCAGTTCTGTTATACTCACAGACAATATTTTTACAGTTTTGGAAACTTTAGAGTGTTTTCTATCCTAAGCTGTCAATTATATGCATATTCTAGCATCTCGTCCTGAGAAATAGGCAGTTTACTTTGGGAACATTATTTTTCCAAAAATAAAATTAGTGCCCCCTAGCTTCAAGAGGTTAAATGTAACCATGTTAGCACTATAGCACTATAAGGCACTATAAGGAAACGTTATATTAAAGTAATAAAATAGTTCCCTAAATGTGCTGAGAATGTTCCAAAGCTAAGCATTAATCCTGCACCATTCTCAGAAAGTTGTGGGAAGTTTAATGCAAAATAGCCATTGGACTACCACGCTCTAAGAAACATATGGTTCTCAGAATGTTATGCGCTAGCTGGGATGGGGCAAGCTTCATCTCTATGCAAAACCCTGTCTTAAAACAGAAACATGATCAAAATAATGTACTGTCAAAGCATTATTTTCGCTGTTGCAGATATTGTTCAAAGAAGATCAATGTTTGCACACCGTCTGTCGAGTGAAGAGGCATGAAGAATTAAAATGATGAATAAAAGAAAACTCCCATACTCCCGAACATTCTTGTTCGCAGCACAATTTTTTAATCAAACATTGTGCGCATATTTGCAGGTATTTCTTTTCTCAACTGTTTCAGATATTGACAGTGAAAGTGCTTCACTCCTTTCTTGTCATTCATGCACACAATAAAAGTATTATAACAGAGAAATTCACAGTGAATAATTCCCCGTAGTGTACAGCAGGAAAATCGTCAAGGTTGTTTGGGTTTTCCTTTTATCTGAAATTGAATTATTCCCCTGTACTGGCTGACTGCTAGCAGATACAGTTCTTTCAGCTCTTAGCTTTTTTTCTTGAAACTCAGAATTATTTTAGACCTTTTGGGAAATGATCTTTGTTCATACTGTAAAGGTATGGGGGTGTTCAAGAAATAAAAAGTGAGTGATGTACAGGAAAACTGACTCGAAATGTGAATATGTAATTGAGAAATGGGGTAAAAATGAGATTGTGTTGCATCTGTTCATGGTGTCATGACATGGCATCAAACTGGATAGCTTTCAACAGCTGTCTTGGGGGTGTTTAAGGTGGCGCACTAAGTCATGACACCTGTCATATTTCCATGTCATATTTCAACACAGTACACCACCCACCATGTGTCATTCTTTAATAGGATCGTCCTTGAGGTGGCTTGTCAGGACTACTCAGGTGTTTTGTGTGTGTGTGTGTGTGTGTGTGTGTGTGTGTGTGTGTGTGTGTGTGTGTGTGTGTGTGTGTGTGTGTGTGTGTGTGTGTGTGTGTGTGTGTGTGTGTGTGTGTGTGTGTGTGTGTGTGTGTGTGCGCGCGTCTGTGTGTGTGTGCGTCTGTGTGTGTGTGTTCTGTCCTTGGTAGAATTGATTGTGTGACATTGCTATTCATTTATATCACACAAATAGAGGAGCTAAACAAGTGAAGCCTCCATGCAAATGTATTTGGTTTTTGAAATGTGTCCACGGGTCCTTGTTTCTAAGCTGGCTGACGTGGCTGGTGGCCCAGGAGCCTTCAGGGCTCTCTGGTTCCAGGGCGTATCTCTATCCCCTCCGCATCTCTAACCCCTCTGTTCCTCTGTTCGTCTCACAGCCCCCAAAGGGTAGTTTCCACTCTGCTAGTGTCCAGTTCTCCCACAGAGCAGAGATATATTGTATGTTCTGATGTTTGTAGTGTTCGTCTCTGGATATATTCAAGCACAAGTTCTAGGAACACAAAGATCAAGAATGAAATTGGCACTGTAGGTTACCTTGCAGTAATCAAACTGTCTAAATATAATATATGCCCATGTGTATGACAGTTAGAAACCCGTCTTCAAAATGCTCCACAGCTATCATTAACGTAATGCTTCGTCTCTCTAATGCTGTGGAAGAATTCTCTAACACTGTTCTTTCTCCATCTCTGACTCAGCCAACATTGTCAAACTCCCTCTCCTCTCATTCTGCACATATTTTGTTGGACCAGACTGTTAGGAATTGTGTGTGTTTCAAACGGTCAGGGTTTGTGTGCCTTTTTTCAACAGCTATCAAGTCACAGGAGCTGACGACAGATTGAGGTGCAATGTGTTGAACATGCTTCTGATCCGAAGCCTGGTCTCAGAGAAACAGACCGACACATGCTCTAAAGCCCTACTGGACCGGGAGCTGAGACAGAAGGGAGAGAGTGACGGATAGATTGAGAGTAGAGAGAGTAGAGAGAGTAGAGAGAGTAGAGAGAGAGAGAGAGAGAGAGAGAGGGAGAGAGAGAGAGAGAGAGACAGAGAAAGAAAAAAATATACATTTGGGATTCTGAAAGAGAGAAATACATTTGGGATTGTGATAGAGAGAGTAGAGGGGTGTGAGTCAGCTCAGAGTCAGTAAACGCTGCATCTCATCACCAGCTGGGTGAATTAACCACACTGACTGAGGCTCCTTCCTTTATAATGAAGAACAGGCCTTCTAATATTCTCCAAGGGCTGGGAGCCAAGAGGGATCCAGCCCCCTACCACTACCACCACTCTTAATATTCATTAGATAGGTCTGATTCTGACACTTTATTAATAGGGGAACTGTCACCACGGGAATAAGGAATTCTTTATTTAATCATTGTTACATTACGATGGTGATTATACATCAAATACGAAAACAATGACACAATAATCTTGATTTGTACGACAGCAGCATATTAATGTGTGATGCCAATATTATTTATATTATTTCTGCCCGTGTGTGTCTGTGTGTGTGTGTCTGCGGGTGTGCGTCTGTGTGTGTGTGCGTCTGTGTGTGTGTGTCTGTGTGCGTGTGTGTGCGTGTGTGTGCGTGTGTGTGTGTGTGCGTGTGTGTGCGCGTGTGTGTGCATGTGTGTGCGTGTGTGTGTGCGTGTGTGTGCGTGTGTGCGTGCGTGCGTGTGTGTGTGTGTGTGTGTGTGTGTGTGCGTCTGTGTGTGTGTGCGTCTGTGTGTGTGTGTTCTGTCCTTGGTAGAATTGATTGTGTGACATTGATATTCATTTATATCACACAAATAGAGGAGCTAAACAAGTGAAGCGGAGTCTTTTGGCTTATTCATGAAGGCCCAGGCAATGTTCCAAACGGCCCCCTATTCCCTACATATGGGCCCTGGTGAGAAGTACCTCACTGTTTGGGAATAGAGTGCCATTTAGGACGCAAATGCCAGTGCATTCTGGCATTTAGATTTTCTATCTATTTTCCTTTTTTTTATACAAACGCCATTATGATAAAGGCTTTTTAAACTAGTTTTCCCCCCATGTCCCCTCCGGACAAGACTGCTTTGAACATCTCTATAAAGTAAGCAATGGACATACAATGTATTTCTCTTTTACAAAGTCTCTTTATGGTTTCTGTAACTATTACTTAAAATTACAAATTTAAAGAAAAATTAACCCCATGCAGACATTTAATGTACTCATTTATAAAAGGTCTACCCTAAAATATATTAAAAAACAATCCAAAATGTTTTGTGTTATTTAAAGACGCAAGATGTCTGACCATGGATAAATTAACGATAATTATCAACCATAATTGTTTTACTGCTTTATAATTACGTGCAATACTTGCCACTCTATTAGCCTATTACATTTATAAATAATTGAGCAAGTTAAAATTAGTCTTACTCTGCTTATCAAATAAATCAAGTTGAGGACCACCAATAATGTTTTCACTAAACAGCTGTCACCTTGGAGATGTTTCACCATTTATACATCAACTTGTCTTTCAAACAAAACAAACAAACATCTGTTGGTGATTCAGATCAAAAGACGGCCTCTTCTATCTACTTAGTTATGTTAAAAATAACCAGTTTGTACACAGGAAGAAGTCTTGAATTAAATATTCATAGATAGTATATATATATATATATATATACTATGTTTATACAGCGAGGGAAAAAAATATTTGATCCCCTGCTGATTTTGTACGTTTGCCCACTGACAAAGAAATGATCAGTCTATAATTTTAATGGTAGGTTTATTTGAACAGTGAGGGACAGAATAACAACAACAAAAAAACAGAACAACTCATGTCAAAAATGTTATAAATTGATTTGCATTTTAATGAGGGAAATAAGTATTTGACCCCCTCTCAATCAGAAAGATTTCTGGCTCCCAGGTGTCTTTTATACAGGTAACGAGCTGAGATTAGGAGCACACTCTTAAAGAAAGTGGGCCTAATCTCAGCTTGTTATCTGTATAAAAGACACCTGTCCACAGAAGCAATCAATCAATCAGATTCCAAACTCTCCACCATGGCCAAGACCAAAGAGCTCTCCAAGGATGTCAGGGGAAAGATTGTAGACCTACACAAGGCTGGAATGGGCTACAAGACCATCACCAAGCAGCTTGTTGAGAAGGTGACAACAGTTGGTGCGATTATTCTCAAATGGAAGAAACACAAAAGAACTGTCAATCTCCCTCGGCCTGGGACTCCATGCAAGATCTCACCTCGTGGAGTTGCAATGATCATGAGAACGGTGAGGAATCAGCCCAGAACTACACGGGATGAGCTTGTCAATGATCTCAAGGCAGCTGGGACCATAGTCACCAAAGAAAACAATTGGTAACACACTATGCCGTGAAGGACTGAAATCCTGCAGCGCCCGCAAGGTCCCCCTGCTCAAGAAAGCACATATACATGCCCATCTGAAGTTTGCCAATGAACATCTGAATGATTCAGAGGACAACTGGGTGAAAGTGTTGTGGTCAGATGAGACCAAAATGGAGCTCTTTGGCATCAACTCAACTCGCTGTGTTTGGAGGATGAGGAATGCTGTCTATGACCCTAAGAACTCCATCCCCACCGTGAAACATGGAGGTGGAAACATTATGCTTTGGGGTGTTTTTCTGCTAAGGGGATAGGACAACTTCACCGTATCAAAGGGACGATGGACGGGGCCATGTATCGTCAAATCTTGGGTGATAACCTCCTACCCTCAGCCAGGGTATTGAAAATGGGTCGTGGATGGGTATTCCAGCATGACAATGATGCAAAACACAAGGCCAAGGCAACAAAGGAGTGGCTCAAGGAGAAGCACATTAAGGTCCTGAAGTTGCCTAGCCAGTCTCCAGACCTTAATCCTATAGAAAATCTGTGGAGGGAGCTGATGGTTCGTGTTGCCAAACGTTAGCCTCGAAACCTTAATGACTTGGAGAGTTGGAGTTCTACAAAGAGGAGTGGGACAAAATCCCTCCTCCAGTGTGCAAAACTGGTGGCCAACTACAAGAAATGTCTGACCTCTGATTGCCAATAAGGGTTTTGCCACCAAGTACTAAGGCATGTTTTGCAGGGGGGTCAAGTACTTATTTCCCTCATTAAAATGCAAATCAATTTATAACATTTTTGACATGAGTTTTTCTGGATTTTTTTGTTGTTTTTCTGTCTCTCACTGTTCAAATAAACCTACCATTAAAATTATAGACGGATCATTTCTTTGTCAGTGGGCGAACATACAAAATAAGCAGGGGATCAAATAATTTATATATACAGTGCCTTGCGAAAGTATTCGGCCCCCTTGAACTTTGCGACCTTTTGCCACATTTCAGGCTTCAAACATAAAGATATAAAATTGTATTTTTTTGTGAAGAATCAACAACAAGTGGAACACAATCATGAAGTGGAACAACATTTATTGGATATTTCAAACTTTTTTAACAAATCAAAAACTGAAAAATTGGGCGTGCAAAATATCTAATAAATGTCGTTCCACTTCATGATTGTGTCCCACTTGTTGTTGATTCTTCACAAAAAAATACAGTTTAATATCTTTATGTTTGAAGCCTGAAATGTGGCAAAAATCAGTACCATTCAAAAGTTTGGACACACCTACTAATTCAAGGGTTTTTCTTTATTTTGACTATTTTCTACGTTGTAGAATAATGGCGAAGACATCACAACTATGAAATAACACATATGGAATAATGTAGTAACCAAAAATGTTTTAAACTAATTAAAATATATTTTAGATGTTAGATTCTTCAAAAATAGCCACCCTTTGCCTTGATGACAGCTTTGCCAACTCTTGGCATTCTCTCAACCAGCTTCACCTAGGATGCTTTCCCTACAGAGTTCCCACATATGCTGAGCACTTGACGGCTGCTTTTCCTTCACTCTGCAGTCCAACTCATCCCAAACCACCTCAATTGGGTTGAGGTTAGGTGATTGTGGAGGCCAGGTCATCTGATGCAGCACTCAATCACTCTCCCGATTGGTCAAATAGCTCTTATACAGCCTGGAGAAGTGTTGGGTCATTGTCCTGTTGAAAAACAAATGATAGTCCCACTAAGCGCAAGCCAGGTGGGATGGAGTATCGATGCAGAATGTTGTGGTAGCCATGGTGGTTAAGTGTGCCTTGAATTCTAAATAAATCACAGACAGTGTCACCATGCTTCACGGTGGGAACCACACATGCTTAGATCATCCGTTCACCTACTCTGCGTCTCACAAAGACATGGCGTTTGGAAACAAAAATGTCAAATTTAAACTCATCAGACCAAAGGACAGATTTCCACCGGTCTAATGTCCATTGCTCGTGTTTCTTGTTATATGCAGCCTCTCTGAGACATATCAAATTAAGTCAAATTATGTATGTTTCATAAAAAGCTGGTGTAGACTATCAGTGACATTTTTATTTGCGGGTCCTTTTCCTACAATGCAGAGTTAGAGATAAAGATAAACAATTTAATGACAAATAGAAATAGCGACGTGAGGAATAACTACACACTGAATAACCAATAACAACAGCGCAACTGAAGCAGGATAATCATTTAGGTTAGGAGAGTCATGTTAAGATCCAGCATCAGAAGTTATGAGAGGACTACCTGGCTTGTTTACATACACACACCACACACACTCAGGCATGCATGACACAGCACACACCCAGACATGCACAATTCAAGAACACACGCACACACACACCACACACACTCAGGCATGCATGACACAGCACACACCCAGACATGCACAATGCAAGAACACACAAACACACACACCACACACACAGGCATTCTCTCTCTCCCTCTCTCTCTCTCTCTCTCTCTCTCTCTGTCTCTCTCTGTCTCTCTCTGTCATTATTGACTTCCCAGTGTGAGATTACCTGACCAAAGGCATCCCAGCCCAGATGTGGTAATTACTTTGATTGACAATGAGAACACATAATCAATCTGAGAGGTGATTTATTCACAGTGCTGCTGAGATCACAGAGACAAAGATTACAATTTGTTTTTGCTTTTCTCCCTACGGCACAAGCTGTGCTTTATTACAGTGCAGTTCTTTGGCGTATTACAGTAGCATGTGAAATCTGAGTGTGTGTATCTGCATGTAACATGAATGTGATTAGGGTTTAGACAGCAAAGGGGTGTGAATGTACTTATAGTAAGCTGTATACAGTACACAAACACACACACAGCCTGTGTACTCAAACATTAATTGTGACAGACAGCCACTCCCAATAGGTTAGTCATTATTGATGGAATTCTATGATGATGTCAATCAGGATAAATGTTTACACTTCACCGTGTGTGTGTGTGTGTGTGTGTGTGTGTGTGTGTGTGTGTGTGTGTGTGTGTGTGTGTGTGTGTGTGTGTGTGTGTGTGTGTGTGTGTGTGTGTGTGTGTGTGTGTGTGTGTGTGTGTGTGTGTGTGTGTGTGTGTGTGTGCTGCATGTGTGTATGTGCGTGAGTGTGTTGATGCATGCGTGCCGATCGTGTGCGCCTGTCTGTGTGTGGGTGTGTGCGCGTGTCTGTATCCTTGCACGTGATGTGTGTATCTTCTCCTAAACATGTGCTCCTGCCTAACCTGTCTGCCTGCACAGAGCCAGCTGCTGATCCCCCTCACCCAGCTCTCCTATCTGTCATCTGAGACAGGCGACTATACCCTGCCTACCCCATCACAACCCCTTTCCCCTCCCCTTAACGCTGCACTTACCATCTGTCTCCATATAGAAGACTCACACATGTGCTCACTAGCATCCTAGGGCCAGGGATGTAGGGCTAAAATTATGCAGTCAATAGTTAATGCCAGTGGAGAGGACGGGTGACGAGTCTGATACTGTCCGTTTGCATATTAGGTGAGTAAATGCTATTCACTCTGTTAAAAATAAGTTTCAGTCCAAAACAACAGTCATCAGCCAAACCCCCCTAGCACTACACAGCGGATTCAAGTAAACAAAGCTTGATGATGAGTTGGTTATCTGAATCAGCTATATAGTGGGGGGGCAGGACTGAGTTTGGGGAACCCTGAGTGTGAGGTCCTCTTATTTATGTGCCTGGAAGTACTGTTGCTGTATACTATCTGCTTGCTCTAGACCCACAGCTTTTCTTTTTTGTCCTGAACAGCTCTGGGCCAACCTCACATGAACAAAAACTCTTACATTGGCCTACTCTCAGGACACAGCTAAAGAAACACAGTGTATCATTGACAGTTGATAATCCTTTCTATTTTACTGGTAATGTGGATGGTGAGCATTGAGGCAGGCACAACACCTGCACTCTTGTCAGTTGTGTAATAGCTGATTGTGAGAAAAGGCGAGGAGAGCAGGAGGAGAGGAAAGGATGGAATGTTCCCTCGTTTGTAGTCCTCTGAGCATTGGATGGATTCAGCAAGTGCCCACCGACAGCCCCAACACCATGTCAGTTGCCCCATGTCAGTTCAACCACAGCTATTTATAAATGTATTTATCTGGGTGCTGGGAGCAGCAAGGCCATAGCGACAGAGCACAAGCAGAGAAGCGTAGAGCCGAGCCGGCTGACGTTCAGTGACGCATGTTTGTTTATCCAGGGTACAGCTGCCAGAGGGCAAGGTGACCAGTAAATGTTTCTGTCTCTCTCGGTCTCTCTCTCTCATTCTTTGTCTCTCTCTGTTTCTCTCCCTCACATTCTCTCCCTCTCTCTCTCTTCCTTAATGCATTGAAAATATTACTACACAAAAAAGAGTGAGGAGGATCTTGATCCTGAGGAGATCTAGAGATTTTTAACATCAATGGGTTTTTCCTGGTTAAATGGGTTAAATAAAAATAAAATAAAGCTGGGGTTGAAATAAGGGGAAGTCTGGAAGGAGGACAATGTAGTGTGTGGTTTGAAGTGTGTGATTTGAGCGTCCACCAGGCTTCTCTCAATGGGACATATTAGAAAATGGGTGCGAAAAGATTGAGTTCAATGTTTTCCCAGTGAGCAACCTTACATACATAATTACAGGGCAGAAATTAATGGATCATCATGATACAAACTCAGGCGAGAGCACGTTTGCTTATTGCCCATCAAATACTAAGGCAGTGTGGCAGTGTCAGCCACATAACCAACTGCAGTATTAGAGCTAGCTACTCACTGTGTAAAAAAAAATCAATTTCTGCAGTTTAGATGACTGTGATCCATCTTCCTTTTGTCCGTGCTCATTATTCTATAATCACATTCTAACCCTGGTTATCTACTCATAGTCCTGCAGTCAGCAGTCATTCGGGAAGTCAGATGTACAAGGACGTTAGACAAGACTTCGTAGAGGCCTGAACACGTCCAATGCTCTCTCTCTCTCTCTATGTCTCTGTCTCTCGCTCTCTCTCATTCTGTCTGTCTCTCTCAATCTCTCTCTGTTTTAGCGTGCAGTGCAGAAAGGAGAGGAGAAAGTGATGGATTATTCCAAGCACTGTGCTGCTCCACTGTGGAAGTACAGTATATGTAACCTTTATAATAGAATGTTCTATGTAGAGCTTATCTTTTTACCATTGTTTTATCTATCACTCCTTTGTAGGTTGGCCCTGTTTGCCTGCTTAACCTCTCCTTGTGGGTTAGAATGTGTTCTGATGGAGCGGGAGGGACTCGTTACAGTGTTACAAACATTGTAGTGTCACAATGTTATAGCTTTACAGCGTTACAATGTTATAGCTTTATAGTGTTACAACGCTACATCCTTACAGTTTCACAATGTTACAGCTTCACAGTGTTACAACCACTGTTGTCATTAGTTACTTGGGAAAGTAATATATTACATATTACTTGTTAAATTTGACTTTGTGTGAAAAGTAATGCTTTATAATACTTTGCGTTACTTTCATGATAAAAAGACTTGCCAGTCTACTTACTAACTCGGATTTGATCACTAGTTTCTCCTTTCATCTGTGACTCTGCTTTCCTGTGCTAGTCTACAAGTGCTTTGCTATATATGGGCTGCTTAATTAGCTATTAATATTGTAAGCCAAACATCTGTACAGATGTCCTATCTTTTTATTTAAGTTGCTTGACAATGTAATTGTAATAATATTTCCTAATTTGAAAAAGTAACATGTTACTTTACTCCATTACTCGTAAAAGTAATCTGATTACATAATATGTAATTAACACTTAATTGTTTTCTTTCTTTAACTAGGCAAGTCAGTTAAGAACAAAATCTTATTTACAATGAGAGCAGGTTCCTGAACTGCTGTGTTCAGAGGCTGAACGACAGATTTTTACCTTGTCAGCTCTGGGATTTGAACAAGCAACCTTTCAGTTACTGGCCCAAAGTTCTAACCACTAGGCTACCTGCCTCTGTACCCCTAAAACTGGTTACAATGTTAGTTTTACAATGCAACGGCTTAAGAGTTACAGCTTTACAGTGTTGCGATGTTACAGCATTACAGAGTTAGTGTTAGCAGGGACGAGTCATCTTTAGACAGAGATGGAGATAATGTTATCGGTCATTTGAAGATATCCACACTCACATGCTGCATTAAGTGAGAAATGTTTAATAGGCTTATTGAACCTTAAACCATCTCGTACATGTCCCTTTTTCACTTGGCAACATTTAGTGTTCCTTTGATTGTCACCTCTATAATAGGTTTAATACACTATTACATCAAATCAAACACTCTTCCCCTAGCCATCATAATGCGTTGTCTATTGAATCTGACTGTCTTTCATGTTTCACCAGTGATGTCTTCAGACGGTAAGCTTCAGTAGTCCAAATACATGTAACATGTCAGCATAGGTATTGTTATCAAATCCCCAGTATTCTCTGGTAAATCCCTTTCTCCCTGGCCTATCTCTTCAGATATCGGTCCACACCGTCTTTGGATGGTTACATCCTGCATTGCATTAGACCGAGGCTTTGGCTCAGCAGCACACACACACAAATAGTGAGTGTGTATCCAGGGATGGCCGGCTTAGTCTTCCAGCAGATCTGTTTGGATTTCCTCTGGGGGGTGGTAGTTTTATGGAACACACTGCAGGGAGTTAGCTAGATATCCCTGGATGTTAACGAACACAAGAGGAATCCTCACAGTAGCAGCAGTGCTTCTGGGTTCATATGGGAAGATTCATGCAGATTCCTCTGGATATTGAATTACTTTAGCCGCAGTTCATGAAGCAGGGCAGGACACTCGAGCACATGTGCAGCTCCACATAAGTTGCAGAGCTAGCTGCAGTAAACTACACATGATGGGGAGATGCTAACTGTTAGTTAGAACAAAATGGCTTTTCTCTGTGTGTTTGTTGTTTATACAAGAATCCAACAGAGACAACAATTAAGATGACTTTAGGTCAAACCAAAATGTGATTTCTGCTTTCAACCCAACCCCTCCGAAAGACACACATACAGGTATTTGGAGAAATGCAGGGGGCTGCAACACTGGACACCCGGGGAGCTGTTGTTGTGGGAGGTTAAGTGCCTTGCTCAAGGGCACAAATGCAGGCAATAGCATCTAGGATTTGATAGCAGCGACGCTCCGGTTGCCAGCACACTTCCAGACAGACTTGGCATCGGACCTGAGATTTGAACTGGCTACCCTCCAGTTGCAGGCTCACCTCTCTAACCGCTAGGCTAACACTAGCTGATGTGGTTGTAGCGGTAGAATACCTTTGAAAAGATAATAAATCAAATCTGCTCACAGAACTTTCAACTTTCAAAGAAAAGCTTGAAAGAAATGGCTAAAGAAAGAGCTGTCTTTCAGTGTAATTATTAAGAGTGCCTTGAAAACCTTGCAAGGTCACTAACTCATTTAGTTACATTGTTAGATCGGCTCTTAGAACTGGGCTTACACAGAGAAAATGGTTACAAAAGTGTTTTTTGGCTGTCCGCATAGGATAACCGTTTTTGGTTCCAGGTACAGTGAGAGAGAATAAAGTAGACGGCGCGCGTCAAACGTCTGATTTATGACCCCTATGTCTGGATGACGCGTACATGCTCAAATATGGGCATCCGGACAGTACATCCTGGCGGGAAGGTGTCACATGGTTATGGCCATATAATTGCATCCTGTTCCTGTTGTCACGTGTTAGAGGGTGTGTTATTTTATATCTATATTGCATATATTCCTTTGAAGTTGTCATGATGATTGATGTGTAGGGACCTGGTTAAACTGGGGGGATGTATTTGAACATTTCAAAAAGGCTAGACCCACACCCCACCTATTTTATTGCCCTTAGGGTTGTTGTCTATGAAGCAGGAATGTCCGGGGTGTCCCGCTTTTTAGGGGCAGGCCTGCGCCTTATACCCGGAGGTCTCTTTTCTGTCTTCGAGACAATATCATAAGCCCTGAGCCTTCTTGATGCTCGGCATCTGGTGATGCCCTTCTGGTCATAGCATTGGCTACAACCTCACTTACTATATTTTTAGCCGCTGATTTTAAATGTGGTTTGGCTATGCTGAGGCCTCTCTTCATAAATGGTAAAACCATCCTAAAGAGGTTACGAAATATACCGCCTATCCCCGAACCGTACATGGTCGGGGATCCATAATAGCCAGGTAACCCATTACCCACTTCAGCAACATAGTATGTGACATAGCGGTAAGGGTCGAGATGTTGTTCGTGGTCCATAACCCTTTTAATTTATTTGTATTATGTTTATAAAAATAATATAATACTAATAATATATTATATATGTAGAGAGGTTTTGGTGGGCCTAAACTGGAGTCTTACAATCGTACCAAAAGTAAATTTGATGTTTTCGTTCAGATACGTTTTAAGCTCAACCAGAATGTTTTCAATATAGTTCTTGCTTACGGGTACGTAGTGTGGCTTGTCGTAGTTAACAGTGATTATATCGCCATCCTTTCAATCTTTATGAACTGTTCTCAGGAGGGGCAGACAACTGTCTCCTACCTATTGACAGGATATGATGTCGTTATACACAAATATGTTGTAAAATCCTGCATGTATAACCGCAGGGAATGGGAATAATTTATCTTTCACATACATCCATTTATTGGGATCCATCCCCAACATGTAGGCTGAATTACCGCTGGTCTTTATACCCCCATCAGCATCCCCTGAGATTTGTACACGTTTATGTATAGGGCTGTAGATCAAGAGTATTTCCATATTGTTCAGGGTTAGGACTTCATTCAACTCTGAGATGATCCTGTCGACGTTTCTGTATAACCTTTTTTTTTTACTTAATAAGTTTCGCAGGTTCCGATATCCTTTTGCAATAAAAATCACGGCCCTTATCCTTGATATTATACCAACTATGGGGGTATGTATTCGCGCTGAGACCTACTTCCCAGGACTCTGATAACTCTATAGGCTTTGGAAAATTGGTTATATAATTCGAACTTTGGTTATTACGTTATATATGTGCAGACGCATTGGAGTCAGGTAGAAGCCGCTGTTTTCCTTGATGCACTCCTGTGTACACACAAATGATGTTGTATTAATCATGCATGAGGGTTTAAGTTAACCCCCGATGCCTCCACCACATCGTGCTCTAATACCCAACTGTTGATACTTTTGGGGCCAGTTTTTCCAGTGGACCAGCACCCAATTTTTACCCTTTTATCTCTTTTGATCTAGAATCTCCTCCACTTGAAAGACTTTGTCTTTACCCAACTGTACCTTCTGTAATTCCTTCTCATTAAAAGATCCCTCTATAAGCTCCCCGTCATAATCTTGTAGATAAGGGGTATGCGCGGCAGACATTCGGTAACGGTGAATACCTCATCGCTGTAAACTTGCTCAAATTTTTGGTCAAAAACACCCCTCAACTTGGATATACGTACCAAGTCCCCCACTATGAATAAAAAAAAAAATTCTTATGGCGAAGGGGGAACAAACCATACAGATTTTTAAAGACTTGAAAAGAGTTTTCAGAAGAGACCTCGGAGGGCTTCATCCGTATACTCTTATGGTAGCTGTTGTTGTACCCCTTTACTAAATCTTGAACTATATATCGATATATCTATGCGTGTTATTAGCTGTAAAATATCGCCACAACCGCTCCTTCAGAGTTCTGTTAAAGCGTTCCACAACTGAAGCTTTCAAATCCGAGCCTGTAGCAAAATGTATTATATTGTGCTTCTTCATGAGTTTCTGAAAGTATTATTAAAAAAATATTTTCTGCCATCAGACTATTTTTTAAGACCCTTACAAATGCTATTATAGAGAAAATATCTGTAACCGTTAGCATGTAGCGATTTCCATCATTTTTATCTGCAAGGGCCTACATGTCACATAGATCCGCCTGAAACTGGGACAAGGGATGAGTAGAAAAAACTATATTTCTTTAAAATTGTTTTCGTACAGGTTTATGTAGAGTATGAGCATATAGGTATAGAGCATAGAGGTATAATATATGTTTTTCAATATCTGCTCCGCCATCCTTCTTGCCTCTCTGAGGTACAATAACGTTAATGAGCCACTTTCAAATAACGACAACATTTCATTTTCATTTTGAATTTTTATTTTTGCAAACATCAAGTAATACTTGCACAGACAATTCAGGATTCGTTGCAGGATACTTGTCCCTGTTTTCTTAACCTCTCTTTCTGATACAGAAAAACACCGGTTCCAACTTGCACAACGTGACTACAAAATATCTCAAGTTACCTGTAAGCGTTGTCCAAGCATTTCAAACTCCCTTTGTAATACAACTTTATGTATTTCTTTTAACGTAAATAATCGATAAAATTGAAGACGGGATGATCTGTGTTCAATACCGGAGGAAAAAAAATGTGTAGCTTTCTGGTCACACGCCTTTTATTTTATTCACCTTTATTTAACCAGCTAGGCTAGTTGAGAACAAGTTCTCATTTGCAACTGCGACCTGGCCAAGATAAAGCATAGCAGTGTGAACAGACAACACAGAGTTACACATGGAGTGAACATTAAACAAGTCAATAACACAGTAGAAAAGAAGAGAGTCTACATAGATTTTGTGCAAAAGGCATGAGGAGGTAGGCAAATAATTACAATTTTGCAGATTAACACTGGAGTGATAAATGATCAGATGGTCATGTACAGGTAAATATATTGGTGTGCAAAAGAGCAGAAGTAAATAAATATAAACAGTATGGAGATGAGTTAGGTAAAATTGGGTGGTCTATATACCGATAGACTATGTACAGCTGCAGCGATCGGTTAGCTGCTCAGATAGCAGATGTTTGAAGTTGGTGAGGGAGATAAACGTCTCCAACTTCAGCGATTTTTGCAATTTGTTCCAGTCACAGGCAGCAGAGAACTGGAACAAAATGCGGCCAAATGTGGTGTTGGCATTAGGGATGATCAGTGAGATACACCTGCTGGAGCGCGTGCTACGGGTGGGTGTTGCCATCGTGACCAGTGAACTGAGATAAGGCAGAGCTTTACCTAGCATGGACTTGTAGATGACCTGGAGCCAGTGGGTCTGGCGACGAATATGTAGCGAGGGCCAGCCGACTAGAGCATACAGATCGCAGTGGTGGGTGGTATAAGGTGCTATAGTAACAAAACGGATGGCACT
This sequence comes from Oncorhynchus masou masou, assembly GCF_036934945.1. Taxonomy (NCBI): domain Eukaryota; kingdom Metazoa; phylum Chordata; class Actinopteri; order Salmoniformes; family Salmonidae; genus Oncorhynchus; species Oncorhynchus masou. The sequence goes on from NC_088227.1 coordinate 31,066,432, forward strand.
GTGATAAACTGCATCCAGTTTGCTGAGTAGAGTATTGGAAGCTATTTTGTAGATGACATCGCCGAAGTCGAGGATCAGTAGGTAGTCAGTTTTACTAGGGTAAGTTTGGCGGCGTGAGTGAAGGAGGCTTTGTTGCGGAATAGAAAGCCGACTCTAGATTTGATTTTAGATTGGAGATGTTTGATATGAGTCTTGCAGGAGAGTTTACAGTCTAGCCAGACACCTAGGTACTTATAGATGTCCACATATTCTAGGTCTGAACCATCCAGGGTGGCGATGCTAGTCGGGCGTGCGGGTGCAGGCAGAGAACGGTTGAAAGCATGCATTTGGTTTTACTAGTGTTTAAGAGCAGTTGGAGGCCGCGGAAGGAGTGTTGTATGGCATTGAAGCTTGTTTGGAGGTTAGATAGCACAGTGTCCAAGGACGGGCCGGAAGTATACAGAATGGTGTCGTCAGCGTAGAGGTGGATCAGGGAATCACCCAGAGCAAGAGCAAAATCATTGATATATACAGAGAAAAGAGTCGGCCCGAGAATTGAACCCTGTGGCACCCCCATAGAAACTGCCAGAGGACCGGACAGTATAATAAACAGTATACTTCACTGGAGCCTCATTCTGGACATGGCTTCTTCTTCATTTCTCAAAGGAAAAACCTCAACCAATTTCTAAAGACTGTTAACATTCAGCGGAAGCAATAGGAACTGCAGGAAGGTCTCTTAGAAATCTGGATTCCGAAAACACATTGAAATCACATTAGAAATCTGAAAACACATTGAAAAGAGTATGACCTGAAAAACAAAAAATCTGAATGGTTTGTCCTCTGGGTTTTGCCTGCCAAATAAGTTATGTTATAGTCACAGACCTGATTCAAACAGTTAAAAGAATTCAGAGTGTTTTATATCCAATACTAATAATAATTTGCATATATTAGCATCTGGGACTGAGTAGGAGGCAGTTTACTCTGGGCACGCTTTTCATCCAAACGTGAAAATGTTGCCCCCTATCCTAAAGTTAACAATCCAAGCATGCAACACCCTGTATATTTGGTTTAGATTTACAGGCTTTTGTCGATTAATTTTTTAAACACACACATCTGCTATATAAGTATATAAACAACAAATATGATAAATATTACAATTAAATGGTGTTTCAAACAAATAAAGTAAAATCTTAGACAAAGTTGTTTCTGGTTCTTCAGAATCATCCACAAGATGGGATACCAGTTGTGTCCATTGTAGACTCTCGCCCGTATGTCGTACACGATTCATGATTTGCTCCATTTTTAGCACACACTCTACATTAGCCCATGTATTGTGGGTTGTGTAGAAGGATACATTGTTCACTTTATTTTCAATAATTTGATGCATCACATTTGTAAGTTCTCTCAAAAGAAAACATGTATTTATTCTCTCTAACATTGTATGCATATAGTTGCCCATTGCTTTACATCTAAATAACAAATATGCATTGTCACTCGATCTCTTGGGGTTTATTGAGCCAGAAAGTCATCACATCAGCCACCACAGCTTCCCTGTATTTGTTGTCGTCCACCAGGGTGTGTTGGATTTCTTTGAGTTTCTCGTGGATGTAGATCGCCTCCTTCAGTTCATGTAGGAAAGCCTCGGTTACCCTGTAAACTCTGGGAATAGACGGCACAAGACCCATAGTGTCACGGTTTTCTGTAGGCGAATGGGCACAAGACCCATAGTGTCACGGTTTTCTGTAGGCGAATGAGAGTCAGACCAAAATGCGGCGTGTCTATTGCGATCCATGTTTAATAAAACTGAAGAAACACGAATCAATACAAAAAACAATAAACGTAACGAAAACCGAAACAGCTGAATACTGGTGCAAACTAACACACGACAGACCTAAGGACAAAAGGACAATCACCCACAAAACCCAACACCAAACAGGCTACCTAAATATGGTTCCCAATCAGAGACAATGACTAACGCCTGCCTCTGATTGAGAACCATATCAGGCCAAACACAGAAACAGGCAAACTAGACACACAACATAGAATGCCCACTCAGATCACACCCTGACCAAACAAAACATATAAACATACAAAGCAAACTATGGTCAGGGTGTGAGAGTACCCCCCCCCAAGGTGCGGACTCCGGCCGCAAAACCTGAACCTATTGGGGAGGGTCTGGGTGGGCATCTGTCTGCGGTGGCGGCTCTGGTGCTGGACGTGGCCCCCACTTCACCATAGTCTTAGTCCGCCACCTTGTCCGCTTCGTTGGCCCCCTAACTACGGCGACCCTACTACATAACCCCACTGGACTGAGGGGCAGCTCGGGACAGAGGGGCAGCTCGGGACAGAGGGGCTCCGACAGCACAGGAGAGGAGGAAGGCTCTGGCAGATCCTGGCTGGCTGGCGGTTCTGGCAGACCCTGGCTGACTGGCGGATCTGGAAGTCTGACTGACATGCGGTTCTGGCAGATCCTGGCTGACTAGCGGATCTGGAAGAGTCTGGCTGACTGGCGGTTCTGGCAGATCCTGGCTGACTGGCGGATCTGGAAGATCCTGGCTGACTGGCGGATCTGGAAGAGTCTGTCTGACTGGCGGATCTGGAAGAGTCTGGCTGACTGGCGGATCCTGGCAGACTGACGGCTCTGGCTGATCCATGCTGACTGGCAGCTCTGGCTGCTCCATGCTGATTGGCGGCTCTGGCTGCTCCATGCTGACTGACGGCTCTGGCTGCTCCATGCAGACTGGCAGCTCTGGCGGCTTCTTGCAGACTGGCAGCTCTGGCGGCTTCTTGCAGACTGGCAGCTCTGGCTGCTCCATGCAGACTGGAAGCTCTGGCAGCTCCTTGCAGACTGGCAGCTCCTTGCAGACTGGCAGCTCCTTGCAGACTGGCAGCTCTGGCTGCTCCATGCAGACTGGCAGCTCTGGCTGCTCCATGCAGACTGGCAGCTCTGGCTGCTCCATGCAGACTGGCAGCTCTGGCTGCGCCATGCAGACTGGCAGCGCTGGCTGCGCTGAACAGGCAGGAGACTCCAGCAGCGCTGGAGAGGCGAGGCGCACTGTAGGCCTGATGCGTGGTGCTGGCACTGGTGGTACTGGGCCAAGGACACGCACAGGAAGCCTGGTGCGGGGAGCTGCCACCGGAGGGCTGGTGTGTGGAGGTGGTACTGGGTAGACCTGACCATGCAGGCGCACTGGAGCTCTTGAGCACCGAGCCTGCCCAACCTTACCTGGTTGAATACTCCCGGTCGCTCTGCCAGTGCGGCGAGGTGGAATAGCCCGCACTGGGCTATGCAGGCGAACCGGGGACACCGTGCGCAAGGCTGGTGCCATGTAAGCCGGCCCAAGGAGACGCACTCACTCTAGCCCAGCCGATACGCGGAGCTGGAATGTACTGCACCGGGCTATGCACCCGCACTGGGGACACCGTGCGCACCACAGCATAACACGGTGCCTGCCCGGTCTCTCTAGCCCCCCGGTAACCACAGGAAGTTGATGCAGGTCTCCTACCTGGCTTCGCCATACTTCCTGTGAGCCCCCCCCCCCCCAATAAATTCTTGGGGCTGACTCTCGGGCTTCCTACCGCGCCGCCGTGCTTGCTTCTCTAACTCCATTCTTCTGTACCCCTCTTCGCACTGCTCCAGCGAATCCCAGGCGGGCTCCGGCACTCTCCCTGGGTCGACCGCCCACCTGTCTATTTCCTTCCAAGTCGTATAATCCAGACTTCGTATCTCCTGCTGCCGCTGCCTGTTGTCACGCCGCTTGGTCCTGTTGTGGTGGGTGATTCTGTCACGGTTTTCTGTCGGCGAAAGAGAGTCAGACCAAAATGCGGCGTGTCTATTGCGATCCATGTTTAATTAAACTGAAGAAACACGAATCAACACAAAAAACAATAAACGTTATGAAAACCGAAACAGCCTAATACTGGTGCAAACTAACACACGACAGACCTAAGGACAAAAGGACAATCACCCACAAAACCCAACACCAAACAGGCTACCTAAATATGGTTCCCAATCAGAGACAATGACTAACACCTGCCTCTGATTGAGAACCATATCAGGCCAAACACAGAAACAGGCAAACTAGACACACAACATAGAATGCCCACTCAGATCACACCCAGACCAAACAAAACATATAAACATACAAAGCAAACTATGGTCAGGGTGTGACACATAGACTCCAGGGCTCTGACCAGTCAAGGTATAAACCTGCAGGACCACAGACTTTTCACCAGCTCCTCAAAATGGTTGAAGAAGTAGTATCTTGGGGGCTTGTATAAACACGGATGACGGCGCTGACTGGAGTGATTGATCTCAAAACCGATGCATTTTTCTCTTATATACTCTCCAATCACCACGTCTAAAAGTGTGGCTACAGAGGCCTTGATGGTGTCCACAAAAAATAGTACTGACCACCCCATCAAACACATCCTCAGGCTGTGTACATGTAGGAGGTGTCGGGGGTCTTGCCTGGGGGGAGTAGAATGGTGGGCTGCGTGGCATAGAGTCCTTAGGGTCTGGTCCCCATGACGTATTGGAGTCCTGGTATGTTGTATGAATATCCATGGTATATGCTGAAATGAAGAACCGGAGGCTTTATGTGCACTCCTTTTATTGTTGAACCAGTCCTTTGGAAATCAGGGCGTGGTTAACGCAGCCTCGTTAACGCAGAGCTGTCCCTTCTGAGGATGTACCTCCTTGGGGTTCCTTTGAATCGTAATCCTCAGGATTCGTATATATTTTGCACTTCCTTAGCTCAAACAATGCCCTGCCACTATTGGCTCTGTACATAAAGAGCGTCCAACAACTCTAACACTTTCAATTCCATTAGATCCCAACTTTTAAAAGGAATAAAATCCCCAGTCAGGCCACCATCACGAATGTATCGGTTGCGGGTTTCCTCGTTGCTGATATAGAACTCCACGCAGCCACATGGAAGTCCATTCTTTTGTATTTTCACCCTGTGAAATATTCTTCCTGAGGAGTCAGGAGTACCTTCCCAACGGGTCTCGTAGCCCGTGAACACGCTATACTCCTTTGTAATAACTCTCACTTCGGGACACACAACCTTGCAAAAAACCGGCCAGTCTTCAAGCTTGTAGTCCACTCCTAAAGTCTGGTCTGTATATTCTTCTTCTTCGGCTAAGGTATAGAGTTTCACTCTACAGGCCTGCATCGTATATCGTTGCTTTATACTTGGCCCTTTCTGTTTCTGTTCTGTTTCAGCCGCGGTCCTGCTTCCGTTGTTACGGTCCTCACTGCTTTGCCGCGGATCACAAAATCCATGTTTATTTTTAAAATCTTGTTTACTGTTCTGGGGCCGCATGTGCTGTTCTGGGTCTTATTCATATTGTGTCTGCCGCCAACCCAATCCCCCCCCCCCCCGAACATTCCTGCTTCATAGACATCAACCCTAAGGGCAATAAAATAGGTGGGGTGTGGGTCCAGCCTCTTTGAAATGTTCAAACACATCCCCCCCAGTTCAACCAGGTCCCGACACAACAATCATGATAACTTCAAAGGAATAGATGCAATATAGATATAAAATAACACACCATCTAACATGTGACAACAGGAACAGGATGCACTTTTATGGCCATAACCACGTGACACCTTCCCGCCAGGATGTCCTGGCCGAATGCTCATATTTGGGCATGTACACGTCTTCCGGACATAGGGTCATAAATCAGACGTTATTCTATCTACATTGCATTCGAAAGGGTTCAGACCCCTTGACCTTTGACATTTTGTTACGTTACAGCCATATTTTAGAATGGATTAAATAAAAACAAATCCTCATCAATACCCTATAATGACTAAGTTAAAACAGGTTTTTAGACATATTTGCAAATGCAGAAATACCTTATTCACATAAGTATCCAGACTTGATTGTAGTCCACCTGTGTTAAATTCAATTGATTGGACATGATTTGGACAGTCTCATGCTACCACTAGAGTGAAAGCACCGCCAGCATTCAAAAGTGACCAAAACATCAGCCATGATTTGGAAAGGCACGCACCTCTCTATATAAGGTCCCACATTTGAACGTGTATGTCAGAGCAAAAACCAAGCAATGAGGTCGAATGAGTTGTCCGTAGAGCTCCGAGACAGGATTGTGTTGAGGCACAGATCTGGGGAAAGGTACCAAAACATTTTTGCATTGAAGGTCCCCAAGGACACAGTGGCCTCCATCATTCTTAAATGGAAGAAGTTTGTAACAACCAATACTCTCCCTAGAGCTGTGCGCCTGGTCAAACTGAGCAATCGGAGAGAAGGGCCTTGTTCAGGGAGGTGACCAAGAACCTGATGGTTACTCTGACAGAGCTCCAGAGTTCCTCTGTGGAGATGGGAGAACCTTCCAGAAGGACAACCATCAGGGATTTATGGTAGAGTGGCCAGACAGAAGCCACTCCTCAGTAAAAGGCACGTGACAGCCTGCTTGGATTCTCTGGTCTGATGAAACTAAGATTGAACTCCTTGGCCTGAATGCCAAGCGTCACGTCTGGAGGAAACCATCCCTATGGTGAAGCATGGTCTCTGAATGTCCTTGAGTGGCCCAGCTAGAGCCCGGACTTGAACCCGATCGAACATCTCTGGAGAGATCTGAAAATAGCTGAGCAGCAACGCTCCCCATCCAACCTGACAGAGCTTGAGAGGATCTGCAGAGAAGAATGGGAGAAACTCCCCAAATACAGCTGTGACAAGCTAGTGGCGTCATACCCAAGAAGACTCAAGGCTGGAATCACTTCCAAAAGTACTTCAACAAAGTAAGGGATTTCACCCCCGTAGTGGACAAAAATGAATGGCAAGTTATTGGCATAGGCCAAACCATGCACACATTGGCCAATACCACCCAAAGCGGCGTTGATTCATGCAAAGTTTATTTCTATTGCCATATGGGTATTGCCAGTTGTAACACTTCAAAAATCCAACAGGTGGCGATTGCACTCCACCATGGTTTTTCATATTGGTATTGGACTCCAAGTCAACATCCAAAAGCCAAATTTTGAAAAAACGAATTTTTTGAAAAAAACGTATCACCCCTTAAAAAAGTGCTTTCTGGACCGTTTTTCGAAATTCTTTCGCTTTTTTTGACAATTACACATGTATAAGAACTGTATGAAAATACTTTTGTCCAATTTTGTTAACATAATTTTTTAAATTTTTTTACTTGCGCATATTGCATATGTTTTGTCCATTTGCAATATGATTTCATAGGAAGTCAGAAGTCAAAAGTCAAAAATTATAAAATTTCATAAAAAACTTCACACACCCCTAAAAAAGTGCTTTCTGGACCGTTTTTCGAAATTTTTTCGCATTTTGTGTCAGTTACACACGTATAAGAACTGTATCAACATACTTTAGTCATATTTTATTATCATATTTTTTTTTTTTTTTTTTACTTGCGCATATTGCATGTGTTTTGTCCATCTACAATATGATTTCATAGGAAGTCAGAAGTCAAAAGTCAAAAATTATTAAATTTCATAAAAAACTTCACACACCCCTAAAAAAGTGCTTTCTGGACCGTTTTTCGAAAAATTTTCGAATTTTGTGTCAGTTACACAAGTATAAGAACTGTATCAACATACTTTAGTCATATTTTATTATCATAATGTTTTTTTTTTTTTTTTTTGCTTGTGCATAAGGCATATGTTTTGTGGGGGCCAAATGTCATAAGAAATTTGACATGCTCAAAAATCCTTCAGAAATGCAAAATTGACTGGCCTGATGAACTCGGGATGGCCGGGCAGTGATTGTTGTTCCTTTCAATCACGTGGTGTGATTTCATCATGTCCATTTGTTTATGTTTTCTCACTTTTGCAAAGTCACTGTGCATTTGCCATATGGTTAACTGGGCAGTCACCATCACCAATTTGTCATGCCATAAAAATCATGCAGGAATGCCAAATTGACTGGCCCGATGACATAGGGATGTCTGGGCAGTGATACTGGTACCTCTCCATGGCTCGTTTGGGTTGATTTCAGAATGTCGCTTTTGGTGATGGTACCTCACTGTTAAAACATATTGCAAATGTTCCTTACTTTTGCAAAGTCACTGAAAATTTTTGCAGGAATGCCAAATTGACTGGCCCGATGACCTCGGGATGGCTGGGCAGTGATACTGGTACCTCTCCATGGCTCGTTTGGGTTGATTTCAGAATGTCGCTTTTGGTGATGGTACCTCACTGTTAAAACATATTGCAAATGTTCCTTACTTTTGCAAAGTCACTGAAAATTTTTGCAGGAATGCCAAATTGACTGGCCCGATGAAGTCGGGATGGCTTGGCAGTGATTCTGGTACCTCTCCATCGCTCGTTAGGGTTGATTCCAGAATGTCCATTTGGTGATTTTTCTCACTCTTTCAAAGTCACTGTGCAGTTGCCATATGGTTAACTGGGCAGTCACCATCACCAATATGTCATGCTATAAAAATCATGCAGGAATGCCAAATTGACTGGCCCGATGACCTCGGGATGGCTGGGCAGTGATACTGGTACCTCTCCATCGTTCGTTAGGGTTGATTTCAGAATGTCACTTTTGGTGATGGTACCTCACTGTTAAAACATATTGCAAATGTTCCTTACTTTTGCAAAGTCACTGAAAATTTGTGCAGGAATGCCAAATTGACTGGCCCGATGACCTCAGGATGGCTGGGCAGTGATTTTGGTACCTCTCCATCGCTCGTTTGGGTTGATTTCAGAATGTCGCTTTTGGTGATGGTACCTCACTGTTAAAACATATTGCAAATGTTCCTTACTTTTGCAAAGTCACTGAAAATTTTTGCAGGAATGCCAAATTGACTGGCCCGATGAAGTCGGGATGGCTTGGCAGTGATTCTGGTACCTCTCCATCGCTCGTTAGGGTTGATTCCAGAATGTCCATTTGGTGATTTTTCTCACTCTTTCAAAGTCACTGTGCAGTTGCCATATGGTTAACTGGGCAGTCACCATCACCAATATGTCATGCTATAAAAATCATGCAGGAATGCCAAATTGACTGGCCCGATGACCTCGGGATGGCTGGGCAGTGATACTGGTACCTCTCCATCGTTCGTTAGGGTTGATTTCAGAATGTCACTTTTGGTGATGGTACCTCACTGTTAAAACATATTGCAAATGTTCCTTACTTTTGCAAAGTCACTGAAAATTTGTGCAGGAATGCCAAATTGACTGGCCCGATGACCTCAGGATGGCTGGGCAGTGATTTTGGTACCTCTCCATCGCTCGTTTGGGTTGATTTCAGAATGTCGCTTTTGGTGATGGTACCTCACTGTTAAAACATATTGCAAATGTTCCTTACTTTTGCAAAGTCACTGAAAATTTTTGCAGGAATGCCAAATTGACTGGCCCGATGAAGTCGGGATGGCTTGGCAGTGATTCTGGTACCTCTCCATCGCTCGTTAGGGTTGATTCCAGAATGTCCATTTGGTGATTTTTCTCACTCTTTCAAAGTCACTGTGCATTTGCCATATGGTTAACTGGGCAGTCACCATCACCAATTTGTCATGCTATAAAAATCATGCAGGAATGCCAAATTGACTGGCCCGATGACCTCGGGATGGCTGGGCAGTGATACTGGTACCTCTCCATGGCTTGTTTGGGTTGATTTCAGAATGTCGCTTTTGGTGATGGTACCTCACTGTTAAAACATATTGCAAATGTTCCTTACTTTTGCAAAGTCACTGAAAATTTTTGCAGGAATGCCAAATTGACTGGCCCGATGACCTCGGGATGGCTGGGCAGTGATACTGGTACCTCTCCATGGCTCGTTTGGGTTGATTTCAGAATGTCGCTTTTGGTGATGGTACCTCACTGTTAAAACATATTGCAAATGTTCCTTACTTTTGCAAAGTCACTGAAAATTTTTGCAGGAATGCCAAATTGACTGGCCCGATGACCTCGGGATGGCTGGGCAGTGATACTGGTACCTCTCCATCGTTCGTTAGGGTTGATTTCAGAATGTCGCTTTTGGTGATGGTACCTCACTGTTAAAACATATTGCAAATGTTCCTTACTTTTGCAAAGTCACTGAAAATTTGTGCAGGAATGCCAAATTGACTGGCCCGATGACCTCGGGATGTCTGGGCAGTGATTATGGTACCTCTCCATCGCTCGTTAGGGTTGATTCCAGAATGTCCATTTGGTGATTTTTCTCACTCTTTCAAAGTCACTGTGCATTTGCCATATGGTTAACTGGGCAGTCACCATCACCAATTTGTCATGCCATAAAAATCATGCAGGAATGCCAAATTGACTGGCCCGATGACCTCGGGATGGCTGGGCAGTGATACTGGTACCTCTCCATCGTTCGTTAGGGTTGATTTCAGAATGTCACTTTTGGTGATGGTACCTCACCGCTTAAACATATTGCTAATGGACAAGAGTCACCTGCAAGTCACTGTCCTTCAGTCAATTTGATATCATTCAAAGCTAACTATTGGAGGCACTGTCAGTCTCTACGCACCCCAATGATACGTCCCTCCATCCATGTTGTGTATCTGTGTGATTTAGTTTTCCTTTGAATTTTTATGGGAAAAATGACTGATTTACAGTTCATGGGGGTTGCCTAATCATATATATGAAGTTTTGGAAAGATCTGATTTTTTTAACCCCTCCAAACAGCCCCTGAGACACCAATTATGGCACTTCCGGTTGGCACAGGAAGCTGTAACTCAACATACATCCTCATTGGGGTATTCCATTAGAGAATCCTGAGTTTTAAGTCTTTACCATGAAAACTGACTGATTTACACAGGGTTCAATGCACTATGTCCATCAAATTGCAGGCAGTGTATGGGTATACACTTTTAGGGCGATTTGGACCACTTCCGGTTGGTCCAGGAAGCTTAGAATCGACACAGGTAGACCTTATAGTGGTCTGATGGACTGGTACCAAAGACAGGTTCATACAACATTCATAACCCATATAGACTCCAGGTTGTATTTAGTGGAGCAGCCAATGTATTCCTATGGGGAGAGAAGTCAATGAACACAGTTTTTATGTAAACACCTTCTTTTGACTGTGAAGGGTTAATGTCACACGGTCAAGGATAGGCTTGGACAGATCAGGAGGACCTTAGGAACAGTCCTGTGGTTGAATTGTCTTTCTAAACCTAACGGTTCCGCCGCTGTCACCCAAAATCAAATGACGTACTGGTGAAGGCTTCATATTGGGCCTATTTTTCTCATGGTCGCCGCGCTCAGACCGAGCGAGCTACGGTCAAGCGGGGCACCTCGTTGGACTCGGCACAGTCTGGACACTATGGTCATGCCATTGTTTGTGTTGATTTCAGAATGTCCATTTGGTCATGTTTTCTCACTTTTGCAAAGTCACTGTGCATTTGCCATATGGTTAACTGGGCAGTCACCATCACCAATTTGTCATGCCATAAAAATCATGTAGGAATGCCAAATTGACTGGCCCGATGACATAGGGATGGCTGGGCAGTTATTCTGGTACCTCTCCATCGCTCGTTTGGGTTGATTTCAGAATGTCGCTTTTGGTGATGGTACCTCACTGTTAAAACATATTGCAAATGTTCCTTACTTTTGCAAAGTCACTAAAAATTTTTGCAGGAATGCCAAATTGACTGGCCCGATGACCTCGGGATGGCTGGGCAGTGATTTTGGTACCTCTCCATCGCTCGTTTGGGTTGATTTCAGAATGTCGCTTTTGGTGATGGTACCTCACTGTTAAAACATATTGCAAATGTTCCTTACTTTTGCAAAGTCACTAAAAATTTTTGCAGGAATGCCAAATTGACTGGCCCGATGACCTCGGGATGGCTGGGCAGTGATTTTGGTACCTCTCCATCACTCGTTAGGGTTGATTTCAGAATGTCCATTTGGTCATGTTTTCTCACTTTTGCAAAGTCACTGTGCATTTGCCATATGGTTAACTGGGCAGTCACCATCACCAATTTGTCATGCCATAAAAATCATGCAGGAATGCCAAATTGACTGGCCCGATGACATAGGGATGGCTGGGCAGTGATTTTGGTACCTCTCCATCGCTCGTTTGGGTTGATTTCAGAATGTCGCTTTTGGTGATGGTACCTCACCGCTTAAACATATTGCAAATGTTCCTTACTTTTGCAAAGTCACTGAAAATTTGTGCAGGAATGCCAAATTGACTGGCCCGATGAACTCGGGATGGCTTGGCAGTGATTCTGGTACCTCTCCATCACTCGTTAGGGTTGATTCCAGAATGTCCATTTGGTGATTTTTCTCACTCTTTCAAAGTCACTGTGCATTTGCCATATGGTTAACTGGGCATTCACCATCACCAATTTGTCATGCCATAAAAATCATGCAGGAATGCCAAAATGACTGGCCCGATGACATAGGGATGGCTGGGCAGTGATTTTGGTACCTCTCCATCGCTCGTTTGGGTTGATTTCAGAATGTCGCTTTTGGTGATGGTACCTCACCGCTTAAACATATTGCAAATGTTCCTTACTTTTGCAAAGTCACAAAAAATTCTTGCAGGAATGCCAAATTGACTGGCTCGATGACCTCGGGATGGCTGGGCAGTGATACTGGTACCTCTCCATCGCTCGTTTGGGCTGATTTCAGAATGTCCATTTGGTGATTTTTCTCACTCTTTCAAAGTCACTGTGCATTTGCCATATGGTTAACTGGGCAGTCACCATTACCAATTTGTCATGCCATAAAAATCATGCAGGAATGCCAAATTGACTGGCCCGATGACATAGGGATGTCTGGGCAGTGATACTGGTACCTCTCCATCGCTCGTTTGGGTTGATTTCAGAATGTCGCTTTTGGTGATGGTACCTCACCACTTAAACATATTGCTAATGGACAAGAGTCACCTGCAAGTCACCGTCCATCAGTCAATTTGATATCATTCTGACACCAAACTGATACAAACTGACACCAAACCCACTTTTCCCAACTCATTTAGGAGCCAAGTATAACATACTTCAGAGCTGGCCCAAAATTCACAAGGCCTTCGGTACAAAACATTAAAAAACCATAAAACACATAGTTACTTTCTAGCTGCGGGGCCAGTTCGGACATTATGTGTAGTCCTATGTGAGGCGACCCCGAATCCCGAGTTTCGGCCCGATAGGTCATTTGGTGTCCGAGTAAAAGCCTAATTGGTGCTGAAAATCCACTTTTTTCAATGCCTTGCTACGGGGTCCTTGAATGAGCTATCGGACCGAGATGTTGGGTTCTGTCTCTATGGGCCGAGACGGTCACAATGCACCTAGTCTTATGTCTCTGGGACATTTCTAAATGTCGCCATTTTCGTAATGGTCAAAATGAATTGAAGTCATTGCAAATGTTCGACGCTGTTTCTCGGTCCGAGAACATTCTAGAGCGCCGTAACTCACCACGCACTATCTACCTGAGGTCTAGAACAGGATTCTAAAGTTTCGGAACTCTAGGTCTGACGGTTCTTTTTAGCTCGAACAAAGCTAACTATTGGAGGCACTGTCAGTCTCTACACACCCCAATACGTCCCTCCATCCAAGTTGTGTATCTGTGTGATTTATTTTTCCTTTGAATTTTTATGGGAAAAATTACTGATTTACAGTTCATGGGGGTTGTCTAATCACACATATGAAGTTTTGGACAGATCTGATTTTTTTAACCCTTCCAAACAGCCCCTGAGTCACCAATTATGGCACTTCCGGTTGGCACAGGAAGCTATAAATACACACATGTCTTGACTGACATAGAAACCTAGGGAATCCTGAGTTTTAAGTCTTTAAGTTGAGAATTGACTGATCTACACAGGGTTGAATAATGCAGAGGCCTCGGCACCTTTCGAGGTGATGTACATCCAAATACCTTTTGGGTCAATTTAACCACTTCCGGTTGCTCCAGGAAGCTTAGAATCGACACAGGTAGACCTCATAGTGGTCTGATGGAATGTCATAGAAGACAGGTTCATACAGCATTCATAACCCATAAAGACCCCAGGTTGTATTTAGGGGAGCAGGCAATGTATTCCTATGGGGAGAGAAGTCAATGCACACTGTTTTTTTGTAAACACCTTCTTTTAACTGTGAAAGGTTAATGCCACACAGTCAAGGTTAGGCTTGCACAGATCGGGAGGACCTTAGGAACAGTCCTGTGTTTGAATTGTCCTTCTAAACCTAACGGTTCCGCCGCTGTCACCCAAAATCCAATGACATTGTGGTGCAGGCATCATTGTGGGCCTATTTTTCTCATGGTCGCTGCGCTCAGACCGAGCGAGCTACGGTCAAGAGGGGCACCTCGTTGGACTCGGCACGGCCTTGGGATTATGTTTATGCCATTGCCTGCTCTCTGTGTCTTTAAACACCACGCTTTGTCACTCCATCCTTGCTGTGTGTGTGTGTGAGAGCTTTTCTTTGACATCTGTTGGGATAAATGACTGATTTACAGTTCATGGGGGTTGTCTAATCACACATATGAAGTTTTGGACAGATCTGATTTTTTTAACCCTTCCAAACAGCCCCTGAGTCACCAATTATGGCACTTCCGGTTGGCACAGGAAGCTATAAATACACACATGTCTTGACTGACATAGAAACCTAGGGAATCCTGAGTTTTAAGTCTTTAAGTTGAGAATTGACTGATCTACACAGGGTTGAATAATGCAGAGGCCTCGGCACCTTTCGAGGTGATGTACATCCAAATACCTTTTGGGTCAATCTAACCACTTCCGGTTGCTCCAGGAAGCTTAGAATCGACACAGGTAGACCTCATAGTGGTCTGATGGAATGTCATAGAAGACAGGTTCATACAGCATTCATAACCCATAAAGACCCCAGGTTGTATTTAGGGGAGCAGGCAATGTATTCCTATGGGGAGAGAAGTCAATGCACACTGTTTTTTTGTAAACACCTTCTTTTAACTGTGAAAGGTTAATGCCACACAGTCAAGGTTAGGCTTGCACAGATCGGGAGGACCTTAGGAACAGTCCTGTGTTTGAATTGTCCTTCTAAACCTAACGGTTCCGCCGCTGTCACCCAAAATCAAATGACATTGTGGTGCAGGCTTCATTGTGGGCCTATTTTTCTCATGGTCGCTGCGCTCAGACCGAGTGAGCTACGGTCAAGCGGGGCACCTCGTTGGACTCGGCACGGCCTTGGGATTATGTTTATGCCATTGCCTGCTCTCTGTGTCTTTAAACACCACGCTTTGTCACTCCATCCTTGCTGTGTGTGTGTGAGAGCTTTTCTTTGACATCTGTTGGGAAAAATGACTGATTTACAGTTCATGGGTGTTGTCTAATCACACATATGAAGTTTTGGACAGATCTGATTTTTTTAACCCTTCCAAACAGCCCCTGAGACACCAATTATGGCACTTCCGGTTGGCACAGGAAGCTATAAATAAACTCATATCCTCATTGGGGTATGCCTTTACAGAATCCTGAGTTTTAAGTCTTTACGTTAAGAACTGAGTTATTTACGGAGGGTTTAGTGAGTGTGTGTTATTTCAGAAAATCATAGAAAATCACAGAAATGTCGCAGAGCTCCGCAGCACATTTTAAAAATACTCGTATGAACACCCTGCAACTGGATCTGTAACCGTTGAAAAAAAAAAAACACCTATATCTGAACATCACGATCTGGTCAACGTACGATTTCTCGTAAATGACGATAGATAAATGGCCGATTTTTTTTTTTATTGACACCGGAGGCTCCTTGACTTTGACGTGAAGTGAAAAAATCTTTTCTCTATTTTCATTTTGGACCTTTAATCCCAGAAATATGGCCATAACTCAAAAACCGTTGAGGCCTAGACGCCATCTTGTTCGGGGCCATCTTCCCATAATGCCAAACCTACGCTCACCAAGTTTCGGCTTCGAAATATTTTCGGTTTCCGAGATATGGCACGTCGTGATTCGTGATGTTTTGTCCAATAGCAATATGATTGCTTATGCCCTCTTGTGGGATATTTCGGCATTGCGCAAAAATGGGCTAAAATTTGTTTATTTTATTAAACGAAAACCGAATGTCCGACAAAGTTCATTTGATGACTTCCCGGTAGGTCTGGCCCTACCGCTCGGCCCGACGCCGTCCCCGAATTTCTAAAATGTTTTCGGACGTCTAGTAAGGGACTGTACAGTTCCAATAGGGACTTTCTCACTAACTATACGGTGATTGTCGAAATGTTCCCTTAAGGTATGTACGGGTCTGAATACTTATGTTTTTCATTTTATATTTGAATACATTTGCAAAAATGTCAAAACCAGTTTTTGCTTCGAAATTGTGTTTAGATTGTTGACAAAAAAACTATTTAATCAATTTTAGAATGAGGCTGTAGCGTAACAAAACGTGAAAAAGGCAAGTGGTCTGAATACTTTCCGAATGCACTGTATATGCTTCAATGGAGGAGTGCCACAAGGCTTGATCTTTCTAAGAGAGACTTATTGAATGGCAACGTTCTGATGATGACATTGTAATGTGCATATCAATTTAAGCTCAACAAACATGCATGACACCTTTTGAGAACCCTTTTTGGTTCTAGGTAGAACCCTTTTGGGTTCCATGTAGAACCCTTTCCACGGAGTGATCTTCATGGAACCCAAAAGGGTCCTCCCTCGAACCAAAAACGGTTCTCCTATAGGGACAGCCGAGTAATCTTTTTGAAACCCTTTTTTCTAAGAGTGTCATGATGAACAATGAGTAATAGATTGGACACGGTTGTCGCTGTAAGAAAATGTGACAACTTTGCGCCCAAATCTTCAAGTCTTCAGCCCCAACTAATTATGTCTGGGTGTTTAAGAAACTCATGATTATGAATATGAATGAGCTTTCTTTAATTATTGCCCGAGTTTGAGGAGATTCCACTGAGTGGGGGGATGTGAGGGGGAGACTTAATCTTCATGGAAGAGGATAATCTTCCGGCACCTGTGAGATGATGATGACACATATCTTCAGTCACCCACGATAAACGTGCCAACCTAAATCTCCTCTGAGCTTCTTAATAGGGAGCATCAGGGATCATACCTCTCTGCTTGGAGGAAAAACAACGTGAGAGAGAGATGGAGAGAGGGAAGAGAGAAGAGAGAGAGAAGGGAGAGGAGAAGAAGAGAGAGAGGAAGAGAGAGATAGATAGAGGGGATAGATAGAGGAGAGAAGGATGGAAAGAGGTAGAGATAAGACACAGGCATTTCCTAACCTCTCTGTGACGGTTGAAGCAGACGCGTCGGTCGGACTAACCTGCCAGTCGCCTCTCTGCTGCACTTCCCTCAGTTCGATGCCCAGATGCTCGTAGCAGTGTTTGCCTCTGAGCTTATCAGGCTCTACCAGACCCTGACTCCAGCGCATGGAGAGTGGAGAGAGCCCAGGCGCAGTGAAGAGAGAGGGAGAGTGGAGGAGTGGTAGGGGAGTTTACCAAGATGAAACAGGCTCTACACTTGAGGTCAAATGAATCAGTGACTTATTTTTCTTCCTTTTCCAAGCCAAGCACTTATTCCGTTGTTGTTGCCTGGATGTACCTCTCTGGGGATGAAACACTTCTTTGGGTAGGAACAGTAAAGGCTGAAGAAGCTTTTATAGTTCATTAAGGTTAGTCCATCTGTGTACCTTTCTTGGTTTACACATAAATATAAATGTGTGATATTCAAATGATAAATAACAAAATGTAAAGACATTAAGAAAAATCACAAATCACAAAATGATTTATAAGGTGAAGTGGAAGACGCTTTATGGTCAATGTTCACCATCAAAGAACAAAATGATCTGTTTTTTTGACATAAGGTTATACATACATTACATGTGCAGTTGTAATTAAGAGGCAGACATAAATCCAACATTAAAATGTCATCAAGTAGTATGGCATCGTACGATGTCAAAAGCCGTCCTTGTTGATACCAGTTTATCAACCAAACAATCAATCAATCAATCTTTATTATCACAGATGGAGACATGTCATGTGTAAGAAGGGATTACATATAGAAACAATAAAATTCATGAAATTCATACACTGTAAACAGCTGACAGTTGATTTTAAACCCTGTTCACAAAACATGCAATGATTAAATTTGGCCAGTTTGCTGCAACAAAGAATGATTATATTAAATAGTTTTTTTTGCATACAACACCATATAACAGCCTTACACCACCAGTAACTTTGACCATCATATAGCCAGTGCTTTGCAGTGTTGTAATAGAGTCACTAAACTTCAAGTCTGAGTCGAGTCCCAAGTCCCTTGTGCTCGAGTCCAAGTTGAATCGCAAGTCCCTATGGCTGAAGTACGAGTCGAGTCTGACTCCAAGTCTGAGTCACCATTGGGCGAGTCACAAGTCGAGTCACGAGTACATCAATTTATATTAGGTCTTATTATGCAGTTGTTTATAGTTGCCACCAAATGGCGCCAATCCCACTAATTTACTATTTATCACTACTTCACACGTTCTACTTAATACCTGTGGTTCTTTACTTATTTATTACATACAGTGCCCGTCAAAAGTTTGGGCACAGCTGCTCATTCCAGGGTTTTTCTCTATTTTTACTATTTTCTACATTGAAGAATAATAGTAAAAACATCAAAACTATGAAATAACACATATGGAAACATATATTAAGCAAAAAAGTGTGAAACAAATCTAAATATATTTTATATGTGAGATTCTTGAAAGTAGCCACCCTTTGCCTTGATGACAGATTTGCACACTCTTGGCATTCGCTCAACCAACATCATGAGGTAGTCACCTTGAATGCATTTCAATTAAAGTAATGATGGACTGCAGTTTCTCTTTGCTTATTTGAGCTGTTACCATAATATAAACTTGGTATTTTATCAAATAGAGCTATCTTCTGTATACCATCCCTACCTTGTCACAACACAACTGATTAGTTCAAACGCATTAAGAAGGAAAGAAATTCCACAAATTCATTTTTAACAAGACACACCTATTAAAAACCTCTTAAGGATCTGCCCATTTTTTTCAATTGTCGCCTAAAATGACATACCCAAATCTAACTGCCTCTAGCTCAGAACCTGGAGCAAGGATATGCATATTTTTGATACCATTTGAAAGGAAACACTTTGAGGTTTGTGGAAATGTGAAATTAATTTTGGAGAATATAATACATTAGATCTGTTAAAAGGTTATACAAAGAAGAAGAAGAAAACCATTTTTTTACCATCATCTTTGAAATGCAAGAGAAAGGCCATAATGTATTATTCCAGCCCAGGCACAATTTAGATTTTGGCCACTAGATCGCAGCAGTGTATGTGCAAAGTTTTAAACTGATCCAATGAACCATTGCATTTCTGTTCTACATTTCGTAGCAAAACTGCCCAAATGTGCCTAATTGATTTATAAAAAACAAGATCATAACTGTGCACTCTCCTCAAACAATAGCATGATATTATTTCACTGTAATAGCAACTGTAAATTGGAAAGTGCAGTTCGATTAACAAGAATTTAAGCTTTCTGACAATATCAGATATGTCTATGTCCTGGGAAATTTTCTTGTTACTTACAAACCTCATGCTAATTGCATTAGCCTACGTTAGCTCAACCGTCCCATCCCACGATCCAGCTCAGATAAGCAAATAGAAACGACAGTCCATCATTACTTTAAAACATGAAGGTCAGTCAATCAGGAAAATTTCAAGAACTTTGAAAGTTTCTTCAAGTGCAGTCGCAAAAACCATCAAGCGCTATGATGTGGAACTGGCTTTCATGAGGACCGCCACAGGAAAGGAAGACCCAGAGTTACCTCTGCTGCAGAGGATAAGTTCATTAGAGTTAACTGCACCTCAGACTGCAGACCAAATAAATGCTTTACGGAGTTCAAGTAATCAACATCAACTGTTCAGAGGAGACTGTGTGAATCAGGCCTTCATTGTTGAATTGCTGCAAAGAAACCACCACTAAAGGACACCAATAATAAGAAGAGACTTGCTTGGGCCAAGAAACACAAGCAATGGACATTAGACCGGTGGAAATCTGTACAAATACAAATGTAAGATTTTTTGGTTCCAACCGCTGTGTCTTTGTGAGACATGGAGTAGGTGAATGGATGATCTCTGCATGTGTGGTTCCCACCATGAAGCATGCAGGAGGAGGTGTGATGGTGTGGGGGTGCTTTGCTGGTGACAATGTCCATGCTTTATTTAGAATTGAAAGCACACTTAACCAGCATGGCCACCACAGCATTCTGCAGTGATACGTTATCCCATCTGGTTTGCGCTTAGTGGGACTATCATTTATTTTTTAACAGGACAACGACCCCAAACACACCTCCAGGCTGTGAAAGGGCTATTTGACCAAGAAGGACAGTGATGGAGTGCTGTGTCAGATGACCTGGCCTCCACAATCACCCGACCTCAACCCAATTGAGATGGACTGCAGAGTGAAGGAAAATCAGCCAACAAGTGCTCAGAATTTGTGGGAACTCTTTCAAGACTTTTGGAAAAACATTCCAGGTAAAGCTGGTTGAGAGAATGCCAAAAGTATGCAAAGCTGTCTTCAATGCAAAGGGTGGCTACTTTGAAGAATCTCAAATATAAAATATATTTTGATTTGTTTAAACCTTTTTGGGGTACTACTTGATAACAATTGTGTTATTTCATAGTTTTGATATCTTCACTATTATTATACAATGTAGAAAATAGTAAAAGAAACAAAAAAAGAAATGCCCTTTGTGTGTCCAAACTTTTGACTGGTACTGTGCATTAAAAATAAGACTTTTGTTAATTGCCCAGTGATATTCGTCTAGGTTTTTTATTGCAGAGTGAAAACTAAAGGGGGACTTGTCAGAACCTGGCTGCAGGGGGAAAGTGGGCGGGTAGAGCAAGACAACAAATTCAAAGATAGACTACTTTTCTATACTCAAGGGGAGAGAGAGACACAAAGCTAGACTGCTGTTTTATTATTCAACTTTATTTTTCAACTCAATACTAGTATTGTTTTCTATTTCGTAAAGCAGTTTGTGTTTCTTCACCAGGCAAAACTAAATAATTGGCTGGTGACTGGTGGTTACGGGGAAGCAAGAGAGTAGCTTGAGTGATGTGTAGCTTATGATCATAGGCAGAGCTGGAGCAGAGCCTGCCTGTCTACCCAAACTATCGCTTTCTCCCCAGTTAGCAAAATGTATCTGGGCCGGACCTGGCCCACATCTGCCAGCACATGTGGTTTGAAATTAGGGCCCTGAAGCAGCCCAGATGCTGCAGCCGTATCTCAGACAGAATTGACACACCTTATAACCGCATTTTAGCCAACAACTCAGCAAAGTTTCCCTTATTCTAGCCAGAACAAGGCCTTAGTGCCATAAGAGAGCTTAATTTGGGTCAAAATTCTAAGAAACACTTTCTCTGGGCAGGATTCTACAACAGTAAAGACAGAGCTGGACTGTGATTTGTAGCTTTTATTCACAAGTAAAAGATAATACATACAATGCTAAAACTACAACGTGGCTATTCTTGAGCTACAACCCCACATTTGGTTGGTCCGGACAGGACCAAGAAACAATCTGATTCACGAGTTGGGAAATCATAGTACAACAGTTGAAGAACAATTTCAGTATTTAGGACCCTAATCTCTATTTATCATATCAATGCCATGTTATAGAAGGGTGAATAGACTTTTTATATATATATATACATAACTCACCTGAACAGCATTCGTCTTCCTGAGCATCTTCTGGAAATTTGGTGCAAGGTTAATGTCAGGGTAATTTTCTCAGCAGGTATGTATAATTTTTATTTTGGTGTTCCAGGGGTGTGTAGAAATGGTTCTACATGGAACCAAAACCAACTTTTCAGTATGTAGAGGGAGATGGACATGCTCAACTAAATGATTACATCATCTAAAAAAAGAGTTTGCTAGATTCTAGCAATTATAAATTGTTTAAAGTGTATACAGTAGTAGCAGCCCTCAAGTGCTGCTCTCAACTTAATTGGCGGTTCCCAACAGTAAACATTCTGTATCCTTTAATCTTTACCATTTGGCCAGTTTAAACTTTTAACTCTCATCCTAATGTCAATTTGAATGTTTTCTAATATTGTATTTTTGTGTAAAATATTGTGTATTAGGACAACAACCACCCGAGCCACTGCCTGTTCACCCAGCTACCATCCAGAAGGCGAGGTCAAGTACAGGTACATAATAGCTGGGCCCAGAAGACAGAAAACTAATTTTCAATCTCAAGTCCATCAGACTGTTAAACAGCAGTCAATAACACAGAGAGGCTGCTGCCTACATACAGACTTAAAATCATTGGCCACTTTAATAATGCCACTATATATATATATATAAAGTGGCATTATTAAAGTGGCCAATGATTTTAAGAGGCAGAGTTAATATTTCTGTGTCTCCCCTCCCGGAGTAGCAGAGCCCCTACTAGTTGTGCTGCCGTTCCGACTGCAGCTGCCCCTGGCCTGACTTCACAGACGTTCTACCTTGTCCCAGACCCCTGCTGATGAAATATATATAAATACAGTATACTGTATTTTTATACCATCTATTGCATCTTGCCTGTACCTCTCGGTTATCCATATATGTATATATACATATTCTAATTCATTCCTTTACACTTGTGTGTATAAGGTAGTTGTTGGGGAATTGTTAGATTACTTGTTAGATATTGCTGCACTGTCGGAACTAGAAGCACAAGCATTTTGCCACACTCGCAATAACATCTGCTAACCATGTGTATGTGACCAATAATATTGTACTTTATTTGATTTTGATTTGGGAGGAAAGATCATGCTGTGGGTGGGGGGTGTCCTAATCAGTGAAATATCTCTGAACCACTCTCCTATGGGGAGAGACAAATAACCCTTTTAGGTTTAGGTAGCATATTTTTTTCCTTAGTGGTTGAGCATTTGATTCATGTTTTACAGATAATTATACCGCAGCGCAGCTAAAACTACCAGAGGCCGAGGAGCACATAGATTTACAGACAGATACAGAGGAGTCTATTATGAAGGTGAAATGCAGTCAAATATAAGTTATGTTTGGTTTGATTATTTTTAGGTTTTGTGACTTGTAGAAAGCATTGTATAAATTGCCTTAGTATAAAGATGTTCTGTCTCATTAAACTTTTAAAACAAACAGAAGATTCCCTGGAGAAAGTGATGATGATGAGCCCAGGAGTATGTCAGAGAGAAACATACCCAGTGCAACAACAATTTAGAAACGGCCCAGGAGCTGCAGTATGTTAAAGATAAAACTGTACAGTGCACCAAAAATCAATAAACCATTGCTGTCCCAAAACTATGCATCTCGTGGGCCATCTGACTTCAGAGGACACGCCTCTCCTGGGCCATCCGAATCCAGAGGACACGCCTCTCCTGGGCCGTCCGAATCCAGAGGACACGCCTCTCCTGGGCCGTCCGAATCCAGAGGACACGCCTCTCCTGGGCCGTCCGAATCCAGAGTACACGCCTCTCCTGGGCCGTCCGAATCCAGAGGACACGCCTCTCCTGGGCCATCAGACTCCAGAAGATATGCCTCTCCTGGGCCATCAGACTCCAGAAGATATGTCTCTCCAATGTCATCAGACTGCTCTCAACTATTGCTGCTCTCAACTATTTCTACAATATAAATAGCATTGAAGTTACTGTGGGCTCTATGTTGGGTAATGGAGAGGAGCAGGTCCTACTGTCAGAATGAGGGTCAACCGGGGAATGGCATACAACATTATGATGACATGAAATGTTATGTCACATGCGCCGAATACAACAGGTACGCCTCAGTGAAATGCAAGTACCTTACAGTGAAATACAAGTGGCAGAAACTCTTCCCACCTTCTCGTCTATACGGTAACGTTAGTTACATGCTAATGTTTGCCAAGCTAACACAAATGATTTAGGTCGGTAAATAGCTAGCTAGCTAGCTAGCTATAGAACACTAGCCACGCACATCAACTCAGCAAAAAAATAAACATTCTCTCACTGTCAACTGCGTTTATTTTCAGCAAACAAAACATGTGTAAATATTTGTATGAACTTAACAAGTTTCAACAAATGAAACATAAACTGAACAAGTTCCACAGACATGTGACTAACAGAAATGGAATCATGTGTCCCTGAACAAATGGGGGGTCCGAATCAAAATTAACAGTCAGTATCTAATGTGGCCACCAGCTGCATTAAGTACTGCAGCGCATCTCCTCCTCATGGACTGCACCAGATATGCCAGTTCCTGCTGTGATGCTGATGTTACCCCACTCTTCCACCAAGGCACTTGCAAGTTCCCGGACATTTCTGGGGGCAATGGCTCAAAGCCTTCACCCTCCGATCCAACAGGTCCCAGACGTGCTCAATGGGATTGAGATCCGGGCTCTTCGCTGGCCATGGCAGAACACTGACATTACTGTCTTGCTGGAAATCACGCACAGAATGAGCAGTATGGCTGGTGGCATTGTCATGCTGGAGGGTCATGTCAGGATGAGCCTGCAGGAAAGGTACCACCTGAGGGAGGAGGATGTCTTCCCTGTAACGCACAGCGTTGTGATTGCCTGCAATGACAACAAGCTCAGTCCGATGTTGCTGTGACACACCGCACCAGACCATGATGGACCCTCCACCTCCAAATCGATCCCGCTCGGTGTAATGCTCATTCCTTCAACGATAAACTCGAATCTGACCATCACCACTGGTGAGACAAAATCCTGACTCGTCAGTGAAGAGCACTTTTTTGCCAGTCCTGACTGGTCCAGCGATGGTGGTTTTGTGCCCATAGGTGACGTTGTTGCCGGTGATGCCTGGTGAGGACCTGCCTTACAACAGGCCTACAAGCCTTCAGTCCAGCCTCTCTCAGCCTATTGCAGACAGTCTGAGCACTGATGGAGGGATTGTGCATTCCTGCTGTAGCCCGGGAAGTTGTTGTTGCCATCCTCTACCTGTCCCGCAGGTGTGATGTTCGAATGTACCAATCTTGTGCAGGTGTTGTTACATGTGGTCTGCCACTGCGAGGATGATCAGCTTTCCGTCCTGTCTCCCTGTAGCGCTGTCTTAGGCGTCTCACAGTACGGACAATGCAATTCATTGCCCTGGCCACATTTGCAGTCATCATGCCTCCTTGCAGCATGCCTAAGGCATGTTCACGCAGATGATCAGGGACTAGAATTCCTCTTTTGTGTCCTAAATTTTCATAACTGTGACCTTAATTGCCTACAGTCTGTAAGCTGTTAGTGTCTTAATGTCCGTTCCACAGGTGCATGTTCATTAATTGTTCATGGTTCATTGAACAAGCATGGGAAACAGTGTTTAAACCCTTAACAATGACAATCTGTGAAGTTATTTGTATTTTTACTAATTATCTTTGAAAGACAGGGTCCTGAGTTGCTGAGTTTATATGCGTTTATATGAGTTTATATGCGAGTCTGACTCACCAATAGTTGAGAAGGCGAGTCCAAGTCAAAGTACGAGTCACCAATGGTCACCAGAGTCCAAAGTCAAGCCACAAGTCCTGTAAATCGGACCTAGACTCGAGTACTACAGCACTGCTACTTTGCATTTAGCCCGCATTTGGCCACACTTACTGTCTGACAGAGAAAATGTTACAGCCTCGTTATTGTTATTTTATTGTGTTACTTTTTAATAATTTTTTACTTTAGTTTATTTGGGAAATATTTTCTTAACTCTATTTCCTATACTGCATTGTTGGTTAAGGGCTTGTAAGTAAGCATTTCAAGGTAAGGTTGTTGTATTTGGCACATGTGACAAATAAAGTTTGATTTGATTTAATCAGCATGAAGAATACTGAACTGTGTTAAGTGGACTGAATTCTCTTTCAAATAATGTTTTGGCTCTCTTTCACATCTGTTAAGCACACCTCTGCCTCTGCTGCTAAGCACACCTCTGCTGCTAAGCATACCGCTGCCTCTGCAGCTAAGCACACCTCTGCCTCTGCTGCTAAGCACACCTCTGCCTCTGCTGCTAAGCACAGCTCTGCCTCTGCTGTTAAGCACACCTCTGCCTCTGCTGCTAAGCACACCTCTGCCTCTGCTGCTAAGCACACCTCTGCCTCTGCTGCTAAGCACACTAAGTGTGATTAGCACACTGCTAATCACTGCCACTGATAGCCACACAACCACTGCCACTGCTAGTCACACAATCACTGCCACTGCTAGCCACACAATCACTGCCTCTGCTAGCCACACAACCACTGCCACTGCTAGCCACACAATCACTGCTATTGCTAGCCACACAATCACTGCTACTGCTAGCCACACAACCACTGCTACTGCTAGCCACACAATCACTGCTACTGCTAGCCACACAATCACTGCTACTGCTAGCCACACAATCACTGCTACTGCTAGCCACACAATCACTGCCACTGCTAGCCACACAATCACTGCAACTGCTAGCCACACAACCACTGCGACTGCTGGCCACACAACCACTGCCACTGCTAGCCACACAACCACTGCCACCTGTATTTACAAAGTGTCTTAGAGTAGGAGTGCAGATCTAGGATCATAGTTGATCTTTCTGTGTCTCCCCTCCCGGAGTAGCAGAGCCCCTACTAGTTGTGCTGCCGTTCCGACTGCAGCTGCCCCTGGCCTGACTTCACAGACGTTCTACCTTGTCCCAGACCCCTGCTGATTAAGTTTAGCCAGGTGGTCACTGTGCTTCTGCCTCTACATTGCTATATGTTTTTAGTTTAAGGCTGGGTATCTGTAAATCGCTTTGACTGTTGATCAGTGCTGTCCTGATTAACATGATACAATAGTCATGCATCTGTAACAAGAACAGTGAGTGTTGTGTTGGGGTAGTATATCCTTATTTTCCAAATGTAAACATTTAGCTGATCTGGATTAGACTACATTTTAATTTAAGTTATTCGCTAGGATGACCAACATTACTCTCCATGACTACCATCCACATGCAATCCACCACCACTTTTCTAATGAACACGTCTCCTCAGTCTATTGTACATGGATCAACGTTTTCTGTGTATTTATGATTCATGTTCCCTTTTGTCAATAACAGCTTCTACACATCATGGCACATGCTTGACTGAAAACAGTAGCTGTTTTGGCTAATGTTACTAGCGCATCGGCTGGTAGCGATTATGCTATGTGGAAACACGCTTTTCGATTATTTAATAAATCTTCCTCACCAATGCCTTGCTGTAGCTTTCAAATTATGAGAATATCATTTAGTAATTTCCAAAAAATGTTATCCAATTTTTATCCTGACCCCCGTTTGAAAGTATGTCCAGAATGATAACACCTAACCTGATTTGTCAGAAGAAAAAGCCCACCCAACAGAGCTCTCCTGTGTTTCTCTACTGGTTGCTTGAAGAGCACTGTCACGACCGTCTTCCTGGAAATGACTGGATCAAAGCGCAGCATGATGAGCGTACATGTCTTTTTATTTTAAATGAATGTCGCCAACAAAACAAGGGAACGACCGTGAAGCTTAACTTGGGCAATCCTGCCACTAACAAAGTCAACTACCCACAAATGTGAAAGGAAAAATGGCTGCCTAAGTATAATTCCCAATCAGAGACAACGATAGACAGCTGCCTCTGATTGAGAACCACACCCGGCCAAACACAAAGAAATAGAAATAAAGAAACTAGAACGCCCGCCCTAGTCATACCCTGGCCTTACCCTGGCCTAACCAAAATAGAAGCCCCCCCACCTGCCTAAACGGTGCGGCCTCCGGCTGCAAAACCTGACTATAAACGGGAGGTTCCGTGTGGGCATCCCTTACAGCGGCGGCTCTGGTGCGGGACGTAGACCCCCCTCTGCTTCTGGCTCCCCCCACTTTGGTGGCTCCTCTGGTGCGGGGACCCTTGCCGCCGACCCCGGACTGGGGACCCTCGTTGCGGGCACCGGACTGGACCTTGGAGCAGGCACAGGACTCACCAGGCTGGGGAGACCTACTGGAGGCCTGGTCCTTGGAGGAGGCACAGGATTCACCAGGTTGGGGAGACCTACTGGAGGCCTGGTCCTTGGAGGAGGCACAGGATTCACCAGGTTGGGGAGACCTACTGGAGGCCTGGTCCTTGGAGGAGGAATGGAGATCTGGTGTGTGTCCCTGGCACCACTTTTCCCGGGCTGAATGCCCACTTTAGCCCGGCACCTCCAGAGCGCAGGCACAGGTCGAACCGGGCTGTGGGGGAGCACTGGAGATCTGGTGCTTAACACTTGCACCTCTCCTCTTGGCTGAATGCCCACTTTAGCTCGGCACAGGCAGAGCGCAGGCATAGGATGCACTGAGCAGTCACAGCGCACCGGAGACACTGTGCACAGAGCCTGCGCAGGATACCTTGGGACAAAACGGCACACCAGAGACCAAGCGTGCTGAGCTGGCACAATCCGTCCTGGCTGGATGCCCACTCTAGCGTGGCACTCGCAGAGAGCTGGCTCTGAGCGCACTGGGCTATGCATGCGCACCGGAGACACCGTGCACTTTACCGCATAACATGGTGCCTGTCCGGTCACTCGCTCCCAGCGGTAAGCACGGGGAGTTGGCTCAGGTCTATAACCTGACTCCGCCAATCTCCCCGTGTTCCCCCCCAAAACATTTTTCGCTAACTTTAATTCCTCCTTTGGACGGCGATATTCCCCAGCCTGCCTCCAGGGTCCTTTACCGTCCAGGATTTACTCCCAAGTCCACGAGCCCAGAAAACGCTGCTCCTCCTTACCACGCTGCTTGGTCCGTTTGTGGTGGGTAGTTCTGTCAAGGACGTCTTCCTGGAAATGGACCAAAGCGTAGCGTGATGAGCGTACATGTCTTTTTATTTTAAATGAATGTCGCCAATAAAACAAGGGCACGACCGTGAAGCTTAATTTCTTGACGCTACCCATCCCTTAAGCGGGATAATTGTCATCAGCAACCACTGAATAGCATAGCACCTCAGTCAAATAATATTACTAAAAATATTAATATTCATGAAATCACAAGTGCAATATTGCAAATCACAGCTTAGCCTTTTGTTAATCCACTTGTCGTCTCAGATTTTGAAATTATGCTTTACAGCGAAAGCAATCCAAGCATTTGTGTAAGTTTATCGATCGCATAACAAAACATTAAGTACACTTAGCATCAGGTAGCTTGGTCACGAAAATCAGAAAAGCAATTAAATTAATTGTTTACCTTTGATGATCTTCGGATGTTTTCACTCACGAGACTCCCAGTTACACAACAAATGTTCCTTTTGTTCCATAAAGATTATTTTTATATCCAAAATACCTCTGTTAGTTTGGCGCATTATGTTCAGAAATCCCCAGGAAAGAGAGGTCACGACAACGCAGACAAATTCCAAATAATATCTGTAATGTCCACAGAAACATGTCAAACGTTTTTATAATCAATCCTCAGGTTGTTTTTAAAATATATAATCGATAATATATCAACCGCAAATATCTTTCACAGTTGGAGAGTGAAAAGCAATATCTATCCAAACTCTGTTGCGCGAGCAAAACTCATGTGACCACTTGACTCGATGTTATTGTTCTGGCTCATTTTTCAAAAGAAAAGCCTGAAACTATGTCTGAAGACTGACACCTTGAGGAAGCAATAAGGAAACCGATTGATATCCCTTTAAATGGAGCAATGGGAGGCTATGGAACATGGAGTTTTCAAAATAGAGGCCACTTCCTGGTTTGATTTTTCTCAGGGTTTCGCCTGCAATATCAGTTATGTTATACTCACAGACAATATTTTGACAGTTTTGGAAACTTTAGAGTGTTTTCTATTCTAATCTGTCAATTATATGCATATTCTAGCATCTGGCCAAACACAAAGAAATTGAAAACATAGAAATAAAGAAACTAGAATGCCCACCCTAGTCACATCCTTGCCTAACCAAAATAGAATACAATAAAAGCCTCTCTATGGCCAGGGCGTGACAAGCACAGATTTTCTTTTTACAACTAAATCTGTTTTGGCGCAGGTTAATCGCTAAAACAGATTTGACACAGGCAAATGTAGATTTGATTCACAGAAGTAGATTCACCTGTCGCAAAATCTTCTTGGATTTATTCACATAGCAAGTTACATTTTTGAAAGACTTGCTGTATTGATTCACACATCGCAATACCTGCTTGCTAGTGTTGCATTTATTCTCAAAAGAAGCTACAAAACTGATTTATTCAGGTGCAACTGATGTTTTACATGCTTGTGCACTTGTACACCTCATATACTGGCTGCAATCTTTAGCAGTGGTTGAGTAGTGGTGGTGATGGAGGGGAAGAGAGGAGAGTTGGAGGGATGGTAGGAGACAATCAAATCAAATGTATTCATATATCCCTTCGTACAACAACTGATATCTCAAAGTGCTGTACAGAAACCCAGCCTAAAACCCCAAACAGCAAGCAATGCAGGTGTAGAAGCACGGTGGCTAGGAAAAACTCCCTAGAAAGGCCAAAACCTAGGAAGAAACCTAGAGAGGAACCAGGCTATGTGGGGTGGCCAGTCCTCTTCTGGCTGTGCCGGGTGGAGATTATAACAGAACATGGCCAAGATGTTCAAATGTTCATAAATGACCAGCATGGTCAAATAATAATAATCACAGGCAGAACAGTTGAAACTGGAGCAGCAGCACGGCCAGGCGGACTGGGGACAGCAAGGAGTCATCATGCCCGGTAGTCCTGAGGCATGGTCCTAGGTATCAGGTCCTCCGAGAGAGAGAAAGAAAGAGAGAAAGAGAGAATTAGAGAGAGCATACTTAAATTCACACAGGGCACCAGATAGGACAGGAGAAGTACTCCAGATATAACAAACTGACCCTAGCCCCCCGACACATAAACTACTGCAGCATAAATACTGGAGGCTGAGACAGGAGGTGTCAGGAGACACTGTGGCCCCATCCGATGATACCCCCGGACAGGGCCAAACAGGGAGGATATAACCCCACCCACTTTGCTAAAGCACAGCCCCCACACCACTAGAGGGATATCTTCAACCACCAACTTACCATCCTGAGACAAGGACGAGTATAGCCCACAAAGATCTCCGCCACGGCACAACCCAAGGGGTTGAGAAGAGCAAGCTGACCATGGGGCTCTGTTCAAAAAACAAGCAGACCTCACTAAGTCCCAGGACAACAACACAATTAGAACCAACCAAATGTTGACAAAACAAAACGATAATTACTTGACACATTGGAAATAATTATCAAAAAAACAGAGCAAACTAAAATGCTATTTGGCCTTAAGCAGAGAGTCCAGACTAGCAGAATACCTGACCACTGTGACTGACCAAAATTTAAGGAAAGCTTGACTACATACAGACTGAGCATAGCCTAGCTATTGAGAAAGACCACCTTAGGCAGACCTGGCTCTCAAGAGAAGACAGGCTATGGGCACACTGCCCACAAAATGAGGCGCAAACTGAGCTGCACGTCCTAGCCTCCTGCCAAGTGTTAGACCATATTAGAGACATATTAACCCCATATTACACAGACCCACAAAGAATTCGAAAAACACATCCAATCCCACATCTATTGGGTGAAATACCACAGTGTGCCATTGCAGCAATAAGATTTGTGACCTGTTGCCACAAAGGGGCAACCAGTGAAGAACAAACACCATTGTAAATACAACCTATATCTATGTTTATTTATTTTCACTTTTGTACTTTAACCATTTGCGCATCGTTGCAACACAGTATATATCCATTATATGATACTTGAAATGTCTCTATTTCTTTGGAACTTTGTGTAATATTTACTGTTCATTTAATAATGTTAATTTCACTTTGTGTTTTATCTATTTCACTTGCTTTGTAAACATGTGTTTCCCATGCCCATAAAGCCCTTTGAAATGAATTGAATTGAGAGGGGGAAGGAGAGGGGGAGGGAGAGAGGTAGAGGTAACATTGGTTGAGGAATGGGGGAGGAAAGGGGAGAGAGGGGGAGAGAAAGGAAAAAAGGTAATAAAGGGCAGCTTTAATTTCCTCAGCCACTCAAAAGCCAATCCTTATCCATCTGCTGCCTCCCCATAACAACCTACTGCTGCCTCCCGATAACAACCTGCTGCTGCCTCCCCATAACAACCTGCTGCTGTCTCCCAATAACAACCTGCTGCTGCCTCCCCATAACAACCTGCTGCTGTCTCCCAATAACAACCTGCTGGATGCCTCTCCATAACAACCTGCTGCTGCCTCCCCATAACAACCTGCTGCTGCCTCCCAATAACAACCTGCTGCTGCCTCCCCATAACAACCTGCTGCTGCCTCCCCATAACAACCTGCTGCTGCCTCCCCAAAACAACCTGCTGCTGCCTCCCCATAACAACCTGCTGCTGCCTCCCCATAACAACCTGCTGCTGCCTCCCCATAACAACCTGCTGCTGCCTCCCCATAACAACCTGCTGCTGCCTCCCCATAACAACCTGCTGCTGCCTCCCGATAACAACCTGCTGCTGTCTCCCCATAACAACCTGCTGCTGCCTCCCCATAACAACCTGCTGCTGCCTCCCCATAACAACCTGCTGCTGTCTCCCAATAACAACCTGCTGCTGCCTCTCCATAACAACCTGCTGCTGCCTCCCCATAACAACCTGCTGCTGCCTCCCCATAACAACCTGCTGCTGCCTCCCCATAACAACCTGACGCTGCCTCCCAATAACAACCTGCTGCTGCCTCCCCATAACAACCTGCTGCTGCCTCCCCAAAACAACCTGCTGCTGCCTCCCCAAAACAACCTGCTGCTGCCTCCCCATAACAACCTGCTGCTGCCTCCCCATAACAACCTGCTGCCGCCTCCCCATAACAACCTGCTGCTGCCTCCCCATAACAACCTGCTGTTGTCTCCCAATAACAACCTGCTGCTGCCTCCCCATAACAACCTGCTGCTGCCTCCCCATAACAACCTGCTGCTGCCTCCCCATAACAACCTGCTGCTGCCTCTCCATAACAACCTGCTGCTGCCTCCCCATAACAACCTGCTGCTGCCTCCCCAAAACAACCTGCTGCTGCCTCCCCAAAACAACCTGCTGCTGCCTCCCCATAACAACCTGCTGCTGCCTCCCCATAACAACCTGCTGCTGCCTCCCCAAAACAACCTGCTGCTGCCTCCCCATAACAACCTGCTGCTGTCTCCCAATAACAACCTGCTGCTGCCTCCCCATAACAACCTGCTGCTGCCTCCCCATAACAACCTGCTGCTGTCTCCCAATAACAACCTGCTGCTGCCTCTCCATAACAACCTGCTGCTGCCTCCCCATAACAACCTGCTGCTGCCTCCCATAACAACCTGCTGCTGCCTCCCCATAACAACCTGACGCTGCCTCCCAATAACAACCTGCTGCTGCCTCCCCATAACAACCTGCTGCTGCCTCCCCAAAACAACCTGCTGCTGCCTCCCCAAAACAACCTGCTGCTGCCTCCCCATAACAACCTGCTGCTGCCTCCCCATAACAACCTGCTGCTGCCTCCCCATAACAACCTGCTGCTGCCTCTCCATAACAACCTGCTGCTGCCTCCCCATAACAACCTGCTGCTGCCTCCCCATAACAACCTGCTGCTGTCTCCCAATAACAACCTGCTGCTGCCTCTCCATAACAACCTGCTGCTGCCTCCCCATAACAACCTGCTGCTGCCTCCCCATAACAACCTGCTGCTGCCTCCCCATAACAACCTGACGCTGCCTCCCAATAACAACCTGCTGCTGCCTCCCCATAACAACCTGCTGCTGCCTCCCCAAAACAACCTGCTGCTGCCTCCCCAAAACAACCTGCTGCTGCCTCCCCATAACAACCTGCTGCTGCCTCCCCATAACAACCTGCTGCTGCCTCCCCATAACAACCTGCTGCTGCCTCCCCATAACAACCTGCTGCTGTCTCCCAATAACAACCTGCTGCTGCCTCCCCATAACAACCTGCTGCTGCCTCCCCATAACAACCTGCTGCTGCCTCCCCATAACAACCTGCTGCTGCCTCTCCATAACAACCTGCTGCTGCCTCCCCATAACAACCTGCTGCTGCCTCCCCATAACAACCTACTGCTAAAATGGAAAAAATACAAATAGCTGAATCCATATTGACAATTATAAAGTACTCCAAAACAACACTGCTTAAGGTTTAAGCATGTGTGAATATCAATTTATTATACAAAACAATGTTTTTGTAGTCAATGTGTAAAGTGTCATGGGATAGACATACAGTACTCAGACCCCTTGATTTTTTCAAAATGTTATTACGTTACAGCCTTATTCTAAAAGCGATCAAATAAATACAATCCTCAGCAATCTACACACAATACCCCATAATGACAAAGCGAACACATATTTGTAGAAATTTTGGCAAAATGTATTACATTTTTAAAACAGAAATACCTTATTTACATAAGTATTTAGACCATTTGCTATGAGACTCGAAATTGAGCATTTCAAAGAGGATGGCCCAACACCCCTTATTTTATTGTCCTTAGAGCTGTTGTCTATGA
Source organism: Oncorhynchus masou masou (assembly GCF_036934945.1). NCBI lineage: Eukaryota > Metazoa > Chordata > Actinopteri > Salmoniformes > Salmonidae > Oncorhynchus > Oncorhynchus masou. Next base: position 31,100,751 of record NC_088227.1, read on the forward strand.
AGCAGGAATGTCCGGGGGATATTATGTGTGTGTGTGTGTGTGTGTGTGTGTGTGTGTGTGTGTGTGTGTGTGTGTGTGTGTGTGTGTGTGTGTGTGTGTGTGTGTGTGTGTGTGTGTGTGTGTGTGTGTGTGTGTGTGTGTGTGTCTGCAGGGGTGTTTGAAACAACGTTTTTGTTGTGTAAAGGCAAGCTGTATAAAGGCAAAGAGATACAGTGCCTTGCGAAAGTATTCGGCCCCTGCCTGGTGTGTTCCTTGTTCTTCATGATGCTCTCTGCGCTTTTAACGGACCTCTGCGACTATCACAGTGCAGGTGCATTTATACGGAGACTTGATTACACACAGGTGGATTGTATTTATCATCCTTAGTCATTTAGGTCAACATTGGATCATTCAGAGATCCTCACTGAACTTCTGGAGAGAGTTTGCTGCACTGAAAGTAAAGGGGCTGAATAATTTTGCACGCCCAATTTTTCAGTTTTTGATTTGTTAAAAAAGTTTGAAATATCCAATAAATGTCGTTACACTTCATGATTGTGTCCCACTTGTTGTAGATTCTTCACAAAAAAATACAGTTTTCTATCTTTATGTTTGAAGCCTGAAATGTGGCAAAATGGTCGCAAAGTTCAAGTGGGTTGCGAATACTTTCGCAAGGCACTGTACATCATAACACGTTGTTCAAATGTTGCATATACATGTATTAGTATCTCGATAAAAATACGGGAGAGACCCAATCGCAACAGAAAGTTCAGATGAAAGGTAACCAATTCGGTGGACTTCCATGGATTCCTGGACGCACAGAACATCTGGATTAGTCGGAGTTAAGGAAGAGAAAGCAGCAAGATCTGGCTATGACTATTTCCTCATTTTATGGGAAGAGATCGGCCCCACAGGATGCCTCTATATTGGCATAACCACATGGCATCTTCCCACCAGGATATCCTGACCTGATGCCCATATTTGGGCATGCACACGTCATCCGGACATAGGGTGAGAAATCAAACGTTTCACGCATGCCGTCTAATTTATTCTCTCTGGTGCATCCTGTTTCCATTGATAATCCTTGAACGGTTTCTACAACTTGATTGGAGTCTACCTGCAGGGAATTCAATTGATTGACTTGATTTAGAAAGGCACAATCCTGTCTATATAAAGTCCCACAGTTGACAGTTCATGTCAGAGCAAAAACCAAGCCATGAGGGCAAGAGGAATTGACCGTAGAGCGCTGAGACAGGATTGTGTCGAGGCACAGATCAGGGGAAGGGTACCAAAACATTTCTGCAGCATTGAAGGTCCCAAAGAACACAGTTTCCTCCATTCTTAAATGGAATACGTTTTGAACCACCAAGACTCTCCCTAGAGCTGACCGCCCGGCCAAACTGAGCAATCGGAGGAGAAGGGCCTCCACCAATTAGGACTTTGATAGTGGTCAGACAGAAGCCACTCCACAGTAAAAGGCACATGACAGCCCGCTGGGAGTTTGCCAAAAGGCAACTAAAGACTCTCAGAACATGAGAAACAAGATTCTCTGGTCTGAAGAAACCAAGGTTGAACTCTTTGTCATGAATGCCAAGTGTCACATCTGGCAGAAACCTGGCACCATCCCTACCGTGAAGCATGGTGTTGCCAGCATGCAGTGGGGATATTTTTCAGCAGCAGGGACTGGGAGGCTAGTCAGGATCAAGGAAAAGATGAACGGCACAAGGTAGAGGGGGATACTTGATGAAAACCTGCTCAGAACCTCAGACTGGAGTGAAGGTTCACCTTCCAACAGGACAACAACCCTAAGCACACAGCCAAGACAACGCAGGAGTGGTGTCGGGACAAGTGTCTGAATGTTCTTGAGTGGCCAAGCCAGACTTGAACCCAATCAAACATCTCTGGAGAGACCTGAAAATAGCTGTGCAGCAATGCTCCCCATCCAACCTGACAGAGCTTGAGAGGATCTGCAGAGAAGAATGGGAGAAACTCCCCAAACACAGGCGTGCCAAGCTTGTAGCATCCTACCCAAGAAGACTAAATGCTGCAATCGCTGTCAAAGGTTCTTCAACAAAGTACTGAATACAAATGTAAATGTGATATTTAAAATTTAAAAAATTGCTGAAATTTTTGCTTTGTCATTATGGGATATTGTGTTTAGCTTGATGGCGGGGGAAACAATTTAATCAATTTTAGAAAAAGCTGTAAGATTAACAAAATGTGGAAAAAGTCAAGGGGTCTGAATACTTTCCGAAGGCACTGTATACGTTACATGAAGGTTTGTTGTTATTCTGGCCTTCTCTGAGAAACGCATGGGGAATAATACATATTTCCTATTTTCCTTTTTTCCCCTCAGTTTTCTGTCTTGATTTACTCCATTTTTTTGTTTGTTTTTCTTTTAATTGTAGGGACAGAAAGTAGCCTATGCCTGGGAGGCTATGATCATTTATGTGTTGTGGGGTTTATTACCTCCCTGTTAGCTAGTGATAGTAGTCTCATGTTAGCTAGTGATAGTAGTCTCATGTTAGCTAGTGATAGTAGTCTCATGTTAGCTAGTGATAGTAGTCTCATGTTAGCTAGTGACAGTAGTCTCATGTTAGCTAGTGATAGTAGTCTCCTGTTAGCTAGTGATAGTAGTCTCATGTTAGCTAGTGATAGTAGTCTCATGTTAGCTAGTGATAGTAGTCTCATGTTAGCTAGTGATAGTAGTCTCCTGTTAGCTAGTGATAGTAGTCTCATGTTAGCTAGTGACAGTAGTCTCATGTTAGCTAGTGATAGTAGTCTCATGTTAGCTAGTGATAGTAGTCTCATGTTAGCTAGTGATAGTAGTCTCATGTTAGCTAGTGATAGTAGTCTCCTGTTAGCTAGTGATTGTAGTCTCATGTTAGCTAGTGAAAGTAGTCTCATGTTAGCTAGTGATAGTAGTATCATGTTAGCTAGTGATAGTAGTCTCATGTTAGCTAGTGATAGTAGTCTCATGTTAGCTAGTGATAGTAGTCTCATGTTAGCTAGTGATAGTAGTCTCATGTTAGCTAGTGATAGTAGTGTCCTGTTAGCTAGTGATAGTGGTCTCCTGTTAGCTAGTTATCGTACTCTCCTGTTAGCTAGTGAAAGTAGTCTCATGTTAGCTAGTGATAGTAGTCTCATGTTAGCTAGTGATTGTAGTATCATGTTAGCTAGTGATAGTAGTCTCATGTTAGCTAGTGATAGTAGTCTCATGTTAGCTAGTGAAAGTAGTCTCATGTTAGCTAGTGATAGTAGTCTCATGTTAGCTAGTGATTGTAGTATCATGTTAGCTAGTGATAGTACTCTCCTGTTAGCTAGTGAAAGTAGTCTCATGTTAGCTAGTGATAGTAGTCTCATGTTAGCTAGTGATAGTAGTATCATGTTAGCTAGTGATAGTAGTCTCATGTTAGTTAGTGATAGATGGTAGTCTCCAATCCCAGACATAGAGCAACAGCACTACTTCTGGGGAGGATGTCAGATTCCCTTGGACATTTAGAAAAATATTGTTCCGGGGAGGGTCCTCTCTGAGAATTCCCCACAAGCTTGGGTAAGCGGACCAAGCCTGAAAAATCGAACTCCTTCCGTCAGTGGTGGTCGGTGCCGTTTAAGTTGAGGGAGAACCATTTTTTATGAGCATAGCCTTATTTCTATTGTCATTCATATTCCACAGTGGTGGAAAAAGTACCCAATTGTTGTACTTGAGTAAAAGTAAAGATACCCTTTAATAGAAAATGACTTAAGTAAAAGTGAAAAACACCCAGTAAAATACCACTTGAGTGAAAGTCTGAGTGTTTGGTTGTAAATATACTTATGTATCAAAAGTAAATGTAATTGCTAAGAGATACTTATTTATCAAAGTATAAATCATTTGAAATGCCTTATATTAAGTAAACCACACAGCACCATTTACTTTTTTTTATTTTTTATTTTTTTTACATTTACAGATAGCCAGGGACACACTCCGACATCATTACAAATGAAGCATTTGTGTTAAGTGAGTCTGCCAGATCAGAGGCAGTAGGGATGACCAGGGATGTTCTCTTGATAAGTTTGTGAATTTGACTTTTTTTACCTGTCCTACTAAGCATTCAACATGTAACGAGTACTTTTGGGTGTCAGGGAAATGTATGGAGTAAAAAGTACATTTTCTTTAAGCATGTAGTGAAGTAAAAGTTACCAAAAATATAAATAGTAAAGTACAAATACCCTATAAGACTAATGTAGTACATTAAAGCATTTTTACTTAAGTACTTAACACCACTGATATTCCTTTCACCCAGTGACACATTCTATACCGCCTGCACACTCTTGGATGCATCTAGCTGATCTAGGTTGTAATAATTAGTCCAACAGTTGCTAACTAGAGTTTCTATAGGACAAATTCAGGTATGTTTATCCCTGTTTCCATCCGTTTGCTTCCTCTTAAGAAACGTTCAACAGATTCAGCAGAATTAATACACTCCTGATCACGCACAAACACAACGAGCAACCGCATACAGGGTGTGTATGTGTGAGCTCTTGGCATTCAAAAATGAAGAGCATTGTCAGATTGTCTGTTTGTAAATTCAGAGAATTTCGCTCTTGGTGCATTTAGAGCCACACTGGACACTCTGGCCGAGGATTTGGGGTGATCCAGAGTTCTCACCTCACAACAGCAGTCATGCACCCAAGTTAATTGGCTAAAGTTGGCTAGCTTGCTAGCTACTTCCAGACACAAATGAGATAAGCTGTTATTCTGCGCTCTGGCACACTCAGAGAGAATGCTCTGAAATCGTAGTAGATAGCCAGAGTGAATGTACAAATGCACCCATAAACTGCATGATCACTTTGCTTGATGTATGTATAATGCCTTGACACAATCCTGTCTCGGCACTCTACAGACAATTCCTTCGACCTCATGGCTTGATTTTTGTTCTGACATACACTGTCAACTGTGAGACCTTATATAGAGAGGTGTGTGCCTTTTAAAATGATGTAAAATGAATTGAATTTACCACAGGTGGACTCCAATCAAGTTGTTGAAACATCTCAAGGATGATCAATGGAAACAGGATGCACCTGAACTCAATTTAGAGTCTCATAGCAAAGGGTCCGAATACTTATGTAAATAAGGTATTTCTGTTTTATATTTTTTATAAATGTGCAATGATGTCTAAAAACCTGTGTTCGCTTTGCCGTTATATATGGGGTACTGTGTGTAGATTGATGAAAACAATTAATTTAATCACTTTCAGAAAAAGGCTGTAAAGTTAAAAAATATGGAACAGGGAAGGGGTCAGAACACTTCCAGAATGCACTGTATATACTATGAAATATAGCTCTTCTTAATTTTGGAACAAATTAATTTGTCTATCACTAGCTAACAGGAGACCATTATCTATCAGGCGACTACTATCCATCACTAGCTAACAGGAGACTACTATCTATCACTAGCTAACAGGAGACTACTATCTATTAGGACACTACTATCTATCACTAGCTAACAGGAGACTACTATCTATCAGGCGACTACTATCCATCACTAGCTAACAGGAGACTACTATCTATCACTAGCTAACAGGAGACTACTATCTATTAGGACACTACTATCTATCACTAGCTAACAGGAGACTACTATCTATCAGGCGACTACTATCCATCATTAGCTAACAGGAGACTACTATCTATCAGGCGACTACTATCCATCACTAGCTAACAGGAGACTACTATCTATCACTAGCTAACAGGAGACTACTATCTATCAGGCGACTACTATCCATCACTAGCTAACAGGAGACTATTATCTATCAGGCGACTACTACCCATCACTAGCTAACAGGAGACTACTATCTATCAGGACACTACTATCTATCACTAGCTAACAGGAGACTATTATCTATCAGGACACTACTATCTATCACTAGCTAACAGGAGACTACTATCTATCACTAGCTAACAGGAGACTACTATCTATCAGGCGACTACTATCCATCACTAGCTAACAGGAGACTATTATCTATCAGGCGACTACTACCCATCACTAGCTAACAGGAGACTACTATCTATCAGGCGACTACTATCCATCACTAGCTAACAGGAGACTACTATCTATTAGGACACTACTATCTATCACTAGCTAACAGGAGACTATTATCTATCAGGCGACTACTATCCATCACTAGCTTACAGGAGACTACTATCTATCAGGCGACTACTATCTATCACTAGCTAACAGGAGACTATTATCTATCAGGCGACTAATATCTATCACTAGCTAACAGGAGACTACTATCTATCAGGCGACTACTATCTATCACTAGCTAACAGGAGACTACTATCTATCAGGACACTACTATCTATCACTAGCTAACAGGAGACTACTATCTATCAGGCGACTACTATCCATCACTAGCTAACAGGAGACTACTATCTATCACTAGCTAACAGAAGACTACTATCTATCAGGACACTACTATCTATCACTAGCTAACAGGAGACTATTATCTATCAGGACACTACTATCTATCACTAGCTAACAGGAGACTACTATCTATTAGGACACTACTATCTATCACTAGCTAACAGGAGACTACTATCTATCAGGCGACTACTATCTATCACTAGCTAACAGGAGACTATTATCTAACAGGAGACTACTATCTATCACTAGCTAACAGGAGACTACTATCTATCAGGACACTACTATCTATCACTAGCTAACAGGAGACTATTATCTATCAGGCGACTACTATCTATCACTAGCTAACAGGAGACTACTATCTATCAGGACACTACTATCCATCATTAGCTAACAGGAGACTACTATCTATTAGGACACTACTATCTATCACTAGCTAACAGGAGACTATTATCTAACAGGAGACTACTATCTATCAGGACACTACTATCTATCACTAGCTAACAGGAGACTACTATCTATCAGGACACTACTATCCATCATTAGCTAACAGGAGACTACTATCTATTAGGACACTACTATCTATCACTAGCTAACAGAAGACTACTATCTATCAGGACACTACTATCTATCACTAGCTAACAGGAGACTACTATCTATCAGGACACTACTATCTATCACTAGCTAACAGGAGACTACTATCTATTAGGACACTACTATCTATCACTAGCTAACAGAAGACTACTATCTATCAGGACACTACTATCTATCACTAGCTAACAGGAGACTACTATCTATCAGGCGACTACTATCCATCACTAGCTAACAGGAGACTACTATCTATCACTAGCTAACAGAAGACTACTATCTATCAGGACACTACTATCTATCACTAGCTAACAGGAGACTACTATCTATCACTAGCTAACAGAAGACTACTATCTATCAGGACACTACTATCTATCACTAGCTTACAGGAGACTATTATCTATCAGGACACTACTATCCATCATTAGCTAACAGGAGACTACTATCTATTAGGACACTACTATCTATCACTAGCTAACAGGAGACTACTATCTATTAGGACACTACTATCTATCACTAGCTAACAGGAGACTACTATCTATTAGGACACTACTATCTATCACTAGCTAACAGGAGACTACTATCTATTAGGATACTACTATCTATCACTAGCTAACAGGAGACTACTATCTATCAGGACACTACTATCCATCATTAGCTAACAGGAGACTATTATCTATCAGGCGACTACTATCTATCACTAGCTAACAGGAGACTACTATCTATCAGGACACTACTATCTATCACTAGCTAACAGGAGACTACTATCTATCAGGCGACTACTATCTATCACTAGCTAACAGGAGACTACTATCTATCAGGACACTACTATCCATCATTAGCTAACAGGAGACTACTCTCTATCAGCAGCTAACTGGAAACTATTGTCTTTCTCTTTGAGTCATCTACTCACCACATTTTATGCATTGCAGTGCTAGCTGTAGCCTATGCTTTCACCACTAGATTCATTCTCTGATCCTTTGATTGGGTGGAGAACATGTCAGTTCATGCTGCAAGAGCTCTGATACATTGTAGGATGTCCTCTGGAAGTTGTCATAATTACTGGGTAAGTCTATGGAAAGGGGTGAGAACCATGAGCCTCCTAGGTTTTGTGTTGAAGGCAATGTACCCAGAGGAGGACAGAAGCTAGCTGTCCTCCAGCTACACCATGGTGCTACCCTACAGAGTGCTGCTGAGGCTACTGTAGCCCTTCATTGCAAAACAGCGTGTTTAATCAATTATTTGGTGACATGAATATATTTAGTACAGTTTTATCTAAAAAGGATAACTCCTCTGAGGAGCCTTCACTGCTTTCCATAGCCTGTAGGCAGACATCTCAGAACATTGCAATTCGAAACAAAAGTTTGCAGGGACACCTTTGCTGTGGTTTTAGTGAAGGTAGATGATGCAAACTAGCCATTTGCAATGTAATCATTAAAAATAATCTACACGTTCTCATTCTCGCTAGCTACGCTAGGGTAGTCTATGCAGGGTCGCCAGAAAACGCTAACATCCGGCTTTCAGGGAGACAGTAATTTCAACCTAACTCCTGAAAAATGGAAGTAGGGACTCAGCTCAGGCATCTTTCTACGCCTGCTACATTAGGTTAATGCTAAGGCAACAAGGAAATAAGAAGGCGATGTTGCTGGATAAGGTAGTGACGATCTTCCCTGTTCCGACTCCTCCTCTCTGTCCCAAGTGACGCAAGTACTTGTACAGATGTGTATGCTGAAACATTGGTACATTGTGGGAGGCAACCCATCAGTATAAAGAGACTAGATAGTGATAGTGATGCACAAGCTAGGTCTGTTTGAAACATCACCATCTCCTGGCAGCATTTACTGCCAGATTTAGAAGTTTTAAAACCCCAATAGAATAAAAGCTTGAAAACACCGTACTCTTTTTATCTAAAGTTTAGAATTCCTACCAGGTTTGGGATAGGCTTAAACCAAAAAATAACTTTCTATCACTGGATTTGAACTTGCAATTTTGAAATTAGAGGTAGATGCTTACGTGCATGCACCAACTATGCCCACAATGCCCTAATAAATCCAAAACTGAGTTGAAGGTAACAGATGTCTTCAGATATGGGTGGACGTTGAATACGGATGTGTATCATGGGTGACCTGGCTGCATAATTTGTATGATGCTTTTATTTTATTTTAAATCATTTTGGGGTCAAAGATAATAACTTCAGTTTAGTTTTAGTTTTTCAAACAGGTTTTCTTTTCAATTTACTGAATTGTTTTCTTCATGATTAGTTTTAGTTTACTATAATAAGCTTGATGTGTGTGTGTATGAATACACATAGTCTGTTTAATAGGGATAGGAGTCCCGCTAATGGGACAACTTCCAGTGAAACTGGAGGGCGCGCAATTCAAATAAATAACCAGAAATATGATGGATTTCAAACGTCTATGTACATATAAGTGTCTTACAACGGCTTAAAGCTTAAATTCTTGTTAATTAATTAAACTACACTGTCCAATTTACAGTAGCTTTTGCAGCGAAAAAATGACATGTGATTGTTTGAGGACGACGCCCCAAATCAAAATATTTTTCCACTGGCACAGGTTTCATACATTCACAAATAATGATGAAATATTCCCTTACTTTTTGAAACTCTTCCTCTGATTTGTCATCCAAAGGGTCCCAGCTATAACCTGTAGTGTCATTTTGTTAGATAAAATCCTTCTTTATAAAAAAAAAGGATGTTTAGTATGGGCCATCAAATTGAGTAATCCTCTCGTTCAACATGCATAGACTGGAATCCGAAAATCAACAAGTCAAAATGCATTTCTATTTACTCCTTAGATACCCTAAAATGTAATCAAACTCTAAAATTTCTTACAGAAATACGTTTTTTAACCGATTTTAGCAGGTGCGTAATGTCTTCATGCATGCGCAAACATGAATTTCCAAGACTGTGTCCTTCTGCTAAAACATATATTTCTTATTCATTTTTGAAGTTACAAGCCTGAAACCTTGAACATAGACTGCTGAATCCCTGTGGATACCATATGAATTGCATCCAGGGAGCTAATTTTCAATACTTTCCTTTGCCTTTCTAGGAGGATGGTCTCTCTCAAAAAATAATTCCAGTTGGTTTGTCTTTGGATTTTCCATATTTATTATGTTATATTCTCCTACATTGTTTTTTAGATTTCTACAAACTTCAAAGTTTTCTTCCCAACGGTACCAGTTATATGCATATCCTGGAATCAGGGCCTGAGCTACAGGCAGTTTACTTTGGGAATGTCATTCAGACAGGAAGTGGAGAAAAAAGGGGCCTAGACCTAAAAAGTTAAGAATTCCCTCACGAGGCTCCACAACATGCTGTTTTGAAGGTATGCAAGGTCTAGTGATGATCTTCGCTCTGAATCATGTTTCTTTTCAACTGCGGTTTCTTTTGACCCGCAGCGGTGCCCTTTATTAATCTTCCACAGAAACATCCACAGGGATTATGTGATTCCCGCAGAGCGTGGAGGACACAGAAGGACTATGGGAATCAATGGAGTGTCTCTGGCAGGGCAGGTGTGTGCGTTTGTGTTTGTGCGCAAATGCGTGCATCTGTGTGTGTGTCTGCCTGCCTGCCTGCCTGTCTTCCTCGCTGCCTACCTGTGTGTGTGTGTGTGTGTGTGTGTGTGTGTGTGTGTGTGTGTGTGTGTGTGTGTGTGTGTGTGTGTGTGTGTGTGTGTGTGTGTGTGTGTGTGTGTGTGTGTGTGTGTGTGTGTGTGTGTGTGTGTGTGTGTGTGTGTGTGTTGCTACACGTGGCTTGTAGAAACAGGTGAGAGAGAGAGAACAGATTTAGGGTACTAATTCTAGAGACTTCAATATTCAGAGAGCAGAATCCCAGACTCCCATATCTCCATAGAACAGCAGACATCAACCTCTCTGCCTCGGCCCTACGGTGTTTATTGAAGGATGATGTTTGGGTCTCAGGGAGGTCAGCCAGATCAATGAGAGAGAGAGAGACTTCTGCTCTGCAGTGGATTGAAAATGGTACATGTGTTTTCATATGAGAAGAACTGAAAATGGTTAACCATTTTGAGAAGTAAGGATAGGAAGGACAGCTTTGTATTCATTTCATATAGAACAGTACAATTCCAGAAAGAACACTGAGAAATAACTGGAAGGGTTAATTAATGGCTGAATAATGTTGCATGTAATATACGGTATGTTCTGATGTTCTGTGATGATCTTCATTTGGCGCACTCCATTACTAATTCAGAATCAGCTCTTTAACGCTCTTTAAAACAAACTTGGGGAGGAGGCTTCTAATGATAGCATGCATGAAACCAAGGCTTTTACGGCTACAGAAGTCAACAAATGAGAGCGCCTGGGAAATGGGAGTGTTGCTGTGGGCTGCAGAGCCTGTGTTAAGAGCCAGAGGAACAGAGGAGGAGTAAGATAAGGATACGGCTAAAAGCTATAAGAACTGATCGTCTAGTGGGTTCGGAACAGAGAGTAAAAGGAGCAGATTTCTGGGCGTGGAAGAATAGTTTTGAGGGTCCTCCCGGGTGGCTATGCCACCAGAGACTCTGGGTTCGCGTCCAGGCTCTGTCGCAACCAGCTGCAACCGGGAGGTCGTGTTTCAGAGGACACATGACTTTAAACCTTCGTCTCTCCCGAGCCCGTATGGGAGTTGTAGCAATGAGACAAGATAGTAACTACTAACAATTGGGGAGAAAAAGGGGGTCAAATTTAAAAATAAGAAGAAGAAGAATAGATTCAAGGCATAATGTACAGACAATGGTATCGTAGGATGTGAGTACAGTGGAGATAAACCTAGGCATTGAGTGACGATGAGAGAGCTTTTGTCTCTAGAGGCAGCAGTTATCGAATGTGAGGTCACCACATGTGTGTGGGGTGGAACCAAGGGCTATCTAAGGCATAATGGGCAGGGCTGGGAGCTCAACAGTGAAATATTCACTAACCAAAACAGCAATAAACAAGGCATATTGACATTAGGGAGAGACAGGTGTAGCCGAGTGATCATAGGGTCCAGTGTGGGCTATACTCAGCCTTGTCTCAGGATGGTAAGTTGGTGGTTGAAGATATCCCCCTAGTGGTGTGGGGGCTGTGCTTTGGCAAAGTGGGTGGGGTTATATCCTTCCTGTTTGGCCCTGTCCGGGGGTATCATCGGATGGGGCCACAGTGTCTCCTGACACCTCCTGTCTCAGCCTCCAGTATTTATGCTGCAGTAGTTTATGTGTCGGGGGGCTAGGGTCAGTTTGTTATATCTGGAGTACTTCTCCTGTCCTATCCGGTGCCCTGTGTGAATTTAAGTATGCTCTCTCTAATTCTCTCTTTCTCTCTTTCTTTCTCTCTCTCGGAGGACCTGAGCCCTAGGACCATGCCTCAGGACTACCGGGCATGATGACTCCTTGCTGTCCCCAGTCCGCCTGGCCGTGCTGCTGTTCCAGTTTCAACTGTTCTGCCTGTGATTATTATTATTTGACCATGCTGGTCATTTATGAACATTTGAACATCTTGGCCATGTTCTGTTATAATCTCCACCCGGCACAGCCAGAAGAGGACTGGCCACCCCACATAGCCTGGTTCCTCTCTAGGTTTCTTCCTAGGTTTTGGCCTTTCTAGGGAGTTTTTCCTAGCCACCGTGCTTCTACACCTGCATTGCTTGCTGTTTGGGGTTTTAGGCTGGGTTTCTGTACAGCACTTTGAGATATCAGTTGTTGTACGAAGGGATATATGAATACATTTGATTTGATTGTCTCCTACCATCCCTCCAACTCTCCTCTCTTCCCCTCCATCACCACCACTACTCAACCACTGCTAAAGATTGCAGCCAGTATATGAGGTGTACAAGTGTACAAGCATGTAAGGGAATACCCCCCTGAAATGGACAAAAATGAATGGGAAAACATTGGCATAGGACAAACCATGTACACGATGGACAATACCACCCAAATCGGCGTTGATTCATGCAAAATGTTTTGCAAATGCCATATGGCAATTGCCAGTTGTAACACTTCAAAAATCCAACAGGTGGCGTGTGCGCTCCACCGTGGTTTGTCATATAGGAAATGGACCCCAAGTCAACTTCCAAAAGCCAAATTTTCCACCTGGCTGTGCTGCTGCTCCAGTTTCAACTGTTCTGCCTGTGATTATTATTATTTGACCATGCTGGTCACTTATAAACATTTGAACATCTTGGCCATGTTCTGTCATAATCTCCACCCGGTACAGCCAGAAGAAGACTGGACACCCCACATAGCCTGGTTCCTCTCTAGGTTTCTTCCTAGGTTTTGGCCTTTCTAGGGAGTTTTTCCCAGCCACTGTGCTTCTACACCTGCATTGCTTGCTGTTTGGGGTTTTAGGCTGGGTTTCAGTACAGCACTTTGAGATATCAGCTGATGTAAGAAGGGCAATATAAATACATTTGATTTGATTTTGATTCCAGTGAGTAGCTAGGCGAGCTGGAGACATGGCGATTCAGACAGCTAGCTCTGTTCTACTCTCAGGTGGTCCTCCCGCGACGTCACAATGGAAGAGCCTGTTGAAACCCCCTCGGACGATTACATTGGCAGACCAGTCATGATGGAACTGAAGGGCTCCGTGTCGGCAGTAAAGTCTCCAAACTAGTTGGCAAAAGAGGTATTGTAGCCCAGGAATTGGCTGGTGGACTCTTCGGCTAGCCGGGAGATGGGCCTAGCTCAAGGCCAGCTCAAGGCTAACTGGTGCTTGCTTCGGGACAGAGACGTTAGCCAGGAGTAGCCACTCGGATTGCAGCTAGCTAGCTGAGATGATCCGGTGTAGTAGTCCAGAGTTTGCGGTAGGAATCCGGAGATGTGGTAGAGAAAAAGCAGTCCAATATGCTCTTGGTTGATATCGCGCTGTGCAGACTGGCAGGTATTGACCGAGCTGGGGCTTGCTGGTGTCCGAGTTAACGGTGAAGACCGCTAGCAGTGGCTAACTGACTACTAGCTAGTAGCTAGTTAGCTGGCTAGCATCTGATTGGGGTTCCGGTTCTAAAGTATAAAAATAGCAGACCCGTACCACATTGGGTGACGCGGATTGCAGGAGAGTATAATCAGTCCGTAGATGAAAAGTGAGATATACAATATATATACGAACAAAACGAGGAAGAAAATTGTATTACATATACACGGGACAGGATAAAACACACGTCCAACTGTTACGCCATCTTGGAACAATCATGCCACTGGTGTGGCACCATAGTACATAAATATCAACAAAAAATGATTGCTTTATATTAACACATGGTACTGTGATAACTAATCCATTGAATGAATCCATTCCACATTTTTTCAATAATTTTTCCTTGGGTTACATAAACAAATTCCACTGCCAGAGAAAGATATATCATTTCAATTTGTCCGCTTGCTCACCCACTACAAAAACATAATTGTGTTTTTCTCCCATTGGAAATATCGCCAATATTCTAAATAATAATATCCCCATATTAATTTCTTTGCTTTCATTCATTCTATCCAAATGAAAGGAAGAAAAAAGGAATTAACGGGCCAATAACAAATATGCAACAGCTTGCCATAAATGACCCTTGCCATAAATGACCCTTGCCATAAATGACCCTTGCCATAAATGACCCTTGCCATAAATGACCCTTGCCATAAATGACCCTTGCTATACATTGGAGGCATTACTCCCCCGTATAGAACACACAGTCCATTCAGACTACTCACGAGCCATAGATATTGTTGTTTTGTTTTAAACTGTGGACACACACATACACATACACACACACACACACATACAAACATATTTGTTACTGTTAATCTAATGTGCCACTGTGGAGTTTGGCTCTCGGATCTCGACTCTACCCTGAGATCTGCCAGCCAGCCAGGCGGGCATGGAAGACGGGCTGCGTTTGCCAGATCTGCCCTTTCTGGAATACCAAGTAGGTGTTAGGAGTGGGGACACAGAGGCATCTGTGTTGTGCAGCGTGTCATTTCGAGAATGGGTCCCTCATCCTCAGACAGACCAGGAGCATAAGAAGCATCACAGTGAAACATGTCCTCTGTTCTCAGAGAAGGAGACTGTTCCTAGAACAATGTGTAGGCTAATATAGCCACACACACAGAGACACACACGAGTGATCGCACATACACACTCACTTGAGCAATCTCACACACATAAGTGATCGCACACACACACACACACACACTCACATGAGCAATCACACACACACACACACACACACACACACACACACACACACACACACACACACACACACACACACACACACACACACACACGCACGCACACACACACACACGCACAACTAATGACATGCTGTACAAACAGCAGCCATTATCGTCCTCCCCTGGCCAATAGAGAGCTGACAGTGTGCTGGATGTGTTGTACACCATTATCGTCCTCCCCTGGGCAATAGAGAGCTGACAGTGTGCTGGATGTGTTGTACACCATTATCGTCCTCCCCTGGGCAATAGAGAGCTGACAGTGTGCTGGATGTGTTGTACACCATTATCGTCCTCCCCTGGGCAATAGAGAGCTGACAGTGTGCTGGATGTGTTGTACACCACGTGAAGATATGAGGGATTTAGCTGCACGCCTGCTCTGTCACTTTCCTAAATTGGTCTCGTTCGCTCTGCAGGTCTGACCCCAGGTTGAGTGACCTTTGACATTTCCCCTCTACCTCAATGAGAAGTAGCCCATGGCTCACAACCTATTTTATGACCAAGCGGTGCTTATGGCGCGGGAGGAGGGTTAGATAGCTAGCACCTCCATCCACACTCACACACAAACACATGTTGAAATGCATCAGTGCTTTTAGAATCTGTTCTATTGAAAATAACCGTTATTGAATCTGTCCTCCTTGTTTTTTGAATGAAATTGATTCACTGCAAAGTCCACATACTTTTCTAACAAGGTCTTAATTTGTTTCTCAACGAATCAAGGACAAAAGCCAATAGATACTGTGGCCTTGGCAGACCATAGTTGCGTATGTCTATAGCTATGACTCAAATGGCACTCTATTCCCTAGGTAAAATTACATCAAAAAGACATTTAATTCATCCTTTATTTAACTAGGCAAGTCAGATAAGAACAAATTCTTATTTACAATGATGGCCTACACCGGCCAAACCCAGACGACAATTAACCATTGTGCGCCGCCCTATGGGACTCCGAATCACGGCCAGTTGTGACACAGCCTGGATTCGAAGCAGGGTGTCTGTAGTGAAGCCTCTGAGGTGCAGTGCCTTAGACCGCTGTGCCACTCGGGACACTGGGTAGGTTGGGTAGGTTATTTTCTAAATGTAATCCATTACAGTTACTAGTTACCTGTCCAAAATTGTAATCAGTAACATAACTTTTGAATTACCCAAACTCAGTAACGTAATCAGATGAGTTACCTTTGGATTACTTTTCCCCAGAAGAGGCATTAGAGGAAGACATAGTGGTCTCTGACTTGTGGTCAGACTTGCCTTTTTTCCATGCTGAACAGAATGTCATTGAGAAAATAGAAAGGTTTCATAATAGAAAGGTTTCCCAAACATCTTTTCTGAATGTATAAGTAATCCAAGAAGTAATCATCTAGTTTTTCAAAAGTATCTGTAATCTGAGTACAATATTTTTGCTAACGTAACTGATTACTCCCCAACACTGTTCACTATATAGTGCTCTACTACTGCCCGGGGCCCATAGGGCTCTGGTCAAAAGAAGTGCACTATAAAGGGGATAGAGTGCAATTTGGTAGGCAGCGTATCACTCCCCATGCAGTCCTACTCTGTCAGTGACAGGAGGTGAGCTGATAGAGTTGTCAGTATTTCCTTCGCCCAGTAGTCTGATAGCATCACTTCCAGCTTTGCTTATCTATCCTGGTCAGGAAGAGACGAGAGACACCACCATGGCATCACCACAATTCAGCAGGACGTGATGTAGCTATCTGATCTGGTGCTGTGTACTGTACTGTTGGGTTGCACAATCAATTCTGGTAACTTTCCCAAAAAGCTTTTCCCCCCAAAAAATATGTTTTCCAGAAATCCTGGTTTGAGGAATCTTCCAACTGGGATTTGTGGAATTGCAGGGAATTTGGGGTAAGTTGCCAGAAATGTTCCACCCCGACTGTGTTTCAAGTCTGGAAAGAGAGGGATTCCTCCTGTGTGAGTACTAGGGAGAACAGTAACTGAGCTGTGAAAATAATTTTCAGTGGAATGACAATGAAAATGAACATGCTTTGGTTCTTTCACTTCTTTCATTCATTTGTTCATTCGGTCATTAATTTGTTCATTCATTAATTCATTCATTCATTCATCTATCTATTAATTCAGGTCCATGCACGTGCTGCCAACACTCAAGATTTTCCAGGATTTATTTGACCACTCTGTATGGTGATTATATACACACCCATGTTGCTGAATGTGTAGCTACTGTAGCTCTGGAGAGAGAGGTTTGTGGTGAAATGGTCCCCCTCATTGGTGGATAAATGTATCTTATGCATCGTATAGCTAATATATTTGACTGGATATTCAGAGCTGAACAGGAGATGGAAACTTTATTTTGATAAATTACCTCATTATGAAGGTCATAGAGTTGTTTGCACGTGTGTGTGTGTGTGTGTGTGTGTGTGTGTGTGTGTGTGTGTGTGTGTGTGTGTGTGTGTGCGTGCGTGCGTGCGTGCGTGCGTGCGTGTGTGTGTGTGTGCATGTGTGCTCAGTTGAAGTAAAAAGCATATCTGTCTCATTGAGCATTGTAAAAAAAAAAGAAGGAAAAAAACAGTTTGTGACCTTATTCTGTCTGTCTGTGTGTATGTGTTTGTGTCTACTGCCCAGGAGGTTAGTGACACCTTAATTGGGGAGCACAGGCTCATGGTAATGGATGGAGTAGAATGGTATCAAACACATGGTGTCTCATATCAAACAAAAGGTTTCACTGTGTTTGATTTCATTCTATTTGCTCCACTCCAGCCATTATTATGAGCCGTCCTCCCCTCAACAGCCTCCACTGGTCTACTGTGTGTATAGTTTTGTACTCAGCTGTTCAGCGTAGCACTCAGGTTTTTCCATTTGCCCACTAGTGAGACGGCTAGAGCTGCTCCCTGCAGCAGATGGCAGAGTTATGCTCGGCAGAGGTGAAAAATAGCCCATTAGCCTCAAAGAAATTAATGTATTTTTCTCTTTAGCAGGCAGCCTTGAATAAACCTGCCCAGACTGGGGCTTCTCTCTCACCCTGGTCTCTATAATCAGCCTGTCTGTGTCATATTCCTAAACTCTGTCATGGTTCAATAGTCAGTCTATCTCAACTCCGTAACCAATGTATAATCTACTCTGTGCCAACTCTGTAACCAATGTGAAATCTACTCCATGTTAACTCTGTAACCACTCTATAAGTCCCTATGTCCAATCCATAAGCACTAGGTATTAACTCCCTATTTCCACTGCGCAACCACTATGTTATAACTCCCTATGTCCATTCCATAACCACTATGTTATAACTCCCTATGTCCATTCCATAACCAATATGTTATAACTCCCTATTTCCATTCCATAACCACTATGTTATAACTCCCACTATGTTATAACTCCCTATGTCCATTCCATAACCAATATGTTATAACTCCCTATTTCCATTCCATAACCACTATGTTATAACTCCCTATGTCCATTCCATAACCACCATGTTATAACTCCCTATTTCCATTCCATAACCACTATGTTATAACTCCCTATGTCCATTCCATAACCACCATGTTATAACTCCCTATGTCCATTCCATAACCACCATGTTATAACTCCCTATTTCCATTCCATAACCACTATGTTATAACTCCCTATGTCCATTCCATAACCACTATGTTATAACTCCCTATGTCCAATCCATAAGCACTAGGTATTAACTCCCTATTTCCATTCCATAACCACCATGTTATAACTCCCTATTTACATTCCATAACCACCATGTTATAACTCCCTATGTCCATTCCATAACCACTATGTTATAACTCCCTATGTCCAATCCATAAGCACTAGGTATTAACTCCCTATTTCCACTGCGCTACCACTATGTTATAACTCCCTATGTCCATTCCATAACCACTATGTTATAACTCCCTATGTCCAATCCATAAGCACTAGGTATTAACTCCCTATTTCCATTCCATAACCACCATGTTATAACTCCCTATTTACATTCCATAACCACTATGTTATAACTTCCTATGTCCATTCCATAAGCACTAGGTATTAACTCCCTATTTCCACTGCGCAACCACTATGTTATAACTCCCTATGTCCAATCCATAAGCACTAGGTATTAACTCCCTATGTCCATTCCATAACCACCATGTTATAACTCACAATGTCTATTCCATAACCACTATGTTATAACTCCCTATGTCCATTCCATAAGCACTAGCTATTAACTCCCTATTTCCACTGCGCAACCACTATGTTATAACTCCCTATGTCCATTCCATAAGCACTAGGTATTAACTCACTATTTCCACTGCGCAACCACTATGTTATAACTCCCTATTTACATTCCATAACCACTATGTTATAACTCTCTATGTCCATTCCATAACCACTATGTTATAACTCCCTATGTCCATTCCATAACCACTATGTTATAACTCCCTATGTCCATTCCATAACCACTATGTTATAACTCCCTATGTCCATTCCATAACCAATATGTTATAACTCCCTATTTCCATTCCATAACCACTATGTTATAACTCCCTATGTCCATTCCATAACCACTATGTTACAACTTCCTATGTCCATTCCATAACCACTATGTTATAACTCCCTATTTCCACTCCGTAACCACTATGTTATAACTCCCTATGTCCACTCCGTAACCACTGCATTACACAGTCATGCCATATTATTGTCTATGCAGTCCATGACACTCAATATAAAAATTCGATATCCTTTCGGTACTCTTCATATTTTAATTTATTGATATGACTTTCTACACAGACATATGTCACATAGCCTAATCATTTAGGATCACCACATTAGCTTACTGTAACTGCAGGTCTGAGCCCCCTCAGAGAACAAGGGAAATTATATTATTAGTACTCGACAATCCTCAATGATACTCAATAAGTCCTTCATCACGATCCAATAAGCACTTATTCATGTTCTGGGGCCCTTTCTGACTCTTGGCTGTAATAACAGCATTTAAAGGTTTTCTTTGTACTGTCACTCCCTTTCTTAAACATACTCACTGTTATCCTAAAACATCTAATCAGTTATGTGGAGACAGTTGTGTGTACGCAAATTAATATGCAATCACGATTCGCAGTGTCCTCCAAAGGTCCACTTGTATGGAGCTCTCCATTTTCACTGAGATTCTATGCGACAAACTTTTAAATACCATTTCTATTTGTGGGTTTTTCCATTAGAGAGTAGTACAAAGGGGGATAGAGGGACTTGGTGAATTGTAATACCTTTTCTATTCAATGGGTAAATTGAGAGTGAATTAATGTGGCTGCTATCCAAAAGACTTGACAAGCGTGTCAGGATTAGCCAGAGTTACACTAAGAGCAGACAGCAAGAGGCTGGTTCGGATGGAATTAAACCACCACAAATACAGTACAGATGTACTATCTTAATTTGACCAGTTTCTCATAGCAGGAAAATAATCCTGCAGCATCAAAGATTTGTGAATTATTAAGTTGATTACAATTAATGGAATTTTCAAAGCCTTTTTAGACCTTGAATACACTACAATTCTGCATTTCCTGCTGGGCAGGAAAATTATCTGTGACGACAGAGTGATCAACTTAACATATTATCTGTATGTGGCCCTTGGCAATGTCTGTATGTGGCCCTTACAAATACAGTATGTGGCCCTTACAAATAAAGGATGTGGCCCTTACAAATACAGTATGTGGCCCTTACAAATACAGTATGTGGCCATGCTGTACTTTACCATGCTGCCTGCCATAATCATGGCAGGACATTCACCATTACAGTTTATACTGGTCATTAAAATACTCAACACAGGCAGCAGATGAGACAAACTCTCTTGCGGAAAGGAACCAAGACATTGCAATACTTTTTAGTAAGGCCAGGTGCACTTGACATTTAAAGCTAATTTCCGATTGAGCTGACATTTTCAGCTTTTACTGTTGATGCAGTCTCTGGAAACGCAAAAAACCTTGTCTTTAAAAGTGGCGTTATCGACAGAGCTCTAAGGCTTGAATCGCTGCTTAAGTTTGACTTTGCATTTGGGTGTGGTATGAAACTAAAGTAAACATTGTCACGTGCAAAGCAATGGGAGTGGTCAGACCTCTTTAAGCACGCTCCAAAAGGCACGCTTCAGCCTGGTGCAGGTGTACAATTTTGTTTCTGGTGTCCTTTGACAGCTCTTTGGTCTAGGCCACATATGTCAGAGTCAAGGCCCGCGGGCCACATCCGGCCCGCGAGAAGGTTTTTTACGGCCCCTGGGATGATCTTGATTTATTATTAGAACCGGCCCGCAGACCGCAGCAAGCCGGCAGCCCGCAGATCTTTTACACGCACCAATACTACATTTCCCACAATGCAACGGTGACGCACCGAGCAGTAGGCTGCTTCATTTCAATATTTATTGGCACAGCAGTCGTCAGCATCACAGTAAAATTAACTTTCAGATACCCATCAAAAATGGCAAAACGGAAGGTGGACACTGAGAACCGGGGTTTCAAACAAGGTGGGAGTCGGAGTATATGTTCACGGAGGTAGCTGGAAAACCTGTGTGTCTTCTGTGTGGAGAAAGTGTGGCGGTACTGAAAGAGTATAATCTGAGACGACATTATGAAACGAAACACGCGGACAAAAACAAGAATATGGACATGGAACAAAGGCTACAAAAGGCAGAGGAATTAAAACGAGGCCTCAAATCTCGACAGGCTCTGTTCAAAAAAGCCAAATCACAAGGCCAGGCTGCTGTCAAGGCCAGTTTTATTTTGGCAGAAGAGATCGCTAAATCAGCCCGGCCATTTACGGAGGGGGATTTCATCAAAAACTGCATGATTAAAGTTTGTGACGAAGTTTGCCCAGAAAAAAGGCAACTCTTTTTAAATGTGAGTCTGAGCAGAAACACCATTGCCGAGAGAGTAGACCAGTTGTCCATCAATCTAAAAGAGCAGCTTGTGAAAAAGGGAAAAGATTTCATTGCATATTCCTTGGCTGTGGATGAGAGCACCGACATTTCTGACATTGCCCAGTTGTCAATTTTCATCCGCGGAGTGGACTCCAGCCTAAGCGTGACAGAGGAGTTTTTGGCTTTACGTCCTATGCATGGCACAACTACGGGGCATGATTTGTATGAAGAGGTGTCAAGATGTGTAAATGAGATGGAGCTGCCTTGGGAAAAACTCGTGGGTTTGACAACCGACGGAGCACCTGCGATGTGTGGACACAGGAGCGGACTGGTGGCGAAGATACGGGAAAAGATGCAAGAGGAAAACGCGACAGGTGAGCTGACAGCTTATCATTGTATCATACACCAGGAAGCGTTGTGCGGTAAAGCCTTGAAAATGGAGCATGTAATGAGCATCATCACGCGCACAGTTAACTTTATCAGAGCCAAAGGTTTGAATCACCGCCAGTTCAAGGCATTTCTGACGGAGTTAGAAACGGAGCATGGTGATTTGCCTTATCACACAGAGGTGCGATGGCTAAGCCAGGGAAAGGTGCTTCAAAGATGTTTCGAGCTTCGTGAGGAGATTTGTCTGTTCTTGGACAGCAAAGGGAAAGACACAACACAACTCCGAGACGAAATGTTTCTGTGTGAAATGGCTTTTCTGTGTGACAATACGAGTCATCTGAATGCAATGAACTTGCAGCTGCAGGGTCGGGATCATGTCATCTCTGATATGTACAGTACAGTGAAGGCATTTAAAACCAAACTGACTCTGTGGGAGACGCAGATGCGGAAAGAAAATTTGAGCCACTTTCCCAGCTGCCAGACCATGAAAGAGAAGCTCTCTACCAGTGCGTTCCCGAGCGCACAGTTGGCTGATAAAATAGGTATGCTTGCCGCTGACTTTCGACGCCGATTTGCTGACTTTGAAGCACAAAAAAGCAGGTTGGAACTGCTCGGTAACCCATTTGCTGTTGACGTGGAAAGCTCACCACCAAACCTCCAAATGGAGTTGATTGACCTCCAATGCAATGATGCACTGAGGGCAAAATATGCGGCAGTGGGTGCTGCGGAGTTCGCCCGTTTCCTCCCGACACAATGCCCCAGCTGCGCATCCAGGCTGCTCAAACGTTGTCTATGTTTGGCAGCACATACCTGTGTGAACAACTTTTTTCTTTGATGAACCTGAACAAAACATCACACAGAAGTCGACTTACTGCTGAACACCTCCACTCAATTCTGAGGATTTCCTCAGCTCAGAGCCTTACCCCGAACATTGATGAACTTGTGGAAAAGATGGGACACCACCAAGTATCACCCTCAACCTCAAACAAGTGAACATTACTGTGCAATCACATATTTAGAGTTTTTACTCAGTTCAAGTTTAAAAGTTAAAGTTTAATATTTGTTTTCACTGCATGTTACTTCTCCTTAAACAAAGTGTTGTTTTTGATTAATAGATTTTTGCACTTTATTTTATTGTATTTCAATCCAATTATATTTTAAAAATATTTCAGTTGAGTGGATGATAGAAAATTGCTATTATTGTTTTTTTCTTTGAAGTAAATTTAGCCCACTTTTGCTAAAATAGAAAATATAGGCTACTGATGGTGCCTTGAATACCGGTTTCTTTCATTTAATGTTCATGTTATGGGGATTTTTATATAAAGGAAATTTGTCTTTTGTGTCTGTTGAAAATTAAAGATTACTGACAGAGCCATAAGAAAATATTGCTTTATTTATCTGATCATATTGGAATATATTTGTTAGGTTTTCAGTAGGTTCAATTAGGTTCACTAGACTATATGCGTCATTTAAAAAATTTTCAATGAACATTCGAACAGTCCGGCCCTCGGCTTGTAGCTAAATTTTTTATTTGGCCCTCCGTCCATTTGACTTTGACACCCCTGGTCTAGGCCATAGTGAAGTTTGGAGTGTGACTGTTTGAGGTTGTGGACAGGTGTCTTTTATACTGATAACAAGTTCAAACAGGTTCCATTAATACAGGTAACGAGTGGAGACAGAGGAGCCTCTTAAAGAAGAGCCTCTTACAGGTCTGTGAGAGCCAGAAATCTTGCTTGTTTGTAGGTGACCAAATAGTTATTTTCCACCATAATTTGCAAATAAATTCATAAAAATCCTACAATGTTATTTTCTGGATTTCTTTCTCTCATTTTGTCTGTCATAGTTGAAGTGTACCTATGATGAAAATTACAGGCCTCTCTCATCTTTTTAAGTGGGAGAACTTGCACAATTGGGGGCTGACTAAATACTTGTTTGCCCCACTGTATATACAGTTGAAGTCGGAAGTTTACATACACCTTAGCCAAATACATTTAAACTCAGTTTTTCACAATTCCTGACATTTAATCCCAGTAAAGATACCCTGTTTTAGGTCATTTAGGATCACCACATTAGTTTAAGAATGTGAAATGTCAGAATAATAGTAGAGAGAATTATTTATTTCAGCTTTAATTTCTTTCATCAAATTCCCAGTGGGTCAGAAGTTTACATAGACTCAATTAGTATTTGGTAGAATTGCCTTAAAATTGCTTAACTTGGGTCAAATGTTTTAAGTAGCCTTCCACAGGCTTCCCACAATACGTTGGGTGAATTTTGGCCCATTCCTCCTGACAGAGCTGGTGTAACTGAGTCAAGTTTGTAGGCCTCCTTGCTCGCACACGCCTTTTCAGTTCTGCCCACAACTTTTCTATAGGATTGAGGTCCGGGCTTAGTGATGGCCACTCTTAAATACCTTGACTTTGTTGTCCTTAAGCCATTTTGCCACAACTTTGGAAGTATGCTTGGGGTCATTGTCGATTTGAAAAACCCATTTGCGACCAAACTTTTACTTCCTGACTGATGTCTTGAGATGTTGTTTCAATATATCCACATCATTTTCCTACCTCATGAAGCCATCTATTTTGTGAAGTGCACCAGTCCTTCCTACAGCAAAACACCCATACAACATGACGCTGCAACCCCCGTGCGTCACTGTTGGGATGGTGTTTTTCGGCTTGCAAGCCTCCCCCTTTTTCCTCCAAACATAATGATGGTCAATATGGCCAAACAGTTCTATTTTTGTTTCATCAGACCAGAGGACATTTCTCCAAAAAGTACAATCTTTGTCCCCATGTGCTGTTGCAAACCGTAGTCTGGCTTTTTTACGGCAGTTTTGGAGTAGTGGCATCTTCCTTGCGGAGTGGCCTTTCAGGTTATGTCGATATAGGACTCGTTTTACTGTGGATATAGATAGTTTTGTACCTCTTTACAAGGTCCTTTGCTGTTGTTCTGGGATTGATTGTCACTTTTCACATTAAAGTACATTCATGTCTGGGGGATGAACCGCGTCTCCTTCGTAAGCAGTATGACAGCTGCGTGGTCCTATGGTGTTTATACTTGCGTACTATTATTTGTGCAGATGAACGTGGTACCTTCAGGTGTTTGGAAATTGCTCCCAAGAATGAACCAGACTTGTGGAGGTCTACAAAAAATGTTTTATGAAGTCTTGGCTGATTTCTTTCAATTTTCTCATGATGTCAAGCAAAGAGGCACTGAGTTTGAAGGTAGGTCTTGAAATAAAGCTACACCTCCAATTGACTAAAATGATGAAATTTAGCCTATCAGAAGCTTCTAAAGCCATGACATTATTTTCTGGAATTTTCCAAGCTGTTTAAAGGCACAGTCAACTTAGTGTATGTAAACTTCTGACCCACTGGAATTGTGATACAGTGAATTATAAGTGAAATAATCTGTCTGTAAACAATTGTTGGAAAAATGATTTGTCATTGTACCGGCTGTTGGTGGAAGGTGGTGAGGACCAAAACGCAGCGTTGTACGTGTTCATGTTATTTTATTGACACTGAACACTAAATACAAAAATAACAAAGGGAATAACCAAAACAGTTCTGTCTGGTGCAGACACAAAAACAGAAAACAACTACCCACAAAACCCATGTGGGAAAAAGCTACGGTTCTCAATCAGAGACAACGATAGACAGCTGCCTCTGATTGAGAACCACTTGAAAAATCTATAGCTTGTTAACAAGAAATTTGTGGAGTGGTTGAAAAACATGTTTTAATGACTCCAACCTAAGTGTATGTAAACTTCCGACTTCAACTGTATATATAGATATATAAAGCATTGTAGACCTACTGCCCCTGCCCAGAGGCCAACTAGGCTGTCATGGCAGCATTAGAGCTCACTTTGCAACGTATGAGCCCAGGTTAGGATCCCTTTTGCAGCCTTCACTTCTTCCACTACATGTGATGTGATCTAGTGGTGGGAATAGGGCTGTTACAGTGACTGAATTACTGCCACACCAGCGGTCACCAGTCATGAAGGCAGTCAAATTCCACGTGACCATTTAATCACGGTAATTAGGCTTCTCCAAGCTCTGATAATCATTAGTAGTTTGCCAAACTTGCTAACTTCCTGGTACTCAGCACTCTATTGTCCCGCTAATCACTCTGACATCAATGCAAATGTATTCGCAAATCTAATCAAACACTTCATGAGAGCCCATGAGCTCATGTTGCTCAACATTTTTATAGGCTATGCAATTGTGGGAAAATCATCCTCCATTCGCTATTTAAGTGCATAGATGACATGTATTTTTCCCCCTGACCCTGTTTTGATACAGGTATGTGATAATGGACCATTTTAAATCAAAACAAATGTCACACATATATTATGTAGTGTATGTAAAGACAAGATTAAATCAAGAATAGTCTGATAGTTGACAATATTAACCTATCACTTGTGAATTATATATTACCACTTCTGAATGATGCCTAGCATAAGGCAAGAAACAATGTATTTTTTGTTGTTGACTTTTTCTAATCATAGCCTAGCCCATATGCCTAAATGTTTTGATAAGGTTTGTATTACAACTAAAGTGGCCAAATAACTTCTTAATATTAAGCACATTAATCTATTTTACAAGGGGTGTAGAGCCTAACTGGTGTACAAAAGCAGCGTGTGAGTTTCAAGTTTAGGGCAGAACATTTTCACCATAAAAATTTACCTTTATAATAAAAGCATTACATGCAAAATCGCATTTGTGGTCACTTTTGATAATGGTGTTTTCCCACTAATGGAATATTAGTAGCCTACTGCCATGTGTGCATTGCTGCGCTTATAATGTGAAGAAATAGCCTAATAGTTTATCAACATTTTAAGCTAGATGTTCTGATCTGTTGCATCAGACAAGTGTTTTTATGCTAGTGGTTGTATTCATTTCGGATCTATTGCAGCTCACAACTGTCCCAGACTATGTTTAGAATATTAATTTCTCGCACAGAATAGGTCAACATTTATACTAAGGCGAATAGTAGATAGACAAAGGCCAGTGCTTTTTCTGTTCGTTAGGTCTACTCATCTTGTTGGCTGATGAAAAGTAAATATGGACAGTTCTTCCAATATCTTCAATAAGCACCTCGGAATTGGATAAGGACGCACGCAATTGTGTCCCTGATGTGTCTGTCTTCACTTGTTATGAGGAATACTCAGGGAGAAAAAGGTGTAGATTCACGTGCAGAGTGCAGCAGGTGTTTATTTCGCCTTCACAGAAGGCAGGAATAGTGGTCACAGGCAGTCAATGGTCATACACAGGTAGGCAAACAGACAGGTGAATCCAAACTAGGACTGAAGGCTATAACTGGTTCTCACAAACGAGTTAGGAAAAGGCTTAGTAGAGTCAAAATGAACAATACCTCACAAAGGCACAAATAGATGTTTTTTAAATTTTACCTTAATTTAACTAGGCAAGTCAGTTAAGAACAAATTCTTATTTTCAATAACGGCCTAGGAACAGTGGGTTAACTACCTTGTTCAGGGGCAGAACAACAGATTTGTACTTTGTCAACTCGCTACCCTGCAGCCCAGAATGAACTGAACTAAATAAGGAGCTGATGAGACCAGGTGAGTACCTAACACAGGTGAAATCAAAGAACAAAAATGAAAGACAGGGCTATGTTCAAGAACACAAAGAAACAGAACACAAGGTTGACTAAGAAAATAAATACAGAACATTAGCCTGTGAGAAAGACCCGATCACGTGATGGAGAGCCATGTGAGTGAGAGGCACTTCGGAGCATGCAGCTCTCAGGGAGAAGGGAATTATAATTAAATTCAGCCCACGGACACAATGGCCACTAGCCGCAAAAAGCATGGATTATTTAGGGGGCATTACGACCACACAAAGTGGATCCCTCTGGGAAATTAGAGGCATTATCAAGTGCTTGTGAAATTGTGAATGAGAGACTGATGAAGTGTGTACAGCCTGAACAAAAAAACAAAGCAAAGCTCATGTCTTTCATGCTGATGACAATAAAAATGCATTATGTTGTTATTTAACATTTATTTAACTAGGCAAGTCAGTTAAGAACAAATTCTTATTTACAATGACGCCCTAACAGTGGGTTAACTACCTTGTTCAGGGGCAGAACAACAGATGTTTACCTTGTCAGCCCGGGGATTTAATCTAGCAACCTTTCGCTTACTGGCCCAACACTCTAACCACTAGGCTACCTGCCGCTTTAAATAATTTTGTTTAACTCAAAAGTGCTCTTTTATTTAGATGACCTCTATACCTTGTATGATAACAGAAACTAAAGTTCTTCTCACATATGTAGTTGTCCTAGTCACAACGCCTCGCCCCTATTTTACCTAGATAGTTTGTATGTTTTGGTATTGATATATATTCTACCTGCGCCTTTTTTTAAATCCATGTTTTAATTGATGTAGTTCTGTCTGTAACGGCTTTCTATAGGTGAAGGAGAGTCGGACCAAAATGCGGCGTGGCTATTGAGATTCATGTTTAATGAAAAAACACACTAAACACAAACACTACAAAACAATAAACGTAACAAAAACCGAAACAGCCTAATACTGGTGCAAACTAGTACACGACAGACATAAGGACAGGAAAAGGAACAAAAGGACAATCACCCACGAAACACTCAAAGAATATGGCTGCCTAAATATGGTTCCCAATCAGAGACAACGATAAACACCTGCCTCTGATTGAGAACCACTTCAGACAGCCATAGATTCACCTAGAACACCCCACTAAGCTACCATCCCAATACATGTGAAAAAAACCCAAGACAAAACACACCACATACAAAAACCCATGTCACACCCTGGCCTGACCAAATAGATAAAGAAAACACAAAATACTAAGACCAGGGCGTGACACTGTCCTTGAGCTGTTCTTGTCTAATAATATTCTGCATTGTCATGTTTCATGTTTAATGTGTGGACCCCAGGAAGTGTAGCTGCTGCTTTTGCAACAGCTAATGGGGATCCTAATAAAAATGCTACTTTTATCAATTAATCAATAGAGTCGGATAATTCATCTTTACAATGTATTAAAAATACAAACATATAGCCCAATGTTTGTAGAACAACAAAAGTCATATTAATAACTCTAAATTAAGCAAATAGGAGTACTTATTTTTTAGTTAACCGCTCAACACAGAATAGTCACATGTGCGCAATCACTTGAATCATTTGGAGAAAATATCCTTTCTATTTTATTCAGCTTTTGTTCAATTGTATTTTTCATACTATAATAATAAAATAATATAAAACAATGCCACGGAATTCTAAGCAAATCTTGTC
Source organism: Oncorhynchus masou masou (assembly GCF_036934945.1). Classification (NCBI taxonomy): domain Eukaryota; kingdom Metazoa; phylum Chordata; class Actinopteri; order Salmoniformes; family Salmonidae; genus Oncorhynchus; species Oncorhynchus masou. Next base: position 31,130,453 of record NC_088227.1, read on the forward strand.
TGCTAAATGAAGTAGTGTAGTCCACAGCCATATAGGATATCCAGATCAGGGCCTAACATAAGGACAACTCAGAGTATGCTATTATTTTCTTCTGAAATAGACTACATTTTCTTCATATCATGTTTCTTTAGACCTGTCTAAAATAAATAATGTACTTATTGTGAAGGTGTGTTGTGTGTAATTACATTGATATAGCTAGTGAACAATGGATAAGCAACAATGGGTGTGACAGATAGAAGTGATCACTACAGGTGTGATCAAGCCTTACATCAAAGTTGCCTGAAGCTGAATGGAAAGTGCTATTCTCTGACCAGTTATTCAGTACAAACATCCTCTGTGACTATCCAACTTACATAAGTTAACTTACCAGTGTGGACCCAAAACAAACACATTCTACACATTTACAAAGTACCTGTTTAAAGTGTTATTACAACCATGGTGCTCTTTTGTTACTGAAGTGATATATATCAAATAACCTGACAATGATTCACATCATATGGGTAGACAAATCATTTAAGTGTGTTATACAGCAAAACACAACTAGCCTTGTTTAAGGATGCAAACCAGTAATATGAATCACTGTTTTTCCATCCTGTTCTGATCTAATGAGATGGATGTCGGATTTTCTACAGCCTAGAATCAAAGCCTTTCCCAGTCATGAAGGATGAAGCTAGTCCCCATCTTGGTTCTTATTGGTGAAGACTGAACTCAAGTTAGAGGTTATATGTCAGACTCTCCTATACCACCTTGCTCAACATGTTATACTGCATGCTTTACCATGTTAATCATTACTTAAACATGTATACTACAAACATTTAAAGATAATGAATACATGACTACTAGATACAAATATTTTATTTAAAATAATTCATACAAAAGTCAAGATTTGGCTATAACATGAGTACAAACAAAGTGAGTGTGTGTATATGTGTGTGTTTGTGTGCGTGTGTGTGTATTATGGTGTTTATTATAATTTCCCATCATATTAAATGTATCCCCATTCCCCAATGAAATACCTTCAACGATACCAGAAAACAATCAGTAATATTTTCTCCAATCTGGCAACCCTCATAAAATTCGACATAGACTTGCATGAAATGCATTATGAAAGAAATGGTGTAATGTAGGATCCACGAATTATGAAATGTGTTATGAAGAAAATCATGTAGGCCTACTGTTGCCTACAGGATAAAACAGCCAATCTGACTTTAAGAGCACCAGTATCCCAAAGTATTAAGCAAAAACAAGCACAGAAAACAGTATTGGAATTAATAATTTACAGAACTACGTAGGTGTCATGACTTCCGCCGAAGTTGGCTCTCCTGCCCGTTCAGGCGGTGCTCGGCGGTCGTCGTCACCGTCCTATTAGCCACTACCGATCCCTTTTTCGTGTATCTGTTGGTTTTGTCTGATTGGTTTCACCTGTGTGTTGTTTAGTTAATTAGTGTCTGTATTTAATGTAGGTTGTCCCGCCCTTGTTTTGTGCGGGATTGTTTATTTTGTCATTCATTTTGTCTGTCGGTGTTTTGTGTTTCTTATTCTCCGGTTAGTCTGTTATCCTGTGTTGGATAAGTTCACCCTGTGTGTATTTGGGTTGACCGTGTTTATTTTGTTCATCGGAGAATAAAACTTTATATCGCTATCTGCTCTCTGCGCCTGATTCCACCCACCTTGATTAGACGTGACAGTAGGGCTACTATTATAATTATTTTGGTGACAACCTGGTTGATTAACAATATTTGGTTGTTACCATGTTTATTTTTTTAATAGAAATAAATGTTGGACACAAAAAAGGCAGTGTAGAACACCATTTCCCATCCTACATTTCTCTAACAACTTTCAAAAGATTGTTTAGATGTTTGCCCCCCAAAAATGTATTTTCCTTTGAATGAAGTTGCGCTATTTTTTGTGTGTTTTTTCCTACGAATTACGTCACACATATGTGTGTCTTTTCACACAAACTAAGTCACACAAAAATGCACAAACACACATCAAATCTGCTGAAATACTTTTTGTACATATTTCACAAGTTGAGTGAGATATTGTGTTGCCACAGAACATTCTCTTTAGCCCAGCAGTAGACTTCTCTGGTTTCCCAAAAACTGACCCTATACATGTATTGAATTATTATGTTACGATGCCTCCCAGACTAGACTATGTGACTGCATGGCCTTTCTATTGAATGTGCAGACAAGGCCTAAGTCCTGGAGGAGATTGGAGAGGACTGGTGATTAAGAGAGGCACAAAGCTAGCCTGGCAGAAGCAGCTGTACAGGATAACCCCAATCATGTCACTAGGACTGAACCATGGTCTGGCCTCACTGATGTTTAAGTCACAGACATATGAGCACATTCACTTAAACACACAGGCTGGCAAAATCATGCACACACACAGGCACAAACAAACAAGCAAAGAAACCCTCTATCACAGGTATGCATTTTTTGCATGACAGATTAATGAATTGAGGATGAGTGGTTGGTATGACCTGTACTAACATTACCAGTGTTTATATGTGTTTCCTACTCTCATTTCGCTAGAGAGTGGGTGAGCAGACAAAACTATCTATTGTGAGGAATACACTGATTCAAAGGTGCTTCCTCCAAGTTACATAGCTACAGACCATAGAAACCTCTGGCAAGAAGGTGTGGTGTGTGGTGTGTGTGTGTGTATGTGACTGTGCACTCTTGTTTGTGATTTAGTGCTGAAAGCGTAATACAGTTATCATACAGTATTCATATCTGAACCAGAAATGTTGTCTGGTTTCATCTTAGGCTTTTCTATATTGAAACGTTCTGAATAAATCACATTACATTTCAGTCGGTTTGTGTCTAAATGTTCCCAAATCCACAAACAATTTCCATGCCAGGCTCAAAGCTATACAGTACAACAGACAGCAAGGACAACATTAATAAGAATCTGAAATGAATTCATGTATTTTGCAAGTAAAACAATAAACTGCAAACAGTGACAGATGGAATGTGTATGTTTCTGAGTCTACATTTCCAGCTTCCTCCTGATCTTATTTAAATATTGTGAATATAAGCTGCTATCCAGCTGCCTTTCCATAGCACTTTGTTGATTGCAGCGATACTTGGGAAACAGCTAGGGTCAACTAATAAATAATACTCTAGGTGTAAATGCTTGTGATGGGGAAAAATTGAAACATTTAAATATCAGGATATTCTTTTTAAAGATATATTGTTTTGACAATACCACTATATTATATTGCGCTAGCCGGCTGTATCTGCACCAAAACTCCATTTCTCATTAATAGCTTGTTCTCTATCTTCTTATTAAATAGAGTCAATATGATTTCAGCACTTGTATTTCCATGACTGATCAACAGTATCAAATCAAATCAAATCAAATGTATTCATATAGCCCTTCTTACATCAGCTGATATCTCAAAGTGCTGTACAGAAACCCAGCCTAAAACCCCAAACAGCAAGCAATGCAGGTGTAGAAGCACGGTGGCTGGGAAAAACTCCCTAGAAAGGCCAAAACCTAAGAAGAAACCTAGAGAGGAACCAGGCTTTGAGGGGTGGCCAGTCCTCTTCTGGCTGTGCCGGGTGGAGATTAGAACAGAACATGGCCAAGGTGTTCAAATGACCAGCATGGTCAAATAATAATAATCACAGTAGTTGTTGAGGGTGCAGCAAGTCAGCACCTCAGAAGTAAATGTCAGTTGGCTTTTCATAGCCGATCATTAGGAGTATCTCTACCGCTCCTGCTGTCTCTAGGGAGTTGAAAACAGCAGGTCTGGGACAGGTAGCAATTCCGGTGAACAGGTCAGGGTTCCATAGCCGCAGGCAGAACAGTTGAAACTGGGGCAGCAGCATGGCCAGGTGGACTGGGGACAGCAAGGAGTCGTCATGCCAGATCGTCCTGAGGCATGGTCCTAGGGCTCAGGTCCTCCGAAAGAGAGAATTAGAGAGAGCATACTTAAATTCACACAGGACACCGGATAAGACAGGAGAAGTACTCCAGATATAAGAAACTGACCCTAGCCCCCCGACTCATAAACTACTGCAGCATAAATACTGGAGGTTGAGACAGGAGGGGTCAGGAGACACTGTGGCCCCATTCGATGATACCCCCGGACAGGGCCAAACAGGAAGGATATAACCCCACCCACTTTGCCAAAGCACAGCCCCCACACCACTAGAGGGATATCTTCAACCACCAACTTACCATCCTGAGACAGGTAGTTATCATGTCTCTCTCTTGTCCCTCTACAGCAGACATATGGTGTGTAAAATGTTTGGGACATTGAATCGCAATGAAATCATGAGTCATGAGAATTGTGATTATCACAATACATATCGTATTGGCACATATTATGTGTGCACGCACACACACACTCACACACACACACACACACACACACACACACACACACACACACACACACACACACACACACACACACACACACACACACACACACACACACACACACACACACACACACACACACACACACACACACACAGTAAATACCCTTCTGATTGAATGGCCCTAACATGGCCAACTTACACAGCAAATCAGACAAGAGGAGTCTATATCTGATGAATGTACCGTTGTGTCTTCAGGAAGTACATGGAGGAATTATTGGGGGAAGAGAACCTTGGAGGGAGACAAGGGGGGGCCAAGATAAAACACAGGCCTGCTGTATGGGCTTCAAACACTAATGAGGTAAGGGTTTAGGTTAGTGTTAATATAAGTTGTTGCCTGAAGAGTGGGACTGTTTTATATATCAACAGGGTGATGAATACAAGGTCTACAATGAGATGCACCAAAGCCAAATGACTGATTTTCAGAGTAAGTGTTGAGGCCAAAACTGACCTTAGATCAGCCTCCATTAGTCCACATTAGCCTCCTCTCCTCTTAGGGACTGACTTATCAGTGCAGTTTGGGTCCCTTTAAATACACTTTAAAGAGGGGAAAATCCTAAACTGACCACCGATCAGTGTCTGTGGCCCAAATCAGCATCCTCCCCTGTACAAGGTTTTTAATATGCATCAGTGCGGTTTAGAACTGTGAACATGTGTAATAATGACTCAATGACACACTCAATATGTGACTGGGTGCATTCCTGATGGGCCTATTGACCTGCCTTAAATAACGTTCTGCTTCCTTCATTTACTCTCATACGCCGCATATTGACTGTGTCCATCTGTCCATCCTGGTGAAAATACTTGAAACCCTTGTCAGTGAACAGCTAAAAGAGTTTTTATTTACTAACTCTATTTCATCAATGTACCAATCGGGCTTCAGGAAGGAGCATAGCACAATTACAGCAGCCATGAAGGTTTTAAATGATATCACTGAAGCACTTGACAAAGAACAGCACTGTGTCTCACTTTTTATTGATCTCTCAAAGGCTTTTGATACAGTTGATCATGCTATACTAAGGCAGAGATTGTCGAGTGTAGGTCTTTCGGAGCAAGCAGTTGCATGGCTTGCTAACTATCTGTCTGATAGAACTCAGTGCACTCAATTTCATGGGCTTATGTCTGTTGAATTGTCTGTCTTGAATGGTGTGCCCCAAGACTCTGTACTTGGTCCTCTCTTATTCCCTATTTATATAAATGATTTAGACAAAAATTTCCAAAAATTCACAACTTCATTTTTATGCTGATGATACTGTTATTTAATGTTGTGCCTCGTCTCTTACAAAAGCTTTCCAGAACATGCAAACTGAGACAGGAGGGGTCAGATATACTCAGATATCTTTTTATATCTGAGTTAATGATATCTGAGCTTTTTATACTGTTTGTCAACTTTGTGTCAATTGAAGCTTATCCTCAATACTGACAAAACTAAACTAATGGTGTTTTCTAATGCAAGAAATAGACCTCTGAACCTTTCACCTATTACTACCTGTCAGGGCAAGGAGATTGAGGTTGTAGCCTCATATAAATATCTTGGAATTTTGATGACGGCCTCTCTTTTAAATTGCATATTCAACAACTTACAAAAAAATTGAAGCTGAAATTGGGATTTTATTTTAGGAATAAAGCCTGTTTTTCTTCTGAAGCCAGAAGGAGGCCAGTATCAGCTACATTTATGCCTTTAATAGACTATGGGGATATTTTACATATGAATGCTTCTGCTCAGTGTTTGAGATCAATTGACACTTTTTACCATGGCACTTTGAGGTTTATTTTAAACTGCAAAACTCTTACGCACCACTGCACTTTGTATACCAGGGTTGGCTGGCCTTCTCTAGTCACTCGTAGGCTCAGTCACTGGTATACTTTTATTTACAAAGCCATTTTGGGTCTACTACCTTTTATTTTGTGTATTTTTATTGTTCAGAAATGTGGTAGGTACTCTCTTTGTTCGCTGGACTGCTAACTGTTCCAAATGTCCGAACTGAATTTGGTAAAAGGGATTTTATGTACTCTGTGCCATCGTCTTGGAACACCTTAAGAAATACTTTTAAACTTGAAGAACTTGTCCCAATTGGTTGTTTTTAAATCACCGATTAAGGATTTTGAGGCTGATTCCCTGACCTGTCAATGTTTTTAATTTGCTGTTTTATACGCCTGTGAATTCAATGGTTTTTACTAGATTACTTGTAGTTTTTCATGTTGTCTGTCTGTAATTTTTTTGTAAAGACTTGGTGCTGCCTATCTTGGCCAGGGCGCTCTTGAAAATGAGATCTCAATGAGCCCTTCCTGGTTAAATAAAGGTTAAATAAATTAAAAAACAGCCACATCTCTCTATTTACCAACCAACCATCATACTCATTTACTAACCAACTATTAATAGGCCATCTAATGAGGGAACTGCATACACACATACAGACACTCACGCACACTCAGACACCCGCACACACGCCAACAGAGACCGTCTAATGTGGGGAGAGTCCAATCTCTGAAGCCTCTGGCAAAGGGCCAGGTATGAATAGCAAATCATCACTGATGTAAAAACTACTTAAGGTAGCAATCGTGGTTAAATAACACACTGTTACTTTATTGTACAGCTGGGATTCATTAAAACACCCAACATCCACCCTGCTGTTATGGTTTACTCTGTTGTTATATAAATGCAGTGGCATAGCCATGAATAGACATTGTGTTCTTGTCCTTTAACACATGGTAGAATTGACATTGTCCTGTGAAAAGAAAGAAAGTTCCTTTATTTTCCAACCTTTCTTCATTTAGCTATTCCTCTGACCCAGGACAAATTGTATTGGTCACATACACTAAAATATAATAGATTAGATCAGTGTCCACCCAATGGCTACAGCACTACTGAGTGGCTCAGTGTTAGGAAGGTGTTTTCTCCACACACACACACACAAATATGTACCTACGCACACCCGTACGCACGCACACACTCACACACTGCCCTTCTCAGGTCTGCAGCCCACTGAGTCAAACTCTGTCTCATCCTGATGACCTCATGTCTTCTGCACATCCACTAGTCTCTCTTCCGTAGGCCGATCCACAATCAACCCCCAGCCAACCTCTATGTAATTGTGTGGATTGACAAAAAGGCCATGACACTGGTTAGCTGTGATGTCATTACATGCGTCATCCATTACCTGGAGAAGGGTGGCTTGTTTGTGAGGGCACCTATCATATACCTTCCACCTTCCACCAAATTCCTCAATCAGGTTAAGGAAAGGAGAGAATGGGGGTAAGTACAGGGTGGTAAATTGTGGATGGGCCTGAAACCATGCTTGCACCATTTGAGCATGGTGGAACCTGACATTATCCCACACAATGACATGGGTCACGCCATCAGCTCTACAGACCTGATTTAGCTCAACAAGGAAGTTTACAAGGAGAGCTGCATTATATGATCCAATACGAGGTCTGCATCCCACCACACCATCTTCTGATATAGCCACACATGGTGATGTTGGCCCCACGTTGTCCAGGTACTTGGATGGTTGCCCGTTGGCCAATAAAATTCCGACCTCTCCTCCGTTTCATGGCCAGGTTGAAGCCTGCCTCTTCCAAAAAGAGGAATTTGTGATGGTTTTTGTTAGCATCCAGCTCCATCACCCTCTAAAAAGACATTTTGTAAAGAGAATTACTGATTACAATGATGGAGAATGTTTCACAACAGGCATCTTGAAACTGAACATACCTGAACATACTCAGTCCTCAGTTGCTTCATTCACTCTGTCCTCATTTCTTTCAAAAGGCACACTGTAGAGCTGTTTTAGAGACACCTGGTGCCTTTTCAGCATGCGGGCAATAGTCAGCAATCATATGGCTTCCACATTGTTGACCATGTCGTCATTGTCCAAGGTGTGCTGCCGAATTTCTGTAAGGCGAACATCATTTCTGGCCAGAACCAAATTGACCACAGTCCGTTCTTGTTGGTCAGTTAGATTTTTGCCTCCCCGATTTGGCCTAGTCTCAATTCTGCAGAGAAAATGACAGTAAGAACACACTTAGTCACATCGCCTACTCTGTGGTACACATTGGCATGCAGTATACAGTCATTTGACAGTAGCCTAATGTTTAGTGCATGCTGAAAACTTACTGGTTCTAAATGCAGAAAGTTCTGATGATTGAGGCCACGGTTGATCTTCTGAGGTTTGGTTGAGTCATTGTAGCTGCCTCAGTCATTGTCCTGCCATGATTTACGACATGGTCTACAACTATTGCTCAGATTTCTTTGGACACTTTGCTGTTGTTGCCGCTGTCTTGGTCTTTATTAGGTACACCTGACTGTTAACGCAATTAGCCTGCTCCTCCGAACAGCGAATCATGTGGCTGCCTGCAACTCAGTATATAGAGTGTATAGAGTAGAGAGCTTTAGTTGCTGTTCGACCAAACATTAGAACGGGCAAGATGTGTAATCTAAACAACTTTTACCGTGGTATGATTGTTGGTGCCTCATGGTGATTCCAGCATTTCAGAAACAGCTGCCCTCCTGGGATTTTTACGCACTACAGTCTCTAGAGTTTACAGAGAATGGTGCGACAAACAAAACACATTCAGTGAGCGGCAGTTCAGTGGGAAAAAACACCTTGTTAATGAGAGAGGTCAGAGGAGAATGTCCAGACTCATTCAAGCTAACAGAAAGGCCACAAATGGTGTGCAGAAGGACATCTCTTAAGGTACAACACCGTGAATAATTCAGGCTGTTGTGGAGGCAAAAGGGGGTCCTACCCAGTACTAGGTAGGTGTGCCTAATAAAGTGGCCGGTGAGTGTACAGTAATGTCAAATCTAAAAACATGGTCTGGAAAAGTGGTACATGGAACCATAGAAACCGTGTCTGATAAAGAGTGATGATGAAATATTACATCCATAGATAATGTCGTCCAATTGGTTCATGTTCCAAGGTAATTGGTGTCAATGAATCTTGTTTTCCTGAAACTTTCATGTCATGGAATATTGTGTGTCAGTTTCCATAAAACTATGCATTAAGAGTAATGCAACAGTTACTTATCATTTTGAGCAGTTGTATCAATTTATAGTTAGATCATTGTAATGAAATGAATAGACAGTCATCTCAAATGTAATGTGTGAATTACACTTTTGAAATGGTAATACTTTGTTAAAAGTTGTGTCATTTTGAACAGGTGATTTTAGTTCAATTAACAAATGATCTTAGCTTTATGTGTATTGTATCCAAGCAATTGGAAAAAGTGTTCAATTCAAAATATGCATTTTGATCATCGGTTGTGAGTTGTGTCTAGAGTTTCGAAAAATGACATCAAGGTTCTGAAATTAGTGCCAAAGTGATTGTAAAAAACTGTAATAACTTTACCATGTTCAAAGGCATATTCAGTTTCTCCATTTGTTTTACCCATCTACCAATTGGTGCCCTTCTTTGCGTGGCATTGAAAAAACCTCCCTGGTATTTGTGGTTGAATCTGTGTGAAATTCACCACTCGACTGAGGGACCTTACAGATCATTTGAATGTGTGGGGAACTAAGATGAGGTAGTTATGCAAAAATCATGTTAAACACTATTATTGCACACAGAGTGAGTCCATGCAACTTATTATGTGACCTGTTAAGCAAATATTTACCCCTGAACTTATTTAGGCTTGCCATAACAAAGGGGTTGAATACTTATTGACTCAAGACATTACAAGCTTGTCAATTTTAATTTATTAGTAATAAAACAACAAAAAATCTAACACTTTGACATCATGGGGTATTGTGTGTAGGCCAGTGACACAAAATCGAAATGTAATCCGTTTTAAATTCAGGCTGTAACACAACAAATGTGGAAAATGTCAAAGGGTGTGAATACTTTCTGAAGGCCACATGAGTGGCCATTGCTGTTGTGAGAGAGAGAGAGAAGCGCGGAACGGGAAAACAGGACTATAATTTCTCCTCATGTCGTACAAACTGTCTCCCCACACCTGGTCTGGGCTGCTGATGGATTCAAGACAAGGTTGGTTTTTATGGATCTCAGATTCTCAGTTTGTCACTGTTAAAGTAGCCTGTCATTTCCATCATTTTTGCCATTTGTGTTGTATTAACAAAGATTTTGCTAATGTGTCCAGTCATCTAAACGTATGTAGAACTGCATGAAATGCCTTTATAGAAGGTCCATGTTTTCCCGGACCCAAGGCTATAAAACATTTCCCCCATATGAACAACTCATGCAAGCGCCTGTCCTCTACTGCTCTGTGCCAGTAAGCAAAAGCAATGACAATGCATGTCATGCTTTATTATAAAGGTGATTTTTTTCCTTCATGCATTCAGGTACCTCAGAACCCCCCAGCTCACCCCCTTCTCCGGCTAACCTTTTGTTCCGGCACAGCCCAATTTACAAATGAAGCACTGCACTTAAGAGTGCACAGACAGTCACACATACGCACACACAGATAAAGAGAGACAGAGAGAGAGAGATCCACACCAACCCCCGTTAACTTGCTGAGCCTGGACCTGACCTCCTCTCACCTAAAGGAGCTCAAATCCTGACGGCTACTCTGTTCTGAAGGTTCACAACAACAGTTGCTCTCTCTCTCTCTCCCTCCCCATGCTGCTCCCTAAACACAGTCCCTGTCTCTCCAGATAGCCCTCCTACAGAAATGAAGATTACAAGCTACAATGAGGGAAAAAAGTATTTGATCCCCTGCTGATTTTGTATGTTTGCCCACTGACAAGGAAATGATCAGTCTATAATTTTAATGGTAGGGTTATTTGAACAGTGAGAGACAGAATAACAACAACAAAATCCAGAAAAAAAGCATGTTTTATTTATTTATTTTTATTTATTTCACCTTTATTTAACCAGGTAGGCAAGTTGAGAACAAGTTCTCATTTACAATTGCGACCTGGCCAAGATAAAGCAAAGCAGTTCGACACATACAACGACACAGAGTTACACATGGAGTAAAACAAACATACAGTCAATAATACAGTAGAAACAAGTCTACATACGATGTGGGCAAATGAGGTGAGATAAGGGATGTAAAGGCAAAAAAAAAGCCATGGTGGCGAAGTAAATACAATATAGCAAGTAAAACACTGGAATGGTATATTTGCAGTGGAAGAATGTGCAAAAGTAGAAATAAATACAGTAGGGAAAGAGGTAGTTGTTTGGGCTAAATTATAGGTGGGCTATGTACAGGTGCAGTAATCTGTGAGCTGCTCTGACAGCTGGTGCTTAAAGCCAAATGTCAGCCTCAAAACTTTAATGACTTGGAGAAGATCGGCAAAGAGGAGTGGGACAAAATCCCTCCTGAAATGTGTGCAAACCTGGTGGCCAACTACAAGAAACGTCTGACCTCTGTGATTGCCAATAAGGGTTTTGCCACCAAGTACCAAGTCATGTTTTGCAGAGGGTTCAAATACTTATTTCCCTCATTAAAATCCAAATCAATTTATCACATTTTTGACATGCGTTTTTCTGGATTTTTGTTGTTGTTATTCTGTCTCTCAATGTTCAAATAAACCTACCATTAAAATTATAGACAGATAATTTCTTTGTCAGTGGGCAAACGTACAAAATCAGCAGGGGATCAAATACTTTTTTCCTTCACTGTATCAGTGCAACATCCCTGACTGAATGACTGGCTGTCCTGCCAGACACTACACTGTATGAGAATAGTAAACCACGCTTTGTTTCATATCTGTCCCCAAACTCATCTGGCTAATCTTCCATGACCTAATGAGGGCAAATACAGTGTGGTATTGGGAATATGAGCTTGGAGGTGACCAAGCACACAGGACACAGGTGAGGCATGTGTGTGCGTGTGTGTGTTTGTGTATGTGTGTTTGTGGCTATGTGTGCGTGTGTGTGCCTGTTCGTCTGTCTGTTTGTGTGTGCATGTCTGTGAGCGTGTGTGCGTGGCTGTTTGTGTGTGTGTGTGCCTGTTCGTCTATCTGTTTGTGTGTGTGTGTGTGTGTGTGTGTGTGTGTGTGTGTGTGTGTGTGTGTGTGTGTGTGTGTGTGTGTGTGTGTGTGTGTGTGTGTGTGTGTGTGTGTGTGTGTGTGTGTGTGTGTGTGTGTGTGTGTGTGTGTGTGTGTGTGTGTGTGTGTGTCTTTCTGTGTGCAGGTTATAAATGTTTATTGTCCCAGAGATAATTCTGAAATTGCGTTGGGATGAGAAAGAGTCACATGGGCATGCAGGCTGAATATTGGATTTTACAAAAAGTCAATAGAGGGCTTGATCATTAAAGTGAATAAATATTCTCTCCCCCTCAAACCTGTTCTATGTCTTGTATTTTCCTATGGCTTTGGCTGGGGCATTTTTAGTTATTTACAGTATTGTGCTGACACATACTCTTCTGCCGTGTGGTCTCCCTTATGAAACAGAAATATGGAAAGATGGCAATAACGTACAGACAGCTCTATCAAAACACATGACTTTTCCCTCTCTTTCTCTCCTCCTCCTGAGTCTCCAAGAAAATATTCAGAAATACTGTACATAGTTTCTGTCAAGGGTTTTTTGCAAGAGCTGGACTTTTGAATTGAATTTTATAATTTTCCTTGAGGTTACATTTCAGTTAGTCTATATAGCAAGTAGTAGATATGGTAAGAATGGGGTTTTGCAACGTAAGCTACAGTACATGTTAAATACCATCCACCTCACATTCTTCAGAGTCCCCTTTGATTTTCAGACATTTCTCAAAGTTTGATAAATTGTCCAAATCTTTCAAATAGCAATTAGAAACCCTCCAACATACAGGTAACTGCCAAAATAAAGGAAACCCCGACATAAAGTGTCGTAATAGGGTGTTGGGCCACCAGGAGCCATAACAGCTGAAATGTAACTTGGCATAGATTCTACAAGTGTCTGGAACTCTATTGGAGGGATGCGACTGCATTCTTCCATTAGAAATTCTAGAATTTGGTGTTGTGTTTATGGTTGTGGAAAATGCCATCTCCAGACAGAATGATCACTAGAAATAGATGTTGATTTCTGATGTTTGAAAAAGACTGTGAGAAGCATGGACTCTACAAGTTGTCGAAAGCGTTCCACAGGGATGCTGGCCCATGTTGACTCCAATGCTTATCACAGTTGTGTCATGTTGGCTGGATGTCCTTTGGGTGGTGGACCATTCTTGATACACATGGGAAAATGTTGAGCGGGAAAAACCCAGCAGCATTGCAGTTCTTGGCACAAACAGGGCACCTGGCACATACTACCATACCCCGTTTCAAGGCCCTTGCGTGTTTTGTCTTGCCCATTCACCCTCTGAATGGCACACATACACAATACATATCTTAATTGTCTCAAGGCTTAAACATCCTTCTTTAACCTGTCTTCTCCCCTTCCATCTACACTGATTGAAGTGGATTTAACAGGTGACATCAATAAGGGATCGTACTGTAGCTTTCACCTGGAATCACCCGATCAGTCTTTCATAGAAAGGGCAGGTGTTCTTAATGTTTTGTACACTCAGTGTACACTTTCTTCTACACTCACACCAAAAAATAACGCTCAGAGCCAGAGTGCGCTACTTAGACCACTGCGATACGGCAGTTCACAATGCTTTTGCAAGCTGCGAGAATACTGAAAATACTGAGAATAGTGAGAATAGTGATGATACTGAGAATAGTGATGATACTGAGAATAGTGAGAATAGTGATGATACTGAGAATACTGAAAATACTGAGAATAGTGAGAATAGTGATGATACTGAGAATAGTGATGATACTGAGAATAGTGAGAATAGTGATGATACTGAGAATAGTGATGATACTGAGAATAGTGAGAATAGTGATGATACTGAGAATAGTGATGATACTGAGAATACTGATGATACCTGATGGTAATAGTGCGTTGTTTTTTAATGATATTGTTTTAAGCCTTCCCCAAACCATAGCCCTAACCTTTGAATTGTTTCTGTTTTAACCCTGTAACCATGCAGAAATGCGACAAAAATAGACTCACCAATAATACATTGAATTTTGAAGGGAAACTATGAGATGTTGTTGCTACAGAATCTCCTGTAACTGTTCAATTGGGTTGAAATCTTGTGACTGAGACGGTCATGACGTATGGAAACATCGTTTTTATGCTCATCAAACCATTCATAGCACCTCTTTAAACCTAATTCCACTGATGTGCCTCAGCCTCACATTCCAGTATCTCTTATCATTCCCTTCAATGACCACTGAGGTGGTGACTGTGCTGCTGCTGGTAGGCAATGGTACATCTCCTATCTGTCCGCTCATTGAGAATATATTTCCCCCTCCATTTGCAGGCCCTCAATGTCACTCATTATTTACCGAACTGCAAGCCTCTAAACCCAGACAGACAGGAGGGATCTCATTTGTATTCTTTTACGCCTGGGCAGTGAAGGGAGTGGACTAAGTGTGTGTGTGTGTGTGTGTGTGTGTGTGTGTGTGTGTGTGTGTGTGTGTGTGTGTGTGTGTGTGTGTGTGTGTGTGTGTGTGTGTGTGTGTGTGTGTGTGTGTGTGTGTGTGTGTGTTAATGCATCTATGTATGTTTAAATGTGCATGCTCTCCTCCCTTCTAGTAGAAGAAGCAGTAAAGACAGTTCTATTCTCCACGCCGGCTGTGACAAAACCAAGTGAATTATTTTATTTATGAGAGAGGGTGGCGAGAGGAGCGAGCGGTGAGACTTAGCATTGTTACTTACCCAGCTATTAACACAATGGATAGGGCTGGGATGCGCTGTCCTGGATTGATTACACTAGAGATAAGACTTAAGCTCAGGCACACAAACACACACACACACACACGCACGCACGTACGTACGCACGCACGCACGCACACACACACACACACACACACACACACACACACACACACACACACACACACACACACACACACACACACACACACACTTCATTAGTCGTATGTACAGGATACACATGGCATACACCATCCAATGAAATGCTTACTTGCAGGTTCCTTCTCAACAATGCAACAACAATAAGAGATAATAAAAGATAAGAACACAAACAAAAAGTAAATGGCTCATTAGAAGAAAATAAATATTTTAGTCCAATATCAACACATGTATTATGGAAGTAGGGATTGAGGGGCAAGTGTTTAAATTGTGCAGTAACAGCAATAGTAAATAAGTCTGGTAGCAGCTGTTGTGATGTGTGTGTAGCATGCGTCTTGTCTCTGATGACTGTCACTATCCCACCATCCCCTCAAATGTCTTCTCTTGTCTCTGATGACTGAAACTATCCCACCATCCCCTCAAATGTCTTCTCTTGTCTCTGATGACTGAAACTATCCCACCATCCCCTCAAATGTCTTCTCTTGTCTCTGATGACTGTCACGATCCCACCATCCCCTCAAACGTCTTGTCTCTGATGACTGTCACTATCCCACCATCCACTCAAACGTCTTGTCTCTGATGACTGTCACGATCCCACCATCCACTCAAATGTCTTGTCTCTGATGACTGTCACGATCCCACCATCCCCTCAAACGTCTTGTCTCTGATGAAGGTCACTATCCACCATCCCCTCAAACATCTTGTCTCTGATGAAGGTCACTATCCACCATCCCCTCAAACATCTTGTATCTGATGAAGGTCACTATCCACCATCCCCTCAAACATCTTGTCTCTGATGAAGGTCACTATACACCATCCCCTCAAACATCTTGTCTCTGATGAAGGTCACTATCCCACCGTCCCATCAAACGTCTTGTCTCTGATGAAGGTCACTATCCCACCATCCACTCAAATGTCTTGTCTCTGATGACTGTCACGATCCCACCATCCCCTCAAACGTCTTGTCTCTGATGAAGGTCACTATCCCACCGTCCCATCAAACGTCTTGTCTCTGATGAAGGTCACTATCCACCATCCCCTCAAATGTCTTATCTTGTCTCTGATGACTGAAACTATCCCACCATCCATTCAAATGTCTTGTCTCTGATGACTGTCATTATCCCACCATCCCCTCAAACGTCTTGTCTCTGATGAAGGTCACTATCCCACCGTCCCCTCAAATGTCTTGTCTCTGATGAAGGTCACTATCCCACCATCCCCTCAAATGTCTTCTCTTGTCTCTGATGACTGTCACGATCCCACTATCCCACGATCCCCTCAAACGTCTTGTCTCTGATGAAGGTCACTATCCCACCGTCCCCTCAAATGTCTTGTCTCTGATGAAGGTCACTATCCCACCGTCCGCTCAAACATCTTGTCTCTGATGACTGTCACTATCCACCATCCCCTCAAACGTATTGTCGATGATGACTGTCACTATCCCACCATCCTCTCAAACGTATTGTCGATTATGACTGTCACTATCAACCACCCCTCAAACATCTTGTCTCTGATGAAGGTTACTATCCACCATCCCCTCAAACATCTTGTCTCTGATGAAGGTCACTATCCACCATCCCCTCAAACTTCTTGTCTCTGATGAAGGTCACTATCCACCGTCCCCTCAAACGTCTTGTCTCTGATGAAGGTCACTATCCACCATCCCCTCAAACGTCTTGTCTCTGATGAACGTCACTATCCCACCTTCCCTTTAAACGTCTTGTCTCTGATGAAGGTCACTATCCCACCGTCCCCTCAAACGTCTTGTCTCTGATGAAGGTCACTATCCACCATCCCCTCAAACGTCTTGTCTCTGATGACTGTCACTATCCACAATCCCCTTAAACATCTTGTCTCTGATGAAGGTCACTATCCACCGTCCCCTCAAACGTCTTGTCTCTGATGAAGGTCACTATCCCACCGTCCCCTCAAACATCTTGTCTCTGATGAAGGTCACTATCCACCATCCCCTCAAACATCTTGTCTCTGATGAAGGTCACTATCCCACCGTCCCCTCAAACATCTTGTCTCTGATGAAGGTCACTATCCAACATCCCCTCAAACGTCTTGTCTCTGATGACTGTCACTATCCCACCATCCCCTCAAACGTTTTATCGTGTCTCTGATGACTGTCACTATCCACCATCCCCTCAAATGTCTTCTCTTGTCTCTGATGACTGTCACTATCCACCATCCCCTCAAATGTCTTGTCTCTGATGACTGTCACTATCCCACCATCCCCTCAAACATCTTGTCTCTGATGACTGTCACTATCCCACCGTCCCCTCAAATGTCTTGTCTCTGATGACTGTCACTATCCCACCATCCCCTCAAATGTCTTGTCTCTGATGACTGTGACTATCCCACCATCCTCTCAAACGTCTTGTCTCTGATGACTGTCACTATCCCACCATCCCCTCAAACATCTTGTCTCTGATGAAGGTCACTATCCCACCGTCCCATCAAACGTCTTGTCTCTGATGACTGTCACTATCCCACCATCCCCTCAAATGTCTTCTCTTGTCTCTGATGACTGTCACTATCCCACCATCCCCTCAAATGTCTTCTCTTGTCTCTGATGACTGAAACTATCCCACCATCCCCTCAAATGTCTTGTCTCTGATGACTGTCACGATCCCACCATCCCCTCAAACGTCTTGTCTCTGATGACTGTCAATTTCCCACTATCCCACGATCCCCTCAAACGTCTTGTCTCTGATGACTGTCACTATCCCACCATCCCCTCAAACGTCTTGTCTCTGATGACTCTCACTATCCCACCATCCCCTCAAACATCTTGTCTCTGATGACTGTCACTATCCCACCGTCCCCTCAAATGTCTTCTCTTGTCTCTGATGACTGTCACTATCCACCATCCCCTCAAATGTCTTGTCTCTGATGACTGTCACTATCCCACCATCCCCTCAAACATCTTGTCTCTGATGACTGTCACTATCCCACCGTCCCCTCAAACGTCTTGTCTCTGATGACTGTCACTATCCCACCATCCCCTCAAATGTCTTCTCTTGTCTCTGATGACTGTCACTATCCCACCATCCCCTCAAATGTCTTCTCTTGTCTCTGATGACTGAAACTATCCCACCATCCCCTCAAATGTCTTGTCTCTGATGACTGTCACGATCCCACCATCCCCTCAAACGTCTTGTCTCTGATGACTGTCAATTTCCCACTATCCCACGATCCCCTCAAACGTCTTGTCTCTGATGACTGTCACTATCCCACCATCCCCTCAAACGTCTTGTCTCTGATGACTCTCACTATCCCACCATCCCCTCAAACATCTTGTCTCTGATGACTGTCACTATCCCACCGTCCCCTCAAATGTCTTCTCTTGTCTCTGATGACTGTCACTATCCACCATCCCCTCAAATGTCTTGTCTCTGATGACTGTCACTATCCCACCATCCCCTCAAACATCTTGTCTCTGATGACTGTCACTATCCCACCGTCCCCTCAAACATCTTGTCTCTGATGACTGTCACTATCCACCATCCCCTCAAATGTCTTGTCTCTGATGACTGTGACTATCCCACCATCCTCTCAAACGTCTTGTCTCTGATGACTGTCACTATCCCACCATCCCCTCAAACATCTTGTCTCTGATGAAGGTCACTATCCCACCGTCCCCTCAAACGTCTTGTCTCTGATGACTGTCACTATCCCACCATCCCCTCAAATGTCTTCTCTTGTCTCTGATGACTGTCACTATCCCACCATCCCCTCAAATGTCTTCTCTTGTCTCTGATGACTGAAACTATCCCACCATCCCCTCAAATGTCTTGTCTCTGATGACTGTCACGATCCCACCATCCCCTCAAACGTCTTGTCTCTGATGACTGTCAATTTCCCACTATCCCACGATCCCCTCAAACGTCTTGTCTCTGATGACTGTCACTATCCCACCATCCCCTCAAACGTCTTGTCTCTGATGACTCTCACTATCCCACCATCCCCTCAAACATCTTGTCTCTGATGACTGTCACTATCCCACCGTCCCCTCAAATGTCTTCTCTTGTCTCTGATGACTGTCACTATCCACCATCCCCTCAAATGTCTTGTCTCTGATGACTGTCACTATCCCACCATCCCCTCAAACATCTTGTCTCTGATGACTGTCACTATCCCACCGTCCCCTCAAACATCTTGTCTCTGATGACTGTCACTATCCACCATCCCCTCAAATGTCTTGTCTCTGATGACTGTGACTATCCCACCATCCTCTCAAACGTCTTGTCTCTGATGACTGTCACTATCCCACCGTCCCCTCAAATGTCTTCTCTTGTCTCTGATGACTGTCACTATCCCACCGTCCCCTCAAATGTCTTGTCTCTGATGACTGTGACTATCCCACCATCCTCTCAAACGTCTTGTCTCTGATGACTGTCACTATCCCACCGTCCCCTCAAATGTCTTCTCTTGTCTCTGATGACTGTCACTATCCCACCGTCCCCTCAAATGTCTTGTCTCTGATGACTGTGACTATCCCACCGTCCCCTCAAACGTCTTGTCTCTGATGACTGTCACTATCCCACCATCCCCTCAAATGTCTTCTCTTGTCTCTGATGACTGAAACTATCCCACCATCCCCTCAAATGTCTTGTCTCTGATGACTGTCACGATCCCACCATCCCCTCAAACGTCTTGTCTCTGATGACTGTCACTATCCCACCATCCCCTCAAACGTCTTGTCTCTGATGACTCTCACTATCCCACCATCCCCTCAAACATCTTGTCTCTGATGACTGTCACTATCCCACCGTCCCCTCAAATGTCTTCTCTTGTCTCTGATGAACGTCACTATCCCACCATACTCTCAAACGTCTTGTCGCTGATGACTGTCACTATCCCACCATCCCCTCAAACATCTTGTCTCTGATGAAGGTCACTATCCCACAGTCCCCTCAAACGTCTTGTCTCTGATGACTGTCACTATCCACCATCCCCTCAAACATCTTGTCTCTGATGAAGGTCACTATCCACCATCCCCTCAAACATCTTGTCTCTGATGAAGGTCACTATCCACCGTCCCCTCAAACGTCTTGTCTCTGATGAAGGTCACTATCCCACCGTCCCCTCAAATGTCTTGTCTCTGATGACTGTGACTATCCCACCATCCTCTCAAACGTCTTGTCTCTGATGACTGTCACTATCCCACCATCCCCTCAAACATCTTGTCTCTGATGAAGGTCACTATCCCACCATCCCCTCAAACATCTTGTCTCTGATGACTGTCACTATCCCACCGTCCCCTCAAATGTCTTCTCTTGTCTCTGATGACTGTCACTATCCACCATCCCCTCAAATGTCTTGTCTCTGATGACTGTCACTATCCCACCATCCCCTCAAACATCTTGTCTCTGATGACTGTCACTATCCCACCGTCCCCTCAAACATCTTGTCTCTGATGACTGTCACTATCCACCATCCCCTCAAATGTCTTGTCTCTGATGACTGTGACTATCCCACCATCCTCTCAAACGTCTTGTCTCTGATGACTGTCACTATCCCACCGTCCCCTCAAATGTCTTCTCTTGTCTCTGATGACTGTCACTATCCCACCGTCCCCTCAAATGTCTTGTCTCTGATGACTGTGACTATCCCACCATCCTCTCAAACGTCTTGTCTCTGATGACTGTCACTATCCCACCGTCCCCTCAAATGTCTTCTCTTGTCTCTGATGACTGTCACTATCCCACCGTCCCCTCAAATGTCTTGTCTCTGATGACTGTGACTATCCCACCGTCCCCTCAAACGTCTTGTCTCTGATGACTGTCACTATCCCACCATCCCCTCAAATGTCTTCTCTTGTCTCTGATGACTGAAACTATCCCACCATCCCCTCAAATGTCTTGTCTCTGATGACTGTCACGATCCCACCATCCCCTCAAACGTCTTGTCTCTGATGACTGTCACTATCCCACCATCCCCTCAAACGTCTTGTCTCTGATGACTCTCACTATCCCACCATCCCCTCAAACATCTTGTCTCTGATGACTGTCACTATCCCACCGTCCCCTCAAATGTCTTCTCTTGTCTCTGATGAACGTCACTATCCCACCATACTCTCAAACGTCTTGTCGCTGATGACTGTCACTATCCCACCATCCCTTCAAACATCTTGTCTCTGATGAAGGTCACTATCCCACAGTCCCCTCAAACGTCTTGTCTCTGATGACTGTCACTATCCACCATCCCCTCAAACATCTTGTCTCTGATGAAGGTCACTATCCACCATCCCCTCAAACATCTTGTCTCTGATGAAGGTCACTATCCACCGTCCCCTCAAACGTCTTGTCTCTGATGAAGGTCACTATCCCACCGTCCCCTCAAATGTCTTGTCTCTGATGACTGTGACTATCCCACCATCCTCTCAAACGTCTTGTCTCTGATGACTGTCACTATCCCACCATCCCCTCAAACATCTTGTCTCTGATGAAGGTCACTATCCCACCGTCCCCTCAAACGTCTTGTCTCTGATGACTGTCACTATCCCACCATCCCCTCAAATGTCTTCTCTTGTCTCTGATGACTGTCACTATCCCACCATCCCCTCAAATGTCTTCTCTTGTCTCTGATGACTGAAACTATCCCACCATCCCCTCAAATGTCTTGTCTCTGATGACTGTCACGATCCCACCATCCCTCAAACGTCTTGTCTCTGATGACTGTCAATTTCTCACTATCCCAAGATCCCCTCAAACGTCTTGTCTCTGATGACTGTCACTATCCCACCATCCCCTCAAACGTCTTGTCTCTGATGACTCTCACTATCCCACCATCCCCTCAAACATCTTGTCTCTGATGACTGTCACTATCCCACCGTCCCCTCAAACGTTTTATCGTGTCTCTGATGACTGTCACTATCCACCATCCCCTCAAATGTCTTCTCTTGTCTCTGATGACTGTGACTATCCCACCATCCTCTCAAACGTCTTGTCTCTGATGACTGTCACTATCCCACCATCCCCTCAAACATCTTGTCTCTGATGAAGGTCACTATCCCACCGTCCCCTCAAACGTCTTCTCTCTGATGACTGTCACTATCCCACCATCCCCTCAAATGTCTTCTCTTGTCTCTGATGACTGTCACTATCCCACCATCCCCTCAAATGTCTTCTCTTGTCTCTGATGACTGAAACTATCCCACCATCCCCTCAAATGTCTTGTCTCTGATGACTGTCACGATCCCACCATCCCCTCAAACGTCTTGTCTCTGATGACTGTCAATTTCCCACTATCCCACGATCCCCTCAAACGTCTTGTCTCTGATGACTGTCACTATCCCACCATCCCCTCAAACGTCTTGTCTCTGATGACTCTCACTATCCCACCATCCCCTCAAACATCTTGTCTCTGATGACTGTCACTATCCCACCGTCCCCTCAAATGTCTTCTCTTGTCTCTGATGACTGTCACTATCCACCATCCCCTCAAATGTCTTGTCTCTGATGACTGTCACTATCCCACCATCCCCTCAAACATCTTGTCTCTGATGACTGTCACTATCCCACCGTCCCCTCAAACATCTTGTCTCTGATGACTGTCACTATCCACCATCCCCTCAAATGTCTTGTCTCTGATGACTGTGACTATCCCACCATCCTCTCAAACGTCTTGTCTCTGATGACTGTCACTATCCCACCGTCCCCTCAAATGTCTTCTCTTGTCTCTGATGACTGTCACTATCCCACCGTCCCCTCAAATGTCTTGTCTCTGATGACTGTGACTATCCCACCGTACTCTCAAACGTCTTGTCTCTGATGACTGTCACTATCCCACCATCCCCTGAAACATCTTGTCTCTGATGAAGGTCACTATCCCACCGTCCCCTCAAACGTCTTGTCTCTGATGACTGTCACTATCCCACCATCCCCTCAAATGTCTTCTCTTGTCTCTGATGACTGAAACTATCCCACCATCCCCTCAAATGTCTTGTCTCTGATGACTGTCACGATCCCACCATCCCCTCAAACGTCTTGTCTCTGATGACTGTCACTATCCCACCATCCCCTCAAACGTCTTGTCTCTGATGACTCTCACTATCCCACCATCCCCTCAAACATCTTGTGTCTGATGACTGTCACTATCCCACCGTCCCCTCAAATGTCTTCTCTTGTCTCTGATGAACGTCACTATCCCACCATACCCTCAAACGTCTTGTCGCTGATGACTGTCACTATCCCACCATCCCCTCAAACATCTTGTCTCTGATGAAGGTCACTATCCCACAGTCCCCTCAAACGTCTTGTCTCTGATGACTGTCACTATCCACCATCCCCTCAAACATCTTGTCTCTGATGAAGGTCACTATCCACCATCCCCTCAAACATCTTGTCTCTGATGAAGGTCACTATCCACCGTCCCCTCAAACGTCTTGTCTCTGATGAAGGTCACTATCCCACCGTCCCCTCAAACGTCTTGTCTCTGATGACTGTCACTATCCACCATCCCCTCAAACATCTTGTCTCTGATGAAGGTCACTATCCACCATCCCCTCAAACATCTTGTCTCTGATGAAGGTCACTATCCACCGTCCCCTCAAACGTCTTGTCTCTGATGAAGGTCACTATCCCACCGTCCCCTCAAACGTCTTGTCTCTGATGAAGGTCACTATCCACCATCCCCTCAAACATCTTGTCTCTGACTGTCACTATCCCACCGTCCCCTCAAACGTCTTCTCGTGTCTCTGATGACTGTCACTATCCACCATCCCCTCAAATGTCTTCTCTTGTCTCTGATGACTGTCACTATCCACCATCCCCTCAAACGCCTTGTCTATGATGACTGTCACTATCCCACCATCCCCTCAAATGCCTTGTCTCTGATGACTGTCACTATCCCACCATCCCCTCAAACATCTTGTCTCTGATGAAGGTCACTATCCCACCGTCCCCTCAAACGTCTTGTCTCTGATGACTGTCACTATCCCACCATCCCCTCAAATGTCTTCTCTTGTCTCTGATGACTGTCACTATCCCACCATCCCCTCAAATGTCTTCTCTTGTCTCTGATGACTGAAACTATCCCACCATCCCCTCAAATGTCTTGTCTCTGATGACTGTCACGATCCCACCATCCCTCAAACGTCTTGTCTCTGATGACTGTCAATTTCTCACTATCCCAAGATCCCCTCAAACGTCTTGTCTCTGATGACTGTCACTATCCCACCATCCCCTCAAACGTCTTGTCTCTGATGACTCTCACTATCCCACCATCCCCTCAAACATCTTGTCTCTGATGACTGTCACTATCCCACCGTCCCCTCAAATGTCTTCTCTTGTCTCTGATGAACGTCACTATCCCACCATACTCTCAAACGTCTTGTCGCTGATGACTGTCACTATCCCACCATCCACTCAAACATCTTGTCTCTGATGAAGGTCACTATCCCACAGTCCCCTCAAACGTCTTGTCTCTGATGACTGTCACTATCCACCATCCCCTCAAACATCTAGTCTCTGATGAAGGTCACTATCCACCATCCCCTCAAACATCTTGTCTCTGATGAAGGTCACTATCCACCGTCCCCTCAAACGTCTTGTCTCTGATGAAGGTCACTATCCCACCGTCCCCTCAAACATCTTGTCTCTGATGAAGGTCACTATCCACCATCCCCTCAAACATCTTGTCTCTGACTGTCACTATCCCACCGTCCCCTCAAACGTCTTCTCGTTTCTCTGATGACTGTCACTATCCACCATCCCCTCAAACGCCTTGTCTCTGATGACTGTCACTATCCCACCATCCCCTCAAACATCTTGTCTCTGATGACTGTCACTATCCCACCGTCCCCTCAAATGTCTTCTCTTGTCTCTGATGACTGTCACTATCCCACCATCCTCTCAAACGTCTTGTCGCTGATGACTGTCACTATCCCATCATCCCCTCAAACATCTTGTCTCTGATGAAGGTCACTATCCCACCGTCCCCTCAAACGTCTTGTCTCTGATGACTGTCACTATCCATCATCCCCTCAAACATCTTGTCTCTGATGAAGGTCACTATCCAACATCCCCTCAAACATCTTGTCTCTGATGAAGGTCACTATCCACCATCCCCTCAAACATCTTGTCTCTGATGAAGGTCACTATCCACCATCCCCTCAAACATCTTGTCTCTGATGAAGGTCACTATCCCACCGTCCCCTCAAACGTCTTGTCTCTGATGACTGTCACTATCCACCATCCCCTCAAATGTCTTCTCTTGTCTCTGATGACTGTCACTATCCCACCGTCCCCTCAAATGTCTTCTCTTGTCTCTGATGACTGTCACTATCCCACCATCCTCTCAATCGTCTTGTCTCTGATGACTATCACTATCCCACCATCCCCTCAAATGTCTTGTCTCTGATGACTGTCACGATCCCACCATCCCCTCAAATGTCTTGTCTTGTCTCTGATGACTGTCCCTATCCCACCATCCCCTCAAATGTCTTCTCTTGTCTCTGATGACTGAAACTATCCCACCATCCCCTCAAATGTCTTCTCTTGTCTCTGATGACTGTCACGATCCCACCATCCCCTCAAACGTCTTCTCGTGTCTCTGATGACTGTCACTATCCCACCATCCCCTCAAATGTCTTCTCTTGTCTCTGATGACTGAAACTATCCCACCATCCCCTCAAATGTCTTCTCTTGTCGCTGATGACTGAAACTATCCCACCATCCCCTCAAATGTCTTGTCTCTGATGACTGTCACTATCCCACCATCCCCTCAAACGTCTTGTCTCTGATGACTGTGACTATCCCACTATCCCACCATCCCCTCAAACGTCTTGTCTCTGATGACTGTCACTATCCCACTATCCCACCATCCCCTCAAACGTCTTGTCTCTGATGTCTGTCACTATCCCACTATCCCACAATCCCCTCAAATGTCTTCTCTTGTCTCTGATGACTGTCACTATCCCACTATCCCACCATCCCCTCAAACGTCTTGTCTCTGATGACTGTCACTATCCCACCATCCCCTCAAACATCTTGACTCTGATGACTGTCACTATCCCACCGTCCCCTCAAATGTCTTCTCTTGTCTCTGATTACTGTCACTATCCCACCATCCTCACAAACGTCTTGTCGCTGATGACTGTCACTATCCCACCATCCACTCAAATGTCTTTTCTTGTCTCTTATGACTGTCACTATCCCACCATCCACTCAAATGTCTTCTCTTGTCTCTGATGACTGTCATTATCCCACCGTCCCCTCAAATGTCTTCTCTTGTCTCTGATGACTGTCACTATCCCACCATCCTCTCAAACGTCTTGTCGCTGATGACTGTCACTATCCCACCATCCCCTCAAACATCTTGTCTCTGATGAAGGTCACTATCCCACCGTCCCCTCAAATGTCTTGTCTCTGATGACTGTCACTATCCACCATCCCCTCAAACTTCTTGTCTCTGATGACTGTCGCTATCCCACCATCCCCTCAAACGTCTTGTCTCTGATGACTGTCACTATCCCACCATCCCCTCAAACATCTTGACTCTGATGACTGTCACTATCCCACCGTCCCCTCAAATGTCTTCTCTTGTCTCTGATTACTGTCACTATCCCACCATCCTCACAAACGTCTTGTCGCTGATGACTGTCACTATCCCACCATCCACTCAAATGTCTTTTCTTGTCTCTTATGACTGTCACTATCCCACCATCCACTCAAATGTCTTCTCTTGTCTCTGATGACTGTCATTATCCCACCGTCCCCTCAAATGTCTTCTCTTGTCTCTGATGACTGTCACTATCCCACCATCCTCTCAAACGTCTTGTCGCTGATGACTGTCACTATCCCACCATCCCCTCAAACATCTTGTCTCTGATGAAGGTCACTATCCCACCGTCCCCTCAAATGTCTTGTCTCTGATGACTGTCACTATCCACCATCCCCTCAAACTTCTTGTCTCTGATGACTGTCGCTATCCCACCATCCCCTCAAACGTCTTGTCTCTGATGACTGTCACTATCCCACCATCCCCTCAAACATCTTGTCTCTGATGACTGTCACTATCCCACCATCCCCTCAAACATCTTGTCTCTGATGACTGTCACTACCCCACTGTCCCCTCAAATGTCTTCTCTTGTCTCTGATGACTGTCACTATCCCACCATCCTCTCAAACGTCTTGTCTCTGATGACTATCACTATCCCACCATCCCCTCAAATGTCTTCTCTTGACTCTGATGACTGTCACTATGCCACCATCCCCTCAAATGTCTTCTCTTGTCTCTGATGACTGTAACTATCCCACCATCCCCTCAAATGTCTTGTCTCTGATGACTGTCACGATCCCACCATCCCCTCAAACGTCTTGTCTCTGATGACTGTCACTATCCCACTATCCCACCATCCCCTCAAATGTCTTCTCTTGTCTCTGATGACTGTCACGATCCCACCATCCCCTCAAACGTCTTGTCTCTGATGACTGTCACTATCCCACTATCCCACCATCCCCTCAAACGTCTTGTCTCTGATGACTGTCACTATCCCACTATCCCACCATCCCCTCAAACGTCTTGTCTCTGATGACTGTCACTATCCCACTATCCCACCATCCCCTCAAACGTCTTGTCTCTGATGACTGTCACTATCCCACTATCCCACCATCCCCTCAAACGTCTTGTCTCTGATGACTGTCACTATCCCACTATCCCACCATCCCCTCAAACGTCTTGTCTCTGATGACTGTCACTATCCCACTTTCCCACCATCCCCTCAAATGTCTTCTCTTGTCTCTGATGACTGTCACTATCCCACTATCCCACCATCCCCTCAAACATCTTGTCTCTGATGACTGTCACTATCCCACTATCCCACCATCCCCTCAAACATCTTGTCTCTGATGACTGTCACTATCCCACTATCCCACCATCCCCTCAAACGTCTTGTCTCTGATGACTGTCACTATCCCACTATCCCACCATCCCCTCAAACGTCTTGTCTCTGATGACTGTCACTATCCCACTATCCCACCATCCCCTCAAACGTCTTGTCTCTGATGACTGTCACTATCCCACTTTCCCACCATCCCCTCAAATGTCTTCTCTTGTCTCTGATGACTGTCACTATTCCACTATCCCACCATCCCCTCAAACATCTTGTCTCTGATGAAGGTCACTATCCCACTATCCCACCATCCCCTCAAACGTCTTGTCTCTGATGACTGTCACTATCCCACTATCCCACCATCCCCTCAAACATCATGTCTCTGATGACTGTCACTATCCACCATCCCCTCAAACATCTTGTCTCTGATGAAGGTCACTATCCCACCATCCCCTCAAACATCTTGTCTCTGATGAAGGTCACTATCCCACTATCCCACCATCCCCTCAAACGTCTTGTCTCTGATGACTGTCACTATCCCACTATCCCACCATCCCCTCAAACGTCTTGTCTCTGATGACTGTCATTATCCACCATCCCCTCAAACGTCTTGTCTCTGATGAAGGTCACTATCTACCATCCCCTCAAACGTCTTCTCTTGTCTCTGATGAAGGTCACTATCCCACCGTCCCCTCAAACGTCTTGTCTCTGATGAAGGTCACTATCCCACCATCCCCTCAAACGTCTTCTCTTGTCTCTGATGACTGTCACTATCCCACCGTCCCCTCAAACGTCTTCTCTTGTCTCTGATGACTGTCAATATCCCACCATCCCCTCAAACGTCTTGTCGCTGATGACTGTCACTATCCCACCGTCCCCTCAAACGTCTTCTCTTGTCTCTGATGACTGTGACTATCCCACCATCCCCTCAAACGTCTTGTCTCTGATGACTGTCACTAACCCACCATCCCCTCAAACATCTTGTCCTAGATGACTGTCACTATCCCACCATCCCCTCAAACGTCTTCTCTTGTCTCTGATGACTGTCACTATCCCACCATCCCCTCAAACGTCTTGTCTCTGATGACTGTCACTATCCCACCGTCCCCTCAAACATCTTGTCTCTGATGAAGGTCACTATCCACCATCCCCTCAAACGTCTTGTCTCTGATGAAGGTCACTATCCCACCGTCCCCTCAAATGTCTTGTCTCTGATGAAGGTCACTATCCACCATCCCCTCAAACGTCTTGTCTCTGATGAAGGTCACTATCCCACCGTCCCCTCAAACGTCTTGTCTCTGATGACTGTCACTATCCACCATCCCCTAAAACGTCTTGTCTCTGATGAAGGTCACTATCCCACCGTCCCCTCAAACGTCTTGTCTCTTATGACTGTCACTATCCACCATCCCCTAAAACGTCTTGTCTCTGATGACTGTCACTATCCCACCATCCCTGTTTATTGTAAAGCATTGAGCTTGTAAGGCAGGCAGCAGACAGGACAGATGCCTCTCGGGGGACATTTTTCACTGTGGTGCTGTAGGAACAGCAGGTACCCTGATTTAATATTCCATATCTATTCTGGAGACTCCTCTGCACCGGCAGACTCACACACACACACATTGACTCAGAGGTGATGTCCTTGAGGGGATCGCTATATAGAGAATGCTTCTGTGTGTGTGTACATGTGTGTGTGTGTGTCTAGGCAAATGCATGTGAATGTGGTTCTGGCACTAGGACCTGAAGACTGCCACTACATCAGAAGGAATGACACCGCCGTCAGTGCCTGACCTCAGAGTTCCGGGCCGTTGAGAGGGGGCGTGGCTGAGAAATCTGCTATGGAATTACTTCATGGAACAACTGCCGAAGCGTCGTTATCCTGCCCACTTTGATGTAATGGGCTCTGATTCTTAGGGTCCGGGTAATCACATGCAAAATGTACAGGGTCAGTGTAAGACTACATCTGCTCTCTTGTTCCTCTACATGGACAGTTTGAGATGTAAGACATGGAGCTTGTAGCCTTGTACATCAAGCCTACATCAATGTGAAACCAAGTTCTCAGCCCCCTTAATTTAGCACTCCTGTGCTATCGCTGTCCTGGTTATGATGAATAGAAGCAACCACAGACACTAGCTCACACACACACACACACACACACACACACACACACACACACACACACACACACACACACACACACACGCGCACACAGACAGACACACACTCACACACACACACACACACACGCAGACAGTCAAACAGACAGACAGAAGCATATGGGCCAATTTACTACCTCGGTATGGTTGTCGTCCCTGGGTCCTCACGGCACTGCTGATTTGCTCCTTTTAAAGGCCTGCATATGAATGAAGAAATACAAATAAAACGGGCATGCTGTTTACATCTTTAGCCATGATGATGTAGTACAGCCATTTTGTTTTCTCCAGGCACACTGATTGGATCACACAACATAGGCCCGAACAAGGGATGTGCTCATTATGAAGACTCACCTATTGTATGTTGATGGATGGATACATGTTGCCAAACTGACCCTTAGAGTCCTGTAATTCTCTTTCTCATAACAAACCATTTCACGATCAGTTATGCCATCATCAGATCATTACAATGGGATTTTAGTTTCCAATAAGTGTGTACCAAAGAAAATAAAGAATTGTGTTTGGCACACACACTGAACACTGTTTCATCAATCTAATGACTCTCCTTGGATATTCTGCAATAATTGGCTGTTCAAGCTGTTCTGTATTTCTTATTTTTATTTACGGTAATTCACTTCAAAGCTGTTTTACTTGGGGGGGGGGGTGTAGATCAGCTTTAATATTACAGACAGAAGCCACAATCTATCAATGTAATTGTCTGCATCTTTCCCAATCCCCCATATATATATTTGTTTTTGTAAATATATATTATTTTAAATATATATATATTTTTAGAAAATATATTTTCCTTATTATTTTACCCTAACCCTATCACCCCTCCCCTAACTGGAGTAAAATATGTAGCCTTTATACTTTGTATTCCCCAGGAAAGCCAGTATAGCCAGAATTGAGTGAATATGGCCCTTCGTCTCACCAAACCATTATAGAGAGTCAGATGTAGATCATGTGTCACGTTTACAAAAGCAGTAGTCATGAGGCTGGACATACTGTATAGTATGGCTCGCTATAAAAACCATTGTACGACCACATAGCTTAGATGGCTGTACTGTCTCATCACAATAGTTTATGGGCCAGGCGACTGTTATGGAGACTACAGGCCTATCTGATCCTACTGGGCAGTGGAGTACAGTTAGAATGAAATGCAGTGGTCAGGCCTCAGTGTGTGTGTGCGTGCGTAAAACCCTCTACAAATCAGCTGGCTAGTGCTAGCTCAAACACAACCGTGACACCTCATAGCCATCGAAGTGGGTGACGATGTCACTGTGGACTAAGGGGTCCAGTTTAGACTGGCTTTTCAATTAGCCTACCGATAGTCTTTCTTACTTCGCCGTGAGTCTTGAAGCAGGTACATTAGACTACTACAGCGGATGGGAGAGTGGTTCCAATGGCTCAGTCCATGAGAGC
Organism: Oncorhynchus masou masou; assembly: GCF_036934945.1. Classification (NCBI taxonomy): domain Eukaryota; kingdom Metazoa; phylum Chordata; class Actinopteri; order Salmoniformes; family Salmonidae; genus Oncorhynchus; species Oncorhynchus masou. The sequence goes on from NC_088227.1 coordinate 31,162,074, forward strand.
ATAGTGTTGTTTGCAACATAATATTTGTGGATGTAGTTTTCAAATATGCTTGATCATATGCTGTAGTTGCAGTTGGGGTCGGTGCTATTGAAGATGAGGGAGGATGATTTAAAAAAATGATGAGCATGGCCTTATTTCTATTACAGATAACTTCCATTCATATTCCTTCACCCAGCTCAATGTAACGTTGATAGGTTTAGACTACTCCATGATACTCACATTTTCCCTATACCCATCATGAAGTTGCTACAACCTGGCCTATGAATGAAAGTTTACAACGTAGGTGAACAGGTCGAGATCATTTTAAATAATCAGGGTCACAGACAGTGACACATTCAATACCGCCTTGCACACTCTTGCCTGTATCTAGCTGATCTAGGTTGTAATCGTTAGTCCAACAGTTGCAAATGTGAGTTTCTATTGGACAAATTCAGGTATGTTTATCCCCATTTCGTTCCATTTGCTTCCGTTTTAGAAACGTTTTTTCAAGTGTATCGGTGGAATGAACACACCCCGGATCACACGCAAACACAGTTCACTTTCATAGCAGCCACATAAAAACAGCATGATCACTTTACTAGTTGTATATATAATTCCTTCTCGCAACTATCTACACGTTCTCCTCTCACCTTTTCCCTTTGCTTGTGAACTTCAGTGCATAATACATCAGCTGTCTGTGACCATGCAAACAAATCCTTTCCAGGCCAAACCATATCATGACTGCTAACCACTACACACAATCTACATCATTGTCACATCATAGTCAACTCGAACTACTACAACTAACGCGTTAGTAAACCCGCTACAATCATGAAGTACAGTGTACAGTCAGAAAGCAGTTTAGCAGTTACACCGGCTACCCTGGTGGCAATAAATGAATAAAACCAAAAGCTTACCTTGACTTGAAATAGCTAACATTGCATCCCTCTCTGTTTGAGCCAGGTGTTTTATTTTTTTCCTAAATGTTTTATTCAATATTAAAACATGCAATCTACCTGTAGTGAAGTCACTCAACATTTACATTACATTCAGTCATTTAACCGTCTCCCCTCCAGAGTGACCCACAGGAGCAACTAGGGTCACCAAGGGCATGTCAAGAGATCTCCCACCAAGTCAAAACGGGGAACCGAACCAGCGACCTATCGGCCACCAACCCAAGCTCCCAACCGCCAGGCCACCAACCATCCAAGATCCTGCCACAGTTCCCCAAGAGCTGGTCCTCAACCATCCGAGTACTAGATTAATTCTCTGATCTTGGACAACATGTCAGTTCATGCTGCAAGGGCTCTGATAAGTTGGTGGACATCCTCCGGAAGTTGTCATAATTACTGTGTAAGTCTATGGAAGGGGGTGAGAACCATGAGCCGCCTAGGTTTTGTATTGAAGTCAATGTACCCAGAGGAGGACAGAAGCTAGATATCCTCCGGCTATACCATGGTGCTACCCTACAGAGTGCTGCTGAGGCTACTGGAAACCATTGCAAAACAGTGTGTTTTAATCAATTATTTGGTGGAGTGAATACATTTAGTATAGTTTTATCTAAAAAGGAATACTTTTTCATGTTTCACTTTTTATTTTTATGAAATTCACTGAGGAGGAAGGTGCCCTTTCCTTAGTGTTGCTGACAACATAGGTGTCAGCTATCGTTCCCGTGCCAGTTCGGATATGTAAAATGTATTTTCTTAAAGTTGTCCCCAGTTAAGATAAAAACACCAATTAGGTATTCAGGTCCAGTAAGTGATGAGCTGTTGTTATCGCCACGTATTAACAAGGTTTCTTTCTCCCCAGCTCCTTCATTAACAGGCTACACACACAGTGGGCTGGCACACACAGAGACATGCATCTGGAGCTCAGATAAGAAGATACATAGGCTGTACACACTCCAATGTCTTTGCAGGTATACAAAGACACGTAAACAAAAACATGTATACAAAGACCTTTCTACTGATTTGACACAATCATGACACCTACAGATCCACACAGCCTTGTCCTGGCATGCAAAAGAAGACATGAGAAACGACAAACACAGCTTATTGGCACAGACAGACACACATCCATAGCTGAAACACTACAAACATCCCTGCCGACAGGTCTTTCCTTTATTGCACAGCTGGTTGTGCTTCAACCTCACCACTGCATGTCATTGGGCTTCAATGTCTTTTTTACCAGGTAAGTTGACTGAGAACACATTCTCATTTAGAGCAATGATCTGGGGAATAGATTATTGAAAGGTGGGGATGATTAGGTGTCTGTGATGGTATGACACCAGTGTTAACACCCCTACTCTTACAATAAGTACCATGGGATCTTTAGTGAGTCAGGACACCAGTTTAACATCCCACCCAAAAGACAGAACCCTACACAGTGAAATGTCCCCAATCACTGCCCTGGGGAATTGGGATACTTTTTTTAGACCAGAGGAAAGAGTGCTTCCTACTGGCCCGCCAACACGACTTCCAGCAGAATCTGGCTCTCCATCCAGGGACTGACCAGGACCAATCCTGCTTAGCTTCAGAGGTAAGCCAGCAGTGGGATGCAGGGTGGCATGCTGGTGTCTTAGACATGATAAGTATCCACCGCTCTACAGCAGAGAGCACACATCCAGGCCAGATTATCCCTCATTCTGTCCAGGCTCATACCATGTGCCAAGACTACTAGAGAGACCAGAATCATGAGCTGGAAATGACTTGTAGCATTCATGGACATAAATGAGAGACTGAAGCAAAGAGAATTCACTAAAGCTGCTTGGACACCACATGTTTTAGCCTAATCTATGGGCTCCCAATCAGCTCGTGGCACATTTTTCCAAAATCGGAGGAAATCAGAGCAAACTCTGAGGAAAACGTAACGCCACACCCATAAGTGTGAGCACTTACCCCATTTGAAGTTGATGGCTGTCACAAGCTCCTGGCACTCTGTCCTGAATGTTCAATATATTCTGCCTCAAATTGGCCATGATCGCCAAATGTGCACAGTGCTCAGAGCAGATGTGAGTCATGCCCCACCGTCAGCCAACCAGCATCTCCGAACGATAAAGGTTCTCTTCACTACCTCACAAGTCATCACACACACACACACACACACACACACACACACACACACACACACACACACACACACACACACACACACACACACACACACACACACACACACACACACACACACACACACACACACATATTTGAGCTAGCTGGTCTGTTGGTCTATGTTACAAGTTGCATTAAAACCTGTTCTTACTTCAAGTTCTTTCTGCAAAATCCCCACATTTTACGGCATCTGCATCTGATCCCCATAGGTGCGGTAAAGAGGAAAACAATGGAAATGCAACGGAAACACGTTGGTGAAAGATGCTGCTGGGGTAAGATCCTGAATCTCCTCATTGCCTCCCAGCAAAATGTGCCTGACTTTAGGCTATTGGTTATATGTGTATTTCACACTATGCTGAGGTAAACATCGGCGTAAAATGCTTCTATGGATGTCAACCCCAACACATGTTCATGTCATCGTCACCAATCAACTGCATTACAGTTAAAAAACGACTGACTACCACCACTGATTTCTGTATGCTAGGTATGCTACCATTTTATACGGACAGGAGTTAGCCTTTAGCTGTCACTTCTTCTAAATCTGAAAAATACTTCTAAACTTCTAAATGTTATGTAGCGCAAAGAGACAAATATATCAAAATCAGGCTTTAGTAACCACGCTGTGGGCCAGTCGTGATGGATTTCCACTTTGTTCTATCAGATCTGTTGAATGTGCACCAATCTGGCATCCGTCTTCCTTCCCCCACGGTCTGCGTTCCATTGACCACTTAACCACATCGATCAGTTTCATGGGAATATGCATTTCAATCTTATTCTTCTTGAATGACGTAGGCTAAGTAGCTAACTACTGTTAAATCGAATTGTAGAGCCGAGGAAGCAGTTAAGAAGCTACACTTCCACTTTTGTTTCAATAAAAGCATATTAAGCCTAGTGGTATGGGCTGTGGAGTTCTGGTTTCATGATAAAATGTGTTGGACCATTCTGCAGAATCATAACAAAATGTCATAAGTAGCCTAATTCCGTGGTGTTTTTGGTCCAACCATAGAAGCTAATGTTTCACTATGCTATTATATTCGGTTTGTTATGTAGAATACTAATGAATCATCAAGAGATCTTACGAGACATTAATTCAACTCTAATCTTAACTTTATTAAACAAGCACCATTCTGAGGCTGCGCTGCACCCCTGATAACAATGCACATAAAGGAATGCAGCATCTTCCTCGGTTGCCATGATGAATTCCTTACACATGTGCAAACCGGCACAGCAAAAAATATAGCCCGATTCTGTCTCGATTGTCCAATCCTACTGACTAGAGCCTGTAGACCCATGTTTTGTATTTCAGCCCTAAGCAGTAGAATCACATTTGTGTCATTATGAGAGATGGAGGGAAAGGATCTGATTGTGAAAGATTGACTGAACATCATTTCCCATAAGTCCCAGGAGTAAGTGGCCAGAATTAATACATTATAAAACAATCAGAATCCTTAGAATGAGAAACCAACCAACCAAAGCGTTATCCAATCATCCTCTTCTCTTGCGAACCCGACCAACCATATCCCTCTCAATAAGGACTCAGCCTATCCAGTATCTCAACCACCCCTGACCTTGAATTGACTGCTCATGACCAGACGTCAAAAGTAAGGAAATAAACATTTTTCTCTGATTTTTTTACACCTGGATAATGTGGTGTTTCTCTCTCTCTCTCTCTCTCTCTCTCTCTCTCTCTCTCTCTCTCTCTCCCTCCCTCCCTCCCTCCCTCATTCTCACTCTCACTCTCACTCTCACTCTCACTCTCACTCTCACTCTCCCTCCCTCCCACCTTCCCTCCCTCTCTCTCTCTCCCTCTCTCTCTCTCTCTCTCCCTCCCTCACTCCCTCCCTCCCTCCCTCCCTCCCTCTCTCTCTCTCTCTCTCTCTCTCTCCCTCCCTAGGAACTGGGAATATTTTTACTCTCACCATCACCCTCTCTCACCATCACCCTCTCTCACCATCACCCTCTCTCACCATCACCCTCTCTCACTACCTCTCAGGGAATGGTTTTTCATGCTTCATTATCCAGTGGGTTCCCATTTAATTCTATTACTTTACAAAGCTCAACGATACACAGTGGTGATGATGTTCTTAAACCCCCATTTAACATTTCATTGTGGTTAAAATGAGCTCTCGCCATCAGGTCATTATGACGTGTGGCCTACTGTAGCACGCTGTGGGCCCTCTGATTTAATTTCACTGGGCAAACAGCGGGACACGTTACAGAAATATATTTGTAAAAGGTCGGTGTTTACTGTCCCAAAATGATTCATAGGAGCGCTGAGGACCACCATATGCCCATTGAGTAACACACAGACAGTGTTCACAGGCAGTGTTATAACAACAAGTAACAAAGACTGTAATTGAGTTATTAAACAGTGCTGATGGACGTAAATGAACTGCCTTTCTTCCATTGGTTAGACAGTCATGGTGCCTATTAGAGCTGTGGGTTTGATTCACACATACTGATTATGGAAGAAAGAGTCTGCTGCCAAAATAAATACAAATATTATTACAAGATAACAGGGCCTCTAAGTTTCCAATCTGAGAAGACTAAGAGGTAATGACCTTATTCCAGTCTGATAAACCTCTCACGCATGCATCCTCCTGTCCCACTCACACACACACGTAAACGCACTGACACACACACACACAGTCCATCTAAATCCCATTCGGTCATAATCAGCTTTCTCCTCCATATTATCACCCTGTACATTATGCCCAATACATTATCATCTACATGACTCCAACCAGATGCTATGCTTCGTTAGAATAAGGTTGGGAAGGAAGGGTGCATCAAATTAATCTCAATAATTACGTCTTAGCTTGTACAAGGACGTTGTCTCTCTCCTGGATGCATTTGGATTTAGATAATGATGTTATGACCTCTCTGAATATGAGGTCCACTCCAACACACAAACACATCTTTACACACACCCATTTACACACAATTACGTACACACACACACACACACACACACGCACGCACGCACGCACGCACACACACACACACACACACACACACACCCAACCATAACCAGACTAGGACAGTCAGTGCACTACAACATAAAGCTCATAAATCATAAAGAGCATGTTGTCTCCGTGGTGATACTGATTATTAATACCGCCTTTGGGTCCAGCAGCATTCCATTATTCATGTTCTAATGGAGGTATAAATGAAATCCTGTTTCCATACATGTATAATGTAGAATAATTACCCTCTATAAATCATGAACACTGGGCTCATGGGCAATGTACGGGTGACGTCTAGGTGTCAAGATGCCACTGGGATGATGTTGTTTTTCTTTATTATATTTTTGTTATTAGGGAAAAGACTGCACTTCCAGTGTATATATTGACATAGACATGAAGGTGTGGTGGTTAGCGGCAAATGTGACATTAAGAACACCTGCTCTTTCCATGACACAGACTGATCAGGTGAATCCAGGTGAAAGCTAAGATCCCTTATTGATGTCACTTGTTAAATCCACTTTAATCAGTGTAGATGAAGGGGAGGAGACAGGTTAAATAAGGATTTTTAAGCCTTGAGACAATTGAGACATGGATTGCATTTGTGTGTCATTCAGAGGGTGAATGGGCAAGACAAAAGATTTAAGTGACTTTGAACGGGGTTCTAAGGCGCACCGGTTTGTGTCATGAACTGCAACCCTGTGTAGTTTTTCCCGCTAAACAGTTTCCTTTGTGTATCAAGAATGGTCCACCACACCCAAAGGACATCCAACCAACTTTAAACAACTGTGGAAAGCATTGGAGTCAATATGGGCCAGCGTCCCTGTGGAATGCTTTCAACACCTTGTAGAGTCCATGCACCGACAAATTGAGGCTGTTCTGAGGGGAAAAGAGAGAGGGTGCAACTCAATATTAGGAAGGTGTTCTTAATGTTTTGTACACTCAGCTTACCTTGATAGATTTATTGAAGCAAGTAGAGGAGACCTGGGACAAGGTAAAGGACAAAAGCTAAATTGTAGTGATACTAAATGTAATATTTGGTATGTGGGGGTAATAGTTGGACAAGCTGCTGTTGTTTCTGTCCACGACCTCTCCATCCATTCATGACAGAGTGGAAAGACCTAGGGCGTGACTCAATCCAAACGTGAATGTATCGCGGATCCATGTTAAAATGTAAAGGTCATTTCCGACACCGTGAATGCAGTCTCCACGAACGTGGGAATATTGCCTTAATATGAGCTATATTGCGTATCTTCAGCGATATTTCTGCAATATGGATTGAATCCAGCCCTTAGTTGTCATGGACAACAGTTAGAGGTGGTTAAGTATTCAATTTCAAACAACATTATTTTTCCCCTTGGGGGTAATTAAGAAAGGCTTGTGTAGGCAGGTCACAAATAATAACATCCTCCACAGATAATGCAAGAACAACAACAAGTACACATATTCAGAGTACAAAAACTATGAAAATGTATGCACTCATTACTGTAAGTCGCTCTGGATAAGAGCGTCTGCTAAATTACTCAAATGTAAATGTAATAGAAGGTCAGGGAATTAGCAGCGTGGTGCGAGAACAACAACCTTTTTCCCTCAATGTGAGCAAGACAAAAGAGCCAATTGTAGACTACAGGAAAAGGTGGGCCGAACAGGCCCCCATTAACATCTACAGGGCTGTAGTGGAGCGGGTCGAGAGTTTCAAGTTCCTTGGTGTCCACATCACCTACAAACTATCATGGTCCAAACACACCAAGACAGTCACGAAGAGGGCACGACAAAATATTTTCCCTTTTGTTAGTTGTGGGATCTTGTCTATGTTTGGTTGCCTGTCAGCACTAGTTTGTATAGTGTCACGGTTTGTTTGGTTGTTTGTTGTTTTTGTTTGTTCATTAAAAAGAGAATGTACGCATACCACGCTGCGCCTTGGTCCGATCCTTATGACGAACGTGACATCTTTCAACTATTATTCTGACATTTCACATTCTTAAAATAAAGTTGTGATCCTAACTGACCTAAAACAGGGACATGTTTACTTGGATTAAATGTCAGGAATTGTGAAAAACTTAAATTAAATGTAAGGTGTATGTAAACGTCCGACTTCAACTGAACATGAACAAATGACCTAACCTGTACCCCTGCACACTGACTCGGTACCGGTAACCCCTGTACAGTGCCTTGCGAAAGTATTCGGCCACTTTGAACGTTGCAACCTTTTGCCACATTTCAGGCTTCAAACATAGATATAAAAGTGTATTTTTTTGTGAAGAATAAACAACAAGTGGGACACAATCATGAAGTGGAACGACATTTATTGGATATTTCAAACTTTTTTAACAAATCAAAAACTGAAAAATTGGGCGTGCAAAATTATTCAGCCCCCTTAAGTTTATACTTTGTAGCGCCACCTTTTGCTGCGATTACAGCTGTAAGTCGCTTGGGGTATGTCTCTATCAGTTTTGCACATCGAGAGACTGAAATTTTTTCCAATTCCTCCTTGCAAAACAGCTCGAGCTCAGTGAGGTTGGATGGAGAGCATTTGTGAACAGCAGTTTTCAGTTCTTTCCACAGATTCTCGATTGGATTCAGGTCTGGACTTTGACTTGGCCATTCTAACACCTGGATATGTTTATTTTTGAACCATTCCATTGTAGATTTTGCTTTATGTTTTGGATCATTGTCTTGTTGGAAGACAAATCTCCGTCCCAGTCTCAGGTCTTTTGCAGACTCCATCAGGTTTTCTTCCAGAATGGTCCTGTATTTGGCTCCATCCATCTTCCCATCAATTTTAACCATCTTCCTTGTCCCTGCTGAAGAAAAGCAGGCCCAAACCATGATGCTGCCACCACCATGTTTGACAGTGGAGATGGTGTGTTCAGGGTGATGAGCTGTGTTGCTTTTACGCCAAACATAACATTTTGCATTGTTGCCAAAAAGTTCAATTTTGGTTTCATCTGACCAGAGCACCTTCTTCCACATGTTTGGTGTGTCTCCCAGGTGGCTTGTGGCAAACTTTAAACGACACTTTTTATGGATATCTTTAAGAAATGTCTTTCTTCTTGCCACTCTTCCATTAAGGCCAGATTTGTGCAATATACGACTGATTGTTGTCCTATGGACAGAGTCTCCCACCTCAGCTGTAGATCTCTGCAGTTCATCCAGAGTGATCATGGGCCTCTTGGCTGCCTCTCTGATCGGTCTTCTCCTTGTATGAGCTGAAAGTTTAGAGGGACGGCCAGGTCTTGGTAGATTTGCAGTGGTCTGATACTCCTTCCATTTCAATATTATCGCTTGCACAGTGCTCCTTGGGATGTTTAAAGCTTGGGAAATATTTTTGTATCCAAATCCGGCTTTAAACTTCTTCACAACAGTATCTCGGACCTGCCTGGTGTGTTCCTTGTTCTTCATGATGCTCTCTGCGCTTTTAACGGACCTCTGAGACTATCACAGTGCAGGTGCATTTATACGGAGACTTGATTACACACAGGTGGATTGTATTTATCATCATTAGTCATTTAGGTCAACATTGGATCATTCAGAGATCCTCACTGAACTTCTGGAGAGAGTTTGCTGCACTGAAAGTAAAGGGGCTGAATAATTTTGCACGCCCAATTTTTCAGTTTTTGATTTGTTAAAAAAGTTTGAAATATCCAATAAATGTCGTTCCACTTCATGATTGTGTCCCACTTGTTGTTGATTCTTCACAAAAAAATAGGTCGCAAAGTTCAAGGGGGGGCGAATACTTTCGCAAGGCACTGTATATAGCCTCGTTATTGTTATTTTCCTGGACTATTTTTACTTCAGTTAATTTGTTAAATATTTTCTTAACTCTTATTGAACTGTGCTGTTGGTTAAGGACTTGTAAGGAAGCATTTCATGGTAAGGTCTACACTTGTATTCAGCGCTTGTGACAAATAAAGTTTGATTTTTGATTTGATTTGGGATACAACAGAATATGTTATTGTCAATATTTCAACATAAGGGTATCCTTTAGCTGCCACAATTCATAAATGCCCAACTGCACACACACACACACAGACTCTTATGCATTTACATGTTCAGCCTGTATATGAACACCCTGGTCATCGTCAAACGTGATCATAAGTTAAACATCTCGCAGGGCAATGCCCCCGGCCAACATCCTGATTGGTAGATCTGTATCTCAGAGTATCCATAGACTGTAGCCTCACAGATAAACCACAGCAGTTATCCCATCATCCTACGGCATGATCTTTTACAGTCTGGAGAGAAAGGGCTCTGAGCAGCAGCACTCACCTCATCCAGATCTCTTAACGTGGGCAGATAGAGAGGAGATGAATAGATGTGAATAGAAACTTGAGAGAAGAGAGGATGAACCAACCCCGATGACGGAGGAGAGGAGGAGGAAGAGCGGCACGGCGGTTGGTGACTTTTAAATTGCTCCTGTGACCATAACTTTTACACAGTCGTCATTTTACAACACGGTGATCCTCTCTGACATTTCTGAATGAATAAAATTCAGCAGAATGTCAGTGAATCTATTTGTAGGTTTGCCCTGAGAGCAAACACATATGCTTATGTGAACGTGCACTTTCCTCCTCTCTCTTCCTCCCTCCCTTTATCTCTTTCAAACACACACATCAACCAATGCATGCACAAACAAAGACATGTATGTACCACACACACACACACAAACACACACACACACACACACACACACACACACACACACACACACACACACACACACACACACACACACACACACACACGTTAAGAGGCGAATAACCCTGAAAAATTTTAATTTTTCAGCCTGTTGTGTTTGACAAGCACCACTTTTAATTATGTCTGTTTTGGCTAATCTTCAGCAAGGATATATTTTTCATATTGCTCCCTTTTCTGTGAAAACCAGTGCTTTGCGCAGAGCGATAAAATGACTCTAGCAGCAGACGAGTTTGGGCTTTATGTTTCATGAGAGCAGAATAAGTGAGAGCATATGGACACGATGTTGGTAATATTCTCCATAGAGAGAGCAGGCTTTAGCTTCGGCTCTCTGACAGGTTGAATTCCCCTCGTCTAAAGAAACAGGAGGTTGGCTCTGACATGCCTTCCATTTTGTTTCCTCGAAGTGGCCCGACATGTTTCTGGAATACTGTACCACTATTCCTGCACTCAGAGACTCTCAGGACCACTTGCCCTGACCCAGATTAAGCCGATACCTGGACTAAAAATGATGCTCAATTGAGAATTTGCATTGAATTCCAATGCATTTAAATCCAGGACTAGGTTTTTCTGTGTCCGGTAAATTAGTTTTCTGAGTTCAGAATAATATCCACCATGAGCCAAGACGATTCACAATATCATTCTAATTCATACTAAACATAATTCTCAATGGAGAATTTCCATTGAAGTGCATTGTCCAGGATTCAGGATTAGGGATTAAGGATTAAGGATTAAGTCCAGGATTAGGCTAAATCTGTGTCTAAAACCACACCTCAGAGATCACCATGATGGTATCAGACAAGATGATCTACAATATCACAATATTCTAATTCACACTCCATCAATTCTAGAAAATAACTGACTTGGAACTTTTAGTCCCCACACAGCATCGATTTAAATTCAAAATCTCAAACCACATTTAAATCTCAAACCACATAACATTAACCTCATGCGCAGAGTGACTGTAGATGTCAGCGTTGAGGTGTGAGACATCTGACTTGCTCTCGTTTCAAAGAAATGGACAGTATCTCGGGCTCTGTCTGTACTGTTTCCATTTCTTTGAAACGAGAGCAAGTCAGATGTCTCACACCTCAAAGCTGACATCTACAGTCACACTGCTCATGAGTTTAATCTGGCTGTTTCTATTTCATAGCAGGTTAATGGGATCAAATTTGGGTTCTGGATTCCCAGGCACACCCTTGCTCCAGCTGCCTCTTTCCATGCAACTCTGGCATTAGGAGGGTTGTGGGTGAATCTATTGCTATACTGTCTGCACTCTGTACACAAACACATACAGTACATACAAACACACCCTGCCACCATCCCTCTACCAGTAGCCTTGCTGTTACAACAGACATATGTCTGTTCCCACCAACAATGATCAGATCATTCTAACAGACAGTCAGAGTGGTTGCCTGGAGACCAGCGGCAGTACAATGGTAAAGAGCACAGCATGCTCCTGAGAAAGGTCAGGGGTTGTGTAGGTGCTAGTGACTTCACTTGTCCTCTCCTGTGGAAATGGAAGGAGCTGATTGTGAGTGACATGGCAGGGCCAGTTGGAGTGACTCTTCCAGACTCAGAGATAGACATTGTGGTATAAGCATGTTCAGCTGGATTTGAGTACCTACTCCTCACATCTCCTGACATTTCCACCTGCGACATTTTGAGATATTTCTATCTTTCTGTATCTCTCTCTCTCTCTGAAAAATACTCTCTCGTGTGATTTGAACTGCCTTCTCTCCCGGGTGTCTGTTCTTAGAATCAAACCCTATTCCTGTTTTTATCATATTTACTTTGTCAAGTGAAACAGAGAAGTGGAGTGATTCCTGTTTGTTGTAGCGACACACACTGGTCCACAGAGCCAACCCCAGATGTTCTTGCTACTGATGAAGACCTGATGCACCCCACCTCTCATCTAACTTGGGTGGAAAATGACACAGAGAAGAGGAAACTTTGCAGACAAGGAGACAGGCAGGCAGACATGCAGGCAGACAGACAGACAGACAGACAGACAGACAGACAGACAGACAGACAGACCTGAGGAGTCAACATGACAGAGGCTGATAGACCCTGACAGAGATAGATAAGCAGTCTCCTGGAGTATGGCACACGCTAGCTAGTTTACTGTCCAGGCCTCTGTGGTGCGTTATCACTCAAAATCCTGCCACCATGCCAACCTGTTCCCTACAGTGTCCACCCCATCCTGTCTACCCACCCAGGCTACTTCCTGCCAATCTCTTATTCCACATTTTAAGGCTGGCTTGGTGCAATAGGTGAACTGGTGAGACAGAAAGAGGTGATAGAGAGATGACAGTCATTGGGCTCAAACTTTACTCTTTTTTATCGCTGGTTTGACCATGTCCTGGTTTTTAATGCACGATTACAGATCTGGCCTAAGGCATGAGTATCGCTCCAATGCATTAATATGCATCAAAAAGAAAGGAGGACCAAGGCACTATTCATATCATTCATTAAAATGCCTTTATTTGTATGGCATGTTCAATGGAAACAAAGTTAATAAACTCCAATAATATGCATGTCTCACAAGTCCCTACTTTATGCATGCCATTCCCCAAGGATCTTTGACCAGACACCTACTTACCGTGATACAGCGTTTCCATGTCTCCCATTCACCATGACCAAAACGGATGTCTTCATTCAAATCTATAACAGCTCTTAATTCGCCCGGTGCGGTGCTCATCCCATCATCGATCACTCTTCTCTTTAAAAATGGTTATAATTTCCATTGACCTCTCTCTATTGATCTGTCATTCTGTTTGTACATTGCACCAATCAATGGGAACCTGCCTCTTATCTGATCTCTATCTATTACTCCCATCACCACCCCCTCCTCACACAAACACACCACACACACACTCCAGTCCTCCACTCCTTTAAAGGGATACTTCGGGATTTTGGCAATGAGGCCCTTTATCGCCTTCGCCAAGAGTCAGATGAACATGTGGATACCATTGTATGTCTCTGTGTCCATTATGAAGGAAGTTAGATGTAGTTTTGCGAGCCAATGCTAACTAGTGTTAGCGCAATGACTGGGGAAGTAATGTAAATAAGGTCCTTATTGACAAATCCAAGGTAATCCTTTAAATATGTGGACGCTGCATCATGGCGCTGTACCCTGATGGCGCCGGAGGGTAGGGCTGCCGTCTTATCGGCTCTCAACCAATCATGCTATTTTGTTTGTTTTTTCAGGTTGTTTGTTCATAATGTTGCTGCTACCGTCTCTTATGACCGAAAATAGCTTCTGGACATTAGAACTGGGATTACTCACCTCAAACTGGACGAGGAGTTCTACTTCAATGACTCGGACGCGGGGATATACTACGGACACCTGACCAGGCCCAGAACCCTGTGCTTCGCTGGAAAAGGAAATGTAGGTTTCACGGAAAGAGATCAGGATGCATTGAAAGGATCAGGCAACGAGTGGCTAATCTGCCCTTGCCTTCCGTTCTGCTATCTGGAAAATAAATTGGACGAACTGAAAGCATGTATATCCTACCAACGGGACATTAAAACTGTAATATCTTATGTTTCACCGAGTCGTGGATGAAAGACGAGATTAAGAACATACAGCTGGTGGGTTATACACTCTATCGGCAAGATAGAACAGCAGCCTCTGGTAAGACATGGGGCGGGGGCCTATGCATATTTGTAAACAATAGCCGGCGCACAATATCTAAGAAAGTTTCAGGGTTTTGCTCGCCTGAGGTAGAGTACCTCATGATAAGCTGTAGACCACACTATCTACCTAGAAAGTTTTCATCTGTATTTTCGTAGCTGCCTACATACCACCACAGACCGAGGCTGGCACTAAAACCGCACTGTATTCCACCATAAGCAAACAGGAAAACGCTCATCCAAAGGTGGCGCTCCTAGTGGCCGGGGAAATTAATGAAGGGAAACTTAAGTAAGTTTTACCTAATTTCTATCAGCATGTTAAATCTGCAACCAGAGGGAAAACATTCTAGACAACCTTTACTCCACACACAGAGACGTGTACAAAGCTCTCTCTCTCCCTCCACTTGGCAAATCTGACCATAACTCTATCCTCCTGATTCCTGCTTTCAAGCAAATATTAAAGCAGGAAGCACCAGTGACTCGGTCTATATAAAAAAGTGTTCAGATGAAGCAGATGCTAAACTACAGGACTGTTTTGCTAGCACAGATAGGAATATGTTAAGGTTCTTCGATGGCATTTAAGAGCACACCACATCAGTCACTGGCTTTAACAATAAGTGCATCGATGACGTCGTCCCCCACAGTACATACCCCAACCAGAAGCCATGGATTACAGGCAACATTTGCACTGAGCTAAAGGGTAGAGCTGCCGCTGTCAAGGAGCGGGACTCTAACCCGGACGCTTATAAGAAATCCCGCTATGCCCTCTGAACAACTATCAAACAGGCAAAGCGTCAATACAGGACTAAGATTGAATCGTACCTCACTGGCTCCGACGCTCGTCGGATGTGGCAGTGCTTGCAAACTATTAAAGACTACAAAGGGAAGCACAGCCGAGAGCTGCCCAGTGACATGAGCCTACCAGACAAGCTAAATAACTTCTATGCTCGCTTCGAGGCAAATAACACTGAAACATGCATGAGAGCACCAGCTGTTGCGGACGACTGTGTGATCACGCTCTCAGCAACCAATGTGACTAAGACCTTTAAACAGGTCAACATTCACAAGGCCGCTGGGCCAGACGGATTACCAGGACGTGTACTCCGAGCATTCGCTGACCAACTGGCAAGTGTCTTTACTGACATTTTCAACCTCTCCCTGTCTGAGTCTGTAATACCAACGTGTTTCAAGCAGACCACCATTGTCCCTGTGCCCAAGAACACTAAGGTAACCTGCCTAAATGAGTACCGACCCGTAGCACTTACGTCTGTAGCCATGAAATGCTTAAAAGGCTGGTCATGACTCACATCAACACCATTATCCCAGAAGCCCTGGACCCAATCCAATTTGCATACCGCACCAACAGAAACACCGATGATACAATCTCTATTACACTCCACTCTGCCCTTTCTCACCTGGACAAAAGTAACACCTATGTGAGAATGCTATTCATTGACAACAGTTCAGCGTTCAACACCATAGTGCCCTCAAAGCTCATCAATAAGCTAAGGACCCTGGAACTATAAACCTCCCTCTGCAACTGGATCCTGGACTTCCTGACGGGGCGCCCCCAGGTGGTAAGGTTAGGTAACAACACATCCGCCATGCTGATCCTCAAAACAGGGGCCCCTCCTGTACTCCGGGTTCACTTATGACTGCACGGCCAGGCACGACTCCAACACCATCATTAAGTTTGCTGATGACACAACAGTGGTAGGCCTGATCACCGACAATGATGAGACAGCCTATAGGGAGGAGGTCAGAGACCTGACCGTGTAGTGCAAAAGTTCTTAATTTTTTAGGGATTTTCATAAAACTGCATTGTTGGTTAAGAGTTTGAAAGTAAGCATTTCACTGTAAGGTCTACCTACACCTGTTGTATTCAGCGCATGTGACAAATAAAATTTGATTTGATAACTGGTATGATAACTGATAACTGGTTTACTGGTATTGGAGCCTCCAGCAGGTCAACACACTGAAATCAATCATGACAGAGAGAGGAGAGAGGGTCTTTCTCTCTCTGTATCAGGGAGAGATGCAAAGATCTGATAGGCAGAGGTGGAGGTGGATGTCAGAGGCACAGCAAATCTACTGGGAGCCTCACATATCACAACACCACCACAAGAACAACTACCTAGCCAGGGTCTCTCTGACTGCTCTGCTGCAATGTGTCTTAATCTCACACCTGTCTGTCGACGCTGCAGGCATGAATCTCTTTGCTTACCCCACAGGGGCGGGTGGCGACTAGCTATGTAAGAGAGCTTCAAATGATTCCTCATAGGTATTAAAATGCATAGGCTATCTAGCTATGGCAAGACATGAAAAAACACATGAAGAAAATGACCAACTTACATAACCATAGCAATTCAATGGCTGTCGTTTTTACAAGAGGCTCGTGTCAGTCCCCATTGAAATAACAACACTGGAATAGATCTCTTCAGTGAGGCAAAGCTATTTCAGAAATGCAGCTTAAGAAGCTCTTGATCCAGATGTCCTTGAGTTTGGGCTCCTGCTTCATAAAACATCCTCCACCAACAAGCAGCGACAGGTCACCATGGTGGGGCATCGTGAGTGTGTGCAAGAGGGAAGGCATTTCCATGGTGATCGGCGGCTGGCTGACCTGCATTTCAAATACAAACGGTGAGTGGTGGTGAGTAACCACGCAAGTCACCAAATTATTCAGCCATAGGTCAAGGGTAAAGTGAGTGACTCATACACTATTCATCTTTAAATCTCATCTCTATTTTTTTATTTTTTTTATTTCACCTTTATTTAACCAGGTAGGCTAGTTGAGAACAAGTTCTCATTTGCAACTGCGACCTGGCCAAGATAAAGCTTAGCAGTGTGAACAGACAACACAGAGTTACACATGGAGTAAACAATTAACAAGTCAATAACACAGTACAAAAAAGGGGAGTCTATATACATTGTGTGCAAAAGGCATGAGGAGGTAGGCGAATAATTACAATTTTGCAGATTAGCACTGGAGTGATAAATGAGACTCTAGACTCTAGACAGGCGTTCGGATGTGATATTCACAGGTTCTGACCGAGAGAAACAGGAAGGAGAACGCTTCTGAAAGTGACATGTGTTCAAAGTGTCGTCCCACTGTTTTTCAGCATGCGTCTATTCTGATATAATCTACATTTCCTGAGAAAGGATCCTGGCCTCTTCTTCCCTGGAATCACAAAGCTGTCACTGCAGTCTTCCATGTGAGTATTCTAAAAAGGGTAGAATCTCTGAATCCTTTGCAGTTATAGTGGCAGTGGTAGTCGTAATAGTTGTGGATACATTAATGGTAGTAGAAATAATAGTGGTGGCAGTAGTAGGAGTAATTGTCACTGAGGTCACTGGTTGAAGCACCACTCTGATTGTAGAGAGAAAGTACTGCTCGTGTCCCTTGTGTTTTAATATCCTTCTATTCTCCATACAGCATCTATGAGTCAGCCCTAAACTAATTTCCCCCTCTTCAAAATTGAAGGTTGAAATTTAGACAAGAGAACAACGCCTCCTTATGCCTTTCCCTCAGGAATAATCTCCGGACTCTCAATGGCAGAGATGTTGTCACGGAAACCAGTCTGGCAGCCACTTTAGAACCGTCAACATGCATGACAGCTAATTTTCTACCCTGAATTTTTTTACTTTTAAATTAATTAAATAGCCATTGATTCTCAAAGAATATGACATAAATGTCTAACAAGCTTAGTTGAACTGTCTTACTCATCAGAACCCCAACTATATGCTTGCTTTAGCCAATTGTTTGTAAACCAAATAATTGTAAACAATGTATAGCTTCAAAACATGATTAAAACTATGATTTTGATCTCTTGTATAGTCAGTCCTTGCATCCATAGCTCCATCTATGAATTTGAGAGTTGTTACATTTCTCCAGCCCCATCACTCAGCTCTTTAGCAAAAAAAATTTTGGGGTGGCATTTTTGTGTTGTTTGAATCCCGGATGCCCCTTTAATAGAACTGCTAGCATTGACACGTGAATGGAGAAAATGAAGGCCATAAATGTCCGCTGACAGTCACAGACATATCACTATATACCGCAGACAGAGGGAAATATTCAACACTGTAAATGTGTGGGCGGCAGAAACCTTGAATGTCCATCATGTCTAACGCGATGTTTCCAGTAATTCAGCCATAGCAATTATCATGTGAATCAAAGCTGGGCCATTACAGTCCACAGGTTTAATGTAAAAACTTACATGTTAACCATGTTCAATCTTTAATGTCACAGAGGTTCAAAAGGTTAAGATCAAAAACAATGTCAGGAGAATTTCACAAGAGGAAAATCGAATTCCCACTATATGGTTATTGGCGGGTATAGTCCTCTATTATGTAAGACAGCTCTGGTAGTAGACCTAACGATAGCTAATAGTCAGGTTACAATGCATATATTCAAAAATATTCGAGAGGGATTCACTGACAAGGAGGTATATATGTGGCTACAGGTTAGTCTCATGTGGAACATGACATTTAGCTGAACACGTAGGACATCGACATGCTTCACACACATCATCTGGCCAGAAGCAGAAACAGCTCTAGCTGGATGACGGCTGTGGCCAATCCATTAAGGTATATGGTATGATTATTCATCCATGGCCAGGAACACAGAAATAAATGAGAGAGAGAGAGAGAGAGAGAGAGAGAGAGAGAGAGAGAGAGAGAGAGAGAGAGAGAGAGCTGGCAGAGTACCACATGCTCCCAGGCAGCCTAGGGACAATGATCAGACTGAGAGGGGACTGTGTGCTGTGACACCATTCCTGTGCATATTGTTAAATGTCACTTCTTGATCTATTCCATTTACGAGTAGCCTGGTAGCGTTGGAACAGTAACAGAAAGGTTGCCGGTTTGAATCCCAGAGCCGTCTTGGTGAAAAGGCTATCATTGTGCCATTGAGCAAGGCACTTAACCCTAATTGATCCTGTAAGTCGCTCTGGATAAGACGTCTACTAAAATGTCATTTTGCTGGGTGTGAGGGTTTAAGAGTGAGGTTATGTAGCACATTCAGAGAACAAGTCTCTCTCCCTTTTCATCTAACCAGCGAACTCCTGTAGAGAAATTCTCAATAGCAAATACCCCTGACCCCTTTCTACATCAAACTGAAGAATGTATGACCAGGTTTATAAACTCAGCAAAAAAAGAAACACCCTCTCACTATCAACTGTGTTTATTTTCAGAAAACTCAACATGTGTAAATATTTGTATGAACACAACAAGATTCAACAACTGAGACATAAACTGAACAAGTTCCACAGAAATGGAATAATGTGTCCCTGAACAAAGGGAGGGGGGGGGGTCAAAATCAAAAGTAACAGTCAGTATCTTGTGTGGCCACCAGCTGCATTAAGTACTCCAGTGCATC
Organism: Oncorhynchus masou masou; assembly: GCF_036934945.1. NCBI lineage: Eukaryota > Metazoa > Chordata > Actinopteri > Salmoniformes > Salmonidae > Oncorhynchus > Oncorhynchus masou. Next base: position 31,181,831 of record NC_088227.1, read on the forward strand.
TCCTCCTCATGGACTGCACCAGATGTGCCAGTTCTTGCTGTGAGATGTAACCCCACTCTTCCACCAAGGCACCTGCAAGTTCCCAGACATTTCTGGGGGGAATGGCCCACAGCCCTCACCCTCCGATCCAACAGGTCCCAGACGTGCTCAATGGGGTTCAGATCCAGGCTCTTCACTGGCCATGGCAGAACACCAACATTCCTGTCTTGCAGTCTAATTCATTAGTCCTCTGTCTGTTCTTGACTACTCTAATTCATTAGTCCTCTCTGTGTCCTCTCCTATGCTTAGTCTAATTCATTAGTCCTCTCTGTCTCTTCTTGACTACTCTAATTAATTCATCCTCTCTGTGTCCTCCCCTATGCTTAGTCTAATTCATTAGTCCTCTCTATCTCTTCTTGACTACTCTAATTCATTAGTCCTCTCTCTGTCCTCTCCTATGCTTAGTCTAATTCATTAGTCCTCTCTGTGTCTCTTCTTGTGCTTTGTCTAATTCATTATTAACCACAGCTTATGCTGCTTTGACTATACATTCTCTCACACACACCTGCTCTTTCCATGACATAGACTGACCAGCTGAATCCAGGTTAAAGCTATGATCGCTTGTTGATGTCACTTATTAAATCCACTTCAATCAGTGTAGAAGAACGGAAGTTTTTCACACTCTACAGTTTCCTGTGTGTACCAAGAATGGTCCACCACCCAAAGGACATCCAGTCAACTTGACCCAACTGTGGAAAGCATTGGAGTCAACATGGGCCAGCATCCCTGTGGAACGCTTTCGTCATCTTGTAGAGTCCATTCCCCGACAAATTGAGGCTGTTCTGAGGGAAAAGGGGGGGGGGGCAACTGAATATAAGGAAGGTGTTCATAAGGTCTGGTATACTCAGTGTATATGCATGCACACACACACACAGGCGTGCACACGTACTTCACAGTGGAATCAGATAAGACACGCACCTTACACAGATCAGTGATAGATACATTACATCATTACATCATGTCCACCCTTTGACTCATCCCGTCCTCGTTGTTTGGTTTTTGCTGCCCCCTTCCCCCCCAATTTGCCCCCTTCCCTGCGGTCTCACCCATCTGCTCCCTCTCTGTGCGGCAGTTCACATGGCGTGCAGCATTCAATTAGCTATGCCCAAGATGGCAGCCTTATAAAGGCTGACTCTTATCAGTCGGCATTTGCATGTATTTCTTAACAATGGGAAGAGAGCCTCTCCCCAAGGAGCTGGGCAGGCCCCCCATCGAGTCACTCTTTGAATGTTCCAAGCCTATTGTCTTGAATTGTTGGGTTTCAGCTGTGGTGCACCACTGCCCCCTCGTTGTATTGCATGCAGCATTTGAATGAGAAATCAAATCAAATCAAATGTTGTTTGTCACATGCGCCGAATAAAACACCTTACAGTGAAATCCTTTACACCTTACAGTGAAATCCCTTACACCTTATAGTGAAATCCCTTACACCTTACAGTGAAATCCCTTACACCTTACAGTGAAATCCCTTACACCTTACAGTGAAATCCCTTACACCAAACCAATAATGGAGTTAAAAAATAACAACAAATACAAAATACCTAAAAAAAATATAAGAATAAGAAATAAAAGTAAAAAATAATTAAAGAGCAGTAAAATAACAAAAGCGAGGCTATATAAACAGGGGGTACCGGTACAGAGTCAATGTGCGGGGGCACCGGTTAGTCAAGGTAATTGAGGTAATGTGTACATGTATGTAGAGTTATTAAAGTGATTATGCATAATAATGACAGAGTAGCAGCAGTATAAAAGGCAGGGGGGAGCAAAGCAAATAGTCTGGGTAGTCATTTGATTAGATGTTCAAGAGTCTCATGGCTTGGGGGTAGTAGCTGTATTTAGAAGCCTCTTGGACTGAGAATTGGCACTCCAGTACCGCTTGCTGTGCAGTAGCAGATAGAACAGTCTATGACTAGGGTGGTTGGAGTCTTTTCATTTTAATTTTTTTAATTTTACCTTTATTTAACCAGGCAAGTCAGTTAAGAACAAATTCTTATTTTCAATGACGGCTTGGGAACAGTGGGTTAACTGCCTGTTCAGGGGCAGAACGACAGATTTGTACCTTGTCAGCTCGGGGGTTTGAACTCACAACCTTTCGGTTACGAGTCCAACGCTCTAACCACTAGGCTACCTTGCCGCCTTTGACAATCTTTAGGGACTTCCTCTGACACTGCCTGGTATAGAGGTCCTGGATGGCAGGAAGCTTGGCCCCAGTGATGTACTGGGCCGTATGCACCACCCCCTGTAGTGTCTTACGGTCAGAGGCTGAGCAGTTGCCACACCAGGCCGTTGATACAACCAGGATGCTCTTGATGGTGCAGCTGTCGAACCTTTTGAGGATCTGAGGACCATTGCCAAATCTTTTCAGTCTCCTAAGGGGGAATAGATTTTGTCGTGCCCTTTTCACAACTGTCTTGGCGTGCTTGGACCATGTTAGTTTGTTGGTGATGTGGACACCAATGAACTTGAAGCTCTCAACCTGCTCCACTACAGCCCCATCGATGAGAATGGGGACGTGCTTGGTCCTACTTTTCCTGTTGTCCACAATCATCTCCTTTGTCTTGATCATGTTAAGGGACAGGTTGTTGTCCTGGCACCACACAGCCAGGTCTCTGACCTCCTCTATACCAGCTGTCTCGTCGTTGTCGGTGATCAGGCTATGACACTGTTGTGTCATCTAAAACTTAATGATGGTGTTGGAGTCATGCCTGGCCGTGCAGTCATGAGTGAACACAGAGTACAGGAGGGGACTGAACACGCACCCCTGAGGTGCCCCCATGTTGAGGATCAGCATGGCGGGTGTGTTGTTACCTACTCTTACCACCTGGGGGCGGCCCATCAGGAAGTCCAGGATCCAGTTGCAGAGGGAGATGTTTTTATTCCCAGGGTTCTTAGATTAGTGATGAGCTTTGTGGGCACTATGGTGTTGAGCTGAATGGGCACTATGGTGCTGAGCTGAATTCAATGAATAGCATTCTCACATATTTGTTCCTTTTGTCCAGGTGGGAAAGGGCAGCGTCCTGTATTGACACTTTGCCTTTTTGATGGTTCGTCGGAGGGCATAGCGGGATTTCATATAAGCATCCGGGTTAGAGTCCAGCTCCTTGAAAGCGGCACCTCTACCCTTTAGCTCAGTGTGGATGTTGCCTGTAATCCATGGCATCTGGTTGGGGTATGTACGTAGAGTAACTTTGGGGACAACTTCATTGATGCACTTATTGATGATGCCACTGACTGATGTGGTGTACTCCTCAATGACAGTCTGTGCTAGCAAAACAGTCCTGTAGCTTAGCATCTGCTTCATCTGACCACTTTCTCATAGACCGAGTCACTGGTGCTTCCTGCTTTTATTTTTGCTTGTAAGCAGGAATCAGAAGGACAGAATTATGGTCAGATTTACCAAATGGAGGGCAAGTGAGAGCTTTGTAAGTGTCTCTGTGTGTGGAGTGAAGATGGTCTAGTTTTTTCCCCCACTGGTTGCACATTTAACATATAATGGATGGCAGTGGGGGTTTACTCACTCGTCTACCAATTCACAGAAGGCAGCCCGACCTCCGCCCCCTTTTTCTCTGTCTTCTCTTCACGCACATGACGGGCCTGTTCCCGGGAAAGCATTATAACCTTCACGTCAGACTCGTCAGACTTGTTAAAGGAAAAAGCTTCTACCAGTTCGTGGTGAGTAATCGTTGTTCTGATGTCCAGAAGTTATTTTCGGTCATAAGAGAAGGTAGCAGCAACATTATGCACAAAATAAGTTTAAAAAACAACGCAAAAAAACAACAAATTTTATAACAGTATGTAGTAATTTGTGGATGTCCGACATCCATTTCGATTGATATGTTACGAATTGCAATTCATACAATATGTTACGAATTACAATTCGTACAATATGTTACAAATTTACAACAAGTACAATATGTTACAAATTCCAATTTGTTGTGGCTGATGTTAGCTAGGTGGCTAAGTGGCTAACATTAGCTTGCTCTAGGGGTTAAGGATTAAGGTTAGGGTTAAGGTAAGGAGTTGGGTTAAAGGGTTAAGGTTAGTGTTAGGGGAAGGGTTAGCCAAAAGGAATTAAGGTTATGGTTAGGGATAGGGTTAGCTAACATGCCATGTCATTTCAAAGTAGCTAAAAAGTAGTAAGTAGAAGCAAAGTTGCTAAAAAGCTAAAATTGTACATGATGTTATATGCCCAACCAACCACCCTCCTTTTTGTTGTTGCCTTCGGTAACCTTCTATCTTATGTGCCCACACCAAACGTAACATCTCATGCTAATTTGAGTGTTCTGGATTTACAGTGCATTCGGAAAGTATTCAGACCCCTTCCCATTTTCCACATTTTGTTACCTTACAGCCTAATTCTAAAATGGATTAAGTTACAATTACTTCCTCATGAATCTACACACAATACCCCACAATGATAATGCGAAACAGGTTTTTTGATGTTTTTGTAAATGTATTAAAAAATAATAAAAACACAAAAACCTTATTATATACGTATTCAGAACCTTTGCTATGAGACTCATAATTGCGCTCAAGTGCATCCGGTTTCTATTAATCATCCTTGAGACGTTTTAACAACTTGATTGGAGTCCACCTGTGGTAAATTCAATTGACTGGAAATTATTTGGAAAGGCCTATATAAGGTCCCAAAAATTAAGCCATGCGGTCAAAGGAATTGTCCATAGAGCTTTGAGACAGGATTATGTCGAGGCACAGATCCTTAAAAGGGTACTAAAACATTTCTGCAGTATTGAAGGTCCCCAAGAACACAGTGGCCTCCATCATTCTTAAATGGAAGAAGTTTGGAACCACCAAGACTCTTCCTAGAGCGGGCCACTCAGCCAAACTCAGCAATCAGAGGAGAAGGTCCTTGGTCAGGGAGATGACCAAGAACCTGATGGTCACTCTGACAGAGCTCCAGAATTCCTCTGTGGAGATGGAATAACCTTCCAGAAGGACAACCATCTCTGCAGAACTCCACCAATCAGGCCTTTATGGTAGAATGGCCAGGTGGAAGCCACTTCTCAGTAAAAGGCACATGACAGCCTGCTTGGAGTTTGCCAAAAGACACCTAAAGGACTCTCAGACCATGAGAAACAAGATTCTCTGGTCTGATGAAACCAGGTTGAACTCTTTGGCCTGAATGACAAGTGTCATGTCTGGAGGAAACCTGGCACCATCCCTACAGTGAAGCACGGTGGTGGCAGCATCATGCTGTGGGGAAGTTTTTCAGAGGCAGGGACTGGGAGAATTGAGGGAAAGATGAATGGAGCAAAGTACAGAGTAACCTGCTCTAGAGCACTCAGAACCTCCGACTGGGGCTAAGGTTCACCTTCCAACCGGACAATGACCATAAGCACACAGCCAAGACAATGCAGGAGTGGCTTCAGGACAAGTCTCTGAATGTCCTTGTGTGGCACAGCCAGAGCCCGGACTTGAACCCGACCGAACATCTCTGGAGAGACCTGAAAATAGCTGTGCAGCGACGCTCCCCAACCAACCTGACAGAGATTGAGACGATCTGCAGAGAAGAATGGGACAACTCCCAAAATACCACTGTGGCAAGCTTGTAGTGTCCTACTCAAGAAGACTCGAGGCTGCAATCTGCCAACTGTGCTTCAACAAAGTACTGAGTAAAGGGGCTGAATACTTTTAATGAAATGTGATATTTCACTTTTTATTTATATATATATATATATATATATATATATATATATATATATATATATATATATATATATATATATATATATATATATATATATATATATATATATATATATATATATATATATATATATATATATATATACATTTGCCAAAATATAAAACAAACTATTTTTGCTTTGTCATTATGGGGCATTGTGTGTAGATTGGTGAGGGGTCTGAAAACTTTCCAAATGCAATATACATTAACTATGTTACATCTAGTCTATGAGACCAGGCTGAAAATAATCATGGTTGCAGCAGGAAAGGCAGAACTGACTGTATATTTGAACGGACAAAGCCATCGAGCACATGCCACCATTCATTCCTATGTGAAGAGTCACTATCGCATTGAAGCCAAACTAAGTCGGTTAAGATGGCGTCTCATGGAGACATAACATGCACAGTTTAAGCTACTCCAGGAAGTGACAGTTTTACCACTTCGCATTGAGTAACTCAGCATTGCAAGTGCTGAGTTACTCAATTTGTTGAATTATAAGCAATTATTGGTATCATTTATTCCACTTTTTTTACACAGAGATTAATCACAAAGATTGCCATTTTGCCATTAATTATAATGGAGGATCCTATTTTCTGTTAACAATACCTGCAATACCGTGGTCGGCCTTGAACTCCTGTGGCTTCAATGAGAAGGGCAGTCGTTCTCCCCCGAGACAGCAGGAGTAGCACACACTGTCCTGAAAGTAGCATATTTCAAGAAGGATAGAGTCACAGTGGTAGAGTAACACTATGGATGATTTACTGAGTTAGATCATAAATTGGGATGATCAACAAGAACAGCAATAGATTCACTGAATAGACAGACTGTGCCAGTGAGAGGTATCTTGAGATGGAATATGTCTACACACAGTAAACACGCTGCATTGCCCGTTGATTGAGTCTATGGTGGAATGAGAAATTAGCCTTAGTGTGAGACATTTCCCTTGGGATCTCTCATTGGGGAATAAAATGGCTTGACGGAGCCCCTCAAGCAACTGGAATACTGTCCTCTCGAGTCTAGACTAGAGGCACTCCAAATAGAACTAAATGGAAGACTTCATTCGACAGGCAGACACGGTAAAGCACAGATTAATATGTAATAAGAAATATCATACGCAAGTGAAGTGGCCACTACTAATGTAATGTAACTTGAGTATTGACTGTATTCTGATTTTCTTTACCTGTAGATCTGCACTTTTAACCAACATTTAACCACTTTTAACCAACATGAAATAATCACTCTTTTGACTAGTTGATGGTTTTTAATTTGTACTCTTTTTCTATTAGCCCTGGCATTTATTCAGATGGAAACCTAATATTGGGGAGACTGTGACAGACTGACAGTCAGGGAGCTAAGGAAAAGCATAAATAAGAACTGCGATCAGTGATTAGTTCTCACAGAGCTTTAGAACAAAAAATAATAATAATTACGGAATAGGTTTATATATATATATACATATATATATAAACACATGTATATGTATGTATATATATGTGTATACATATATGTGTATATATTGGGTTACTACATGATTCCATATGTGCTATTTAATAGTTTTGATGCCATCATTATTATTCTACAATGTAGAAAATAGTTTAAAAAATAAAGAAAAACTCTGGAATGAGTAGCTGTGTCCAAACCTTTGACTTGTACTGCAGATATAGATATGTGTGTGTTCCGTTCACATAACATAATTGAAAAGTATGCATTAATGTGTCTGGAATAGAATACTTGTCAAAAACTACTGTACACTTTAAATAAATTTGTTTTTATGCTTCCAAAATAGAGTACAAAAATTGCATTGATCAATTAGCATGCATAATTCTGCAAAAAAACATCCTCCGCATACAACGTAAAACACCAAATAATACATGTATATAGGACAATACCCGCTAATTATCAAAATCCAGAAAGGAGACGTTAAATTTTACAACCACCTGAAAGGAGGCGATTCCCAAACCTTCCATAACATTCCATCACCTACAGAGCTTAACCTAGAGAAGAGTAAGCTGGCCCTGGCGCTCTGTTCAGAAACACAAACAACCCAACAGAGCCCTAGGACGTTAACCAAATTATGACAAAACAGAAATATAATTACTTGAAACACTGGAAAGAACCAAAAACAGAGAGTACTGTGTACTCTAACAGAGAGTACATGGTAGCGGAATACCTGACCACTGCAACTGACCCAAAATTAAGGAAACTTTTGACTATGTAGAGATGCCATAGGCAGACCTGGCTCTCAAGAGAAGACAGGCTATGTGCACACACTGCCCACAAAATGAGGTGGAAACAGCTGCACTTCTTAACCTTAAGGCAAATTTATGACCATATTAGACATATTTCCCTCAGATTACAAAGACCCCAAACTAATTTGAAAACAAATCGAATTTTGATAAACTCCTAAATCTATTAGGTGAAATACCAGTGTGCCATAACAGCAGCAAGAGTTGTGACCTGTTGCCACAAGAAAAGAGCAACCAGTGAAGAACAAACACCATTGTAAATACAACCCATATTTCAGCCTGGTCTCATAGACTAGACATAAGATAGCAAATGTAAACCAAAATAATCGAATGAGTATACGTTATGTTTGGTATGGTTACATTAAACAGATGGTTACTTCAGGCAAAAACTAAAGTAGGGTTGTTGGTAGGGGTGGACGTATAACACAAACATCTAGCAACCCAAAGGTTGAGAGTTCAAATCTCATTAAGGACAACTTTTCAACTACTTACCATATTAGCTAACACATCTCCTAAACTTAACCACTAGCTTAACTAAGGTTAGCCAGCTAGCTAACTTTAGAAACCTAGCTAGAATTAGTAAAATATCATATTCCAAATTGTATGTTTTGCAAATTCATAACATAGTATGAATTGTAATTTGGAACAGATCATAATAAATGGGTGACAGACATCCACAATTTAATACATACCATATGCAAGGTAACATACTAAATGGAGTGCCTCAGATTTACATACAAAATAATAAGAAATGCTCTGAGACCAGGTTGCATATTGATCTTTATTTTCCCTTTTGTACTTCAACTATTTGCACAATTACAACACTGTACATAGCCATAATATCATTTGAAATGTCACTATTACTTTGAAACTTTTGAGTGTTATGTTTACTGTTCATTTCATGTTTATTTCACTCTTGTTAATAATATGTTTCCCATGCCAATAAGGTCCTTTGAACTGAGAGGGGGCCCCTGAGCACCTCCACAACAATACATTGTTAGGATACATTTAAAAATAGTGTCTGTGCCATCTAGTGGCAAAAGAAAAATCACCAACACAGACTGATTTGTAGACATCGACGAGTACGCTGAACAAAAATATAAACACATTATGTAAAGTGTTGGTCCCATGTTTCATGAGCCGAAACACATTTTCCATAGGCAAAAAAAGCTTGATTGCACAAATTTGATTACATCCGTTAATGAGAATTCCTCCTTTGCTAAGATAATCCATCCACCTGAAACATATTGCATCACAAAGCTGATTAAACAGCATGATCATTACACAGGTGCACCTTGCACTGGGGACAATAAAAGGCCACTTAAAATGTGCAGTCACAACACAATGCCACAAGTTTTGAAGAAGCTTGCAATTGACGTGCTGACTGCAGGAATGTTCACCAAAGCTGTTGCCAGAGAATTGAATGTTCCTGCCTCTACAATAAACTGCGTCCAATGAGTACTTACATTTATAATAACGCCATTTTGTCAGGGAAAACTCAGTCTGATTGGGTGGGTCTATAGCCTAGTCGTGTGAGATTCATAGATTCAGGGTTAATTTATTTCAATGGACTGATGTCCTTATGTGAACTCAGTGAAATGTTAGAAATTGTAGCGTTCACATTCTTGTTCAGTATAGGCCTGTCTCAGATACCTCAAATATTACATTAGAAGTGACTGTACATTTTAAGAGGCAGTATTATAAACATGTCAAATGCAAAGGTGATCAGATGAGTTAATTTCACCACATCTTGTTACACCTAGTCTTCAAAAAAACCTAGTTACTTTGAATCTCATTGTTTATCACAAACTACAGAGACGTCTGTGCCCACCTGGTTGGAAAGAAACCTTCCCACGTCCCAATTCTTTCTTCAGTGTGCACTTGCTCATTCCCTTTTATAGCAAACTTCAGGGGATAGGACACAATTCAATGTGAGTGAGCATCATGCATGTAATTTGCTACTGATCTGGATCAATTGCAAATTGAAAGGATTGTCTGCACTAACAGTGCTCTTCCTAAACCAGGATTGGCTGAAGCATGTTAAAAATTGGTAAAGTATGCCTCGTTTACACAGGAAGATAAATTCTCCTTTAATTGGTATTTTGATCAGATCAGAAAAAAGATGTGCAATTGCTGAATACCAATTAGTTGGGGGTGGGGTCAAAATTGGGCTGCCTGTGTTAACAGCCATGGACCTTTACATAAGAAATCAAATGAGTTATTTATACCTCAAGTAATGGTACAGTGATTACTTGCAGCATCCCTCAATGTTATCCAGAAAGAGGTTCAAAGCTCTACCACAATACCAACAACGAATCACTAAAATTTCCAACAAAACATTGAATTAGTTTCAACCTTGGAAACTCACAGGTGGCAAAAAATTACACTATAGATTGTACATGACAAGTGAATAGGCCACACTTATAAGTAAACACATGTGACGTAATTCAACCAGTTTATCCTGAGTCACCAGCTAACTCACTAGAAGGCTGAGTGTCAGCGGGTTTAGTTTTTCCCTTTCCAATAAGACCTAGACAACCAGGTGAGGTCCTTACTAATTAGTGACCGTAATTCAATCAAATACAAGGGTGGAGTGAAAACCTGCAGACACTATGATATCAGTGGAACGAGTTAAGACAATGCAGACCAACAAAAAAAACAAGACAACTATGTTGGACTAAAACATTTATTTGGAATAATGCAACATCCCATGTTGGTTTCGCATCCAGTGGGGAACCTTCAGCATCCAATGCAGTTAGTCCAGCTGTGTACATAAAGCATCAGGGTTAATATAATACAGAATAAGAAGGAATCAATTTGTCAAGAATTGTAATTGTGGAAAACCATGAACATTGTAGCCTCAACCCTGTATAATACATCGTCCAGATGAAGAATGCGTTTCACCCCTTATATTAGCGTATGCCATCGGTAATGTCAACTAATAGCCAACGGTGACTAAGTTACATTTGCAAGAGTACAGAGCAAACCAAATACTTGCCTTGACAAAGCCGATGTCATTAGCGTACTGCCTGAAGCACTGGCGGCACATGTTGAGCCCGTATTTACGGATCAGACCGTGTCTGTTCGAGCATACCCGGCTGAAAAACAAATGCACGTATTAGAGAGAAACACGGCGAAGATGATTTAATAAAAATGTCCAGCAAGTTCAAGCGCATTCAAATGTACCCAGATAGCTGGTTAGCCGACATCAATTTTCCACATAGCCATTGTTAGCTTCAAGGCAATTTAACAAGATCCTGTACTGTAGCTACTAAGTAGTAGCTAATTATTTAGGCCGCAAAGTTGTAGCAATGGATAAAGTGGCAACGTTCAGATTGAGTGGTATATTGATGGCTGGAAATACATGTTTATTAGAAACATATTACTAGAAATTGCAAACTGCTGAGTTTAACATGCGAGAACAATGTGAGGGCCGGGGGTTAATCTACACCAGCCGCCATATTAGGTCGAGCGAAGACTCCATGTGGTTCGAAATGTACACTCAAAATTTGGGTCCGTGAAAAACTTCCGAACTCTGAAATGTACTCGAAACTGAATAATAACAAATACTAAACAATATTTTAAACAAGACTGACCAGGATCGGGATCCCTGACCGAATTTTCTTGGGTGACTCCAGTAGAGGCTCTGATGTCCCATCTTGTCTCGTTCGAGTAGAATGTCGAAAAGGAAGGAAGACGGATGCGCATGCGTAAATAAAACCATTCTTCTGGGCTTCTTCCGCCCGCAAAGCATAGTGGGAAACATCGCGTTGCGTGAAATTCTTGTAGTACACCACTAGAAGACGCCACCAACATGCAGTAGCAACACATCAATCGCTCCATCTGGACCATTGTGCGGCTGCGGACTCACATAGATTCTGAAGGTACAGGTTTTCAGTTCCACCCCCCCCCCCCCCCATATCAGGATAGTTATTTAGTTGAAGAGCTCAACAAACAATTTGCACAAGCAGAAATCATTCATTCAAAACGAGACATGCAATGTATGAAATATTAGATACCCATAACTAGTCTGCCCATCTTTCTCCATTTCAAATCAAATGTATTTGTCACATACACATGGTTAGCAGATGTTAATGCCAGTGTAGCGAAATGCTCTCAAATGGACCTTATACCCAAGTGGCCCCAATGATCTGGTTTTGATGCAGGGTCCTGGTGCAATCATACATTAAATAACATGCATGAAAAAAATTCCTTAAATATGATATGAACAATATTAACATTCTTAATTTTTAAAAAAAATCAATCGCTTTGGCACATTTTTACGATGTATACTGAACAAAAATATAAACGCAACATGCAACAATTTCAATGATAGTACTGAGTTACAGTTCATATAAGGATTGCAGTTCATGCTGCGGATTTTTAAAAATGTTTTTTTTACCTTTATTTAACTAGGCAAGTCTGTTTAGAACAAATTCTTATTTTCAATGACGGCCTAGGAACAGTGGGTTAACTGCCTGTTCAGGGGCAGAACGAAAAGATGTGTACCTTGTCAGCTCAGGGATTTGATCTTGCAACCTTCCGGTAACTAGTCCAATGCTCTAACCACTAGGCTACCCTGCCACCCCTGGACAGGAGTACATTCCTGCTGTGAACAGCCTGTACCATTGCATCCTAAAGATGCTCTATTGGATTGAGGTCTGGGGACTGCACAGGCCACTCAAGTAAACTTAACTCTCTGTCATGTTCAAGGAAATGTTTTCCACTCCTCAACTCTCCAGTGTTGGTGATCGCATGCCCACTGGAGCTGCTTCTTGTTGTCTTTAGCCAATAGGAGTGGAAACCGGTGTGGTCGTCTGCTGCAATTTGCCCATCTGTGACAAGGATCAACGAGTTGTGTGTTCCGAGATGCCGTTCTGCACACCACTATTGTACTGCACCATTATTTGTCTGTTTGTGGCCACCAAATTCTTGCCTTTCTCCTTCGACCTCTCTCATCAACAAGCTGTTTTCGCCCACAGGACTGCCGCTGACTGGATGTTTTTTGTTTGTCGCACTATTCTCTGTAAACGATGGCGACACTGTCGTGAGTGAAAATTCCAAGAGGGCGGCCGTTTCTGAGATACTGGATCCGGCGTACCTGGCACCAACGATCATACCATGCAAAAAGTCACTTAGGTCACTTGTTTTGCACATTCTGATGTTCAAACGAACAGTAACTGAATGCCTTGATGCCTGCCTGCGTGCTTTATATAGCAAGCCACGGCCACGTGACTCACTGTCTGTAAGAGCGATCTATTTTTGTGAACGGGATGGTGTACCTGATAAACTGATTGGTGAGTGTATAACCCAGTCATTTCAGCAGTGTATTGTACACTACACAATTCAGTGGGTTTAGAGGCTAGTCAAAGACCACTCACTTCCTCTGTCCCTGACACACTCAATCCTCTTCATTTCGCTTCCCACCCAGACAAATCCACGGACGACACAATCACCATTGCATTCCACACTGCACTCTAAGCTCACGGCCCTGGGAGTGAACTCCTCCCTATGCAACTGGGTCCTGGACTTCCTGACGGACCACCCCCATGACTACGTGGCCTCACATAGTCCCAACTTCATCGTTAAGTTTGCTGAGGACACGACAGTAACAGGCCTGATTACCAACAACGACGAGGAAGTAGGAACTCTGACGGTGTAGTGCCAGGTAAACAACCTCACCCTCAACATCAGAAAAAGAAAGGAGCTGATTGTCGACTTCCGGAGGAACCAGGCTGAGCACGACCCCATTCTTTTCAAGTTCCTCGGAGTACACATCTCCAAGGAGATAAAATGGTCAAACCACATGGACACCGTGGTGAATAAGTAATGACAGCGACTCTTCAACCTCAGGATGCTGAAGAAATTCAGCTTGTCCCCGAGGGCCCTCGCAGTGTTCTACAGGAGCACCATCGAGAGCATTCTGCCGAGCTACATCACAGCCTGGTACTCCAATGCCGCAGACCGTAATGTGCTACAGAGGGTGGTATGCTCAACTGTAACACTGGCCGATAGCTTCTACCCCAAGACCATCAACCTGCTGAATAGCCACCAATAGTCAGGTACCTGCTCCCCGTCCCCAACCTGCCCCACCCCAAACTTCCTGGTTCAGTAGTTAGTTATCTGGTTTGAGCAATTTGATTAAGTGATATAGTTAATTGTATTGTTTACAAATGACAAGAAAATTATATCAAAAGTAAAGTGAATATTGCATTTGAAAAGCAGATAATTAGATTGAATATGTATCCAAATTGAGTGAGTTGGTGTTATCAACAATTGATAATGTGCTCAGAGTTTTGAAACATGAGCCATTTTTGATGAACTGTATAGATTTTTGTGCTTAGAGTTGTGAAAATGTACCACTTACTTGTGAAAATTGCACCAAAGTGATTGAAAAAAAAGCTAATTATACCAATAGTATGTGAATCAATAGCAAAGTACATAATAAAATCAGCAAGATTGAATTTGTTTCATACTGCAATTAGTATTTAATAAGAAAAACAAATACAACAGAACATACGGTGTACAACAACTACCAACACAGAAGTGTTTCAGTAAAAATTGTTTGGATACTTTCCCACTTTGAAATGTAAAGTAATGCCAATTGGACCATCATTTATTTTTCATGATTTCTTGAATATTAAACAATAATGGCCTGAATGGCCTAGTAGTGATACTCGTTTTGCCTCTCTTTTGTATAGAATATAATCAAGAATAATGTAATATACCGACAATAATATCGAACTGTTTTAGATTATTATCATAGTGGCCTATATCATTTTTTTGGTAAGAAAACAGATCAGAAGAAGCCTTTGTTTATCTACAAACAAACTACTAATTCTAAATAAATATTATACCGACTACATGGAAAATCTCCATATTGTTACATTGTTATAAGCTACAATTCAATGGTTCAGTTGAATGCAACATTGTAGCACACAAGCCTAATATATCAATTAATGTTTTATGTCTTGAGAGTCCCTATGGAGTAATGCATTGTGGGAGTCAAGCTCGGCAGTGGTGCCGTATTTGGTACTTCTTGCCAACGTAAGCTAGCTAGCTAGCTGGCTGGCTAATGTGTTATTTTGCTCCGAAATTGGGAGCAGAAGAGAAGGAATGGAGGAGAATGAATACCTCGATTCACCGCACTGTTAATTTCGGCAGAGAAAGCTGCACAGCACGACTAATATTTTAGGTAACTATACAAACGCATTTTCTTCGCACTGTGAGAGTGGTTGCGACAGTCTGTTTTGGCCAATGACTGAGGCGCGACTACGGAGTGCTTGCTTTTAAATATAATACGCTCGTTCCAGCTAACTTCTACGAGACAAATGTAGCTTGCTAGCTAGCTATTAGCTACCATAACATCACCCGGTAAACAACGTTTAAGCGTCTAAATATAACTAGCTAACTAGTTGTGAATGATGTAACGTTACACCTACACGGCACGAATCTCGAGCGAAATGGGGTTGGTGGTTTGATGTCGGTGTCCACCGCTCCAGGCGCTGACAAGACGATTGATGGTGTAGGGAGGAGGAAGCTACTTTCACTTACATGAACTAGATTTGGCTAGAGACCCCCATTTCCTTCTTGACCAACATGTGCCATGGGAAGGAGTACATGTTATACCGAAATGTTTATTACATTACTGTTCAGAAACATATAAAACGGTCTAGATTGAAATGATAGGCGGTGGCTAGCTTAGCTCTACATCTTGTTAACTGTGCGTGTATCGTGTCATGTAGTGAAAGTTAGAACAGGCGTATAATGTACACTGTTAAGTACATAAGGACACCGTAGGCTGATGTCTGCAATCTATTTGAACATCATTGTTGTGTTTTAGGCAAGGGAGTCTGATCCAGTGCAAAGGTTATTTAGCTTTCCATTGTGTGGATGTCTTGACATGTGGTATTGATTGTGACAGTGCCTCTGGGCAGTAGACACAGATGAGCTAGTTCAACCAAGAAACGCTGCAAAGACGAGAAGAGAACAGGGAACTAATCATAGACTGTTAAAGTGGAGCACAGGCTGGTATGGGAGGGCTGGTGTGTCTAAATGAAGAATCTAAATCGTGATGACTGGCTGCAGATACTTTATCTTCAAAGTATTAGGCCTACATGAATATCATGTCTCTTACAGTTTGACATTTAGTCTACTGGTTATCAGGAACGTTATTGTCAATGTATGGGGCATTGGCAGTGGTGCATTTGTTACATGGGTTGTCACTTACAGTGCATTCAGAAAGTATTCAGACCCCTTCCCCTTTTCCACATTTTGTTACATTACAGCCTTATTTTAAAATAGATTAAATAAAACATTTTCCTCATCAATCTACACACAATACCCTATAATGTCAAAGCAAAAACAGTTTTTTAGAAATATTAGTGTGTATATATATATATATATATATATATATATATGGGGAAAAAACATAATTACCTTATTTACATAAGTATTTAGATACTCGAAATTGAGCTCAGGTGCATCCGGTTTCCATTGATCAATCTTGAGATGTTTCTCCAACTTGATTGGAGTCCACCTGTGGTAAATTCGATTGATTGGGCATGATTTGGAAGGGCACAATCTTGTCTATACAAGGTCCCACAGTTGACAGTGCATGTCAGAGCAAAAACCAAGCCATGGGGTCAAATTAATTGTCCGTAAAGCGCAGAGACAGGATTGTGTCGAGGCACAGATCTGGGGAAGGGTACCAAAAAATTCCTGCAGGATTAAAGGTCCCAAAGAACACCGTTGCCTCCATCATTCTTAAATGGAATTTTGGAACAATCAAGACTCTTCCTAGAGCTGGCAGCCCGGCCAAACTCAACAATCGGGGGAGAAGGGCCTTGGTCAGGGAGGTGACCAAGAACGCGCTGGTTACTTTGACAAGGCTGCGGAGTTCATCTGTGGAGATGGGAGAGCCTTCCAGAAGGACAACCATCTCTGCAGCACTCCACCAATCAGACCTTTGTGCTACTGGCCAGACGGAAACCACTTCTCAGTAAAAGACACATGACACCCTGCTTGGAGTTTGCCAAAAGGCACCTAAAGACTCTCAGACCATGAGAAACAAGATTCTCTTGTCTGATGAAACCAAGATTGAACTCTTTGGCCAGAATTCCAACTGCCACGTCTGGAGGGAACCTGGCACCTATGGTGAAACGTGGTGGCAGCATCATGCTGTGAGGATGTTTTTTTTGCCGCTAGTCAGGATCGATGGAAAAATTAACACAGCAATGTACAGAGAGATCCTTCATGAAAACGTGCTCCAGAGCTCTCTGAATGTGGTGAAGGTTCACCTTCCAACAGGACATTGACCCTAAGCACACAGCCTAGACAACGCAGTAGTGGCTTCGGGACAAGTCAATGAATGTCCTTGAGTGGCCCAGCCAGAGCCCGGACTTAAACCCAATCGAACATCTCTGGAGACCTGAAAATAGTGGTGTGGTGACGCTCCCCATCCAACCTGACAGAGCTTGAGAGGATCTGCAGAGAAGAATGGGAGAAACTCCCCAAATACAGGTGTGCCAAGCATGCAGCGTCATACCCAAGAAGACTCGAGGCTGTAATTTCTGCCTATGGTGCTTCAACAAAGTACTGAGTAAAGGGTCTGAATACTGTAAATGTGATAATTCCATTTTGACTTTTTTTTTATACATTTGCAAAAATGTCTAACCTGTTTTTGCTTTGTCATTATGGGGTGTTTACAGATTGAGGGGGAACAAAAACTATTTAATACATTTTAGAATAAGGCTGTAACGTAACAAAATGTGGAAAAAGTCAAGGGGTCTGAATACTTTCCGAGTGCACCGTATCCGCTCTTATTAAAAAATAAGTTCTGTTTTATTTTACTGGAAAATTGTATATGGACCCCGATAACAGCCATTGTTTTATTATTTATGGTATGTAGGTGGGTTGCATTTAATAAAGTAGCCATGTTTAGTAAAGACAATAAGAAATGGTAAAAATTTCTCTTATTTCTCTTATTTTGTTTTCCAGTGGGTTCCATGCACAACTCTACACTGCAGCCTCTGAGACCAACATGCCTTATGGGAATCTCACATGGCATCACTTATATTCCACAAAGATACATGTCTACATTCTAAAAATGTGTGCTAGCAACAAGTGTTAGCAACCAACAGAATTTTTAACTGTTTTCTATCAAGACTCCCTGCCTGACTCCCTTCCTGCCTGCCTCCCCCAAGCACAGCAGTGCCATTATAAATTGCAAACCTGCCTTTTTTCAGTTTCTCAACAATCAACTCCTCTCCCTTCCCAAGGGGGGTGACTGCCTGTCATGAGATTCCGAGTCTACAAGAGGAAGGTACAATACACGACGAGTCCCAAGTCATGTGTATGTGCTGCATGTTTCTGTACTGGGCATGTTTTAAATGGCACAAACAAATCAAATGTATTTGAGGACAGTCATAGACAATAAAATGTCATATATTGTGACATATTTAGTTCAGTTGAAGAAGCCGGACCCACTGGGTCAATTGAATGATTGAATAACCTATTAACTCCTGTAAACTCATATGAACTCTGTTACATAATCTTACTGTATCGTATCTGTATTTCAAAAAAGATCATATAAATAACAATGCCAATGACAACATTAGTAAAATTAGGCAGGATTGAGTCCAAAACTGGGCACAGGATATGATTTGTATTTTATCTCCAGGTGGTGATACTGACGCTGGTGGTGTTGGTGTGTGGCCTCGCCTTCTGGACGAGTGGGAAGCAGAAGAAGAGCAGTGGGGTGGTGGTCCTGAAAGAGGCTGAGGGGGCGAGGAGAAGCAGCAGTAGCCAGGTGCAGCCACAGCCGCAGGCCACACCTGCAGTCAGCCGGATACCTAACCTACCACCCATCGCACCTGTCAACGAGACACACCCGAAGAACCAGCCTGAAAAGCACCTGGAGAAAGAGGAGGTGGTAAAACCAGAGGTGGACAACACCACCCAGGTCTACCGTGGAATTGTGTTCCAGCTCAACTTTGACCAGACAGTGAGACATGAGGAGCAGTTCAGGGCAGCGAGGAAGAAGGACGATCTGGTGGTGGTGGTCCAGGTGCACAACAGACCTGACTACCTGAGGCTGCTGGTGGAGAGTCTGAGAAAGGCCAGGGGTGTGGAGAGCATCCTGCTTATCTTCAGCCACGACTTCTGGTCCCCCGAGATCAACCAGGTGGTGGCCTCAGTGGACTTCTGCCAGGTTCTCCAGATCTTCTTTCCCTTCAGCATCCAACTGTACCCCCAGGAGTTCCCAGGCCACGACCCCAGGGACTGCCCTAGAGACATTTCCAAGATAGATGCCTTAAAGCTGGGCTGCATCAACGCAGAGTACCCCGACTCGTTTGGCCACTACCGCGAGGCCAAGTTCTCCCAGACCAAGCACCACTGGTGGTGGAAGCTGCACTTTGTGTGGGACAGGGTCCGGGCCCTGAAGGACCACCGGGGTCTGGTGCTTCTCATCGAGGAGGACCACTTCCTCTCCCCTGACTTCCTCCACTTCCTCAAGCTGATGTCGATCCTGAAGAGGGAGAATTGCCCTGATTGTGACATCCTATCTCTGGGGAGCTACGGCCACATCAGCTACCCCAGTAAAGCCAACAAGGTGGAGGTGAAAGCCTGGAAGTCCACCGAGCACAACATGGGCATGGCTCTGAGCAGGGAGACCTACCAGAAACTCATTCAATGCACCGACGCCTTCTGCACCTATGACGACTACAACTGGGACTGGTCCCTGCAGCACCTGACCGTAACCTGCCTGCCCTCCTACTGGAAGGTCATGGTGAGCGAGGCACCCCGCGTCTTCCATGCCGGGGACTGCGGGATGCACCACAAGAAGTCTGTGTGCATGCCGTCCAGCCAAAAGACCAAGATAGATACCATTCTACAGAGCAGCAGCAATCAGCTGTTCCCCAAGAACCTGCTGATTACTAAGAGACTTCCGGCTAACGGGGCAGGGGGGGTGGCGCCCCACGTAAAGAACGGCGGTTGGGGGGACATTAGGGACCATGAACTCTGCAAGAGCTACCCTCGATTACAGTGACCTTATAATAATTGTTAGGCCTATATCGTTACTATTCTCTTTTTTGCATCCTCTGAATTTAAGAAAAAGAAAGCCTTTTGAAAATAATCTTCATGGAATATTTCTTCATATTGCCTGTTTTATCTGACTCTTCCAAATAAACAGTTTGTTGGGTTTGGGCTTCTTTGTCACATGTCTCTTTATATATCCAAGACATTGATTTTTATTTATATATAAATAGATAGTTGAAGTCGGAAGTACTTTTAGGTTGGAGTCATTAAAACTCGTTTTCAACTACTCCACAAATGTCTTGTTAACAAACTATAGTTTTGGCAAGTCGGTTAGGACATTACTTTGTGCATGACAAGTCATTTTCCAACAATTGTTTACAGACAGATTATTTCACTTAATTCACTGTATCATAATTCCAGTGGGTCAGAAGTTTACATGCACTAAGTTGACTGTGCCTTTGAACAGCTTGGAAAATTCCAGAAAATGATATGGCTTTAGAAGCTTCTGATAGGCTAATTGACATAATTTGAGTCAACTGGAGGTGTACCTGTAGATGTATTTCAAGGCCTTACCTTCAAACTAAGTGCTTCTTTGCTTGACCTCATGGGAAAATAAAATCAGCCAAGACCTCAGGAAAAGAATTGGAGACCTCCACAACTCTGGTTCATCCTTGGGTGCAATTTCCAAACGCCTGAAGCTACCACGTTCATCTGTACAAACAATAGTACGCAAGTATAAACACCATGGGACCACGCAGCCCTCATACCGCTCAGGAAGCGACGCGTTCTGTCTCCCAGAGATGAACGTACTTTGATGGGAAAAGTGCAAATCAATCCCAGAACAACAGCAAAGGACTTTGTGAAGATGCTGGAGGAAATAGGTACAAAAGTATTTATATCCACAGTTAAACGAGTTCTATATCGACATAACCTGAAAGGCCGGAAGAAGCCACTGCTCCAAAACCGCCATAAAAAGCCAGACTACGATTTGCAACTGCACCTGGGGACAAAGATTGTACTTTTGGGAGAAATGTCCTCTTGTCTGATGAAACAAAAATAGAACTGTTTGGCCATAATGACCATCGTTATGTTTGGAGGAAAAGGGGGAGGCTTGCAAGCTGAAGAACAATACCCCAACTGTGAAGTATGGGGGTGGCAGCATCATGTTCTGGGGGTGCTTTGCTGCATGCAGGAGGGACTGGTGCACTTCACAAAATAGATGGCATCATGAGATAGGAAAATTATGTGGATGCAGACATTGAAACAACATCTCAGGACGTCAGTCAGGAAGTTAAAGGTTGGTCGCAAATGGGTCTTCCAAATGCACAATGACCCCAAGCATACTTCCAAAGTTGTGGCAAAATGGCTTAAGGACAACAAAGTCAAGATATTGGAGTGGCCACCACAAAGCCCTGACTTCAATCCCATAGAAAATTTGTGGGCAGAACTGAAAAACCATGTGCGAGCAAGGAGGCCTACAAACCTGTCTCCGTTACACCAGCTCTGTCAGGAGGAATGGGCCAAAATGAACCCAACTTATTGTGGAAGGCTACCCAAAATGTTTGACCCAAGATAAACAATTTAAAGGCAATGCTACCAAATACTAACTGAGTGTATGTAAACTTTTGACCCACTGGGAATGTGATGAAAGAAATAAAAGCTGAAATAAATAATTCTCTACTATTTTTCTGACATTTCACATTCTTAAAATAAAGTGGTGATCCTAACTGACCTAAGACAGGGAATTTTTACTTGGATTAAATGTCAGGAATTGCAACTCAATATTAAGAAGGTGTTCTTAATGTTTTGTACACTCAGTGTTTGTAAAGAATCATATATATATATATATATAGTAGCAGTCAAAAGTCTTTATTTTACTATTTTCTACATTGTAGAATAATAGTGAAAACATCAAAACTATGAAATAACACATGGAAACATGTAGTAACCAAAAAAAGTGTTAAACAAATCAACATTTATTTTATATTTAAGTGTAAGTGTTTTGATATTAATGTGTTTTATTGAAGTGGAGAAAAACCACACCAGTCAAAAGTTTGGACACACCTACTCATTCAAGGGTTTTTCTTTATTTGTACTATTTTCTACATTGTAGAATAATAGTGAAGACATCAAAACTATGAAATTACACATAGAGAATCATGTAGTAACCAAAAAGTGTTAAACAAATTAAAATATATTTTAGATTCTTCAAAGTAGCCACCCTTTACCTTGACAGCTTTGCACAATCTTGTCATTCTCTCAACCAGCTTCACCTGGAATGCTTTTCCAACAGTCTTGAAGGACGTTCCACATATGCTGAGCCCTTGTTGGCTGCTTTTCCTTTAGTCTGCGGTCCAACTCGTCCCAAACCATCTCAATTGGGTTGAGGTCGAGTGATTGTGGAGGTCAGGTCATCTGATGCAGTTCTACATCATTCTTCATCTTGGTCAAATAGCCCTTACACAGCCTGGAGGTGTGTTGGGTCATTGTCCTGTTGAAAAACAAATGATAGTGTGAACCAGATGGGATGGTGTATTGCTGCAGAATGATGTGGTAGCCATGCTGGTTAAGTGTGCATTGAATTTTTTTTAAATCACAGAGCACCATCACACCTCCTCCTCCATAGAACCACACATGCAGAGATCATCCGTTCACCTGCTCTGCGTCTCACTAAGACACGGTGGTTGAAACCCAAAATCTCAAAATCCATCAGACCAAAGGACAGATTTCCACCGGTCTAATGTCCATTGCTCTTGTTTCTTGGCCAACGCAAGTCTCTTCTTCTTGTTGGTGTCCTTTAGTAGTGGTTTCTTTGCAGCAATTCGACCATGAAGGCCTGATGCATGCAGTCTCCTCTGAACAGTTGATGTTGAGATGTGTCTGTTACTTGAACTCTGTGAAGCATTTATTTGGACGGCAATTTCTGAAGTTGGTAACTAATGAACTCATTCTCTGCAGCAGAGGTAACTCTGGGTCTTCCTTTCCTGTGGTTGTCCTCATGAGAGCCAGTTTCATCAAAGCGCTTGATGTTTTTTGCGACTGCACTTGAGGAAACTTTCAAAGTTCTTGATATTTTCCGTATTGACTTCATGTCTTAAAGTAATGATGGACTGTTGTATCACTGTTGCTTATTTGATCTGTTCTTGCCATAATATGAACATGTTCTTTTACCAAATAGGTCTGTCTTCTGTATACCTCCCTAACCTGTCACAACACAACTGATTGGCTCAAAAACATTAAAAAGGAAAGAAATTCCACAAATTAACAAGGCACACCTGTTAATTGAAATGCATTCCAGGTGACTATCTCATGAACCCGGTTGAGAGAATGCCAAGAGTGTGCCAAGCTGTCATCAAGGGTGGCTACTTAGAAGAATCACAAATTTAAAATATGTTTTGATTTGTTTTACAGGTTTTTGGTTACTACATGATTCCATATGGGTTATTTCATAGTTTTGATGTCTTCACTATTATTCTACATGCAGTATATAAAAAATATAAAAAAATTAAGACATTCCTTGAATGATTAGGTGTGTCCAATCTTTTGACTGGTACTATACATATTATTAAAGTACTTATTTAAATTCATTCACCGTATTGAGATGAATTATAAATTCCTGGTGTTGGTGTTGTAGCAGAAACATTTACATTTGAAGTGCTTAGGATGCAGCTCTCTATTGACAGTTTCCTCTAGGCCAAAGCTAGCTTGGTGGCTTCTCTGAGGCGGCATTGATTTCCATTCCCTTACCCCCACCTAAAGCAATGGTTTAAAGCTTGCCTGATCACTGTATATAAGATCTATCTGGGATGACTGCAGAGTGAAGGCCGACTCCGTTTCTCATCTCCATAAGTGTAAATCCACGACAGTTGTGGTGAAAAGTTTTGAGAATGACACAAATATTAGTTTTCACAAAGTCTGCTGCCTCAGTTTGTATGATGGCAATTTGCATATACTCCAGAATGTTATGAAGAGTGATCAGATTAATTGCAATTAATTGCAAAGTCCCTCTTTGCCATGCAAATTAACTGAATCCCCCCAAAAAACATTTCCATTGCGTTTCAGCCCTGCCACAAAAGGACCAGCTGACATCATGTCAGTGATTCTCTCGTTAACACAGGTGTGAGTGTTGACGAGGACAAGGCTTGAGATCACTCTGTCATGCTGATTGAGTTCGAATAACAGACTGGAAGCTTCAAATGGAGGGTGGCGCTTGGAAACATTGTTCTTCCTCGTTCAATCATGGTTACCTGCATGGAAACACGTGCAGTCATCATTGCTTCACACAAAAAGGGCTTCACAGGCAAGGATATTGCTGCCAGTAAAATTGCACCCAAATCAACCATTTATCGGATCATCAAGAACTTCAAGGGTTCAATTGTTGTGAAGAAGGCTTCAGGGTGCCCAAGAAAGTCCAGCAAGCGCCAGGACCGTCTCCTAAAGTTGATTCAGCTGGGGATCGGGGGACCACCGGTAGAGAGCTTGCTCAGGAATGGCAGCAGGCATGTGTGAGTGCATTTGCACGCACAGTGAGGCGAAGACTTTTGGAGGATGGCCTGGTGTCAAGAAGGGCAGCAAAGAAGCTACTTCTCTCCAGGAAAAACATCAGGGACAGACTGATATTCTGCAAAAGGTACAGGGATTGGGCTGCTGAGGACTGGGGTAAAGTATTTTTCTCGGATGAATCCCCTTTCCGATTATTTGGGGCATCCTGAAAAAAGCTTGTCCGCAGAAGACAAGGTGAGCGCAACCATCCGTCCTGTGTCATGCCAACAGTAAAGCATCTTGAGACCATTCATGTGTGGGGTTGCTTCTTAGCCAAGGGAGTGGGCTCATTCACAATTTTGCCTTAGAACACAGCCATGAATAAAGAATGGTACCAACACATCCTCCAAGAGCAACTTCTCCCAAACATCCAGGAACAGTTTGGTGACGAACAATGCCTTTTCCAGCATGATGGAGTACCTTGCCATAAGGCAAAAGTGATAACTAAGTGGCTCGGGGAACAAAGCATCAATATTTTGGGTCCATGGCCAGGAAACTCCCCAGACCTTTATCCCATTGACAACTTGTGGTCAAACCTCAAGAGGCGGGTGGACAAACAAAACCCCACAAATTCTGACAAACTCCAAGCATTGATTATGCAAGAATGGGCTGCCATCAGTCAGGATGTGGCCCAGAGGTTAATTGACAGCATGCCAGGGCGGATTGCAGA
This sequence comes from Oncorhynchus masou masou, assembly GCF_036934945.1. Classification (NCBI taxonomy): domain Eukaryota; kingdom Metazoa; phylum Chordata; class Actinopteri; order Salmoniformes; family Salmonidae; genus Oncorhynchus; species Oncorhynchus masou. The sequence continues at coordinate 31,207,077 of NC_088227.1, forward strand.
GTTCTTGAAAAAGAAGTGAGCAATGCAAGTATTGACTCTTTGCATCAACGTCATGTAATTATCAATAAAAGTCTTTGACACTGAAATTATTGTAATTATACTTCAGTATTCCGTAGTAACATCTGACAAAAATATCTAAAGACACTGAAGCAGCAAACTTTATGGAATTTAATATTTGTGTCATTCTCAAAACTTTTGGCCACAACTGTAGTCTGACACATAATACTTACTTTCAATCTGTTGTTTATTTACTTTTTTCAAGAAGATTGGTATCTAATAAACTCAGTGTTTACATATTTTACCAATTTACCAATAATTATTGATGGTCTACTCTGCACCCCTCACTTCTTGTATAATACTTATTGAGAAGTCTGTAAATACTGTATATTTTTTCACAATCACAACCCAACCAACCCCATCAACAAGATTTTGGCAAGGACCATTCAAAGAAGGAATCTTTGAGGACAGAATAGAACTCAATGTGTTGTGTTAAGTGCAAAACAAAGGGTTGATTTAACTCCTAATCTGGTGTGGCCTTGTGTAAAAGCATGTGACAGTGCCCGGTGCTGCTGGGGGGGTCATGTGACCTAGGAATGGTGCATAGACTAAGATGATACAACATCTGTGGCTAAGGAAACCTTTTTGGGAAGCCTGCTCAGAATATGAGATCTCTACAAGGAGTACCCTATCTCCTCACCCAAACACAAAGCAAGTGTGTCTGCTTAACATAAGGACGATAGCAGGTCAAATCATTACTGGGTATACACCACAGCAGTGTTTCCCAACCCAGGTCCTCCAGTGCCCCCAAAAGTACACCGTTTTGTTGTAGCCCTTGACAAACGCGCCTCGTTCAACTCATTGAAGTCTTGATGATTAGTTGACAAGTTGAATCAGGTGTGCTTGTCCAGGGTTACAATAAGAATATGTTCTGTTGGGGGTACTGGAGGAGCAGGGTTGGGAACACTGCACCACACTGCCACACAGGGAAGGTAGACGAAAACCTCCAATGTGCAGGCCTGGTCTAGTGTAGTCTATTTTAGGCAGGAGTAGACCTGTGTTTTATATTTCCTACAGTCCAAGCCATCAGGGCTCTGGTGAGAGTGTATGCTTTTAAATGATTGATAGCTACTCCACACAGTGCAGGGTAAACACAACGCCAGGTCATTGCAGAGTTACACACTAAGGGAGCAACTTTTCAGAGAGAGAGGGGGGTGGGTAATGCTGAAGCACGTTGCCAAGTTAATCAATTGTCATAGTCTTTCAATCAATTGGATCCCAAGATCTGTATATCTTTCTTAATCCATAATACAGATTTAGCCTCATTATTTTGCGTTCAAGCCTGTGACATCATTTATGCCTAATGTGGAGCAATGCCTAATGTGGAGTATTTTTGTTCATGAATTTCCTACCCAGATTGTCTAACCTGATTAGTAATAGTTGATTCAGAATCCTCTATTACCAGATAATCCACTATGAATTAGAAATAGAAAGTTAATGGATAAGAGGATTGACCTCCTCTCTCCCTGATTGTGTCAGATCTTCCTTAGAAGACACTGGCTCTAGATCTTCTCTTTATAGTAAACTAGCTTACTGGGTTCATGTGAGACTGGAATTACATTGGCTCAGCGCAACGCAACATTGATTTGTGAGCCTTGAGGAGGGAGGCAAGGAGGAAAGCAGGATCTCAGGGAGGGAGAGGTGGTACATAGAGAGACACTTCACTGTGATGAGTGATTTGCTTGAGAGGATGCAGTGGGATCTCATACAAATCAAATTTATTTATATAGCCCTTCCTACATCAGCTGATATCTCAAAGTGCTGTACAGAAACCCAGCCTAAAACCCCAAACAGCAAGCAATGCTGGTGTAGAAGCACGGTGGCTAGGAAAAACTCCCTAGAAAGGCCAAAACCTAGGAAGAGACTTAGAGAGGAACCAGGCTATGTGGGGTGGCCAGTCCTCTTCTGGCTGTGCCGGGTGGAGATTATAACAGAACATGGCCAAGATGTTCAAATGTTCATGAATGACCAGTATGGTCAAATAATAATAATCACAGGCAGAACAGTTGAAACTGGAGCAGCAGCATGACCAGGTGGACTGGGGACAGCAAGGAGTCATCATGTCAGGTAGTCCTGAGGCATGGTCCTAGGGCTCAGGTCCTCCGAGAGAGAGAGAGAGAGAGAGAAAGAAAGAGAGAATTAGTGAGAGCATACTTAAATTCACACAGGACACCGGATAGGACAGGAGAAGTACTCCAGATATAACAAACTGACCCTAGCCCCCCGACACATAAACTACTGCAGCATAAATACTGGAGGCTGAGACAGGAGGGGTCAGGAGACACTGTGGCCCCATCCGAGGACACCCCCGGATAGGGCCAAACAGGAAGGATATAACCCCACCCACTTTGCTAAAGCACAGCCCCCACACCACTAGAGGGATATCTTCAACCACCAACTTACCATCATGAAACAAGGCCAAGTATAGCCCACAAAGATCTCCGCCACGGCACAACCCAAGGCGGGGCGCCAACCCAGACAGGAAGATCACATCAGTGACTCAAGTGACGCAACCCTCCTAGGGACGCGTCACCTCTCTCTTCTCTTTCGCTCTTTTGCTCTCTCTTCTCTCTCTCTTTTTCGCTCTCTCTTCTCTTTCGCTCTCTCTTCTCTCTCTCTTTTTCGCTCTCTTTTTTGCTCTCTCTCTCTTTTGCTCTCTCTTTTTCGCTCTTTTTTTTGCTCTCTCTCTCTTTTGCTCTCTCTCTCTTTCGCTCTCTCTCTTTTGCTCTCTCTCTTTCACTCTCTGCCTCTTTTGCTCTCTCTCTCTTTCGCTCTCTCTCTCTTTGGCTCTCTCTCTTTCGCTCTCTCTCTTTCACTCTCCCTCTTTTGCTCTCTCTTTTTCGCTCTCTCTCTCTTATTTGCTCTCTTTCTCTATTTTTTGCTCTCTCTCTTTTTTGCTCTCTCTCTCTCTCGCTCTTTTTTTCACTCTCTCTTTTTCGCTCTCTCTCTTTTTTGCTCTCTTTCTCTCTTTTGCTCTCTCTCTTTTTTGCTCTCTGTCTCTCTTTCACTCTTTTTTTCACTCTCTCTCTTTTTTGCTCTCTCTCTTTTTCACTCTCTCTCTCTCTTTTTCACTCTCTCTCTCTCTCTCTCTGCATGCTGGGAGTGATTGGTGCATGCTGGGAATTGTTTGAGTGAAGGGGTGCGTGTGTTGTGGAGAGTTAGATATTCACAACTTTCTTTCGGTTTGCTATTTCTTGGTGGCATTTATTTGGTTTTCTTCTGTGCATGATTAAGTTTATTATTTTTGTTGTGGTAGAATTAAGTATTTTGTTTTTCGTATCGAAATTACCCTGATTTTGGCGGGGATGGCAGCCCGATTGGGGATGCCGTCTCTGTCACTTCGGCATGGCTTTAGGTGTGTTACTGAAGCTGTTGTCACGGTGGAGGAATTTCTGGTCGCCGTAGGAGAGAAGGTAGGCTATGAGAATATTGCTTATGCATCCCGGATGAATAAAGCTGTGGTGGTATTTCTTAAAGAAGAGTGTCTGGTTGATCGTATGGTTGAGCATGGCATACTTCTTAAAGAAGAGTGTCTGGTTGATCGTATGGTTGAGCATGGCGTACTTCTTAAAGGAGAGTTTCTGGTTGATCGTATGGTTGAGCATGGCGTACTTCTTAAAGGAGAGTTTCTGATTGATCGTATGGTTGAGCATGGTGTACTTCTTAAAGAAGAGTGTCTGGTTGATCGTGTGGTTGAGCATGGCGTACTTCTTAAAGAAGAGTGTCTGGTTGATCGTATAGTTGAGCATGGCGTACTTCTTAAAGGAGAGTTTCTGGTTGATCGTATGGTTGAGCATGGCGTACTTCTTAAAGAATAGTGTCTGGTTGATCGTATGGTTGTTCATGGCGTACTTCTTAAAGAAGAGTGTCTGGTTGATTGTATGGTTGAGCATGGCGTACTTCTTAAAGAAGAGTGTCTGGTTGATCGTATGGTTGAGCATGGCGTACTTCTTAAAGAAGAGTGTCTGGTTGATTGTATGGTTGAGCATGGCGTACTTCTTAAAGAAGAGTTTCTGGTTGATTGTATGGTTGAGCATGGCGTACTTCTTAAAGAAGAGTTTCTGGTTGATCGTATGGTTGAGCATGGCGTACTTCTTAAAGAAGAGTGTCTGGTTGATCGTATGGTTGAGCCTGGTGTACTTCTTAAAGAAGTGTGTCTGGTTGATCGTATGGTTGAGCATGGCGTACTTCTTAAAGAAGAGTGTCTGGTTGATCGTATGGTTGAGCATGGCGTACTTCTTAAAGGAATGTTTATTCAAGTTACGCCGCTTTTTCCCCCGTCAACAAGGGTGACGATTTCAAATGTACCACCGTTTATTCCAAATGAGCTATTGGAGTGCGAGTTATTGCGCTTTGGGAAGTTCGCCAGTTCAATTAAGGTTGTCCCGTTGGGTTGCAAACACCCGGATGTCATTTCGGCGACAGGTGTTTATGTTTTTGGACTCACCGGAGCAGACTTTAGAGTTATTGTTTAAAATCAACGAAAACAGATGGTCTGCCTTCGTCTCCCTGATGGGAAGGTGACCACGAATGATATTGAAATGCGTCAACATGCCGTGGATTTCTACTCGTCCCTTTATAAGGCGGAGGATTGTGACTCTGTGTACTGAACAGCTGTTACATGGTCTTCCTCAATTGGGACCTGAGCAGAGAGTCGCATTGGACGCTGACATTACACTGCAGGAGCTGTCCACAGCAGTTATGCAGCTCTCAACAGGCCGAGCCCCTGGTATCGATGGTTTACCATCTGAGTTTTATAAGCACTTTTGGGGGTCTATTGGGGAGGATTTTTATGAAGTGCTGTGTGAATCTTTTCATGAGGGTTCTCTTCCTGTATCCTGTCAATGTGCGGTGCTTTCACTGTTGCCAAAAAAGGGGGATTTGGCTCTCATAAAAAATTGGAGACCTGTTGCTTTGCTGTGCGCAGAATACAAATTTGTTTCTAAATGTCTCTCAAACAGGTTGAAAGAGTATCTGGGAGTGTTGATCCACAAGGACCAGTCCTACTGTGTACCTGATCGCTCTATTGTTGACAACTTGTTTATGCTAAGAGATGTTTTAGACATTTGTAAACTGTCTGATGTAAATGTGGGTTTACTTTCGTTGGATCAGGAGAAGGCTTTTGATCGTGTGGACCATCAGTACTTGTTTAAAAAAATGAAAGCCTTTGGGTTTGGGGATGTTTTTCTGTCTTGGGTGAATTTACTGTATGCTGGAGCCTCGTGTATGGTGAAGGTGAGTGGTGGTTTAAGTTGCCCCGTCCCTGTCCAAAGGGGCATCAGGCAGGGATGCCCAATTTCAGGGCAGTTATATAGTCTGGCGATTAAACCAATGCTTTGTTTTTTAAGAGCGAAGCTTACTGGTTTCTCTGTGCCAGGTGTAATGAAGGGTCCCACGATAGCACTGTCTGCGCATGCAGATGACATGATAGTTTTTATTACAGGGGGTGAGGATGTTAAGGTTCTCTCAAACACTTTAAAGGTGTATGAGGGGGCCTCCTCAGCTAGAGTCAATTGGGGAAAGAGTGAAGCGCTGTGGGCAGGTCAGCTTCAGATGGGGTCCACTCCAAGGTTGCCAGGGGGGCTTCAGTGGGGCAGAGATGGGATGAAGACTTTGGGGGTTTTTCTAGGCTCCAATGTCTTTCAGAAAAAGAACTGGGAGGTGTAGCGGAGAAAGTGTGTGCTAGACTGTCAAGGTGGAAATGGGTGTTGCCCCAGCTGTCTTATAGGGGACGGGTCCTGGTAGCTAATAATCTTGCTGCTTATACCCTGTCGCACAGACTAATGATTTTACAGCCACCAAAGGGTATGATACAAGAGCTTCAGAGGACCCTTGTAAATTTCTTCTGGTCTGGACAACACTGGATCAAAGCTGCAGCCCTGTACCTGCCACTGCACGAGGGTGGGCAAGGCCTGGTGGACATTTCCTCTAGGATCACGGCTTTCCGGCTCCAAGCAGCCCAGAGATTGTTGTACAGAGACTGTTCGAGCTGGGTTGAAACAGCCTACACATTGATGAGGAGAGCGGGTTGTTTGGGCTTAGACAGGCATCTTTTCCTCTTAAAACTGGAGGGGGGTGATTTGACTGGCCTGACTCCATTTTATGAGTCTGTTATGCAGGCTTGGAGAGTCTTTGTCAAGTCCCGTAAGGCCTGCATGCCACCAGGGATGTGGCTTTTTGAAGAGCCTCTTTTTCATAACACTGCCATCCAGTCCCGTGTTCTGGGTTCAGCTAGCCTACGTTCATGCCTGTTAGGTGTGGGGTGTACCAAGCTGGGTCATCTGATGCAGAGCAGGAGCAGATCGTTGGAGGAGCTGGGAGAAAGAGCGGGGATCCGATCATCTCGCCTCCTGAGGAAGGTCGTCGATGAGGTCTGTGACTCCTTGCCAGTGCTTCATCTGCAGTATGTGACTGACACTTCCAATTCTGATTGGTGGAAGGAGGGTCTGGATTATGTGTTCCCTGCACTGATTGTTAGTGCTGCGACGGGGCATTTGAAGAGGACGTGGGGATGCTGCTTTCCTTCCATAACCCGGAGCTGGAGGAGTTCAAGGAGGTGGGAAAGAAGGCCATGTACAGAACATGTGTAAAGGTGTCCCATGCCTCTTCCCTGGAAGGGGTAAAATCGACGAGATGGGCGGATGTGCTTGGTCCAGGTGCCTCTCCAAAAGGCTGTTGGTGATCATTATATAAACTGCCTATTGATAAGAGGACAGCTGACCTCCAATGGAGGATAATGCATGGAGCTATAGCCACCAACATGCATCTGGTACACCTGGATCCTACTGTTGGAGAGGGGTGTCCATTCTGTGCTGAGTCTGAATCTCTGGCACATCTGTTTTTACTGTGTCCCAGGTTGGTTGGGATGATTGAACTGATCACTGACTGGTTCTCAACGTTGGGAGAGGTTTTCTCTTCCCAACTGTATATATTTGGGCCAAAGTACAGGTTCAGTCAAAAGGGTGTAGTTGTGTTGCTTAATTTTGTGTTAGGGGCAGCGAAATTAGCGATATGGAAGACCCGAAAGAACAGTATTCAGGGACAGGGGTCTGTGGATGTGGTGGGAATGCTGGAGGGAATGTTGGCAGCGAGACTAAGGGTTGAGTTTGCTTATTATAAACTTGTCAACAATATCGATCTGTTTTTGAGTATATGGGGTATTCAGAGGCTGTTGTGTGTAGTTACTGTGGAGGAGGAATTGGAGTTGTGTTTTTAATTGATGTGTAACTGTGGTTTTGTATGAGTATTTATTGTGTGGTGGGCCCCCAGACCCAATAAAGAGTATTTAAAACTCAAACAACTCTCTCTCTTTTTCTCTCTCTCTCTCTCTCTCTCTCTCTCTCTTTCACTCTCTCTTTTTCTCTCTCTCACTCTCTCTCTTTCTCTTTTTCACTCTCTCTCTCTCTCTCTCTCTCTCTCCTTTTCACTCTCTCTCTCTCCTTTTCACTCTCTCTCTCTTTTTTTGCACTCTCTCTCTCTCTCTCTCTCTCTCTCTCTCTCTCTCTCTCTCTCTCTCTCTCTCTCTCTCTCTCTCTCTCTCTCTCTTTTTCGCAACTGTTTCGCAACTTATTCTGTGGACATGAAATTGTTGACGTATGCATAATAAAATAACCTTTGTTTGATAAATCATGCCACTGTCTTTAGCGCCTATCCTTATTAGGGGTTTTTGAGAAGTCTTGTTTTGACTGGGATATACTGTATGGGTATTTGTATTCAGAATGTTCACAATTAAGTCAAGACAAATGTTTATAAATGTTTATAATTCAGTAGCCCATAAGCTATTTAAAATTGTATAGATGTTTGTTTATTTATTTCACATTTCGAAATATGTGCAGTAACTTCATCTGCTGTCCAAGTGAAAATGAAAAACGATCTTTTGGGTGAATTTGGAAAGAGTGTGACACCATATAAACTGGGACAGCTTAATCCTGACGCGTTTATTTTTTGGTCTGACAAGAGAAAACTGTTGTTACTAAACCCTTACAGAGAAACCACATGATCAAAATTACATGACTTCATTGGTGTGACATAGAGGGTGGCAGAGCAAGCTTCAAACATGAAGCTCACCCCTCGAAGCACAAGGTTTGATGTTAAAGTTATAAAACGGTCATAAATAATGCACTATGCCAAATTGTGATGTACACTGAACAAAAATATAAATAGAACATGTAAAGTGTTGGTCCCAAAAATATCCCAGAAATGTTCCATATGCACAAAAAGCTTATTTCTCTCAAATTTTGTGCATAAATTTGTTGACATTCCTGTTAGTGAGCATCTCTCATTTGCCAAGATAATCCATCCACCTGACAGGTGTGGAATATAAAGAAGCTGATCAAACTGCATGATCATTGCACAGGTGCACCTTATGCTGGGGACTGTCAGGATTTGGCCAGGGTTGTTCCGGGTTTTGGTCACTAGATGCCCCCATTGTGCTTTTTGACCTTATGTTTTTTCCCTTGTTCCCCATTATTATTTGCACCTGTGCCTCGTTTCCCCTGATTGTATTTAAACCCTTAGTTTCCCTCAGTTCTGTGCTCTGTGTTTGTATGTTAGCACCCAGCCCTAGTGTTCTGTGTATTCCTGTCGATTCCGGTGGATGCTCTTGTGGAATTCTGTTTTTGTTTTCGAGTATCTCTTGAGGCTTTTTTGTGCTATTCCTACCACCTTTTGGATTTGCCATTTTTTGTATTGAAGGACTTCTCCTTTTTACTTTATTAAATACACCGTCTTAAGTACTGCTGTGTCTGCCTCATCTTCTGGGTTCTGCTGACTATTCGTGGCTCAGTTGGTTAAGTGACTGTTTCTCACTCCGGAGACCCAGGTTCGTAACCGGGTCCTGACAGGGGACAATAAAAGGCCACTCTAAAATGTGCAGTTTTGTGACACAACACAATGCCACAGATGACTGAAGTTTTGAGGGAGTGTACTGTTGTCAATCTGACTGCAGGAATGTCCACCAGAGCTGTTGCCTGATAATTTAATGTTAATTTTTCTACCATAAACTGCCTCCAACTTTGTTTAGAGACTTTGGTGGTACATCCAACCGGCCTCACCAAGTGTAATCACACCAGCCCAGGACCTCCATATCCGGCTTCTACACCTGCAGGATCGTCTGAGACCAGCCACCCGGACAGCTGATGAAACTGTGGGTTTGCACAACTGAAGAATTTCTGCACAAACTGTCACAAACTGTCTCCGGGAAGCTCATCTGCGTGCTCGTTGTCCTCACCAGCAAATGCTCCCCTTCGATGGCCACTGGAACACTCGAGAAGTGTGCTCTTCACGAATTAATCCCGGTTTCAACTGTACTGGGCAGATGGCAGACAGTGCATGTGGCGTCGTGTGGGCGGGCGGGTGGTTTGCTGATATCAATGTTGTGAGTGCCCCATGGTGGAGGTGGGGTTATGGTATGGGAAAGCATAAGGTATGGACAATGAACACAGTTTTATCGATGGCAATTTGAATGCACAGAGACACCGTGATGAGATCCTGAGGCCCACAGTCGTGCCATTCATCCTCCGCCATTCATCCGCCGCCATCACCTCATGTTTCAGCATGATAATGCATGGCCCCATGGTGCAAGGCTCTGTAAACAATTCCTGGAAGCTGATAATATCCCAGTTCTTCTGTGGCCTGCATACTCACCAGACATGTAACCCATTGAGCATGTTTGGGATGCTCTGGATCGACAAGTTCGACAACGTATTCCAGTTCCCTCCAATATCCAGCAACTTCTCACAGTAATTGAAGAGTAGTGGGACCACATTCCACAGGCCACAATCACAACAGCCTGATCAACTGAGAAGCAGATGTGCATGAGGCAACTGGTGTTCACACCAGATACTGACTGGTTTTCTGATCCATGCCCCTCCCTTTTTTACAATTAGGTACCCCTGTACTAAGGTTAGGCAGTGCTCTGCTTCTTGTAATACTACAAGGTCTCCCAAAGTCCTCAGGACCCTTTACTAACACTTATTTTCAGAATAAATATTCTGCTTCATTATGGCAGATGTTTTCTTAGTAGAACAAAAAGTAAAGAATCAATTTGGGCCTATATAACATTTGAGAATTATACTGCCTCCTTCTGAAGAATGGAGTAAATTACTGAATAAAACCCCAATAGGCAATACAATGTTTTTGAACTCTGTCAAATTCTGGAGTGAATCAAAATGAAACATTCAGTAAAGATTGATTTCCATTTTATTAAGTATATCACTTTAGTCAATATAATTTGAAACAAGAGAAATGCAGGAAAGAAATTGCCATGAGTTTATCTGCAAAGCTAAATGTTTGGCAAAGATGCTACTATCGTCCTAAAAGAAAATGTAACACCAGTGTTCTTCCTCATCCATATAGTATTTAAAAACATATTTTAGTGGCCTGTGTGGTCCAGTGGTTCACTTGTATACAGTGAAAGTATTCAGACCCATTCAATTTTCTTATTTTGTGACGTTACAGGCTTATTCTAAAATGGATTCAATAAAACATTTTCCTCATCAATCTTCACACAATAGCCCACAATGACAAAGTAAAAACAGGTATTTAGATTATGTTGCACATTTATTAAAAAATGTAACAAATACCTTATTCACGTAAGAATTCAGACCCTTTGCTATGAGACTCGAAATTTAGCTCAGGTGCATCCTGTTTCCATTGTCATCCTTGAGATGTTTCTACAACTTGATTGGAGTCCACCTGTGGTAAATTCAATTGATTGGACAAGATTTGGAATGGCACACATCTGTCTATGTAAGGTCAGAGCAAAAACAAAGCCATGAGGTTGAAGGAATTGTCCGTAGAGCTCCGAGACAGGATTGTGTCGAGGCCCAGATCTGGGGAAGGGTACCAAAAAAAGTCTGCAGCATTGAAGTTCCCCAAGAACAGTGGCCACCATCATTCTTAAATGGGAAAAGTTTGAAACCACCAAGACTATTCCTAGAGCTGGCTGCCCGGCCAAACTGAGCAATCGAGGGAGAAGGGCCTTGGTCAGGGAGATGACCAAGAACCAGAGTTACTCTGACTGAGCTCCAGAGATCATCGGTGGAGATTAGAGAACCTTCCAGAAGGACAATCATCTCTGCAGCACTCCACCAATCAGGCCTTTATGGTAGAGTGGCAAGACGGAAGTCACTCCTCAGTAAAAGGCACATGACAGCCTGCTTAGAGTTTGCCAAACGGTACCTAAAGGACTCTGAAAATGAGAAACAAGATTCTCTTGTCTGATGAAACCAAGTTTGAACTATTTGGCCTGAATGCCAAGTGTCACGTCTGGAGGAAACCTGGCACAATCCCTATGGTAACGCACGGTGGTGTCAGCAGCATGCTGTGGGGATGTTATTCAGCCCAGGGACTGAGAGACTAGTCAGGATCGAGGAAAGAGGAATGGAGCAAAGTACAGAGAGATCCTTGATGGAAAACCTCCTCAGGACCTCAGACTGGAGCAAAGGTTCACCTTCCATTAGGACGACGACTCTAAGAACACATCCAAGACAACGCAGGAGTGACTTCGGGATGAGTCTCTGAATGTCCTTGAGTGACCCAGCCAGAACCCAGACTTGAACCCGATCGAACATCTCTGGAGAAACCTGAAAATAGCATTGAAGCGACGCTCCCCATCCAACTTGACAGAGCTTGAGAGGATCTGCAGAGCTGAATGAGAGAAACAGGTGTGCCAAGCTTGTAGCGTCATACCCAAGAAGACTTTTGATTGTAATTGCTGACAAAGGTGATTCAACAAAGTACTGAGTAAAGGGTATGAATTCACTTATGTAAATGTGATATTTCCATACTTTTTTTAGGAACTAAGCAAAAAATTAAACGTCCCTTTTATGAGGAACCTGTCTTTCAAAGATAATTAGTAAAAATCCAAATAACTTTGCAGATCAATTAAACATAAACAATTAATGAACATGCACCTATGGAATGGTCGTTAAGACACTAACAGCTTACAGACGGTAGGCAATTAAGGTCACAGTTATGAAAATGCAGGACACTAAAGAGGCCTTTCTACTGACTCTGAAAAACACCCAAAAGAAAGATGCCCAGGCTACCTGCTCATCTGCATGAATGTGCATTAGGCAAGCTGCAAGGAGGAATGATGACTGCAGATGTGGCCAGGGCAATAATTTGCCATGTACGTACTATGAGACACCTAAGACAGCGCCACAGGGAGACAGGACGGACAGCTTCTCGCAGTGGCAGACCACGTGTAACAACACCTGCACAGGATCGGTACATCCGAACATCACACCTGCGGGACAGGTACAGGTCTCTCAACAACAACTGCCAAGATACACGAGGAATGCACAATCCCTCCATCACTGCTCAGACTGTCCGCAATAGGCTGAGAGAGGCTGGACTGAGGGCTTGTAGGCCTGTTGTAAGGCAGGTTCTAACCAGAAATCACCGGCAACAACGTCGCCTATGGGCACAAACCCACCGTTGCTGGACCAGACAGGACTGGCAATAAGTGCTATTCTCTGACGAGTCGCCGTTTTGTCTCACCAGGTGTGATGGTCGGATTCGTGTTTATCGTCAAAGGAATGAGCGTTACACCGAGGCCTGTACTCTGGAGCAGGATCGATTTGGAGGTGGAGGGTGCCTTGGTGGAAGATTGGGGTAACATCTCACAGCAAGAACTGGCAAATCTGATGCAGTCCATGAGGAGGAGATGCACTGCTGCCTTACTTAATACAGCTGGTGGCCACCAGATACTGACTGATACTTTTGATTTGACCCCCCCCCCCCCGTTTCTTTTTTTTGCAGATTTTATATAACTTTGCAAAAATGTCTAAAAACCTGTTTCTTCTTTGTCATAATGGGGTTTGGTGTGTAGATTTATGAGGAAAAAAATGATTTAATCCGTTTTTAGAATAAGGCTGTAATTTAACAAAATGCGGAACAAGTCAAGGGGTCTGAATACATCCCAGAATGCACGTTACAGCCTGGGCTACCAGAGTCAGCATGAGTGAATCTGAATTATGCCCTTTTGACTCTCAAACTCTTCCACTTTTCCAATCTCTTATCTCACTGGTCTATATCAATAAAATATACACATCTTAAAGCAGCAATCAGCTGTTGAAACAGTAACAAAGCACACTCCCCTCCACTGTTTTGCTAAAAATCTGAGGGATGGGGTAGGAGAAAACTTAAATTCATAGACAGAGCTATGGATGCAAGGACTGGTCATCCATGATATCAGCATTATAGTTTAAACCATGTTTTGAGGCTATACAGTATGTTTGTTTACATTTAATTTGTTTACAAACATTGGAGTAATACAAGCATATATTTTGGGTTCTGATGGGTTATGACAGTTTAACTAAACTCATGAGGCATTTCCACTTTTTATTTTTCTGGAGTCAATGGGTGCATATCATTAATTAATACGTCCAGAAATGGATGTAACTAGTGCAGATTGTCCCTTTTAATAGCACCAAAATCTCTGTTCCTAGAACCAAATCAGGTCTGGAAACAGGGTGTGAATGAGAGAGTGTAGTCTTCATGTTGATGTCTTTATATATATATATATATATATATATATATATATATTGATGTCTTGTCTTCCTCCTGAGGTTACTTGACAGTGGAGTAGAGGGAGCTGGGGTCAGCAGGGTTCTCTGTCTCTCTCCCTCTGCCAGAAGAGGGCATAACTGAGGCATACATCACTGCATCTTTACTGTTGGCCTACACACACACACACACACACACACACACACACACACACACACACACACACACACACACACACACACACACACACACACACACACACACACACACACACACACACACACACACACACACACACACACACACACACACACACACACACACCAAGGTATAGGCTTTAAACAGTGTATAGGAGGGAGAGTGATACCATTACAATATGTTCAGTTTTGCTTCACTTACGTTAACTCTATGAGGGGGATTTTGATTGAAGTGGTCAATGGAGGCATAGGTGATTCTGTCAGCAGATTGACTCTACAAGGGTCAAAATTGTTATTGAAACGTGTATCATTTAAACTGGACATTAGTCTGATTGCATTATAACAACTGGGTCAAATTAGGTTTCATATTAATCATGTTTCAAACTCCATTAGAATGTTGATGCACTAACCTTGTCCTCATTTGTTGGTGGGGTGGAGTGGTTTACTGCATTCAGACCCTTTATCAATTAATAACAAATGTAAACAATATAATGATAGTGCAAACTCTTGGTGTATTATACCATTATTAAAGTAAAATAACTAACTGTGTTAATTAAGTCACAGTTCACTCACAATGCTGTTATCAGTTGGCACTTGATTCTCTGACAAGAACAAATAAAAGAAATCAGAAGAATTTCAATGAAACAACTGTCTGTCTCCATGTATTACTGTGTAATTAATGCACTCCATTAAACTCAGAGACAAATGTAAGTCCTTACTGTCTCTCCTCCTGCGTACTATGATGACAACAGCAGTGACACACACCGCTGCTGCCAAAGCCACTCCTACAGTCACCACGAGGAAGAGGTTCTGAGAGCCTGAGACGACCAGAGGGGAGAAGGGTCTGGTTAGTGGGGGACCTTACAGCAGGGCCAGCTCTCACCTTTTGGGGGCCCCCCAACCAAATCTCGCATAGGGCCCCCAAAATGTTAAAGCCCGTAAAAAGCTAGAGAGGGTATTGCTCTCACAGCAAAACATTTAAGTGGCTCCCAAACTGATGGTGGAGAGAAACATTTACATTTTAAAGTCAATTTCCTGCTGTGTGGAAAATAGAACATTTTGCAGTTTTAAAGGCCCAATGCAGTCAAAAACATGATTTCCTGTGTTTTATATAAACTCAGCAAAAAAATAAACATCCTCTCACTGTCAACTGCGCTGATTTTCAGCAAACTTAACACTAAATCCGTTCCACAGACATGTGACTAACAGAAATTGAATAATGTGTCCCTGAACAAAGGGGGGATCAAAATCAAAAGTAAGTCAGTATCTGGTGTGGTCACCAGCTGCATTAAGTACTGCAGTGCATCTCCTCTTCATGGACTGCACCAGATTTGCCAGTTCTTGCTGTAAGATGTTACCCCACTCTTCCACCAAGGCACCTGCAAGGCACCTGCAAGTTCCCGGACATTTCTGGGGGGAATGGCTCTAGCCCTCACCCTCTGATCCAACAGGTCCCAGACATGCTCAATGGGATTGAGATCCGGTCTCTTCGCTGGCCATCGAACGAGCAGTATAGTTGGTGGCATTATCATCCTGGAGGGTCATGTCAGGATGAACCTGCAGGAAGGGTACCAATTTCAGCGCTGAAATTGCCTGCAATAACAACAAGCTCAGTCCCATGATGCTGTGACACACCGCCCCAGACCATGACGGACCCTCCACCTCCAAATCAATCCTGCTCCAGAGTACAGGCCTCGGTGTAACGCTCATTCCTTTGACGATAAACACGAATCCGACCATCACACCTGGTGAGGCAAAACGGCAACTCGTCAGAGAAGATCACTTATTGCCAGTCCTGTCTGGTCCAGCAATTGTGGGTTTGTGCCCATAGGCGATGTTTTTGCCGGTGATATCTGGTGAGGACCTGCCTTACAACAGGCCTACTACAAGCCCTCAGTCCAGCCTCTCTCAGCCTATTGCGGACAGTCTGAGCACTGATGGAGGGATTGTGCATTCCTGGTGTATCTCGGCAGTTGTTATTGCCATCCTGTACCTGTCCCGCAGGTGTGATGTTCGGATGTACCGATCCTGTGCAGGTGTTGTTACACGTGGTCTGCCACTGCGAGAAGCTGTCCGTCCTGTCTCCCTGTGGCGCTGTCTTAGGTGTCTCATAGTACGTACATTGCAAATTATTGCCCTGGCCACATCTGCAGTTATCATTCATCCTTACAGCTTGCCTAATGCATGTTCATGCAGATGAGCAGGGAGCCTGGGCATCTTTCTTTTGGGTGTTTTTCAGAGTCAGTAGAAAGTCCTCTTTAGTGTCCTAAATTTTCATAACTGTGACCTTAATTGCCTACCGTCTGTAAGCTGTTAGTGTCTTAACGATGTTCCATAGGTGCATGTTCATTAATTGTTTATGGTTCATTGAACAAGCATGGGAAACAGTGTTTAAACCCTTTACGGTGAAGATCTGCAAAGTTATTTGGATTTTTACAAATTATCTTCGAAAGACACGAGTCCTGAAAAAGGGACGTTTCTAATTTTGCTGAGTTTATTTCCACACTATGACATTGGAATAATACTGTGAGATTGTGAACTTGATCATGATAATGTCCTTTTAATGTACGAGCTATTTGAATAGACCGCCTGATGATAGACAGCAAACAATAATGCATGCACTAGAGATGGGGGTGTGAGCATGTGGGTCTGGGCAGATGAGATGTAGTAGTTGTTTGTGTGTGTCTGTAAGTTGTTGTTTGTAGGTGTATGTTTGTATCTGGTGTGGAATATATATATACATATATTTGTTATTATTATTAAAATGAAAACGAAAGACAGCCTGAAATTTCTGCCTGTGTTTGGTGGGATACTTTTAGCCTTCCATAATGACATCACCATGCTGTAAAATAGTTAATAGACAGAGTTCCAAACCTTTCTGCTAAAAGTAGACGTTTTCAAAGCATAAAAGTCAAGTGAACAAGTATGTGTCAGGACCCGGTTTCGAACCTGGGTCTCCGGAGTGAGAAACAGTCACTTAACCAACTGAGCCACGAATAGACAGCAGAACCCAGAAGATGAGGCAGACACAGCAGTACTTAAGATGGTGTATTTAATAAAGAAAAAATCCTAAAATACAAAAAATGGCAAATCCAAAAGGTGGTAGGTAAAACACAAAAAGACCTCAAAAGAAACTCACCAAAAAATAAACAAAAACAAAAAACAGAATACCACAAGAACGTCACCCGGAATCGACAAGAGCACACAGAACACTAGGGCAGGGTGCTAACATACAAACACAGAGCACAGAACTGAGGGAAACAAAGGGTTTAAATACAATCAGGGGAAACGAGACACAGGTGCAAATAATAATGGGGATCAAGGGAAAAACATAGGGACAAAAAGCACAATGGGGGCATCTACTGACCAAAACCCGGAACAACCCTGGCCAAATCCTGACAGTATGTGTGTGTAATTTTATATTTATTTCATTCAAGTAGCGATAATGTAGTTCTGTTGTGATAATGACGTTAGTTGTGTTGTGTCAGAGTTAAGGCCTGGGCCGTCCACCAAGTCAATACCTGTAACGATTATGATAAAATATAGGCTACATAACTATAAAACGTTGGTGAGCATCCACACGAGATGAAAGTTGATCATGTATCGTTCTACAGTCCTACTCCTGTCAGTCGACTGATCAACGCATCCTACTGCAGAGCTGCCTATATAAACAGGACCTTTTCTTAAGGTTTCTTAACACACAGATACTGGTTCAGACCATTCAGTGCTTTCATGGTGTGTTCATTGTCATAGTGACAACTGCAAATAATACTTCAATGTACATGTAGGACTAATGAAAAATAATATAGTAACTTGGATTTAAATGTAGCAATTCAACAACAAATGCCATTTAGCCTGCTCATCTTTTACAGCATGTCATTGCATCGTTGTTCAAGTGGTTTGCAAGTGATTTCCATTTTTCTAATGGTTGTCAATTCCTTTGGTTCTTCTTTTTCACTGTGAACATTTCTGTATGTCCTGTGAAACTATTTGCAATTCATCAGTGCAACAATGTTATCATGGCTGGCGAGTTTTACATTCAGTAATTAGCAAGAGCAAGCCTGCTTTATAGTATAAACAATGATACAAGTAAATATCATATAGCTTTTGTAGCCTATAGCTTTTCCTGGGATTTCACGAGAAGAGGAATGGCCTATTCTGGAGAGGCTTGAGTAGCCTGTTGCCTATGGAAACAGCTGGAAGAGAGAGGCAAGTGATGTGTAGTTGAAGTAAAAGCGAAATATTAGCTAGATATTAGGCCATTCACTAGCTAAATATTAGGACTACAGGCTAAATATTTACCTGTCAGAGTGCAAGAAAAATAATGTAACAGATGGCAGCTCTTCGCTCGGTTGTCCGCTTCGTGGGCGTAGAAGTGAACCAATTCAAATAAGTAAATACATTTTGAAATGTTAAACTGTCTATTATTAGCTAGCAGGCCACAGTGTGTAGGTTAATGGGATACCAGCAGGTCTGCAATCTCCCTGGAAGATGGAAGCTTGGAGAGGGGAATGAAGTGAGCTGCTTGGAAAATCTGTTGATGATGGTGAGGATGACTGAGTTATGCTGAGCCTGGCGAATATGGGACTCGATCTCCCAGGAGACAGCGGCAACGATGCAGGTGGATGGCATAATGTTCTCTGGCTCGGAACCTGTGTTGTCGTCATTGAACTGACGGGAGAGGACGTCAGGCTTGGTATTCTTAGATCCGGGGTGATAAGTGAGTATAAAGTTGAATCTTCCAAAGAACAATGCCCACCTGGCCTGCCGGGAGCTCAAACGTTTGGCAGTCTGGATGTATGACAGGTTTTTGTGATCCGTCCACCCAATAAAGGGAAGAACCTGAGCCCTCCGACTAGTGACGCCACTCCTCAAGACCCAGCTTCACAGCCAGAAGTTCCTGGTTACCTTTGTCAAAATGTCT
The DNA here is from genome assembly GCF_036934945.1 of Oncorhynchus masou masou. Taxonomy (NCBI): domain Eukaryota; kingdom Metazoa; phylum Chordata; class Actinopteri; order Salmoniformes; family Salmonidae; genus Oncorhynchus; species Oncorhynchus masou. The sequence continues at coordinate 31,225,767 of NC_088227.1, forward strand.
TGCTGCAGGTGAGAGTTTGCAGGACAAGAAGGCACATGGGTGGAGCTTCTGATCAGAGGAGGCACGTTGAGACAGAACAGCACCTACCCAATTGTGTTGAGGCATCCACCTCGACGACGAACTGGAGTTCTGGGTTCGGACCGGAGCAGAAGTGAAGCTTGAGTTCCCGGAACGCTGCCTCTTCCTCAGGTGTCCAGTGGAACTGAGTGGAGGTGGAGGTGAGAGTGGTGAGGGTCTGCCAAACGGCTGTAGTTACAGATGAATCGTTTAAAAAAAATGGCAAACCCCAGCTGTTGGAAAACTTGGTGAATGTGTTGCTGGTCCTTAGAAAAATGTCTATATCATCCACATAGACAAAAACGAAGCGTCCAGTCACATCCCACATAACATCATTAACCAGGCTCTGGAAAACAGCAGGAGCGTTAGTGAGACCAAAAAGGCATGAACACCGTTGAACGCCGTTTTGAACGCCATTTTCCACTTGTCCCCCTCTCTGATGCAGACAAGGTGGTAGGCATTCCGGAGGTCCAGTTTAGTGAACACCGTGGCACCATGGAGGGGGGCAAAAGCAGAACTGGTGCATGGCAAGGCATACTTGTTCCTAACAGTGAAACTATTCAGCACACGGAAGCCTATGCACGACCTCAGTGACCCAAAAAAAACAGCCCCTACCTGAGAGGAAGAAGGCCCACAATGTCCTGCAGCCAGGGAATCCTGGATGTACCCCTCCATAGCCTCTTGCCCAGGGTGAGGGAGGTTATACAACCGGCTACAGGGGAGAGGAGCCCCAGGCTGGAGGTCAATAGCGCAGTCGTACGGCCGATGAGGTGGCAGAGACAGGGTGTGGAGCTTGCTGAACACGAGCTAGATCGTGATACTCTAGAGCACATATGTCAGAGTCAAGGCCCGCGGGCCACATCCGGCCCGCGAGAAGGTTTTTTACGGCCCCTGGGATGATCTTGATTTATTATTAGAACCGGCCCGCAGACCGCAGCAAGCCGGCAGCCCGCAGATCTTTTACACGCACCAATACTACATTTCCCACAATGCAACGGTGACGCACCGAGCAGTAGGCTGCTTCATTTCAATATTTATTGGCACAGCATGGTGATTTGCCTTATCACACAGAGGTGCGATGGCTAAGCCAGGGAAAGGTGCTTCAAAGATGTTTCGAGCTTCGTGAGGAGATTTGTCTGTTCTTGGACAGCAAAGGGAAAGACACAACACAACTCCGAGACGAAATGTTTCTGTGTGAAATGGCTTTTCTGTGTGACATTACGAGTCATCTGAATGCAATGAACTTGCAGCTGCAGGGTCGGGATCATGTCATCTCTGATATGTACAGTACAGTGAAGGCATTTAAAACCAAACTGACTCTGTGGGAGACGCAGATGCGGAAAGAAAATTTGAGCCACTTTCCCAGCTGCCAGACCATGAAAGAGAAGCTCTCTACCAGTGCGTTCCCGAGCGCACAGTTGGCTGATAAAATAGGTATGCTTGCCGCTGACTTTCGACGCCGATTTGCTGACTTTGAAGCACAAAAAAGCAGGTTGGAACTGCTCGGTAACCCATTTGCTGTTGACGTGGAAAGCTCACCACCAAACCTCCAAATGGAGTTGATTGACCTCCAATGCAATGATGCACTGAGGGCAAAATATGCGGCAGTGGGTGCTGCGGAGTTCGCCCGTTTCCTCCCCGACACAATGCCCCAGCTGCGCATCCAGGCTGCTCAAACGTTGTCTATGTTTGGCAGCACATACCTGTGTGAACAACTTTTTTCTTTGATGAACCTGAACAAAACATCACACAGAAGTCGACTTACTGCTGAACACCTCCACTCAATTCTGAGGATTTCCTCAGCTCAGAGCCTTACCCCGAACATTGATGAACTTGTGGAAAAGATGGGACAAGATGGGACAAGTATCACCCTCAACCTCAAACAAGTGAACATTACTGTGCAATCACATATTTAGAGTTTTTACTCAGTTCAAGTTTAAAAGTTAAAGTTTAATATTTGTTTTCACTGCATGTTACTTCTCCTTAAACAAAGTGTTGTTTTTGATTAATAGATTTTTGCACTTTATTTTATTGTATTTCAATCCAATTATATTTTAAAAATATTTCAGTTGAGTGGATGATAGAAAATTGCTATTATTGTTTTTTTCTTTGAAGTAAATTTAGCCCACTTTTGCTAAAATAGAAAATATAGGCTACTGATGGTGCCTTGAATACCGGTTTCTTTCATTTAATGTTCATGTTATGGGGATTTTTATATAAAGGAAATTTGTCTTTTGTGTCTGTTGAAAATTAAAGATTACTGACAGAGCCATAAGAAAATATTGCTTTATTTATCTGATCATATTGGAATATATTTGTTAGGTTTTCAGTAGGTTCAATTAGGTTCACTAGACTATATGCGTCATTTAAAAATTTTTCAATGAACATTCGAACAGTCCGGCCCTCGGCTTGTAGCTAAAAATTTTATTTGGCCCTCCGTCCATTTGACTTTGACACCCCTGCTCTAGAGGAATTGATGACAGGTCCGAGGGTTCTGGAATGGACTGGGACAAGGCAGAGGGAAGGGCAGAATGTAGACACTTAGAGTGACAAAATGTACGCCTAGTGGTTACCCTTCCAGCAGTCCAGTCGATCTCTGGGATGTGCAGCTTTAACCAAGGATGGCCAAGAACCAGGAGAGAGTGAGTGCAGTCGATTATGTGGAGACTAATCCTTTCCTGGTGATTCCCAGAGAGAAGCAGGATGACCGGCACAGTCCTCCCACTGACACGGACAAGGAGCTGTCCATTGAGAGCGTTGGCATCGAGGGGTGAATTGAGTGGAACAGTGTCCAGACCCAACTGGGCAACACCTCGGGCCAGGTAACTCTCATCAGCACCCGAGTCGATGAGGGCAGGTAGAGAAAAGGCCTGGCTTTGCCATACAAGAGTGCTGTCGAGCAAGGGTCTGGGGAATGATGGACCGGCGCTTTGACTCAGCAGTATATCCCCCACAACTTCCAAGCCACCCCCTTTAGCTGGCCGCAGCGAACAAGTGGAGACAAAGTGACCAACCTGGCCTCAGTATAGGCAGCTCCTGGTGCTATCTCGCCTCTGCCTCTCCTCAGGAGAGAGACGTGCCCGGTCGAGCCGTGTGGGTTTAGGTTATGCCTTCTCTCCGACGCTCAAGGAGATGGTTGTGGAAGCAGATGGCGAGAGAGATGAGCTCTTCAAGTCCATCAGGCTTTTGCAAACAAGTTAGATTATTTGTACGTTGTTTAATTATATTTTGATTAATTCAATGTTGATTTATTGAAGAGTTTAAATGTGTTTTAATTGTTAATTTAAAAACATTATTCAAGTTGAAGTAGTGTCAATGTTCATTCATCACAGATCATAAATCAGTCTCATAATTCAGTCTCTAAAGCTTGTCTGTGTTTGTAGCTTTCTCATAATTCAGTCTCTAAAGCTTGTCTGTGTTTGTAGCTTTTTCAAATGACATGACCTTTTATCCAGTTGTGAGGTCACCAGTCAGTTGTATTTGACTGTCACTGTCTCAGGATATCAGCCATGTGAACCCATCTTGCAGCTTATCATAATGTTATGCATCACCAAGGCAGCCACAGACCTACAGTATGATAACTGGCCTAATGGGCATGTGCACCTTGTCATTGTACATCTGAATCAGAAAATAGCTAAACTCACACATCATTTGCATATTGATGAGCTAGCTATATGTTCTCAATAGTATATGAGATTAACCATAAATCCAATTTTAGACACTATTTTTCAGACATGAAATTGTTTAGTGCAAATGCAACCCTTGTATTCTAGGTACTGTATTGTACATGAAAATAAGGAGCAGGCAATTTGTAGGCTAATTAAAAATGTCAAAGGAAAATAATGTGGCTTGGGGAGTGTGGGTATTCTACCTTGTTTATTTGATGAGGATGATTTTAGAACACAAAGACTAAATCAAAAGGTCAGTGGCATGGATGAGGATTGCAGAGATGTTGCTGTTGATGGTGGGTATAGATTTGCATGACAATGTTTGCAAGTCAAAGCCACCATTTCCTTTACCCAAAGTACCCATTTATGTGTATGTAGGCCTATGTATTTTACAAGTAAGCTACACTATATATACAAAAGTATGTGGACACCCCTTCAAATAAATGGATTCAGCTATTTCAGACAGACCCGTTGCTGACAGGTGTATAAAATCGAGCACACAGCCATGCAATCTCCAACGTAAAACATTGGCAGTAGAATGGCCCGACTGAAGAGCTCAGGGACTTTCAACGTGGCACCGTCATAGGATGCCACTTTTCCAACAAGTCAGTTGGTCAAATTTATGCCCTGCTAGAGCTGCCCTGGTCAACTGTGCTGTTATTGTGAATTGGAAACCTCTAGGAGCAACAACGGCTCAGCATGAAGTGGTAGGCCACACAAGCTCACAGAACGGGACCGCCGAGTGTTGAAGTGCGCAGTGGGTAAAAATCGAACACTCGCTACCGAGTTCCATACTGCCTCTGGAAGAAACATCAGCACAATAACTATTCACCGGGAGATTCATGGAATGGGTTTCCATGACCGAGCAGCCGCACACAAGCCTAACATCACAATTCACATTGCCAAGCTTCGATTGGAATGGTGTAAAGCTTGCCACAATTGGACTCTGGAGCAATGGAAACACGTTCTCTGGAGTGATGAATCATGCTTCACCACCTGGCAGTCCAACAGACAAATCTGGGTTTGGTGGATGCCAGGAGAACCCTACCTGCCCCAATGCATAGTGCCAACTGTAAAATTTGGTGGAGGAGGAATAATGGTCTGGGGCTGTTTTTCATGGTTTGGGCTAGGCCCCTTAGTTCCAGTGAAGGGAAATGTAAACGGGACAGCATACAATGACATTCTAGATTATTCCGTGCTTCCAACTTTGTGGCAACAGTTTGGGGAAGGCCATTTCCTGTTTCAGCATGACAAAGCCCCCGTGCACACATGGACATTGGTCTTTGGTGGGGAAATTTCACAATTCAATTTGCTCAACACATTCACAAAAGGTGGATACAGTATGATCACAGTTATGAGGTTTAGGTTGCTTGATGTTGATAGCTAGCTCGCAGCACAACCAAACATTGTTGTGCAAATCTCTCTTCACCCACCATCATCAACAACAATCTCTGCACTCCTCCTCCATGCCATTGACTATGATTTTGTATCTGTATTCTAGCAAAGCAAAATCATATAGAATTGGAAAACCAGACACAGCGAAAATTGGCTTTCCTCCATCTCTTTTGGCTGCAATGACAGGCAGAACTACAGTAGCCTACCCAAAGACACTTTTTACATCATGCAGGTTTCTCTGACCAAATAGCCTACCCAAAGACACTTTTTACATCATGCAGGTTTCTCTGACCAAATAGCCTACCCAAAGACACTTTTTACATCATGCAGGTTTCTTTGACCAAATAGCCTACCCAAAGACACAATTTACATCATGCAGGTTTCTTTGACCAAATAGCCTACCCTAAGACACTTTTTACATCATGCAGGTTTCTTTGACCAAATAGCCTACCCAAAGACACTTTTTACATCATGCAGGTTTCTTTGACCAAATAGCCTACCCTAAGACACTTTTTACGTCATGCAGGTTTCTCCTATCAAATATTCTAACCTAAATGGCACCCAATCAAATAAAAAATGTACTGTCAAACAATATTTTCTAAAAACAGGACAGGTCAAAGTAAAATGGACAATACGGAATTGACAATCACAACTGTTGTCCAGGAATTTCACCCCATTGTTATCATCAGTGGTTTCAAGTTTGTATCCGTCAATTTTTCACAAGCTGATTATAGCGAAAAATAAAATACTTCTGCATTTCCCACTGTGTAAACACATTGTAAATAGTGTCATGATAACTTGATAAAGTTGGGTAGCTGATATTCAGAGCTTAAATAGCCAAACTGATTAGTCTCAGGAATCAGGACTAATAATGCCAATGCAACAGCCTGTTTTACAAATTGTGGGCCTCCCACATGGATGGATGGGCATGCTTAAAATTCCATTTAGGGCCAACATGGTAGACTGCACCCCAGTAAGCACGAGCCAATATCTTTTTCTGGTCCTTTCCAGACTGGACATCTTTTTGGGGTGTTTTACATACAGTAGGCTAAAATTCAATTTCAGGCAACACTGTAGGCTACACATCAGTAAGCACGAAGTGACACAGAGGGCCTTTTGAACATAAAAAATAATGTTGCTGTCTGGACCGGCCTTGATTTCCACATCCATGGACATTAGTTTTTGGTCCAGATCTGACCAGTCATAATTTGACTGGTTTGATTGTATGTTTGATTAAGATTTTTTCCGGTCTGGCCTTGATTACATCTTTTCAACTTTCATTCATAACAAAAAATGTCCTTGATTTCAACAGCAGGAAAAAAAATACATATTTTCAACATCTGTAAACTTCAACGTCCTAACTTCAACGTCTGGTAAATACGTCTTTAAGACGTCTTTTCAACCTCATTTTGAATACTGTGACTCTAACAGTTTTGCTGGGAGCCATTTTTTGGTCTTGCCTGAATGGCAAGGACCTGCCTGCTTTTCTCCAGGCTGCTCTCTGTGGTCCCTGGAATGCAAAGCCAATAACTTGACAATCATAATGTTAGGCCTACGTTTTTAGACAAGAAAATGATTGGGCTGCAACAACACAGTGCAATGAGGAATGTATTATTGAGAATACACAGTTATTGTCCATCGGCTGTAAAATGCAGTAATATATAGGCTAATTTGAAAAAACACTCATATCCTGTTTTGTTTCTGTTTACGTGTCACACCCTGGTCGAAATATATTGTGTTTGTCTTTATTTATTTGGTCAGGCCAGGGTGTGACATGGGTTTATTGTGGTGTGTTTTGTCTTGTTTTTTTTTAGGTATTGGGTGTGTGGTTTAGTGGGGGTGTCTAGCATAGTCTATGGCTGTCTGGAGTGGTTCTCAATCAGAGGCAGGTGTTTATCGTTGTCTTTGATTGGGAACCATATTTAGGCAGCCATATTCTTTGAGTATTTCGTGGGTGATTGTTCCTGTGTCTGTGTTTGTTGTCACCAGATAGGCTGTATAGTTTTTCACGCTCCGTTTGTTGTTTTTGTATTTGTTCGTTTTCTTCGTCATTAAACATGTCTCAAAAATACCACGCTGCATTTTGGTCCGCTTCTCCTTCGACAGACGAGAACCGTTACACTACGCCCGATTATGCAACTATTTGGATCAGTTTGGGTCTATTGTAGACCGTTTAGAAGGTTCAGAAAGGTACATTAGCAGGCCAGTAATGTTTTAGGCCTATTTTGTCAGGATGTAGGCCGGTGTTAAGATAGGCCTACTATAGGAAAACTCTCTGCCCGTTAATGCTGTAGCCTACTTTATATTCAGCAAGGAAGAGCAAGCCTATATCTCTCCTCCTATTAGTAGGCTAAAGAAAATGAATTGAAGTAAGTGTCCATCAAGCTTTTGTAGTCTGGATTTTCCTGGCCTGGGACTCCACTAGACTTAAAAGGAATAGTTGTGGCAGCGGAGAGGTGCATAATAGCACTGCAGAACAATGAAGACAGACAAGATTGAGATGTAGCCTATAGCCAAACTTAGAAGGGTATGAATATTAGCCTATAATTCATTAAAAACTTCTTAGGGATAGGCATCCCGTGAACGGGACAGTTGTAAATCATGCAGCGCCGTGTGTCACGATCGCAGATTTTTAGAAAAACAACAAATGTCGGTACATATAAGAGTGTTATATTGGCTGAAAGCTTAAATTCTTGTTAATATAACTGCGTGTCCAATTTACAATAGCTACTACTGCGAAAAAATGCCATGCTATTGTTTGAGGAGAGCTCCTAACAACAAAACACTTTTTTTCACTGCGATAGGTTTGATAAATTCACCTCTGAAGATAGAATGTGGACTTACATTCTGAAATCTTGCTCTGATTTATCGTCCAAAGGGTTCCAGAGATAGCATGAACTTTTGTTTTGTTAGATAAAATCCTTTTTCATATCCTAAAATGGTTCATATAGCATGCACGATCGATTTTGTATTTCCACTCGTTCAATTATCAAATAAAGGAATCTGTGAAAATCTAACTCTAAATGGTGTTTCAACCAATCAAACCACATTCACATTCATTCCTCAGAGATCCTAGACTGTAACCAGACTTCACTATATCATTTGGAGTGCAGTATATCCTATAGGACACCAAATTTGGTCAGAGAGCGACGCCTCCACGGCACGCCGATGACGCGGATGTTCTTCACTTGATTGACTGTAACTTTGTGAAATAAGCACCAATCGGGGTCAAACAAAGCTAGCTAGATAGACAATGAGCTGGGCTTTATGGGAACCCCTGTTTTTGTCGCAAAATGTAGCTGCTAACCTTGTGCGACAGCAAGTCTTTTCCTTTTGGACAAAAATCATAAGAATGTGGAGAGTTATGAAGTTGTGAAAACTGGGTGTTTTGCAAATGTTGAACTTACAATATGGCTACTAATACTGGAAAGCTAAATGAAAGTCCAAGTATACAGATTTGACAATATTCTTGTAGAAAAATGTAATGTGAATGTAAATATCTCCTTCACGATTTGCCTAAATGTACCTGGGTGACTTCACACTAAATGTCATGTAGTTTGATCATACTTTAAAACGTCTTGGTGACAGGGGGCAGTAACACAGATCATCCCGTCTTCAATTTTATCGATAATTTACGTAAAAAAATACCTACAGTTGTATTACAAAAGTAGTTTGAAATGTTTTGGCAAAGTTTACAGGTAACTTTTGAGATATTTTGTAGTTACGTTGTGTCTTTCTGGATCAAACGCGCCAAATAAATGGACATTTTGGATATATATCGACGGAATTAATCGAACAAAAGGACCATTTGTGGTGTTTATGGGACATATTGGAGTGCCAACAAAAGAATCTCGTCAAAGGTAAGGCATGAATTATATTTTTATTTCTGCGTTTTGTGTCGTGCCTGCAGGGTTGAAATATGTTTTCTCTCTTTGTTTACGGAGGTGTTATCCTTAGATAATAGCATCGTTTGCTTTCGCCGAAAAGCCTTTTTGAAATCTGACATGTTGGCTGGATTCACAACAAGTGTAGCTTTAATTTGTTATCTTGCATGTGTGATTTCATGAAGGTTTGATTTTTATAGTAATTTATTTGAATTTGGCACCCTGCATTTTCCCTGGCTTTTGGCCAGGTGGGACGCTAGAGTCCCAAATATCCCAGAGAGGTTTTAAGTCTGAAACTTTGCACATACACTGCTGTCATCGGAATTACAACCAGAGTGATGGCTAGATTTGGAACCTTTCTGTTGCATTTCAAAGATGGTGGTAGAAAACAAACGGTTGTTGTTTTCTTCTTTGTATTATCTTTTACCAGATCCATTGTGTTATATTCTACTACATTCAATTCACGTTTCCACAAACTTCAAAGTGTTACGCGGGACTAGGTGTGTGTGCAGGAATCAGACGCAGAGAGAGAGTAAAAAAAGTGCTTTACTATTGCACACCTATCTGATAAGCCCAATACAATGCAGGGCACTATACCAGACAACCCAAAACCACAGGGTGTCCAGTATAGAAAATAAAATACACTACGACCTAATATGTACACACGTAACAAAAGACAAACACGCACAAAACAAGGGCGGGTCAAACTACTACATATAGGGAAGCTAATTAAACCAAAATACACACAGGTGAAACTAATAAGACCAAACCAACAGACAAACGAAAAAGGGATCGGTAGCGGCTAGTAGGACGGTGACGACGACCGCCGAGCACCGCCCGAACAGGCAGGGGAGCCAACTTCGGCGGAAGTCGTGACAGTTACCTTTCAAATGGTGCCAACAATATGCATATATTTGCTTTAGTGCCTGAGCTACAGGCAGTTAGATTTGAATATGTCATTTAGGCAAAAATTGAAAAACAAAGTTTTTAACTCAATGTTAGGCTTCATACTGCAGTGAATTTATCCAGTCAATTTACACAGTGAAAGAAAAAAAAGTGTACCATTTACACTATGTGCACTACGGGAGCTGCGCTGAGTGAGCTCACTCACAATCCCTGGGTATGCCGTTCAAAAAGATACCTGCCTGACTGGGCAACCATTTGGATCAGTTTTTTTCCTCTACAAGGTCCATGCACATTAGCAGAACAGTAATATCACTGATACACCCATATTTAGTAATATGGTATATTCTAGTGGCATGCATATGAATTATGATTATGCGCAAGCGCAGAGGAAGTTGTATCCATAGTGGATAGAGCCCCACCACTAAAATAATCTTTGGGCCCGCAGTGGAACACTATAAGACCCATACAACATAGCAGTCAAACATGTAAATTGTTCAAATCATTTATTCACCATTCATTTTTTTACCATAGGGGATTCCAGAAACAGGTCTTTCACTTTCACGTCGTCCTTCAATCTCACACAAATTATCAAGGAACCTACCAGGTACAACCCTAAATCCGTAAACACGGGCACCCTCATAGATATCATCCTGACCAACCTGCCCTTCAAATACACCTCGGTTGTCTTCAACCAGGATCTCAGCGATCACTGCCTCATTGCCTGCGTCCGTAATGGGTCCGTAGTCAAACGACCACCCCTCATCACTGTCAAACGCTCCCTAAAACACTACAGCGAGCAGGTCTTCCTAATCGACCTGGTCCGGGTATCCTGGAAGAATATTGACCTCCTCTCGTCAGTAGAGGATTCCTGGTTGTCCTTTAAAAGTGCTTTCCTCACCATCTTAAATAAGCATGCCCTATGCTAAAAAGGTAGAATTAAGAACAGATATAGCCCTTGGTTCACTCCAGACTTGACTGCCCTTGACCAGCACAAAAACACATTGTGGCGTACTGCATTAGCATCGAATAGTCCCTGTGAAATGCAGCTTTTCAGGGAAGTTAGGATCCAATATACACAGGCAGTTATGAAAGCAAAGGCTAGCTTTTTCAAACAGACATTTGCAAGAATAAGAGCACCTCCTCCCAGCTGCCCACTGCACTGAGGCTAGGAAACACTGTCACCACCGATAAATCCACGATAATCGAGAATTTCTAGAAACATTTTTGAAACAGTTTTCCCCAGGCTGGCCATGCTTTCCACCTGGTTACCCCTACCCCAGCCAACAGTTCTGCACCCCCGCAGAAACTTTCCCAAGCCCCCCCTGCTTCTCATTCACCCATTTCCAGATAGCTAATGTTCTGAAAGAGCTGCAAAATCTGGACCTCTTCAAATCAGCTGGGCTAGACAATCAGGACCCTCTCTTTCTAAAGTTAACCACCGTAATTGTTGCAACCCCTATTACCAGCCTGTTCAACCACCGTAATTGTTGCAACCCCTATTACCAGCCTGTTCAACCTCTCTTTCGTATAATCTGAAATCCCTAAAGATTGGAAAGCTGCCGCGGTCATCCCCCTCTTCAAAGGGGTGGAGACATTCCAGACCCAAACTGTTACAGACCTATATCTATCCTACCCTGCCTTTCTAAGGTCTTTGAAAGCCAAGTTAACAAACAGATCACCGACCATTTCAAATCCCACCGTACCTTCTCCGCTATGTAATCTGGTTTCCGAGCTGGTCATGGGTGCACCTCAGCCACGCTCAAGGTCCTAAACGATATAATAATCGCCATCGATAAAAGACAATACTGTGCAAACGTATTCATCAACCTGGCCAAGGCTTTCGACTCTGTTATTCGCCACATTCTTATAGGCAGAGTCAGCAGCCTTGGTTTCTCAAATGACTGCCACGCCTGGTTTACCAACTACTTCTCAGACAGAGTGTGTCAAATCGGATGGCCTGTTGTCCAGACCTCTGGCAGTCTCTATGGGGGTTCAGGGTTCAATTCTCAGGCCGACTCTTTTCTATGTATACATCAATGATGTCGCTCTTGATGCTGGGGATTCTCTGATCCACCTCTACGCAGACGACACCATTCTGTATACTTCAGGCCCTTCTTTGGACACTGTGCTAACTAACCTCCAGACAAGCTTCAATGCCATACAACTCTCCTTCCATGGCCTCCAACTGTTCTTAAATGCAAGTAAAACTAAATACATGCTCTTCAACCAATCGCTGCCCACACCTGCCCACCTGTCCAGCATCACTACTCTGGACGGTTCTGACTTAGAATATGTGGACAACTACAAATACCTAGGTGTCTGGTTAGACTGTAAACTATCCTTCCAGACTCCAATCCAAAATTACATCTAGAATCGGCTTCTTACTTCGCAACAAAGCATCCTTCACTCATGCTGCCAAACATACCCTCGTAAAACTGACTATCCTACCGATCCTTGACTTCGGTGATGTGATTTACAAAATAGCCTCAAACACTCTCCTCAGCAAATTGGACGCAATCTATCACAGTGCCATCTTTTTTCTCACCAAAGCCCCATATACTACCCACCACTGCGACCTGTATGCTCTCATTGGCTGGCCATCGCTTTATGTTCATTGCCAAACCCACTGGCTCCAGGTAATTTATAAGGCTTTGCTTGGTGAAGCCCCGCCTTATCTCAGCTCACTGGTCACTATAGGAGCACCCACCCGTAGCATGCGCTCCAGCAGGTATATTTCACTGGTCACACCCAATTCCAATTCCTTTGGTTGCCTTTCCTTCCAATTCTCTGCTGCCAATGACTGGAATGAATTGCAAAAATCACTGAAGCTGGAGACTCATATCTCCCTCACTAACTTTAAGCACCAGTTGTCAGAGCAACTCACAGATCATTGCACCTGTACACAGTGTAACGGCTTTCTTTATGTGAAGGAGTTTCGGACCAAAATGCGGCGTGGCTATTGAGATTCATGTTTAATAAAACAAAGGAAACACGAATCAATACAAAAACAATAAACGTAACGTGAAAATCGAAACAGCCTAAACTGGTGCAAACTAACACAAGAACAGGAACAATCACCCACACTAAAAGAATATGGCTGCCTAAATATGGTTCCCAATCAGAGACAATGATAAACACCTGCCTCTGATTGAGAACCACTTCAGGCAACCATAGACTTTTCTAGATAACCCTACTAATTCACAATCCCAACACCTACAAAAAAACAGACAAAACACACCACATAATAAACCCATGTCACACCCTGGCCGGACCAAAATAATAAAGAAAACACAAAATACTCAGACCAGGGTGTGACACACAGCCCATCTGTAAATCGGCATTCATTCAACTACCTCATCCTCATATTGTTATATTTTTTGTTGTTGCTCGTTTGCACCAGTATCTCTACTTGCACATTCATCTTCTGCATATCTATCACTCCAGTGTTTAATTGCTAAATTGTAATTATTTCGCCACTCTGGCCTATTTATTGCCTAACCTCCCTAATCTTACTACATTTGCACACACTGTATATAGATGTTTCTATTGTGTTATTGCCTGTGTTTGTTTATCCCAGGTGTAACTCTGTGTTGTTTGTGTCACACTGCTTTGCTTTATCTTGGCCAGGTAGCAGTTGTAAATGAGAACTTGTTCTCAACTGGCTTAACTGGTTAACTAAAGGTCAAAATAATAAATAAAAAAACAGGAACAGTACTCATTTATGTATCTAGATGGCACATGGAAGATGTACTATTTCTGATTAAATTTTTCCTGAGGCGTTGAAGGTGACGTCACCACCATCTTCTGTGCCCTTTAATATCTAGTTCAGGAGGAGAAAAACATCCTCTTTTAAATAACTCTTCATCATCAGACACATACAGTAGAGTGCAGGGTGCTTGTTCACTCATCACTGATATCAGGAGTTTACTTTAACGTCATTAAAGTTTAGCACTGGTGTGGGATGTTACATAGACAAGCAGGGATTCATATGGGAACAGAGAAGTGTGAAATGCACCACAGCAAATGTGAAGAACAAAACATAAGTTAGACTGCATATACTGTATATGCTTTGTGTTGACCAAGGTAATACATCTGACTTTGGCCCCATGCTGTACCACTCATACAATCTACAATACAACTGAGAAGGGATATAGTATGAAATACAATACCAGCAGAAGATGGGGAGGTGGTTGACAAGGCTGGTCTTGCAGTAGAGGCTGTACTTCCTGGATAGTAGTTGAAAAAAGAGTGACCACTTTTCATTGGTGAGTAATGGTGACATCACAGTACAGAATGCATCCACATCCAGTGACTCTGTGTTGCCTGTTGAGTTTTCTCTACTCAATCTGTTAAATCTTTCTCCAATCTCTAGAGCACTAGACAAGCAGTATTTCCTATAAATATGTTTGGGGCTGTTTTTAAATCAAATCGAATCAAATCAAATTTTATTTGTCACATACACATGGTTAGCAGATGTTAATGCGAGTGTAGCGAAATGCTTGTGCTTCTAGTTCCGACAATGCAGTGATAACCAACAAGTAATCTAACTAACAATTCCAAAACTACTGTCTTATAAACAGTGTAAGGGGATAAAGAATATGTACATAAAGATATATGAATGAGTGATGGTACAGAGCAGCATAGGCAAGATACAGTAGATGGTATCGAGTACAGTATATACATATGAGATGAGTATGTAAACAAAGTGGCATAGTTAAATTGGCTAGTGATACATGTATTACATAAAAATGCAGTAGATGATGTAGAGTACATTATATATGTATACATATGAGATGAATAATGTAGGGTATGGAAACATTATATTAGGTAGCATTGTTTAAAGTGGCTAGTGATATATTTTACATCATTTCCCATCAACTCCCATTATTAAAGTGGCTGGAGTTGAGTCAGTGTGTTGGCAGCAGGCCTTCAATGTTAGTGGTTGCTGTTTAATAACAGTCTGATGGCCTTGAGATAGAAGCTGTTGTTCAGTCTCTCGGTCCCAGCTTTGATGCACCTGTACTGACCTCGCCTTCTGGATGATAGCGGGGTGAACAGGCAGTGGCTCGGGTGGTTGCTGTCCTTGATGATCTTTATGGCCTTCCTGTAACATCGGGTGGTGTAGGTGTCCTGGAGGGCAGGTAGTTTGCACCCGGTGATGCGTTGTGCAGACTTGATGATTGAGTTGGAGGTGTGCGTGGCCACGCAGTCGTGGGTGAACAGGGAGTACAGGAGAGGGCTCAGAACGCACCCTTGTGGGGCCCCAGTGTTGAGGATCAGCGGGGTGGAAATGTTGTTAACTACCAACACCACCTGGGGGCGGCCCGTCAGGAAGTCCAGTACCCAGTTGCACAGGGCGGGGTCGAGACCTAGGGTCTAAAGCTTGATGACGAGCTTGGAGGGTACTATGGTGTTAAATGCCGAGCTGTAGTCGATGAACAGCATTCTCACATTGGTATTCCTCTTGTCCAGATGGGTTAGGGCAGTGTGCAGTGTGGTTGAGATTGCATCGTCTGTGGACCTATTTGGGCGTTAAGCAAATTGGAGTGAGTCTAGGGTGTCAGGTAGGGTGGAGGTGATATGGTCCTTGATAACGGAAGTGAGTGCTACGGGGCGGTAGTCGTTTAGCTCAGTTACCTTAGCTTTCTTGGGAAAAGGAACAATGGTGGCCCTCTTGAAGCATGTGGGAACAGCAGACTGGTATAGGGATTGATTGAATATGTCCGTAAACACACCAGCCAGCTGGTCTGCGCATGCTCTGAGGGCGCGGCTGGGGATGCCGTCTGGGCCTGCAGCCTTGCGAGGGTTAACACGTTTAAATGTTTTACTCACCTTGGCTGCAGTGAAGGAGAGTCCGCATGTTTTCGTTGCAGGCCGTGTCAGTGGCACTGTATTATCCTCAAAGCGGGAAAAAAAGTTATTTAGTCTGCCTGGGAGCAAGACATCCTGGTCCGTGACTGGGCTGGTTTTCTTTTTGTAGTCCGTGATTGACTGAAGACCCTACCACATACCTCTTGTGTCTGAGCCGTTGAATTGAGATTCTACTTTGTCTCTATACTGACGCTTAGCTTGTTTGATAGCCTTGCGGATGGAATAGCTGCACTGTTTGTATTTGCTCATGTTACCAGTCACACCTTGCCCTGATTAAAAGCAGTGGTTCGCGCTTTCAGTTTCACGCGAATGCTGCCATCGTTTCTGGTTAGGGAATGTTTTAATCGTTGCTATGGGAACAACATCGTCAACGCACGTTCTAATGAACTCGCACACCGAATCAGCGTATTCGTCAATGTTGTTGTCTGACGCAATACGAAACATATCCCAGTACACGTGATGGAAGCAGTCTTGGAGTGTGGAATCAGCTTGGTCGGACCAGCGTTTGACAGACCTCAGCGTGGGAGCTTCTTGTTTTAGTTTCTGTCTGTAGGCAGGGATCAGCAAAATGGAGTCATGGTCAGCTTTTCCGAAAGGAGGACGGGGCAGGGCCTTATATGCGTCGCGGAAGTTAGAATAACAATGATCCAAGGTTTTGCCAGCCCTGGTTGCTCAATCGATATGCTGATACAATTTAGGGAGTCTTGTTTTCAGATTAGCCTTGTTAAAATCCCCAGCTACAATGAATGCAGCCTCAGGATGTATGGATTCCAGTTTGCAAAGAGTCAAATAAAGTTCGTTCAGAGCCATCGATGTGTCTGCTTGGGGGGGAATATATACGGCTGTGATTATAATCGAAGAGAATTCTCTTGGTAGATAATGCGGTTGTCACGCCCTCGCCATAGTTTACTTTGTATGTTTCTATGTTTTGGTTGGTCAGGGTGTGATCTGAGTGGGCATTCTATGTTGGATGTCTTGTTTGTCTATTTCTGTGTTTGGCCTGATATAGTTCTCAATCAGGGGCAGGTGTTAGTCACTGTCTCTGATTGGGAACCATATTTATGTAGCCTGGGTTTCACTGTGTGTTTGTGGGTGATTGTTCCTGTCTCTGTGTTTTGCACCAGATAGGGCTGTTTAGGTTTTCGCACGTTTGTTATTTTGTTAGTTTATTCGTGTATAGTCCCTCGTCTCTTGATTTAAATAAAATGAATCACAACCACGCTGCATTTTGGTCCGCTCCTCCTTCCGACAAGGAAAACCTTGACAGAATCACCCACCACAACAGGACCAAGTGGCGTGGTAACAGGCAAAAGCAACAGCAGGAGCAACAAAAAAAAGGAATGGACATGGGAGGACGAATTTGACGGAGAAGGACCCTGGGCTCAGCCTGGAGAAAATCGCCGCCACAAGGAAGAACTGGAGGCGATGAAAGCGGAGAGGTGCCGGTATGAGGAGGCAGCACCGCGACGCGGATGGAAGCCCGAGAGTCAGCCCCAAAAATTTCTTGGGGGGGGCTCAGGGAGAGTGTGGCAGAGTCAGGAGTCAGACCTGAGTCCACTCTCCCTGTTTATCGTGAGGAGCCAAGGAGGAGACCAGAACCAGAGCCGGTGTTGGAGGTGAGCGAAACAGAGACTGTGAAGGAGTTAATGGGGAAATTGGAGGAGAGAGTAATGAGGGAGTTGCTGTGTTGGTGCTTTAAATATGGAATTCGCCCGAATGAGCGTGTCGGGGATTTGATGGCACCTGGGTCAGCGCTCCATACTCGTCCTGAGGTGCGTGCTAGTCGGCTGGTGAAGTTGGTGCCAGCCTCACGCACCAGGCCTCCTGTGCACCTCCCTAGCCTTGCATGTCCTGTGCCAGCACTGCTCTCAAGATCTCCAGTACGCCTTCACGGTCTAGCCCATCCTGTGCCACCTCCACACACCAGCCCTCCAATGGCAGCTCCCCGCACCAGGCTTCCTGTGCGTGTCCTCGGCCCAGTACCACCAGTGCCAGCACCACTTATCAGGCCAAGAGTGCGCCTCGCCTCTCCAGCCGGAGCCTTCCTCCTCCTTCCTCCTCTCCTGCGCTGCCGGAGTCTCCCGCCTGTTCTGCGCAGCCAGAGACTTCCTCCTCTCCTGCGCTGCTGGAGTCTCCTGCCTGTTTAGCGCTGCCAGAGCCTTCCGCCTCTACAGCTTTGCCGGAGTCTCCTACCTGTTTAGCGCAGCCAGAGCTGCCAGCCTGCATGGAGCAGCCTGAGCTGCCATGCTGCATGGAGCAGCCAGAGCTGTCAGTCTGCATGGAGCAGCCAGAGCTGTCAGTCTGCATGGAGCAGCCAGAGCTGTCAGTCTGCATGGAACAGCCAGAGCTGACAGTCTGCAAGAAGCCGCCAGAGCTGCCAATCTGCATGGAGCAGCCAGAGTCGCCAGTCTCTGGAAGCCTGGTGCGGGGAGCTGCCACCGGAGGACTGGTGTGTGAAGGTGGCACAGGATGGACTGGACCGTGAAGGTGTACTGGAGAGCCTGAGAGCAGGACTGGCACAGGACATGCAAGGCTAGGTAGGTACACAGGAGGCCTAGTGCGTGAGGCTGGCACATTTTTCACCAGCCGACTAACACGCACCTCAGGACTAGTATGGAGCGCTGACCCAGGTGCCATTAAATCCACGACACGCTCCGTCGGACGAATCTTGTACCTAAAGCACCAAACTAGCAACTCCCTCATTTCTCTCTCCTCCAATTTCCCCATTAACTCCTTCACAGTCTCTGCTTCGCTCACCTCCAACACCGGTTCTGGTCTCCTCCTTGGCTCCTCACGATAAACAGGGAGAGTTGGCTCAGGTCTGTCTCCTGACTCAGCCACTCTCCCTCTGAGCCCCCCCCAATAATTTTTTGGGACTGACTCACGGGCTTTCCTCTGCACCGTCGTGATTGCCTCTCCAACTCCATTCTCCTATAGCCCTCTTCGCACTGCTCCAGCGAATCCCAGGCGGGCTCCTGCACTCTCTCTGGGTCGACCGCCCCCCTGCCTATTTCATCCCACGTCGTATTCTCCATGCTTCTGCTGTCCATAACGACCTCCCTTCGCTGCTCCTGCTGTCGCTGCCTGTTAACACGCTGCTCGGTCCGTGTGTGGTGGGTGATTCTGTAACGGCGTTCTTCGTTTGTAGAAAGAGAGTCGGACCGAAATGCAGCGTGTTAGTTACTCATGTTTTTTAATGAAACAAATGACGATTACATGAAAATACTGAGACAAATACAAAACAACAAAACGGAACGTGAAACCTATGTACAGCCTATCTGGTGAAACTACACAGAGACAGGAACAATCACCCACGAAATACACAGTGAAACCCAGGCTACCTAAATACGGTTCCCCATCAGAGACAACAAGAATCACCTGACTGATTGAGAACCGCCTCAGGCAGCCAAACCTAAACTAAACACACCCCTAATCAACCACAATTCCAATGCCTACAAAAACCCCAATACGACAACACAATAACATAAACCCATGTCACACCCTGGCCTGACCAACTAATTAACTAAAACACAAAATACTAAGACCAAGGCGTGACAATCAAATTCATCATCAATCACTAATATCGCTAATATCAGGAGAAAGGATCAGGTATGATATTCAACTTTAACCTGTTGATGCTCTGGGGGCGCTATTTCATTTTTGGATGAAAAACGTTCCCGTTTTAAACAAGATATTTTGTCACAAAAAGATGCTCGACTATGCATATAATTGGTAGCTTTCGAAAGAAAACACTCTGACGTGTCCAGAACTATCAAGATATTTTCTGTGCGTGCCCTAGAACGTGAGCTTCAGGCAAAACCAAGATGAGACGGCATCCAGGAAATGAGCAGGATTTTTGAGGCTCTGTTTTCCATTGTCTCCTTATATGGCTGTGAATGCGAGAGGAATGAGCCTGCCCTTTCTGTCGTTTCCCCAAGGTGTCTGCAGCATTGTGACGTATTTGTAGGCAGATCATTGGAAGATTGACCATAAGAGACCACATTTACCAGGTGTCCGCCCGGTGTCCTGCGCCGAAATTGGTGCGCAAAAGGCAGCTGCCAGTATTTTTCCATGGGATACAGAGAGGAAAGCAAGCTTCCACGAACTGCATATCAATGAAGAGATATGTGAAAAAACACCTTGAGGATTGATTCCAAACAACGTTTGCCATGTTTCGGTCGATATTATGTAGTTAATCCGGAAAAGGTTTTACGTTGTAGGTGACTGAATTTTCGGGTCGTTTCGGTAGCCAGATGCAATGTAGAAAACGGAACGATTTCTCCTACACACAGACGCTTTCAGGAAAAACTGCGCATTTGGTATGTAACTGAGAGTCTCCTCATTGAAAACATCAGAAGCTCTTCAAAGGTAAATGATTTTATTTATTTGGTTATCTGGTTTTTGTGAAAATGTTGCGTGCTAAATGCTACTCAAAATGCTATGCTAGCTTTGCATACTCTTAAACAAATTAGTCAATTTCTATGGTTCAAAAGCATATTTTGAAAATCTGAGATGACAGTGTTGTTAAGAAAAGGCTAAGCTTGAGAGCAGACGCATTATTTTCATTTTATTTGCGATTTTCAGAAATCGTTAACGTTGCGTTATGCTAATGAGCCTGAGGCTTTAGTCACGATCCCGGATCCGGGATGGGGAGTTCCAAGAGGTTTAATATCATCACAGATCTTGTGAACTCATTCAGATTATAGCATAACAAGAACACATACCTGAGAACGTGGAGGTGAAGTCAATGGAGATCTTCACGTTTCCCTTTTCAGTCAGCGTGCAAGTCCACTTCCTGTTGTTGTCCTTCTTCTGGAGTGGCACAGTCAGAGTGATGTCACAGGAAGAATACTGTGTGACCTGGGCATTAGTACCTGTTTTAAGGACCCAGCTGAGACTAAATACTGACGAGCACGTTCCATTTCCCCTTTCGGTGAGCAGAGAACACCGTAATCTCATATTTACATTAGGCTTCAGATCTGTCAACGGTGTGGTAGAGGAGACTGAGAAAGAGAAAACGGTATACAGAATTTGTTGTTTGTTTTCACATTACATATGATTATTAACACCACACTTATACACAGTGACATTTAAACTCTGATTTAAACAGTAATACTCACTAGTTATAACAGACAGATCAACATCGGCATCACCTCCATGTGGTGAACCAGTCTCTGTAAGGTATTGTCGACAGGTGTAGAGTCCAACATCCTCAGCTCTGACATCACTAACATGTAGAGAACAGTTAGACCCTAAATTCAGTCTCTCTGTCTGGTCACTTTTGCTCTCCCCCAATGTGACCTTTCGAATACTACCATAGGATCCATTTATGCTATACATCCATGTAGTAGAGGAGCAGTTTGGATAAACCACATTGTTACACGGCAGACTGACATCATCTCCCACTCTGGAGTACATAGAGAGAGTTTCTCCACTGACACCTGGAAGGAGCATGACATCAGATAATTATTAACTGGTAATACAGATGACATTATATTTCATAGGTATTCTTATTGATATTCTTCAGTGTGAATAATAGTGTAATATACTGTCTATTATACAATAGTGAAGATAAGAGTAAACAGATACACAACAGAAATGTCATCATAATGTTAGTCAAATGTAAACTGAACTAGTTTGGCCGTGTGAAATAAATGTGTTCTATGATCTCTAATGACATATTCTTACTCTCTCTCCCCTGTCTTACCTGATAGCAGGTACAAAACGGTCACAAGCAATCCCAAAAATGACTGAGGGACATCAGCCATGATCCTCTCTCTCTCTCTCTCTCTCTCTCTCTCTCTCTCTCTCTCTCTCTCTCTCTCTCTCTCTCTCTCTCTCTCTCTGTCTCTCTCTCTCCTTTGTCTCTGTGTCTGTCTGTCTGTCTGTCTCTCTCTCTGTCTCTCTCTGTCTCTGTGTGTGTATGTTTCTCTGTCTCTTTCCTCTTTCAGAGTGTCTCAGCACTATGAGTTTCTCACCATACAGCAGCATCTCTATTCACCACTATAGCATCACTTCCTCAAAGTGGTCATGGTTTTAATCTAGTTTCTGACACCTTGGTGAGAATCCTCCAGCTCACCAGCAGTTGAAGGCCTTCTACACATGTATGTGAGTCTGTATTAGTGATGCAGGGATTTGGCATTAATGTGGTCATTTTCAAGTGGTGGTCGGTGCTGTTAATTGGATGATTCATTCATATTCCAGTCACCCAGCTCAGTGTAACATCGATAAGTTTATGCTACTACATGATACTAGACTGAATAAACCCCTGATCACGTGCAAATTAACAAAATAAATATTGTTAATTCCTTCTCGCATCTACACTCTCATCCTTTCACCTTGTGGGATCCAGTGCAAAACATCTCCGCTGTCTGTGTCTAGGTGACTAAACCTTTCCAAGCTGACCGTGTCAGCCTGCATTGCTCCCGGTTTGCCACTGGAGTCGCTAGAGTACGATGAGATGAGGACAACCAGGCAAACCTAACCCAAATAAGTCAAATGACATAGTCAAGTGACATAGTCAACACGTCAACATGACATATCAGTGTAATCAAGTCTCTTGTCTCTCCAGGATTGGAAGTCATTCAGAGATGCTGCTGCCACATCATTGGCACTTCCTACAACTCCCTCCCAAGGCCTTCAAAGTGCTCCTGCACAACCACCAGTCCTCTGAACAAGTTTATGTTAGGAAAATTATGATTAAATGACTGAACAAATCATTTTAAATGGAACTGTAACTAAGTAAACTTATACTCTGTTTTATTATATCTGATTAACAATATGAGTTCATAAGAAGGGATTGTGTGACACGGACAAGGAGTAATTAAAGTTAATGAACACCATTCCAACTAGGCAGAAACTAATGGGTTGTGGATTAAGTAAGCAGATAAGATAGTTAACCTATGGTTGAACCGACGAAACTGAGCTCTGGGGTGTTTTAGATAAGGCTGTGAGTGCATTTCTAGGTTTTCTGTTAATTAGAACTGTCAGCTAAGTGGTGATCGATAATGTTGAGGGGTCAAAAGTTAATTCAGTTATGTTGTGTGACCTGTGAGTGTGTTAGTGAGTTAGAATGAACTTTTAACCTCACTTGATTCTAGGTCGGGAGGAGGGGATTAATTTTAGGAGCAATGAAATGATGTCTTGTTATTATATTTAAACTGTTGCTTGTGGTAACGTGGCAGCGCGCTCCGAGAATAAATTCTGTTACCTATTATTGATAAGACTGGTCTCCGTCTATTTTATGCAAACAAGAATCTTACAAATTCTCATAAAATAGATTATTAAGGGAATTCAATTAATGAAAACACATTGGTATATTTAAATTACAGTAACAGTTTCTAACCCTTACACAGCAACAGTATGATCTGAGGAGTTCAATGTAACAAGCGGTACTACCAAACACCACAGATCATTCTTGACAAGAGCTCTCAAACTATGCAAATGGTTTTCTCCATCACTAAAGACATTTAATATGACTATTTATTGATTTGGTGGTGTGTCTATTTGTTGTGTGACTTTGATGACCCACTGTCCTCGTATATTAGGACAGATTCTACCTGTTTGTGTATGACATCACATGTAATGTTTCTACATATGTACCAATATGTTCTAAACCTGTCAAGGGCTGAAGTGAACATCCAATCACGTTCCTGTAATACCAGGGTATATTCCTCTTACCAGATTATTGAAGCAGCACATAACTGTGGTTGTAAAGAATCAGTATAAAAAAGGACAGATGAGTGAATTTCAAATGTTAGAGAGGTGAATGTAACTGCAACCAATGATGTAGATGTACACAGGAGAATGAAAATTAATGTCTATATCTGCGACTGCTCCTTCTTTTAGTGGTTATTTCAGCTCAGACCACTTCTGTTTTTCTGAGGCTGAGCAGAGAGTGAGAGAAATAAGTCATAGTGATGGGTTGTCTTTTCATTTTACCACAGAATATTACTTCACCCTAAAAATAACACAGCTGGTCATTTCACACCTTCAAAAGAAGAAGAAAACAACACAAAGATACCGTGGGAACAGTGGCCTGTACTGTTTGTATGGGAGTTGACAGAAACACTGTTTTGGGGTTTTTACTCGATGGTACTACTAGATGGTATACAGCTATGGATGGAAATACATTTTCGTAGCAGGTTAGGAGAACGTACAAAGCAGGTTAGGAGAATTAGGATACGTTTGGGAAAAGGGTTAGGTTAATCTTAAATGATATCCTAACCTGCTAAGAAAAGTCACTTCCCTCAATTGCTGTACTCCTTCTAGTTACAACCTGTTTTTGGCTGTTGGGTTTGATGTAAATGTAAATATTTCAATTGTTATAAACATGAATGTAACTGCAGTAAATTATGTACATGAACAGAATAATACGTATGTCTATGTCTGCAACTGGTCCTTTTTTCAGTGGTTATTTCAGCTCAGACCACTTCTGTTTTTCTGTTGCTGAGCAGAGAGAGAAATTGATAATGAGAGGAGAGGAGAGAGGAGAGGAAAAGAGAGGAGAGTAGAGAGAAGAGAGCGGAGGAGATGAGGAGAGAGGAGGAGAGGAGAGAGGAGAGAGGAGAGCAGAGGAGATGAAAGGAGGGGAGAGAGGAGGAGAGTAGAGTAGAAGAGAGAGTAGAGTAGAGTAGAGTAGAGTAGAGTAGAGTAGAGTAGAGTAGAGTAGAGAAGAGTAGAGGAGAGAAGAGAAGAGAGTAGAGTGGTTGAGACAGAAGTGTAGAAGAGAGAGGAGAGCAGAGCAGATGAGAGTCGAGTCGAGTAGTGGAGAGGAGAGCGGAGAGGAAGGGAGAGAGGAGGAGAGGAGAGGGCAGAAGAGAGAGGAGACTAGAGTAGAAGACAGTATAGGAGAGTAGAGAGTACAGCAGAGTGGAGTAGCGAGGGCAGCAGAGTAGAGGAGAGTAGATGAGAGAAGAGGAGAGTAGAGGAGAGGAGGGGAGAGGAGATTAGAGCGGAGTAGAGGAGAGTAGAGGAGAGAGAAGAGGAGGGTAGTGGAGTGAGGAGACGAGAGAAGAGGGCAGAGGAGAGAGGAGGGTAGAGGAGAGAGGAGATGACAGTAGAGGAGAGTAGAGGAGAGAGGAGAGAAGAGAGCAGAGGAGATGAAAGGAGGGGAGAGAGGAGGAGAGGAGAGTACAGTAGAAGAGAGAGTAGAGTAGAGTATAGAATAGAGTAGAGAATAGAAGAAAGTACAGTGGTGGAGAGAGAAGTGTAGAAGAGAGAGGAGAGCAGGGAGCAGGGAGAGAGGAGAGCAGATGATAGTCGAGTAGAGGAGAGGAGAGCAATGTAGAGGAGAGTAGAGAGGACAGCAGAGGAGAGTAGAGGAGGAGAGCAGAGAGGAAGGGAGAGAGGTGGAGAGGAGAGGACAGAGGGGAGAGAAGAGGAGGGTAGTGGAGAGGAGATTAGACACTGAGAGGAAAGGAGAGAGGAGAGGACACGAGAGGAGAGAGGAGATTAGAGCAAAGTAGAGGAGAGTAGAGAGGACAACAGAGGAGAGGACAGGGGCGAAGAGGAGAGGAGAGTAGAGGAGAGCAGAGAGGAAGGGAGAGAGGAGGAGAGGAGAGGGCAGAGGAGAGAGGAGATTAGAGTAGAGGAGAGTAGAGAGTACAGCAGAGTGGAGTAGCGAGGGCAGCAGAGTAGAGGAGAGTAGAGGAGAGGAGAGGAGATTATAGCGGAGTAGAGGAGAGTAGAGGAGAGAGAAGAGGAGGGGAGAGAGGAGATTAGAGGAGAGAGGAGATGACAGTAGAGGAGAGTAGAGGATAGAGGAAATGACAGTAGTGTAGAGAAGGAGAGCAGAGTAAAAGAGAAAGGAGAGGAGAGTGGAGTGACAGGAGAGTAGAAGAGATGGAAGAGGAGGGGATAGATTAGATCAGAGGAGAGGAGAGTAGATGAGTGTAGAGAAGAGTAGAGGAGATTAGAG
Source organism: Oncorhynchus masou masou (assembly GCF_036934945.1). Classification (NCBI taxonomy): domain Eukaryota; kingdom Metazoa; phylum Chordata; class Actinopteri; order Salmoniformes; family Salmonidae; genus Oncorhynchus; species Oncorhynchus masou. The sequence goes on from NC_088227.1 coordinate 31,251,467, forward strand.
AGAGGAGAGGAGATGACAGTAGAGGAGAGGAGAGAAGAGCAGTGGAGAGAGGAGAGTAGTGGAGAGAGGAGAGTAGTGGAGAGAGGAGAGTAGAGCAGCATAGAAGAGAGAAGAGGAGAGCGAAGGAAGGGAGAGTAGTTTAGAGGAGAGGGAAGAGGAGAGAGGAGATGAGAGTAGAGCAGAGTAGAGTAGAGAGGACAGCAGAGCAGAGGAGAGGGCAGAGGAGAGAGGAGAGTAGAGGAGAGTAGAGAGGACAGCAGAGTAGAGGAGAGGACAGAGGAGAGAGGAGAATAGAGGAGACTAGAGAGGACAGCAGAGTAGAGTGGACAGCAGATTAGAGGAGAGAGGAGAGAGGCGCGAGGAGAGAAGAGGAGACCAGAGAGGAGGGGAGAGTAGTGGAAAGAGGAGACAAGAGGAGAGAGGAGAGAACAACAGAGTAGTGGAGAGAGGAGAGAAGAGCAGCATAGAAGAGAGGAGAGGAGTGTTGGGGAGTGTATATGAGAGTTGAGCAGAGTTGAGCAGAGGAGAGTAGAGCAGGGTATAGCAGAGAGGAGATGAGATGAGAAGAGATGGAAGAGGAGAGATGAGATTAGAGGTTTGTAGAGGAGAGGAGAGGAGAGGAGAGGAGAGGAGAGGAGAGGAGAGGAGAGGAGAGGAGAGGAGAGGAGAGGAGAGGAGAGGAGAGGAGAGGAGAGAGTAGAGCTGTGTAGAATGAAGAGGAGTGGAGAGTAGAGGAGAGTAGAGGAGCGGAGAGGAAGAGAGAGTATAGGAGAGTAGAGAGGAGAGGAGAGTGTCCTCATCCAGGGCAGATAATAGTCTTGCTGGAACAGACTCATCATGGCTGGTTTCCCCTATGTGGGCGAGTGAGTAGTCAAACTGTGTGTGACTCTGGGAAGAACTGCAGGTGGGACTACAGGTAAGACTACTGGTGGGACTACAGGTGGGACTTCAGGAGGGACTACAGGTGGGACTACAGTTGGGACTACAGGTAAGACTACTGGTGGGACTACTGGTGGGAATTCAGGTGGGACTACAGGTGGGACTACAGGTTGGACTACAGGTGGGATTACAGGTGGAACTACAGGTGGGACTACTGGTGGGACTTCAGGTGGGACCACAGGTGGGACTCTAGTTGGGACTACAGGTGGGACCACAGGTGGGACTCTAGGTGGGACTACAGGTGGGACTACAGGTGGGACTACAGGTGGGAGTACCGGTTAGACTACAGGTGGGACTACAGGTAAGACTACCGGTGTGACTTCAGGTGGGACTACTGGTGGGACTACAGGTAAAACTACTGGTGGGACTACCGGTGGGATTACTGGTGGGTCTACAGGTGGGACTCCAGGTGGGACTACAGGTTGGACTACAGGTGGGATTACAGTTGGAACTACAGGTGGGACTACTGGTGGGACTTCAGGTGGGACTACTGGTGGGACCACAGTTTGGACCACAGGTGGGACTCTAGTTGGGACTACAGGTGGGACCACAGGTGGGACTACAGGTGGGGCCACAGGTGGGACTCTAGTTGGGACTACAGGTGGGACTACAGGTGGGACTACATTTGGGACTACTGGTTAGACTACAGGTGGGACTACTGGTGGGACTTCAGGTGGGACCACAGGTGGGACTCTAGTTGGGACTACAGGTGGGACCACAGGTGGGACTCTAGTTGGGACTACAGGTGGGACTACAGGTGGGACTACAGGTAAGACTACCGGTGTGACTTCAGGTGGGACTACTGGTGGGACTACCGGTGGGATTACTGGTGGGTCTACAGGTGGGACTCCAGGTGGGACTACAGGTGGGACTCAAGGTGGGACTACAGGTTGGACTACAGGTGGGATTACAGTTGGAACTACAGGTGGGACTACTGGTGGGACTTCAGGTGGGACTACTGGTGGGACCACAGGTGGGACCACAGGTGGGACTCTAGTTGGGACTACAGGTGGGACCACAGGTGGGACTCTAATTGGGACCACAGGTGGGGTCAAAGGTGGGACTCTAGTTGGGACTACAGGTGGGACTACATTTGGGACTACTGGTTAGACTACAGGTGGGACTACAGGTGGGACTACTGGTTAGACTACAGGTGGGACTACTGGTTAGACTACAGGTGGGACTACAGGTGGGACTACTGGTTAGATTACAGGTGGGACTACAGGTGAGACTACAGGTGGGACTGCAGGTGGGACGACAGGTGAGACTACAGGTGAGACTACAGGTGGGACTACAGGTGGGACTACAGGTGAGACTACAGGTGGGACAACAGGTGGGACAACAGGTGGGACTACAGGTGAGACTACAGGTGGGACATCAGGTGGTACTACAGGTGAGACTACAGGTGGGACTACAGGTGGGACTACAGGTGAGACTACAGGTGGGACTACTAGTGGGACTACAGGTGGGACTTCAGGTGGGACTGCAGGTGGGACTCCAGGTGGGACTACAGGTGGGACTTCAGGTGGGACTACTAACTTTCATACCATTATTATTCATATTACACTCACACACCAGCTGACCTTGCTAGTAGTACCCAAGAACAAGTCATCAATCAGAGCTTAAATTTCACTGCACAAAAGTGTAGTTTTTACGGTCATATGCAATATAAGCAGTACATTAAGATGTTTCTCTTTTTCAGTCTCCTCTTCAACACCAGTGAAGCCTGACAGACCAGTAACATTAAGGTGCTCTCTGCTCACATTTGACAGAACTAGAACATGTTCCCCAGGTATTAACCGAGATGTTAGTCTGAGCTGGCTGTGACTGGATGATGCAGATTGAGGCAGGTGGTGAGCTTCAGTATATGGTAGCCCTACCATTTGTAAAACACCAAAAAAAGACGTCCTAGAGACATCAGCGCCAGTCCGTGCTTACTGGGGTGTAGTCTACTGTGTCGGCCCACAGTGGAATGTTATGAATGCTCTTCCATGAGGTCGACACACCGTTGCATTGGCTTTATTAGTCCTGATTCCTGTGACTAATCATTTAGTCTATTTAAGCCCTGAATATCAGCTACCCAACTTTATCAGGAGTTCTTCTGAGCCGTTTGCAATATGTTTACACATCGGGAAATGCAGAAATATTGAATTGTTTACTATAATCAGCTCGTCAAACATTGACGGATACAAACTTAAAACCACTGATCATGACATTTTAGCCCATGAGGTGAAACTTCTGTTCAGCAGATGTCAGTAGCCTGATTGTCAATTCCATATTGTCCATTTTACTTAAACCTGTCCTGTTGTTAGGATATGTTATTTGTTAAAAAGTCAGTGGATTTTTTATTTGATTGGGTGACATTTAGTTTAGGCTTTTTGATCTGAGAAACCTGCATGATGTAAAAAGTGTCCATCTCATTATATTGTCATACATTTAGTCTCCAGTCTGTAAGTTACAGAAAAGGCCACCTACTCTATTTCTACCATATGTTATATCTGCTACATGATTGATGTTAGATGTTTTTTTTGGACTGAAATTTGGTCGAGTGCCGCAGCGTTATGTCTCTCCAACAACACACTGGAGGGGCATGCTGGGAATGGACAAGCAACATATTTGGCGCCCCTGCCTTTACCAAAGAGGGCACCGCTTATCACAGTGTGTCATCAGTGCTCACCTAAAATACCCATAAGTCACTGGTTGAGAGAAAATGTTGTTGTTTTGGGGCAGAATTATGTGAGGTTTTATGTGTTGTTGTTGTTGGTTTGTCTGGGTCAGTTTAGCTCAGAAAATTCCTCTCTCGTCATTCTGCCACCATAGGTGGACACCTAATCCTGCATAATGAGGGGGCCGGCCCTGGCTGCAGAGAAACTCCAAACATCAGATCACACAGACGTCTGGCTGTGACATCACTCTGACTGTGACACTCCCGAGGGAGGAAGTGGAGGTGTCAGTTTACTGACAATGAGGGAGCAGTGAAGACCTTCATCAATTTCCCCTTCATGGTACCAGGTTAAATAAAACACTCCCATCTGTATGATGTGTGCACTGCAGACATAGTACATCTTCCATGTTCTGAGCCCTCACCTGTACTCCCTGTTCTCCCACGACTGCGTGGCCACGCACGCCTCAAACTCAATCATCAAGTTTGCGGACGACACAACAGTGGTAGGCTTGATTACCAACAACGACGAGACGGCCTACAGGGAGGAGGTGAGGGCCCTCGGAGTGTGGTGTCAGGAAAATAACCTCACACTCAACGTCAACAAAACTAAGGAGATGATTGTGGACTTCAGGAAACAGCAGAGGGAGAACCCCCCTATCCACATCGACGGGACAGTAGTGGAGAGGGTAGTATGTTTTAAGTTCCTCGGCTTACACATCACAGACAAACTGAATTGGTCCACCCACACAGACAGCATTGTGAAGAAGGCGCAGCAGTGCCTCTTCAACCTCAGGGGGCTGAAGAAATTCGGCTTGTCACCAAAATCACTCACAAACTTCTACAGATGTACAATCGAGAGCATCCTGTCGGGCTGCATCACCGCCTGGTACGGCAACTGCTCCGCCCACGACCGTAAGGCCTTCCAGAGGGTAGTGATGTCTGCACAACGCATCACCGGGGGCAAACTTCCTGCCCTCCAGGACACCTACACCACCCGATGTCACAGGAAGGCCATAAAGATCATCAAGGACAACAACCACCCTAGCCACTGCCTGTTCACCCCGCTATCATCCAGAAGGTGAGGTCAGTACAGGTGCATCAAAGCTGGGACCGAGAGACTGAAAAACAGCTTCTATCTCAAGGCCATCAGACTGTTAAACAGCCATCACTAACATTGAGTGGCTGCTGCCAACACACTGACTCAACTCCAGCCACTTTAATAATGGGAATTGATGTAAAATATATCACTAGCCACTTTAAACAATGCTACTTAATATAATGTTTACATACCCTACATTATTCATCTCATATGTATATACTGTACTCTATATCATCTGCTGCATCTTTATGTAATACATGTATCACTAGCCACTTTGAACTATGCCACTTTGTTTACAAACTCATCTCATATGTATATACTGTACTCAATACCATCGACTGCATCTTGCCTATGCCGCTCTATACCATCACTCATTCATATATCTTTATGTACATATTCTTTATCCCTTTACACTTGTGTGTATAAGGTAGTAGTTTTGGAATTGTTAGTTAGATTACTTGTTGGTTATTACTGCATGGTCGGAACTAGAAGCACAAGCATTTCGCTACTCTCGCATTAACATCTGCTAACCGTGTGTATGTGACAAATACAATTTGATTTGATTTAGATTTGATTTGATGTGCCGTCTGGATACATAGAAATGAGTACTGTTCCTGTAAAGTAGTGTTTCCTAAATGTTGGGTGAGGGCTGGTCCCTCTAATGCACATATGTCAGAGTCAAGGCCCGCGGGCCACATCCGGCCCGCGAGAAGGTTTTTTACGGCCCCTGGGATGATCTTGATTTATTATTAGAACCGGCCCGCAGACCGCAGCAAGCCGGCAGCCCGCAGATCTTTTACACGCACCAATACTACATTTCCCACAATGCAACGGTGACGCACCGAGCAGTAGGCTGCTTCATTTCAATATTTATTGGCACAGCAGTCGTCAGCATCACAGTAAAATTAACTTTCAGATACCCATCAAAAATGGCAAAACGGAAGGTGGACACTGAGAACCGGGGTTTCAAACAAGGTGGGAGTCGGAGTATATGTTCACGGAGGTAGCTGGAAAACCTGTGTGTCTTCTGTGTGGAGAAAGTGTGGCGGTACTGAAAGAGTATAATCTGAGACGACATTATGAAACGAAACACGCGGACAAAAACAAGAATATGGACATGGAACAAAGGCTACAAAAGGCAGAGGAATTAAAACGAGGCCTCAAATCTCGACAGGCTCTGTTCAAAAAGCCAAATCACAAGGCCAGGCTGCTGTCAAGGCCAGTTTTATTTTGGCAGAAGAGATCGCTAAATCAGCCCGGCCATTTACGGAGGGGGATTTCATCAAAAACTGCATGATTAAAGTTTGTGACGAAGTTTGCCCAGAAAAAGGCAACTCTTTTTAAATGTGAGTCTGAGCAGAAACACCATTGCCGAGAGAGTAGACCAGTTGTCCATCAATCTAAAAGAGCAGCTTGTGAAAAAGGGAAAAGATTTCATTGCATATTCCTTGGCTGTGGATGAGAGCACCGACATTTCTGACATTGCCCAGTTGTCAATTTTCATCCGCGGAGTGGACTCCAGCCTAAGCGTGACAGAGGAGTTTTTGGCTTTACGTCCTATGCATGGCACAACTACGGGGCATGATTTGTATGAAGAGGTGTCAAGATGTGTAAATGAGATGGAGCTGCCTTGGGAAAAACTCGTGGGTTTGACAACCGACGGAGCACCTGCGATGTGTGGACACAGGAGCGGACTGGTGGTGAAGATACGGGAAAAGATGCAAGAGGAAAACGCGACAGGTGAGCTGACAGCTTATCATTGTATCATACACCAGGAAGCGTTGTGCGGTAAAGCCTTGAAAATGGAGCATGTAATGAGCATCATCACGCGCACAGTTAACTTTATCAGAGCCAAAGGTTTGAATCACCGCCAGTTCAAGGCATTTCTGACGGAGTTAGAAACGGAGCATGGTGATTTGCCTTATCACACAGAGGTGCGATGGCTAAGCCAGGGAAAGGTGCTTCAAAGATGTTTCGAGCTTCGTGAGGAGATTTGTCTGTTCTTGGACAGCAAAGGGAAAGACACAACACAACTCCGAGACGAAATGTTTCTGTGTGAAATGGCTTTTCTGTGTGACATTACGAGTCATCTGAATGCAATGAACTTGCAGCTGCAGGGTCGGGATCATGTCATCTCTGATATGTACAGTACAGTGAAGGCATTTAAAACCAAACTGACTCTGTGGGAGACGCAGATGCGGAAAGAAAATTTGAGCCACTTTCCCAGCTGCCAGACCATGAAAGAGAAGCTCTCTACCAGTGCGTTCCCGAGCGCACAGTTGGCTCATTCATTTAATGTTCATGTTATGGGGATTTTTATATAAAGGAAATTTGTCTTTTGTGTCTGTTGAAAATTAAAGATTACTGACAGAGCCATAAGAAAATATTGCTTTATTTATCTGATCATATTGGAATATATTTGTTAGGTTTTCAGTAGGTTCAATTAGGTTCACTAGACTATATGCGTCATTTAAAAATTTTTCAATGAACATTCGAACAGTCCGGCCCTCGGCTTGTAGCTAAATTTTTTATTTGGCCCTCCGTCCATTTGACTTTGACACCCCTGCTCTAATGGATTCAGACTGGGTTGTGACATTTTGCCATACTGAAGTCAAGACACTTGAAATGATGTTTTTCAGACAGTTCTGATGGAACTATTCTGATTCCTGTCAGGACAACCATCAGCAGCCTAAGACTGGTAACGTCAAAACAGCCCCATACATATTAATAGGAAGTATTGTAGACAAGTTTATAGACATATTTATAGACAAGTCTTTTAGAGATTACAGTGGAGGAAAACTTTACAGGCTTTTCACTCTATAACTTTACAGAGTTAGTTAGTAAATATGATGTGTACTGTTCTGTCATGCTGGACTCACCTCTGCTAATCTTGTATGTTTTCTATTACTATCCAGGGAGGAAGGCCTCAACTGCAGGACCATCTTCCCCACCTTATTCTAGTATTGGTTAATATTCAATTTCATTTCTATGGTAGATTATATGAGTGGTACAGCATTGGGCCAAAGTCAGATGTATTACCTTGGTCAATACACAGTGCATGTATTTCTACAGTGCCTTCACAATACTACCTGCCCTCCAGGACACCTACACCACCCGATGTCACAGGAAGGCCAAAAAGATCATCAAGAACAACAACCACCTGAGCCACTGCCTGTTCACCCCGCTACCATCCAGAAGGGGATTGTCAGGACCCGGTTTCGAACCTGGGTCTCCGGAGTGAGAAACAGTCACTTAACCAACTGAGCCACGAATAGACAGCAGAACCCAGAAGATGAGGCAGACACAGCAGTACTTAAGACGGTGTATTTAATAAAGAAAAAATCCTAAAATACAAAAAATGGCAAATCCAAAAGGTGGTAGGAAAAACACAAAAAGACCTCAAAAGAAACTCACCAAAAATAAACAAAAACAAAAAACAGAATACCACAAGAACTTCACCCGGAAACGACAAGAGCACACAGAACACTAGGGCAGGGTGCTAACATACAAACACAGAGCACAGAACTGAGGGAAACAAAGGGTTTAAATACAATCAGGGGAAACGAGACACAGGTGCAAATAATAATGGGGATCAAGGGAAAACATAGGGACAAAAAGCACAATGGGGACATCTACTGACCAAAACCCGGAACAACCCTGGCCAAATCCTGACAGAATCCCCCCTAGGAACGGCTCCTGACGTTCCTACCAGCTCTCTCAGGGTGGAGGACCCTGAACTGACGAATGAGGTCAGGGTCCAGGATGTCTTTGGCAGGAACCCAGGAGCGCTCCTCAGGACCGTAGCCTTCCCAGTCCACCAGATACTGCCAGGACCGCTGCACCCGGCGGGAATCCAGTATCCGGTGGACGGTATAAGCCGGCTGGCCTCCAATGACACGAGGCGGAGGGGGAGGTCTGTCTGCCGGGACAAGGGGAGAAAAACAACAGGTTTTAACAATGACACATGAAATGTGGGATTAATCTTAAGGGATCTGGGTAAGTGTAGGCGATAAGAAACTGGGTTAACTCTCCTGGCAACCTTGAAGGGACCGATGTATTTTTGGGACAGCTTGCGAGACTCCACCCGTAGAGGTAAGTCTCTTGTGGAAAGCCAGACTCTCTGGCCGGGGCGCAGGGTAGGCCCGGGACGGCGACGTCTGTTGGCTTGTTGTTGATACCTCTGTGAGGAACGCATCAGATTAAGACGGGTCTTCCTCCACATAAGCCGACAGCGTCTGACGAACTTCAAGGCTGAAGGCACTCTGACTTCTGCCTCCTGGTCCGGGAACAATGGAGGAGCATAGCCAAACTGACACTCGTGCGGGGACATACCAGTGGAGGAGGAGCGCAAGGTGTTGTGCGCGTATTCGGCCCAAACAATAAAGGATGACCATGTGGACGGGTTGTCACGAGTCATACATCGGAGGGTGGTTTCCAGCTCTTGATTCATCCTCTCTGTTTGGCCGTTGGACTCCGGATGGTACCCTGAAGATAGACTGGCAGAAGCCCCCATGAGTTGGCAGAAGGCCTTCCAAAACCTTGAGGCGAACTGGGGACCTCTGTCAGAAACCACATCTTGAGGAATGCCGAAGACTCGGAACACATGATTAATTACCAACTCAGCCGTTTCCTTGGCAGAAGGTAACTTAGTCAGAGGGACGAACCTGGCCGCCTTTGAAAACCTGTCGATTATGACTAGGATAGTAGTATTGCCATGGGATGGAGGAAGTCCAGTAATAAAGTCCAATGAGATATGGGACCAGGGTCTGTGGGGAACAGGTAAAGGGTGAAGGAGTCCTTGAGGGCGGAGGTGAGAAGATTTGCCCTGGCAGCACACGGGGCAGGCATTGACGAAAGTGGCAACGTCTTCTCTTATGGTAGGCCACCAGAACTTACGCTGGATGAACTCCAAGGTGCGACCTACGCCCGGATGACAGGTGAGGCGAGAGGAGTGCCCCCACAGAAGGACCTGAGTCCTCACTGCCTTGGGGACAAACAACCGATTGGCAGTGCCTCCTTTAGGGTCCGGTTCGCTAGCTTGAGCACGTCTCACGGTATCCTCAACTTGCCACGAGATCGGAGCCACAATCTTAGCAGCAGGAAGGACAGGCATGTCCGTGTCATCTCGAATGGCAGGAGCGTAGACTCGGGACAGGGCATCCGGTTTGAGATTCTTCGACCCGGGCCGATAGGTGAGGATAAACTGGAATCGATTGAAGAAAAGAGACCATCTATCTTGTCTAGAGTTCAATCGCTTCGCCTGCTGGATATACTCCAGATTTTTGTGGTCCGTAAGCACTTGAAACGGGTGAGAAGCCCCTCGAGCCAGTGTCTCCATTCCTTCAATGCCATCTTAACCGCTAGGAGTTCACGATCCCCCACATCGTAGTTCCTCTCAGTCGGGGTAAGCCGGTGTGAGAAGAAAGCGCACGGATGAAGCTTCTTGTCTTCACCCCTCTGAGACAGGACAGCTCCAACACCAACCTCTGATGCGTCTACCTCCACCACAAATGGTTCATCCGTAGTCGGTAGTATCAGGATGGGAGCAGAGAGGACGCGCTGCATGAGTCCTTGGAAGGCCGTCTCAGCTTCTCTTCCCCACACAAACCTTGCATTGCCACCTTTGGTTAAAGCTGAGAGAGGAGCTGCCACCAAACTGAAGTTCTTGATGAACTTGCGGTAAAAGTTTGTGAAGCCCAGGAAACGCTGAACATCCTTAACGGATTTGGGGGTGGGCCAATCCGCTACCGCCCCTACCTTCCTGGGGTCCATTTGGACTCGACCGGGTTCCACTACAAATCCCAGGAATTGTACTCGGGATGAATGGAATTCACATTTTTCCGGCTTAACGTACAGATGGCTGTCCAGGAGGCGTTTGAGTACTTGTCTGACATGCTTAGTGTGTTCTTGAAGGGAGCTCGAAAAGATGAGGATGTCATCCAAGTAAACGAACACAAATATGTTAAGCATATCCCTAAGCACATCGTTTATGAGCGCTTGGAACACCGCTGGGGCGTTGGTCAGGCCGAAGGGCATCACCAAGTATTCATAGTGACCAGTAGGCGTGTTGAAAGCGGTCTTCCACTCGTCACCAGGTCTGATCCGCACAAGATGGTATGCGTTCCGCAGGTCAAGCTTAGTGAAAACAACTGCTTCCTGGAGCAGCTCGAAGGCTGTGGCCATAAAGGGTAGCGGGTAACGGTTACGGACGGTTATGTCATTGAGTCCCCGGTAGTCGATGCAAGGACGTAATCCACCATCTTTCTTGGCCACAAAGAAAAACCCTGCTCCCGCCGGGGAGGTTGATGGACGCATGAGGCCTGCTTCCAGAGAGTCCTTGATGTAGGTATCCATAGCAGCTCGTTCGGGTGGAGATAGGGAAAAGATCCGACCCCTGGGGGCAAGTGCCCGGAAACAGGTCGATGGGGCAATCGTAAGATCTATGGGGTGGTAGCATGGTGGCCCTCTGTTTGCTAAACACTAGTTTGAGGTCATGGTAACACTCGGGAACTCGGGTCAGGTCGATGGATTCTAAAGACTCGGGAGTAGAACTCGGGAATTCTGGAAAATACAAGTAGCTTGGCACGTAGGACCCCACTGCTTGATAGTGCCCACAGACCAGTCGATGTGAGGGTTATGGCTGTGAAGCCAGGGGTATCCAAGGACGAGAGGGAACTCGGAACAGGAGATCAAATGAAAGTTCATCAATTCCTGGTGTTGTGAAACTGAAAGTCTCAAGGAGGTAGTGACATGAGTGACAAGTCCAGATCCCAAAGGGCTTCCATCCAATGTAGTAACCCTCATGGGGTCACTTAGAGGTTCAGAGGGAACGCCATTCTCCTTCGCCCAGACACCATCCATGAAGTTACCTGCGGCTCCAGAGTCTACCAAGGCTTGAAGGTGAAGCTTGTGGTTGTCCCAGGAGAGGGTGACTGGAATGAGCAGCAGGGAGTTGGACGGATGGGAGGAGGTTATGTTTCCCGTTACAGTTCCCCCCGGTCTGTACGGGACAGAGCGTTTCCCTGGAGCCCGGGACACGTGGAACGGAAATGGCCCGGTTTGCCGCAATATAGACAGCGTCGCTCCCTCATCCGGCGGTCTCTCTCAGCCTGGGAGATGCGTCCAATCTGCATGGGTTCCGGTGGAGCCAGCGATGATAAAGGTGGGGACTCGGAGCTGGGACTGATAGGGGCTAGAGGTCTACGGTTGAGTTCTCTCTCTCTCAGACGCTGGTCAATGCGTGAGGCCAACTTGATCAGGGACTCGAGATTGTCCGGTGGTTCCCGAGTGGCCAGTTCATCTTGGATAGTGTCGGAAAGGCCTTTCAGAAAGCACACCGTGAGCGCCTCGTTGTTCCAGCCACTCGCTGCTGCCACCGTGCGGAACTGGATGGCATAGTCCGTCACGCTGCGCCAACCTTGATGGAGAGTCAGGAGCTGTTTGGCTGAGTCAGAACCACTGCTTGGACCTTGAAACACTCGTTTGAATTCCTCAGCAAAGGCAGAGTAGCTGGCACAGCAGGAACTATGGGCATCCCACACAGCAGTAGCCCAGGCCAGGGCTTTTTCCGACAGCAGGGTAATGATATATGCGATCTTAGACCGGTCGGTGGGAAACGACGAGGGTTGCAGCTCAAAGGAGAGAGAACATTGAGTGAGAAAGCCTTAACAAGCACTTGGATCACCTGAGAACCGTTGGGGAGGTGGAAGACGAGGTTCAGCCAGGGGGTTAACTGCCATGGGTACGTGAACCTGAGGTACTGGGACGGAAACTGTTGCCGGGGTAAGTCGATCAGATATTTGCTTAATGGAAGTCAGCATCTCCGACAGAAGATGAGAATGTCTAGCCATTAAGGCCTCTTGCTGAACCAGGGCGGCTTCGTGGCGTTGGACAGTCTCCTGGTGGTGGGACAGCGTGGCAAAAAGGTCCTGGGAACTGGCTGCCTCTGGGTTCATTTTTGGCTCTGTGTTTCTGTCAGGACCCGGTTTCAAACCTGGGTCTCCGGAGTGAGAAACAGTCACTTAACCAACTGAGCCACGAATAGACAGCAGAACCCAGAAGATGAGGCAGACACAGCAGTACTTAAGACGGTGTATTTAATAAAGAAAAAATCCTAAAATACAAAAAATGGCAAATCCAAAAGGTGGTAGGAAAAACACAAAAAGACCTCAAAAGAAACTCACCAAAAATAAACAAAAACAAAAAACAGAATACCACAAGAACTTCACCCGGAAACGACAAGAGCACACAGAACACTAGGGCAGGGTGCTAACATACAAACACAGAGCACAGAACTGAGGGAAACAAAGGGTTTAAATACAATCAGGGGAAACGAGACACAGGTGCAAATAATAATGGGGATCAAGGGAAAAACATAGGGACAAAAAGCACAATGGGGACATCTACTGACCAAAACCCGGAACAACCCTGGCCAAATCCTGACAGGGATGACAGACCCAATGTCTTGCCACTTTAATAATTAATAATTGGGTGTAATAAATGTATCACTAGTCACTTAAACAATGCAACTTTATATAATGTTTACATACCCTACATTACTCATCTCATATGTATGTACTGTACTCTATACCATCTACTGCATCTTGCCTGTGCCGCATGGCCTTCGCTCATCCATATATTTATATGTACATATTCTTAATCATTCCTTTACACTTGTGTGTATAAGGTAGTTGTTGTGAAATTGTTAGATTACTTGTTAGATATTGCTGCATGGTCGGAACTAGAAGCACAAGCATTTCACTACACTCGTATTAACATCTGCTAACCATGTGTCAATAAAAGTTGATTTGATATATTCGTACCCCTTGACATTTTCCACATTTTGTTTTGTTACAGCCTGAATTCAAAATGGATTAAAAATAATAATAATTCTCAACCATCTACACACAACAATTTTTATTTTATTTTACTTTAGCATGTGCATGTTTAATGAAATACAGAAACATCTCATTCACATGAGTATTCAAATGAAAAACAGAAATGTCTCATTCACATGAGTATTCACACCCCTTAGATATGATCATCCTTGATGTCGCTACAGCTTGATTTGAGTCCTCCTGTGATCAATTAAATTGTTTGGACATGATTTAGAAAGAAACACACCTGTCTATATAAGGTCCTCTATTGACAGTTCATATCAGAACAGGAACTATACCATGAAGTCCAATGAACTGTCTGTAGATCTCTGAGATATAATTGTAATGAGGCATATACTGCATCTGAAGAACAGAATAAAAACATTTCTAGAGTGTTAAAAGTCTCCAAGTGCACAGTGGTCTCAATAATTGGTAAACTGAAAAAATATGGAACTACCCAGACTCTGCCTACAGCAACCGTCAGACCAAACTGAGCAACCGGGCAAGCAGGACCTTGGTCAGGGAGGAGACCAATACCCAATGACCACCCTGACAGAAATACAGAGTTCCTTGGCTGAGATGGGAGAACCTTCCAGAAAGACAACCGTCTCTACAACACTTCACCAGTCTGTGCATTATGGAGTAAGTGGCCAGTAGGAAGCCACTCCTTAGAAAAAGGCACATGACAGCAAGCCTGGAGTTTGAGAACGAATCAGAACATAAGGAAAAATATTCTGTGGTCTGATGAAACAAAAATGTTACTATTTGGCCTGACCCAGACTTGAATCACATTGAAAATCTGTGCTGTTTACTGCAACTCCCCATGTAACTTAACAGAGCTTTGAGAAAATATGCAAGCATACCCAAGACCACTCAAAGCTGATACAGACATACCCAAGACCACTCAAAGCTGATACAGACATACCCACGACCACTCAAAGCTGATACAGACATACCCAAGACCACTCAAAGCTGATACAGACATACCCAAGACCACTCAAAGCTGATACAGACATACCCAAGACCACTCAAAGCTGATACAGACATACCCAAGACCACTCAAAGCTGATACAGACATACCCAAGACCACTCAAAGCTGATACAGACATACCCACGACCACTCAAAGCTGATACAGACATACCCAAGACCACTCAAAGCTGATACAGACATACCCAAGACCACTCAAAGCTGATACAGACATACCCAAGACCACTCAAAGCTGACACAGACATACCCAAGACCACTCAAAGCTGACGCAGACATACCCAAGACCACTCAAAGCTGATAGACATACCCAAGAGCACTCAAAGCTGACGCAGACATACCCAAGACCACTCAAAGCTGACACAGACATACCCAAGACCACTCAAAGCTGACACAGACATACCCAAGACCACTCAAAGCTGACGCAGACATACCCAAGACCACTCAAAGCTGACGCAGACATACCCAAGACCACTCAAAGCTGACGCAGACATACCCACGACCACTCAATGCTGTAATCACCACCATCGGTGCTTCTATAAACTATTGACTCAGGTGTGTGAATACTTACGTAAATGAGAGATTTATGTATTTTTAATAATTTTGAAAAAAAAATCACAAAACATGTTATCACTTTGTCATTATGGGGTATTGTGTGTAGATGGTTGAGAGAAAAATTAATATTGTATCCATTTGAATTCAGGCTGTAACACAACAAAACGGGGGAAAAAAGTAAAAGTGTAAAGACACTTTCTGAAGGAACTGTACATTCATGACAATGTTTTTAACTTTTCTGTGGTGGAGAATTGAACACAGCATTTCACTACAACCTCAGTAACATCTGCTAAATATGTGTATATGACCAATACAATTTGATTTGGTCCACAGCACACTTTTTTCTTCCAATGTGAATTTCTGCTTGTCTAGGAAACATTGTCTTTTCTGATAAACAATGTGAGTAAACACTCTGCATCCTCTCTCTGTTCCTGTCAGGTCCTCCACTAAACCAGCCCCCATCCTCTCTCTGGTCCTGGCTGGTTCTCCTCCACTAAACCAGACCCTCATCCTCGTTCTGGTCCTGGCTGGTTCTCCTCCACTTAACCAGAGCCCCAAACTCTCTCTGGTCCTGGCTGGTTCTCCTCCACTAAACCAGACCCCCATCCTCTCTCTGGTCCTGGCTGGTTCTCCTCCACTAAACTGGACCCCAAACTCTCTCTGGTCCTGGCTGGTTCTCCTCCACTAAACCAGACCCCCATCCTCTCTATGGTCCTGGCTGGTTCTCCTCCACTAAACTGGACCCCAAACTCTCTCTAATCCTGGCTGGTTCTCCTCCACTAAACCAGACCCCCATCCTATCTCTGGTCCTGGCTGGTTCTCCTCCACTAAACCAGACCCCCATTCTATCTCTGGTCCTGGCTGGTTCTCCTCCACTAAACCAGACCCCCATCCTCTTCCTGGTCCTTTCAGGTTCTCCACTTAACCAGAACCTTCCTGTGACTGTAGGAGTGGCTGTGGGAGCTGATGTGTGTTGTTTTTATAGTATGCAGAAGGAGAACATGCACATACTGACATTCATCATTTTCCTTTGATTTTAATCGAGTGCAATAATAACACAGTAATACACATGGACAGTTGTTCCATTGTATAAATTATTCAGTTGTTTGTTATTTTCAGAGAAATCAAGTGCCAACTGACAAAAACATGTCATTGATGCACTGTGGTTAAACCGTGTTTAATAATGTTGTTGTAAAATAACTAAGACTCCACTATATTTCTGTTAATTGAGTACCATTGTTACTCATTTATGTAACGTCTGAATGCAGTAAACCACTCCACCCCTTGTGAAAAATAATGTTGACCCTTGTTGAGTCAACCTGCTGACAGAGTCACCTGTACCTCCATTGACCTGTCACGTCCTGACCTTAGTTCCTTTTTTATGTTTCTATTTTAGTTTGGTCAGGGTGTGAGTTGGGGTGGGCATTCTATATTTTGTTCTGTGTGTTAGATTTCTATGTGTTTGGCCTGGTATGGTTCCCAATCAGAGGCAGCTGTCAATCGTTGTCTCTAATTGAGAACCATATTTAGGCGGCCTGTTTTCCCACTATGGGTTGTGGGTAGTTGTTTTCTGTTTTGTGTTGCTGCACCTTACAGGACTGTTTCGTTTTCGTTTCACTCTCTTTGGTATTTTGTTTAGTGTTTCTGTTCCAATAAAATAACATGAACACTTACCACGCTGCTCATTGGTCCGATCCTTCCTCCTCCTCGTCAGAAGAGGAAGAAAACCGTTACATGACCCCTTCACTCAAAATCCTCCTCAGAGAGTTGATCTAAGTGAAGTTATAGTGAACATATTGTAATGGTATGACTCTCCCTCTTATACAGGGTTGAAAGCCTTTACTTGTTGTGTGTGTGTGGGTCCAGGGGGAAGATGCAGTGACATATTCCTCAGTTAAGCCCTCTACTACCAGAGGGAGAGAGACAGAGAACCCTGCTGACCCCAGCTCCATCTACTACACTGTCACCTAACCTCTCCAACAGCCAGTGAAAGTGCAGGGCGCCAAATTCAAAACAACAAATATCTCATCATTAAAATTCCTCAAGCATACAAGTATCTTACACCATTTTAAAGATAAAATTCTCCTTAATCCAGCCAGTGTCTGACTTCAAAAATGCTTTACAGCGAAAGCACCACAAACGATTATGTCGGTCACCACTAAGTCATAGAAAAATCCAGCCATTTTTCCAGCCAAAGAGAGGAGTCACAAAAAGTACAAATATAAATAAAATTAATCACTATCCTTTGATGATCTTCATCAGATGACACTCATAGGACTTCATGTTACACAATACATGTATGTTTTGTTCGCTAAAGTGCATATTTATATCACAAAATCTAATTTTACATTGGCGCGTTACGTTCAGTAGTTCTAAAACATGCATTGATTTTGCAGAGAGCCACATCAAGTTACAGAAATACTCATCAAAAATGTTTACCCAATTTGTAAGTCGCTCTGGATAAGAGCGTCTGCCAAATGACTTAAATGTAAATGTTTACAAATTCAAGAGTTACACATGGGAATTAGAGATATTCTTCTCCTTAATGCAACCGCTGTGTCAGATTTCAAAAATACTTTACGGAAAAAGCAAACCATGCAATAATCTGAGTACAGCTGTCAGACAACAAAGCAGCCAAAAAGATATCCGCCATATTGGGTAGTCAACATTAGTCAGAAAAAGCATTATAAATATTCACTTACCTTTGATGATCTTCTTCAGAATGCACTCTCAGGAATCCCAGTTCCACCATAAATGTTGGATTTGTTCGATAATGTCCATCATATATGTCCAAATACCTTCTCTTGGTGTTTGGTAAACAAATCCAAACGCGTGTTCAGGTCCAGCCGAACGTCGGACGAAAAGTTCTAAAACTTATATTACAGGTCGTAGAAACATGCCAAACTAAGTACAGAATCAATCTTTAGGATGTTTTTAACATAATTCCTTTGTCTGTAGAAAAGCAATGGAACGAGAGCTAACTCTCTCGTGACCGCGCGTCATAAGCCCAAGGCACTCTGCCAGACCAAATCAAATAAAATTGTATTTGTCACATACACATGGTTAGCAGTTGTTCATGCGAGTGTAGCGAAATGCTTGTGCTTCTAGTTCCAACAATGCAGTAATAACTGACGAGTCATCTAACCTAACAATTACACAACTACTACCTTATACACACAAGTGTAAAGGGATAAGGAATATGTACATAAAGATATATGAATGAGTGATGGTACAGAACGGCATAGGCAAGATGCAGTAGATGGTATCGAGTACAGTATATACATATGAGATGAGTAATGTAGGGTATGTAAACATAAAAGTGGCATAGTTTAAAGTGGCTAGTGATACATGTATTACATAAAGATAGCAAGATGCAGTAGTTGATAGAGTACAGTATATACATATACATATGAGATGAGTAATGTAGGGTATGTAAACATTATATTAAGTGGCATTGTTTAAAGTGGCTAGTGATAAAACATTTTTACATCAATTTCCATCAATATGTCGGCAGCAGCCACTCAATGTTAGTGGTGGCTGTATAACAGTCTGATGGCCTTGAGATAGAAGCTGTTTTTCAGTCTCTCGGTCCCAGCTTTGATGCACGTGTACTGGCCTCACCTTCTGAATGATAGCGGGGTAAACAGGCAGTGGCTTGGGTGGATGTTGTATTTGATGATCTTTATGGCCTTCCTGTAACATCGGGTGGTGTAGGTGTCCTAGTGGGCAGGTAGTTTTCCTCCGGTGATGCGTTGTGCAGACCTCACTACCCTCTGGAGAGCCTTATGGTTGTGGGCGGAACAGTTGCCGTACCAGGCGGTGATACAGCCCGCCAGGATGCTCTCAATTGTGCATCTGTAGAAGTTTGTGAGTGCTTTTGGTGACAAGCCGAATTTCTTCAGCCTACTGAGGTTGAAGAGGCGCTGCTGCGCCTTCTTCACAACGCTCTCTGTGTAGGTGGACCAATTCAGTTTGTCCGTGATGTGTACACCGAGGAACTTAAAACTTACTACCTTCTCCACTACTGTCCCGTCGATGTGGATAGGGGCTGCTCCCTCTGCTGTTTCCTGAAGTCCACAATCATCTCCTTTGTTTTGGTGACGTTAAGTGTGAGGTTACTTACCTGACACCACACACCGAGGGCCCTGACCTCCTCCCTGTAGGCCGTCTCGTCGTTGTTGACCACTGACTCAAACAGCTCTATAATCCTCAAACCAGTTTCTAAAGACGGTTGACATCTAGTGGAAGCCTTAGGAAGTACAACATAACCAATATCCCACTATATCTAACAAAGGGGCTGAGTTAAAAAAAACTACACGCCTCAGATTTCCCACTTCCTGATTGGATTAGTCTCAGGTTTTCATCTGCCATGTGAGTTCTGTTATACTCACAGACATCATTCAAACAGTTTTAGAGACTTCGTAGTGTTTTCTATCCAATACTACCAGTAATATGCATATATTATCATCTGGGACAGAGTAGCAGGCAGTTTACTCTGGGCTCCTTATTCATCCAAGCTACTCAATACTGCCCCCATGTCACCAAGAGGTTGATGCTGCCACAGTGAAAGTTACAAACAGTAGTTACAATGGCCCAAATAAGACAAAGGGGCAGGGAGGGAAACGGAATGGAAGAAGATCAACAGAGGCCTGTTTTAGGTGTGGTGTTGAGGGTCATTGGAAAAGGGATTGTCACGACTTCAGTGGTGACAATTTTGGATTATTACTCAGAACTGTGTCCTGCGCCTGACTCTGCATTTCTACCATTTTACCAACGGCCTCACAGGGATTGTAGGGTGGTACTGGAACCTGCTACTTTGGGAGGAAATGCGGCTGTAAAGCATTTGCATCTTTGTCAAAAGAGCAGCAGCAAACCCTCTTAAAAGCAGCAGGACAGGAACATTTTGCGTAGGAGTGCATGGCCTCCGGTCGATTAATAGTGGTTCATAGAGATGACAGTTTTTATGTGAACGGAGACGTAGGTCACGTCTCACACAACTTTCTAATAGATACAGGCGCTCAAATATCACTAATTCCATACAATGAAAAATTGGCTGAATTTTCAACTGAAAAGTTTCATGTTCATCGGGGTAACAGGGGCACAATCTGTGGCGATACAGCTATGACCTATGTCATTAAACCTAGGACCAGTGACAATACCAGGATCATTTTACATGGCTACGGGAATAGAACCGAATTTGGGGTTGGATCATTTCTGAGAGATGCCGGGGGAATGGATTCTGAAAGGTAACCAATTACAATTGGCAGTAAGAACGGCGAAAGCCGACCAATTGTTGTTTCAGGACCATCCATTGTGCGCAAAAGACGTATTAGATTGTGGGCTAATCAAAGGTTGCAAGCCTGTTGTGGTTGAGGGAGAACCACCGCCCCCAATGTAGCGATACCCTATTAAACCAGAGGCTGAGAAATCGGTGGCGGTGGACCTTCCAATATTACTTGAATGTGGCATAATGATCCGTGTCTCGATGCAACAGCCCTTTATACCCAGTAAAAAAAGGACTAAAATGGTGTATTACTTTGGATTTCTGTGGCATAAACAAAGATGTAGTGAAAATCACACCAGTGTCAGCAGGTTTGGCAGACCTACTGGCATCTATTCCCTCAGACTATTTTGGTCTGTTCCGGTGGCTGAGGAGTCACGACACTGGTTCGGGTTTCCTTGCCAGGGGGCTCAATTTACATGGGCTAGAGTACCAATGGGATTTACAAATAGTCCCACTTGGTATCATTCTGCATTGAAACAATCGTTAAAAGGGTGTACATTTGAAGGTCCTGTGTTGGTACAGTACGTGGATGATTTGTTATTAGCGTCAAAAGTCAAAGAAACTCATAAGCGAGACCTCACCACATTGGTTGACTATTTGGCGGACCAGGGTCATAAAGTATCTTATGAGAAAGCACAACTTGCAAAGAAAGAGGTAACCTATTTGGGGGTGTCGATTTCTAAGGGTACGAAACACATTACTCGGGATCGGGTAGAAACCATGCATTCTTTGGCACGGCCAAACTCCTTGCACGCTCAGGAAAACGTTAGGAGTTTTCAATTATGTTAGACATTTTATTTTGTCATTCTCTGAAATCACTGAGCCACTTACAGAGTTGACGAAAGGGGGGAAGGGTCCCCATGAGTCGATAGAGTGGAATCAAGAGTGTGAGGAAGCGTTTGTCGAAAGAAGCAATTGTGTCAAGCGCCAGCATTGGGATTGCTAAACCTAAAATTACCCTTTAAAAGTTTTGTTCATGAACAAGAAGGACATTGTAGCGTGGTGGTTACGCAAAATCATGGGGGTAGAGAGAGACCAGTAATGTACTGGAGGAAATCGCTAGACTCGCAAAAGGAATGTCACCGTGCCTTAGGGGGGTACAGACGACTGAAATGGTGTTGCATAACATGGCTTCCATTACAATGGGTCAAAAATGTA
This sequence comes from Oncorhynchus masou masou, assembly GCF_036934945.1. NCBI lineage: Eukaryota > Metazoa > Chordata > Actinopteri > Salmoniformes > Salmonidae > Oncorhynchus > Oncorhynchus masou. The sequence goes on from NC_088227.1 coordinate 31,273,028, forward strand.
GATTTGTATGTTCCACACTCAGTAACAACCATAGTGAACAGAATGAAAGCACAACATGTTACTAGTGCGAGATGGACAAAATGGGAGTTAACATAAAATGGGGAAAATCTACAATTTCATAAGATCGGTGCTTTGAATCCTGCGTCGTTAATGCCGTTACCTGGGAATGTGAATCACATACATGTAACCCAGATCAGATTACTCCAAAACTTAGGCCTGATTTGCAAGAGACAGCACTAGAATCGGTTATTGTATACAGATGGCTCTAGTTACATGACAACAGCAGGGAAGAGAGTTACAGGTTACGCTGTGTGTGGCGACAGAGGAGTAGTCAAGGCTGGCCCAATGTCAGCCTCGGTGTCAGCCTCTGTGTCAGCCCAGGGGGCGGAGAAACATGCACTCGGTGTCAGCCCAGGGGGCGGAGATACATGCACTGGCCGAGGTGTAGGTTGTCGGAAGGGGAAAATGTAACAATACACACGGATTGTCGGTATGCATTTGGAGTAGTTCATGATTTTGGTACATTGTGGTCACAACGGGGCATGTTAACAGCGACAGGAACACTAATTAAAAATGGACTAGATGTAGAGGCATTATTAGAACCATGTCAGTTGAAATGTGAAGCTCATTACTCGCACAGATAAAATAGCCATAGGTAATCGTAGAGCAGACTAAATGGCTGAAGCGGCTGTCTTGGTGAGAGAAAGTGTTAGAGAACCATATGTAAATATTGTGAATACAAAGGCTGGGATTGTGAGTCTAATAGATTTAGAGCAGCAAACTAACAAGAAAGTAGACAGTGAAGGGTTATAACCCTACCACTGGAAGGCCTGTGGCGCCAAGTGGGATACATGTTACTCTTTCTGAAATGTATCATGGACCAACTCATCAATCGGCTGTGAACATGTACTCTCAGTTCAAGACGACGTGGTGGGAAATGAGGGTGTAAGGAACAGTTTGGGACTGGGTTAAAAGGTGTGTGATATGTGCCCAACATAATATTGCACCAACAATGCCTACTCCTGCCCGACAGCAACCCTTGCAGGAAGGACCATTCACATCATTGCAGATTGACTTTATAGGGCCACTACCTCGAAGCAGGGAGAAGACCCATGCATTGGTGGTGGTGGACAAATTTTCAAGAATCCACAGAGTCAGCAAACTTTGTGGCACAAACTTTGATGAGGGAAGTGATACCGAGATGGGGCTTATTTCGGACATTAGATTCTGATCAAGGAAAGCATTTCACTTCTAAAGTGCTACAAGAGGTATGTAAGGCTTTGGGATTCTCCCATGCTTTTCATTGTCCATATAGATCGCAAGTGGCAGAATCGGAGCGTCAGAATCGTTCGATTAATGACAAATTGGCCAAGACTTTAGGAAAGGCTGGGTTACGAATTGACCCAGTGTACTGATGTCAATCAGAGTGTCAACTAACCCCACTGCTGGACTCACCACACAAAGTGGTGACTTGCAGACCGATGAGGGTTCCAGGGGCTATTATTTACATGTCACAAATGAGTGATTTGGCAATAATGGGAGAATCTATATTGTCATATTGTCAGAAAATGACCCAAGCATTGCAGTGTGTATATTCCCAGGTGAAAGCAGCACATGAGGAGCAGGCGCCAGGGGATAACCGAGAGAACGGGCTGACTCCTGGAGATCGAGTGTACATCAAAATCCACCAGGTGCGGGTGTTGGGGCGGCATTGGTCGGGACCACACACCGTACTACTAACTGCACCCGCAGCGGTGAAGACCACAGCCTCTCCTCGGTGGGTTCACACTTCTCACGTGAAGCGAGATCCCGCAGCATAATGGGTGAGCTAGAAGTCACCATGATAGCTGAAGCGGAGTTAAAAAAGAGAGAGTCCACTGTAGACAAGCAGTTGGGGTGGGTCTGGGAGCGATTTTAATCATCACCATTTTAGTGTTGGTTGCTCTGATGGTTAATGAAAAGATGATAGATTGACTATTAACTTCTTGGATATAGGGGGCGCTATTTTAATTTTTGGATGAAAAACGTTCCCATTTTAAACAAGTTATTTTGTCATGAAAAGATGCTCGACTATGCATATAATTGACAGTTTTGGAAAGAAAACACTCTGACGTTTCCAAAACTGCAAAGATATTGTCTGTGAGTGCCACAGAACTGATGTTACAGACAAAACCCAGATAAAAATCCAATCGGGAAGTGCCGCATTTTTTAAAACCGCCTCATGGCAATGACTCCTTATATGGCTGTGAAGGAACTAGGAGTCAGCTTAAGTTTTCCACGATTTCTCCAAGGTGTCTGCAGCATTGTGACGTATTTGTAGGCATATCATTGGAAGATTGACCATAAGAGACTACATCTACCAGGTGGTCGCTTGGTGTCCTCCATCGCAATTATTGCGTAATCTCTCTTCGTAATCTCTCTTCTGATGAGAAGGCAACTGTCACCACTGATAGATTATCGAATAGATATGTGAAAAACACCTTGAGGATTGATTCTAAACAACGTTTTCCATGTTTCTGTCGATATTATGGAGCTAATTTGGAAAAAAAGTTTGGCGTTGTAAGTGACTGCATTTCCTGTGTTTTTCTTAGCCAAACGTGATGAACAAAACGGAGCTATTTCGTCTACACAAATAATCTTTTTGGAAAAAATGAACATTTGCTATCTAACTAAGAGTCTCGTCATTGAAAACATCCGAAGTTCTTCAAAGGTAAATGATTTTATTTGAATGCTTTTCTTGTTTTTGTGAAAATGTTGCCTGCTGAATGCTAGGCTTAATGCTATGCTAGGCTATCAATACTCTTACACAAATGCTTGTGTAGCTTTGGTTGAAAAGCATATTTTGAAAATCTGAGATGACAGTGTTGTTAACAAAAGGCTAAGCTTGTGTTTGAATATATTTATTTCATTTCATTTGCGATTTGAGGCTATGATTCCGCTCCCGGATACGGGATTGCTCGACGCTAGAGGTTAACATAGAATGGGTTGCCAATATGAAGACACGAGAATGCATTGGGGTAAAGTCGATACTAACGCTACGACTACTAGACAGGTCACTGATCATGATGACAGAGTGATATGGATGGAGCCGCTTGATAACAGAACTAGCACATTGGACGTAGGTTGTTCTAAACAACGTGTGGTTTTATTACAGACAGGAGTGTGGAAGGAATGTAATAATACTGAGAGTTTACAAAACAAATCTAGATTTTCTCTGTTGCCACAGATAGACGTCATGTGCCAGGGTTCCAGATCAGCTGAAGCTCAGTTGATAACTTTCAGATTAATGTTACCCAAACTTAAAACATTTCAGAAGGTTGGTAGCGTGGACACAACCATTGCTGACGATGAAGCAGCAAAGGATAGTGTGGGGGAAGTATCTATCTCATAAAATGAGGTTGTATTCACCAGTAATGTCCTTTAGTACTGCAACTAAGGAAGTGAAGTGGCCAGGGAATGTTTTGGACACCAGTAGACCACGAACCTGGGGAAAGTTAGCTTGTTGGAGTAATTATACTCTGGACAATATCCTAAGGGGGGAATATGGGAACCGGAATATTCTTACTGTCAAGTGACAGGGGGAAGACGATGCATATGAGCAGATGAAAGCATACTTACAGACTCATTTAGGGCCTGAACTAGTGACAGAGACAGACATACATCAATGTAGATGGTATGATGGAGGGGTTAAGGGTCAATCCTACAGAGTTTTTGTTGCAGATTCTGGTAGGACCGATATCAGTGCATTCTATGGGGTCCCAAAAACCAAACCATTAATGTTACAGGGAATTGGGAGAGCAGAATTTAATGACTGGGGCTGAAGTTTGTTTGGGTAGTAAGTTAAGGAAGTGGTTACTAGAGTCTCTGGGGAACGATACCACTCCTCTATGTATATTGGTACAGGAAATAGCTCGTAGGAAAGGGAGGACGGTGTGGTAGCAAAATCAGAATTCTTTAGGTAACATTGATAAATAAGATGTTTTTTTTAGTTTTTTTAGTATGCTTATGTGGGAAAGTCACTTGGGCCCAGAGAGGGGAGAGGTCGGGTTAGTCTTATCTGTGAATGTTGTGACGACCCTCCCACTCTGTCTGCCGTATTCTGTCTTTGTTCTTGTTTCCTTATTAGGATGCCGGTGGGCGGAGTTGGGGAGGGTCGTCAGCTACATGGGAAACACCTGGGCCAGGTGTGTCCCAGGATAAATAGACCTCTTCCACATTCATGGAGGAGACTCTCTCCATGCAGACACCTTTGTAGATTGTGTTGTGGTTCTTGGTGGCCTTTTGTTTGTTTGCATTGGCACCTTTCAACACCCTGCATTATCACATTCATGCAAAACACTCACTTACACTACTGATTACTGATTACACACACCATTGTATATTTTCCTTAGTTGCTTTGGTTAATAAATATATATTTTGTTACTCCTTATCTCCACGTTGTCTCCCTTTGTTACGGGCTTTGAGCAGGTTCGTGACAATGTGTCTGTAACTATTCCTAAACCATGTGAAGGGATGGTGTGATTAATGGGGAACCAGTTAGGTGGCTCCACAATGTCTGTGTGCCAGTCACTCCTCTCTGTAAGCTTGTCCAGGAGGGGTTGTATTTTTTATGGGATTATCTAGAAATTGACAATTTATATATGCCATTGGATAAGGTAATGTTTTGGTCCTAAATGGTACCAAGAACGAGATAGAAACTTTGTCTAAGAGGGCAAACTGAAGGATAATTTATAGCTAATGCTGTCTGGCTGTAGGATACAATTTTTTTTCTGGTAAAAGGTTCTTTGTGTAATGTTTCTAAGATTTGTTATTTGTCATGTGAGTTTAGATGGGTGTGTCTTTGCTATAAAGGATCTGATGTCATTATGTTGACACTCTCAGATAATTCATTTAAAGACACTGAATTGATCTGAGAGTCACAGGGTTGTGGTGAAGCTCATATAATTAAAGATGGACTTTATGATAACTCTGACTTGTGTGTGGTTTGCTCTCTCATGATTTGGTAATACTGGAAATTTCCACGACAATGGCTAGTTGTGTACAATATAGGGAATATTATGAAGAGGAAGTGAACGTTACACATACTCAGATCATGCTGAAATTAGCAGAGAAAATGTTGTCAACTTTCAGAAATGAGTTTGTCACAGAAGGCATAAGACTTGAAAGAATAGCAACTGATCCCTGGATACAGGAGGCCACATCGCCAGAAGGACTAGCTACAGATCCCTGTATACAGGAGGCCATATCGCCAGAAGGACTAGCTACAGATCCCTGTATACAGGAGGCCACATCGCCAGAAGGACTAGCTACAGATCCCTGTATACAGGAGGCCACATCGCCAGAAGGGAAGTTTGCTGTGATAATAGCATCACATCTCCTGCAGAGTGTGATAAAGAAACATGTGACTCAGAGTTTTGTACGGTTGGAAACTCTTCCGATGCCACTAATCTCTCCCACATTTCTGAGAGCTAGTAAACACTTGACATACCTCCCAGTAGATTTAGGACCGACCCACAGTAAACGGAAAGTGTCAGAAGGTGGCTGCTTAACAACCATTGGGACCCAAAGTCTACACTGTAACAAGAGTGTTTACAAATGGGTGGGGGTAGATTGGCCTTGGGATGAGAGATGTGTACCTAACTTGAGCACAGGGATGTATTATCCGCAGGTACCCACTGTAGCAGAACACAGGGGGTCATTGAAGATGTTGGTGGCTAGAGACCAAGGGAAAACTGGGAAACAGGTAGGGGGTACCTGAAAGGTTCAGTCCTAGAACTGTCAGTAAACCACGAAGACAATAGGAGAGCAGGAGACAAATTCCGAGCAATAGTTATTCTCACGGCAGTCGTTGTAAGGACAGTAACTGAAGGAGCTGTAGGGACAGTAACTGAAGGAGCTGTAGGGACAGTAACTGAAGGAGCTGTAAGGAAAGTAACAGATGGAGCTGTAGGGACAGTAACTGAAGGAGCTGTAGGGACAGTAAATGAAGGAGCTGTAGGGACAGTAACTGAAGGAGCTGTAGGGACAGTAACTGAAGGAGCTGTAGGGACAGTAAATGAAGGAGCTGTAGGGACAGTGACCGAATGAGCTGTAGGGACAGTGACCGAAGGATCTGTAGGGACAGTAACTGAGGAGCTGTAGGGACAGTGACAGAAGGAGCTGTAGGGATAATAACTGAGGAGCTGTAGGGACAGTAACTGAAGGAGCTGTAGTGACAGTAACAGAAGGAGCTGTAGGGACAGTAACTGAGGAGCTGTAGGGACAGTAACTGAAGGAGCTGTAGGGACAGTAACTGAAGGAGCTGTAGGGACAGTAACTGAAGGAGCTGTAGGGGCAGTAACAGAAGGAGCTGTAGGGACAGTAACTGAAGGAGCTGTAGGGACAGTGACAGAAGGAGCTGTAGGGACAGTGACAGATGGAGCTGTAGGGACAGTGACCGAAGGAGCTGTAGGGACAGTGACCGAAGGAGCTGTAGCGACAGTGACCGAAGGAGCTGTAGGGACGGTGACCGAAGGAGCTGTAGGGACGGTGACCGAAGGAGCTGTAGGGACAGTGACCAAAGGAGCTGTAGGGATAGTGACCGAAGGAGCTGTAGGGACAGTGACCGAAGGAGCTGTAGTGACGGTGACCGAAGGAGCTGTAAGCTGTAAGGACAGTAACAGAAGGAGCTGTAGGGGTAGTAACTGAAGGCGCTCTAGGGACAGTAACTGAAGGAGCTGTAGGGACAGTAACTGAAGGAGCTGTAAGGAAAGTAACAGATGGAGCTGTAGGGACAGTAACTGAAGGAGCTGTAGGGACAGTAAATGAAGGAGCTGTAGGGACAGTAACTGAAGGAGCTGTAGGGACAGTAACTGAAGGAGCTGTAGGGACAGTAAATGAAGGAGCTGTAGGGACAGTGACCGAATGAGCTGTAGGGACAGTGACCGAAGGATCTGTAGGGACAGTAACTGAGGAGCTGTAGGGACAGTGACAGAAGGAGCTGTAGGGATAATAACTGAGGAGCTGTAGGGACAGTAACTGAAGGAGCTGTAGTGACAGTAACAGAAGGAGCTGTAGGGACAGTAACTGAGGAGCTGTAGGGACAGTAACTGAAGGAGCTGTAGGGACAGTAACTGAAGGAGCTGTAGGGACAGTAACTGAAGGAGCTGTAGGGGCAGTAACAGAAGGAGCTGTAGGGACAGTAACTGAAGGAGCTGTAGGGACAGTGACAGAAGGAGCTGTAGGGACAGTGACAGATGGAGCTGTAGGGACAGTGACCGAAGGAGCTGTAGGGACAGTGACCGAAGGAGCTGTAGCGACAGTGACCGAAGGAGCTGTAGGGACGGTGACCGAAGGAGCTGTAGGGACGGTGACCGAAGGAGCTGTAGGGACAGTGACCAAAGGAGCTGTAGGGATAGTGACCGAAGGAGCTGTAGGAACATTGACCGAAGGAGCTGTAGGGACAGTGACCGAATGAGCTGTAGCGACAGTGACCGAAGGAGCTGTAGGGACGGTGACCGAAGGAGCTGTAGGGACAGTGACCGAAGGAGCTGTAGTGACGGTGACCGAAGGAGCTGTAAGGATAGTAACTGAAGGAGCTGTAAGGACAGTGACAGAAGGAGCTGTAGGGACAGTAACTGAAGGAGCTGTAAGGACAGTAACAGAAGGAGCTGTAGGGGTAGTAACTGAAGGCGCTCTAGGGACAGTAACTGAAGGAGCTGTAGGGACAGTGACCGAAGGAGCTGTAGTGACAGTGACATAAGGAGCTGTAGGGACAGTAACTGAAGGAGCTGTAGGGACAGTGACCGAAGGAGCTGTAGGGACAGTAACTGAAGGAGCTGTAGGGACAGTGAGAGAAGGAGCTGTTGTGACAGTAATAGAAGGAGCTGTAGGGACAGTAACTGAAGGAGCAGTAGTAGTAGCGCAGGAGGCTATAGTGACTGTATGGATCTGGAATACAGCGCAAATGAGGGGTATTGTGAGATATGCATCAGGAGTAGTGTTAGTAATAGCAGAGGTTATTTTGGTGATGTTGTAGGGATATCATGTGCTGAGGGCATTGATGTTAAAATGAATACAGAGTGTTGAGTTACCTCAAGATGAGGTAAAACTGATTAAGGCTACCGCACGTATAAATGGGGTGGCTATGGAGGTAAATGATGAGGAGCAAAGTGAGAATGACATGGCTTGGGAACACCTCTTGGATCCTGTAGTCTGACGGGGAAGACTGGGTGTAAGCATGAGGAAGCTTTTTAGCGCTTCCATTTTTGCCAAGCTCAGCAGAAAAGTATCCTGAAGACATAGTCAGGCTAAGAGAGAGTGGGAATTGTCATGTTATCAAACTTTAAATTGTCATACATATATAATATCTTGTTTCCTTCTTTCCCGTGGTGCCATAAACTGTAAGGAGGAAGAGTGTCTTAAGTAGGATGCATATAACCTGTGATGTCTGAAATGTTTAGTTGTCTGATTACAGCTGTACAGAACCTTTGGGGATGATTAAACTTGGTTAAAGCTTCTCTAGTGTCCGTGAGTTATTTACTTTGAAAAATAAGAACCCAGCAATATATATTTATTTATTTGTTAATCCCAGCCCCCGTCCCCGCAGGAGGCCTTTTGCCTTTTGGGAGGCCGTCATTGTAAATAAGAATTTGTTCCTAACTGACTTGCCTAGTTAAATATAGGTTAAATAAAGTAAACATTCCTACACAGCTTATAGAAGCAGCACAACTGTGTTTGTAGCTAAAAGGTCTAAAAAGGGAAAGATTTGAGAAAGGTTATGTGTTTACAAACTAAATATACACAACATTTCCTCTAAAGGCTGATATCCCACCTTGGTAATGGAGGGAATTTTAAATGTTAGAGAGGTGAATGTAACTACATCCAATGATGTAGATGTACACAGAGGAATTAATATTAATGTCTATGTCTGCAACTGGTCCTTCTTTTAGTGGTTATTTCAGCTCAGACCACTTCTGTTTTTCTGAGACTGAGCAGAGAGAGAGAGAAAAATCTGTTCATTGGTTGTCTTTTGACCACAACATCTTACCACAACCTAAAATAACATAGCTGGTCATTTCACAACTTCAAAAGAAGTAGAAGAAAACAAAATCTTGACGTATTTGCCTTTTGCAACAACAACACAAAGATACCGTGGGAACAGTGGCCTGTATTGTTTGTATGGGGATTGTCATAGAGACACTGTTTTGGCTGTTTTACTAGATGGTATTACTAGATGGTATACAGCTATGGATGGAAATACATTTCTCGTAGCAGGTTAGGAGAACATACAGGGCAGGTTAGGGGAATTAGGATACGTTTGGGAAAAGGTTTAGGTTTATCTTAAATGATCTCCTAACCTACTAAGAAAAGTCACTTCCGTGCGTTGCTGTACTCTTTCTAGTTACAACCTGTTTTTGTCCCCATCAGAACCCAAAATATAAGATGTATTACTCTGCTGTTTGTAAACAAACAGGCTATATAGCCTCAAAACATGGTTAAAGTCCCAGTGCAGTCAAAAACGTCAATTATGGTGCTTTATATATTTCCACACGATAAGGTTGACATAACAAGGCAGTAAATGAGATAATAGACTAATAAGAAAGAGAGTTCCAAACCTGTCTGCCAATAACAGACCATTTTCAGCTCTCTGTATTGAACCATTTTCTAATGTGACCAACAGGCCTGAAACCCTGCTTCTTCTTTAATGCCAAATATCACTCCTCCATGTGCACTTGGTAAGATGTTATAATATATTATAAAACCTTATTCACATGATTTGGATGGCCTACTTTAAATAACCAAAGTTGTCTTTCACAAATGTAAATTCTAGGGGTTGGTTTTCCTCAGGTCCAGAACACTAACTTCTTCCTCAGGATACATTACTAGCAGGCTGTTGGACTAGATTACCAGAACAAAATTCAAATGTTATAAGATGTATATTGGTCTTCACCGCCCTCTAGTGCAGGGATCATCAACTAGATTCAGCCACGTCTCACAATTCTTTCTTGAGTGGATGGTCAGGGGACATAATTAAATATCATCTGTAGACTGCAAATTGACTGCAAGAAGCAGAAAATATTTGACTAAAACATAATAATTTCAAACCTTGATTACATTTATGTACGATTATACTTATCTCCTTAATATGTGTGGGAATACTTTGGAACAGATTTCCAAAATTAAAACCACTTTGAGCTAATTGTCTGGTGTTTTTGAAGTATTTTATGTCCCAAACAATTCAAAAGGAAAATGTTTTTTGTTTCTCAGAAAACGTGGGGGCCAAATAAAATCAGCCAAATTCAGCCCATGGGCCACCAGTTGGGGAACCCTAGTCTAGTGGCAGTTTTATGACACAATCTTTACATTCACATATTCTGATCTTCAGATGAGTGAACTGAAATGGAGTCAGGTTATAAATAATAATTTAACCTGGCTTGGGCAGGGGGTGGTATTTTCACATCCGGATGAAAAGCGTGCCCAAATTAAACCGCCTGCTACGCAGGGCCATAAGCTAGGACTTGCATATAATTAGTAGATTTCGATGGAAACCACTCAAAGGTTTCCAAAACTGTTAAAATAATGTGAGTATAACAGAACTGATATGACAGGCGAAAACCCGAGGAATATTCAACCAGGAAGTACTATTATTTTGAAAGGCTGTTTTTCCATTAAAAGCCTATCCACCATACAAAGACTTAGGACCCAGTTCACAATCTCTATGGCTTCCTCTACATGTGACCAGTCTTTAAGCATTGTTCCAGGCTTTTGCTCTGAAAAATTAGGGAGATACACCTCTTTCAATGAGTGGACAGTGGAAATTTCCAGACATGAACCAAGCATGTGATCGGGAGCTCGCATTTCTTGTTTACCTTTTCTTTTGACAAAGCTTTTGTCAAGTTTTCAAACGACACTACAAAGGTAGGCTTGATTACCAACAATGACGAGACTGCCTACAGGGAGGAGGTGAGGGCCCTCGGAGTGTGGTGTCAGGAAAATAACCTCACAGTCAACGTCAACAAAACTAAGGAGATGATTGTGGACTTCAGGAAACAGCAGAGGGAGCACCCCCCTATCCACATCGATGGGACAGTAGTGGAGAGGGTAGTAAGTTTTAAGTTCCTTAGCGTACACATCTTAGACAAACTGAATTGGTCCACCCACACAGACAGCATCGTTAAGAAGGCGCAGCAGCGCCTTTTCAACCTCAGGAGGCTGAAGAAATTCGGCTTGTCACCAAAAACACAAACTTCTACAGATGCACAATTGAGAGCATCCTGTCGGGCTGTATCACCGCCTGGTACGGCAACTGTTCCGCCCACAACCGTAAGGCTCTCCAGAGGGAAGTGAGGTCTGCACAACGCATCACCAGAGGCAAACTACCTGCCCTCTAGGACACCTACACCACCCGATGTCACAGGAAGGCCATAAAGATCATCAAGGACAACAACCACCCGAGCCACTGCCTGTTCACCCCGCTATCATCCAGAAGGCGAGGTCAGTACAGGTGCATCAAAGCTGGGACCGAGAGACTGAAAAACAGCTTCTATCTCAAGGCCATCAGACTGTTAAACAGCCACCACTAACATTGAGTGGCTGCTGCCAACACACTGACTCAAATCCAGCCACTTAATAATGGGAATTGATGGAAATTGATGTAAAATATATTTTGAAGTAGTGATAAAGATATCAATTCAACAAAGGTTGATGTCTATGACACGTCTTTTCTTTTTCACTGTTTAACTTGGTGTGGACACCTGTTTAACTTGATGAGGACACCTGTTTAACTTGGTGTGGACACCTGTTTAACTTGATGAGGACACCTGTTTAACTTGATGAGGACACCTGTTTAACTTGTTGAGGACACCTGTTTAACTTGATGAGGATACCTGTTTAACTTGATGAGGACACCTGTTTAACTTGTTGAGGACACCTGTTTAACTTGGTGAGGACACCTGTTTAACTTGGTGAGGACACCTGTTTAACTTGATGAGGACACCTGTTTAACTTGTTGAGGACACCTGTTTAACTTGGTGAGGACACCTGTTTAACTTGGTGTGGACACCTGTTTAACTTGATGAGGACACCTGTTTAACTTGGTGAGGACACCTGTTTAACTTGGTGAGGACACCTGTTTAACTTGGTGAGGACACCTGTTTAACTTGGTGTGGACACCTGTTTAACTTGATGAGGACACCTGTTTAACTTGGTGAGGACACCTGTTTAACTTGGTGAGGACACCTGTTTAACTTGATGAGGACACCTGTTTAACTTGTTGAGGACACCTGTTTAACTTGTTGAGGACACCTGTTTAACTTGGTGAGGACACCTGTTTAACTTGATGAGGACACCTGTTTAACTTGTTGAGGACACCTGTTTAACTTGTTGAGGACACCTGTTTAACTTGGTGAGGACACCTGTTTAACTTGATGAGGACACCTGTTTAACTTGGTGAGGACACCTGTTTAACTTGGTGAGGACACCTGTTTAACTTGGTGAGGACACCTGTTTAACTTGGTGTGGACACCTGTTTAACTTGATGAGGACACCTGTTTAACTTGGTGAGGACACCTGTTTAACTTGGTGAGGACACCTGTTTAACTTGATGAGGACACCTGTTTAACTTGTTGAGGACACCTGTTTAACTTGTTGAGGACACCTGTTTAACTTGGTGAGGACACCTGTTTAACTTGATGAGGACACCTGTTTAACTTGGTGAGGACACCTGTTTAACTTGGTGTGGACACCTGTTTAACTTGATGAGGACACCTGTTTAACTTGGTGAGGACACCTGTTTAACTTGGTGAGGACACCTGTTTAACTTGATGAGGACACCTGTTTAACTTGTTGAGGACACCTGTTTAACTTGTTGAGGACACCTGTTTAACTTGGTGAGGACACCTGTTTAACTTGATGAGGACACCTGTTTAACTTGGTGAGGACACCTGTTTAACTTGGTGAGGACACCTGTTTTACTTGGTGAGGACACCTGTTTAACTTGGTGTGGACACCTGTTTAACTTGATGAGGACACCTGTTTAACTTGGTGAGGACACCTGTTTAACTTGGTGAGGACACATGTTTAACTTGGTGTGGACACCTGTTTAACTTGGTGAGGACAACTGTTTAACTTGGTGAGGACACCTGTTTTAATTGGTGAGGACACCTGTTTTACTTGGTGAGGACAACTGTTTTACTTGGTGAGGACATCTGTTTATCTTGGTGTGGACACCTGTTTAACTTGGTGTGGACACCTGTTTTACTTGGTGAGGACACCTGTTTAACTTGGTGTGGACAACTGTTTTACTTGGTGAGGACATCTGTTTATCTTGGTGTGGACAACTGTTTTACTTGGTGAGGACATCTGTTTATCTTGGTGTGGACAACTGTTTTACTTGGTGAGGACAACTGTTTTACTTGGTGAGGACATCTGTTTATCTTGGTGTGGACAACTGTTTTACTTGGTGAGGACATCTGTTTATCTTGGTTTGGACAACTGTTTAACTTGGTGAGGACACCTGTTTTAATTGGTGAGGACACCTGTTTTACTTGGTGAGGACAACTGTTTTACTTGGTGAGGACATCTGTTTATCTTGGTGTGGACACCTGTTTAACTTGGTGTGGACACCTGTTTTACTTGGTGAGGACACCTGTTTAACTTGGTGTGGACACCTGTTTATCTTGGTGAGGACACCTGTTTTACTTGGTGAGGACACTTGTTTTACTTGGTGAGGACACCTGTTTAACTTGGTGAGGACATCTGTTTATCTTGGTGTGGACACCTGTTTTACTTGGTGAGGACATCTGTTTATCTTGGTGTGGACACATGTTTTACTTGGTGAGGACATCTGTTTATCTTGGTGTGGACACATGTTTTACTTGGTGAGGACATCTGTTTATCTTGGTGTGGACACATGTTTAACTTGGTGAGGAAACATGTTTAACTTGGTGAGGAAACCTGTTTAACTTGTTGAGGACACCTGTTTAACTTGTTGAGGACACCTGTTTAACTTGGTGAGGACACCTGTTTAACTTGATGAGGACACCTGTTTAACTTGGTGAGGACACCTGTTTAACTTGATGAGGACACCTGTTTAACTTGTTGAGGACACCTGTTTAACTTGTTGAGGACACCTGTTTAACTTGGTGAGGACACCTGTTTAACTTGATGAGGACACCTGTTTAACTTGGTGAGGACACCTGTTTAACTTGGTGAGGACACCTGTTTAACTTGGTGAGGACACCTGTTTAACTTGGTGTGGACACCTGTTTAACTTGATGAGGACACCTGTTTAACTTGGTGAGGACACCTGTTTAACTTGGTGAGGACACCTGTTTAACTTGATGAGGACACCTGTTTAACTTGTTGAGGACACCTGTTTAACTTGTTGAGGACACCTGTTTAACTTGGTGAGGACACCTGTTTAACTTGATGAGGACACCTGTTTAACTTGGTGAGGACACCTGTTTAACTTGGTGAGGACACCTGTTTTACTTGGTGAGGACACCTGTTTAACTTGTTGTGGACACCTGTTTAACTTGATGAGGACACCTGTTTAACTTGATGAGGACACCTGTTTAACTAGGTGAGGACACATGTTTAACTTGGTGTGGACACCTGTTTAACTTGGTGAGGACACCTGTTTTACTTGGTGAGGACACCTGTTTAACTTGGTGAGGACACCTGTTTTACTTGGTGAGGACAACTGTTTTACTTGGTGAGGACACCTGTTTAACTTGGTGTGGACACCTGTTTTACTTGGTGAGGACAACTGTTTTACTTGGTGAGGACACCTGTTTTACTTGGTGAGGACAACTGTTTTACTTGGTGAGGACACCTGTTTAACTTGGTGAGGACAACTGTTTAACTTGGTGAGGACACCTGTTTTACTTGGTGAGGACAACTGTTTTACTTGGTGAGGACGCCTGTTTAACTTGGTGAGGACAACTGTTTAACTTGGTGAGGACATCTGTTTATCTTGGTGTGGACAACTGTTTTACTTGGTGAGGACATCTGTTTATCTTGGTGTGGACAACTGTTTTACTTGGTGAGGACATCTGTTTATCTTGGTGTGGACAACTGTTTTACTTGGTGAGGACAACTGTTTTACTTGGTGAGGACATCTGTTTATCTTGGTGTGGACAACTGTTTTACTTGGTGAGGACATCTGTTTATCTTGGTGTGGACAACTGTTTAACTTGGTGAGGACACCTGTTTTAATTGGTGAGGACACCTGTTTTACTTGGTGAGGACAACTGTTTTACTTGGTGAGGACATCTGTTTATCTTGGTGTGGACACCTGTTTAACTTGGTGTGGACACCTGTTTTACTTGGTGAGGACACCTGTTTAACTTGGTGTGGACACCTGTTTATCTTGGTGAGGACACCTGTTTTACTTGGTGAGGACACCTGTTTTACTTGGTGAGGACACCTGTTTAACTTGGTGAGGACATCTGTTTATCTTGGTGTGGACACCTGTTTTACTTGGTGAGGACATCTGTTTATCTTGGTGTGGACACATGTTTTACTTGGTGAGGACATCTGTTTATCTTGGTGTGGACACATGTTTTACTTGGTGTGGACACATGTTTAACTTGGTGAGGAAACATGTTTAACTTGGTGAGGAAACCTGTTTAACTTGGTGAGGCACCTGTTTAACTTGGTGAGGACACCTGTTTAACTTGGTGTGGACACCTGTTTATCTTGGTGAGGACAACTGTTTTACTTGGTGAGGACACCTGTTTTACTTGGTGCGGACACCTGTTTAACTTGGTGAGGACATCTGTTTATCTTGGTGTGGACACTTGTTTTACTTGGTGAGGACATCTGTTTATCTTGGTGTGGACACCTGTTTAACTTGGTGAGGACATCTGTTTATCTTGGTGTGGACACATGTTTTACTTGGTGAGGACATCTGTTTATCTTGGTGTGGACACATGTTTAACTTGGTGAGGAAACATGTTTAACTTGGTGAGGAAACCTGTTTAACTTGGTGAGGACACCTGTTTAACTTGATGAGGACACCTGTTTAACTTGGTGTGGACACCTGTTTAACTTGGTGTGGACAGCTGTTTAACTTGGTGTGGACACCTGTTTAACTTGGTGTGGACACCTGTTTAACTTGGTGTGGACACCTGTTTAACTTGGTGTGGACAGCTGTTTAGCATAGCGTGCTACAGACTCCAGATGCATGGATTACAGGCAGCACCACTACTGGCAAGAAACTCTGCTGCAGGTAAAGGTGATAAATGAAGTAGTCTGTAACATTATTTAGAAGGAAGGCTGTCGGCTAAAGTCATTTGGAATGTCAACGGGAAGAGCTGGTGGCTATGGTAAACTAGGCCTTCTACTGCTTCAAATTCTTTATTTTGTCATAGAAATTCTGAGTAGGCTTTCAGAAAAAGGACAGATAAATCTATATTTTCTGCTAACTAGAAGAAGGTTGTAAATTAAATAGGGACAATGCATTCATGCTTTACCTTACATTGTGGAAGCGTAGCCTGAAAAAACCTGTAAGAGACAAGTTGGAAGTACTGTATTTTTATTAGTTTATTTAAAAACAGTTTTAGTAATTAATATACATTTTAGAATAAGCATTGTGCTCATTTTAAGTCTGCTTAGGACACAACTTATTAATTAAACAAAACCAAGGAATTTCTCCATGCTGACGTCATTCACAATGGACAGCAAAAATGTAAAACATCAACCAAGGTTTGCTGATATTTGAATCCCTACTACATAAAGGTCTTTAAAAAGATACTAAAATAAGAGAACACAACTACAAATTAATACATCTTCCACACTATGCACTAAAATAGATGAACATCAGCTTTAAAAACATGTATAATGTCCTCTGTTACTGAATCAATAAAGCTATAGACAGTTTGAAAGTCTTAGTCCAGCACAGGGAGAAGAGTGAGGAACAGGGGGTCATTCCTCCAGGACATGAATCTCAATACCAGAGGCTTCTTCTATACAGAGAACAAAACAACACATTAGACAACATGTCTCACCATTCATTCTATAGCAGATCATAAAGATGAACTAGTTAATAGAGGATTAGATGGACAAGATGACTACGTCAAAGGACTATTCATGACCTGATTCCATTTCAGTTCACACGTCTGAAGATCAGAATATGTGAATGTAATGTGTTGTTTGCTCCATGTGTTCTATGGAGGATGGTAGGTTGGTGGTTGAAGATATCCCTCTAGTGGTGTGGGGGCTGTGCCTTGGCAAAGTGGGTGGGGTTATATCCTTCCTGTTTGGCCCTGTCCGGGGGTGTCCTCGGATGGGGTCACAGTGTCTCCTGACCCCTCCTGTCTCAGCCTCCAGTATTTATGCTGCAGTAGTTTATGTGTCGGGGGCTAGGGTCAGTTTGTAATATCTGGAGTACTTCTCCTGTCCCTTTCGGTGTCCTGTGTGAATTTAAGTATGCTTTCTCTAATTCTCTCTTTCTCTCTTTCTTTCTCTCTCTCGGAGGACCTGAGCCCTAGGACCATGCCCCAGGACTACCTGACATGATGACTCCTTGCTGTCCCCAGTCCACCTGGCCGTGCTGCTGCTCCAGTTTCAACTGTTCTGCCTCATTATTATTCGACCATGCTGGTCATTTATGAACATTTGAACATCTTGGCCATGTTCTGTTATAATCTCCACCCGGCACAGCCAGAAGAGGACTGGCCACCCCACATAGCCTGGTTCCTCTCTAGGTTTCTTCCTAGGTTTTGGCCTTTCTAGGGAGTTTTTCCTAGCCACCATGCTTCTACACCTGCATTGCTTGCTGTTTGGGGTTTTAGGCTGGGTTTCTGTACGGCACTTTGAGATATCAGCTGATGTACGAAGGGCTATATAAAATACATTTGATTTGATGGAACCATTCATAATGTTTAGGTCTATACAGTCCTTTCAGATCTGTGAACTCTGATGTTGTGGGAGGAGTTAGGAACCTAAATGGAACTGGACCAATGCCTGTGACTCTCACCTGCTTGTGGGGGCAGAGCCTTGGGTGGGCGGATCCTCCTTGTGTGAATAGTGACTATGGCAGCCATGATGGTCAGTGTCACAAAGAGCATGATGTGACTGATGGGCAACTTAACAGCATTACTGGTACCTGGACAATGAGACAGACAGTGATTAAACACAGTCAATCATTTAGATTGATTTAAATGAAAGTAAAGTTTGTATCACACACCGGTCAATAGAGGATGCTGAGGACCAATATCCATCAGCCAAACAACTTCACCTCTGTCTGAACACCATCGATCTAGCTGAGTGTTTTAATTTGTGTGTAATGGATTATGATTGTTCACACCATCCACTAAATAATTGAAAGGTTATATAACACCTTCAACCTGGAGTATCGGTATTTGGCTTCACAGAGAAGCAGGAATTCACACAGGAAGAGAGAAGTGTGAACGGCACCACAGCCAAGTAGAAGAGGCTGTACTTCCTGGATAGTAGTGTCGTGGACAGACATATTTGAATAGTGTATATACAGTTTATTATATATACATCACATTCAACTTGTAAAAAGACCATGGAATTAGCCTATTATAATGTAGATCTGACTCCATAAGATAAATAGTAACATGCAAGAGAAAATGGTTGAACATTATGCAACAATTATTAGTTGTTTAGCTGACTAAGATGAAATAGTTGTCATGAGATTGGAATTCTAACTAGAATTATGTTTAATTACTTTGTAAAATTACTGGTTTCACATACAAGGCACCAAGCTGAAGTTTCAAAGCATTAAGTAGCATTACAATACATTATTCTAAGCATGGAGAGAGAGAGAGAGAGAAAGGGAGGGAGAAAGAGGGCGAGAGAAAGGGAGGGGGGAGAGGGGGGGAGAGAGTGTGAGAGAGAGGGAGAGAGACAGAGAGAGAGAGACACAGAGAGAGGGAGAGAGAGAGGGAGAGAGAGGGAGAGAGACAGAGAGAGAGAGAGAGAGAGAGACACGGAGAGAGGGAGAGAGAGGGATAGAGACACAGAGAGAGGGAGAGAGAGAGGGAGAGAGACACAGAGAGGCGGAGAGAGAGAGGGAGAGAGACAGAGAGAGGGAGAGAGAGAGAGAGAGGGAGAGAGACACAGAGAGAGGGAGAGAGAGAGGGAGAGAGACACAGAGAGAGGGAGAGAGAGAGGGAGAGAGACACAGAGAGAGGGAGAGAGACAGAGGGAGAGAGACACAGAGAGAGGGAGAGAGGGAGGGAGAGAGACAGAGGGAGAGAGACACGGAGAGAGGGAGAAAGAGGGCGAGAGAAAGAGAGAGGAAGAGAGGGAGGGAGAGAGAGAGGGAGAAAGAGGATGAGAGAGAGCGAGAGAAAGAGAGAGGAAGAGAGGGAGGGAGAGAGAGAGGGAGAGAGACAGAGAAAGATAGAGGAAGAGAGGGAGGGAGAGAAAAAGGTAGAGAGACAAAGATAGAGCAAGAGAAAGATAGAGGGAAAGAGAGAGGGAGAGAGACAGAGAGAGAGCAAGAGAGAGAGGGAGAGAGATAGGGAGAAAGAGAGACACAGAGAGAGGGAGAAAGAGGGCGAGAGAAAGAGAGAGGAAGAGAGGGAGGGAGAGAGAGAGAGCAAGAGAAATAGAGGGGGAGAGAAACACAGAGAGAGGGAGAGAGAGAGGGAGAGAGACAGAGAGAGAGAGGGAGAAGGAGGGCGAGAGAAAGGGAGAGGGACAGAGGGAGGGTGAGAGAGAAAGAGAGAAAGAGAGAGGGAGAGAGAGAAAGAGAGAGAGAGAGAGGGAGAGAGAGAAATCAGAGCCTGAAAGGCCATTTCCCAAAAGTCCATGGGGTGGAGAGAGAGAAAATATCCTCCGTGTACAACGTAGAACACCAAATAATGCATGCAGAGCAGAATTCGGCCGATACCCACTAATTATCAAAATCCAGAAAAGAGACGTTAAATTCGATAACCACCTAAAAGGAAGCGATTCCCAAACCTTCCACAACAAAGCCATCACCTACAGAGAGATGAACCTGGAGAAGAGTCCCCTAAGCAAGCTGGTCCTGGGGCTCTGTTCACAAACACACCCTACAGAGCCCCAGGACAGCAGCACAATTAGACCCAACCAAATCATGAGAAAACAAAAAGATAATTACTTGACACATTGGATAGAATTAACAAAAAAACAGAGCAAACTAGAATGCTATTTGGCCCTACACAGAGAGTACACCGCGGCAGAATACCTGACCACTGTGACTGACCCAAAATTAAGGAAAGCTTTGACTATGTACAGACTCAGCGAGCATAGCCTTGCTATTGAGAAAGGCCACCGTAGGCAGACATGGCTCTCAAGAGAAGACAGGCTATGTGCTCACTGCCCACAAAATGAGGTGGAAACTGAGCTGCACTTCCTAACCTCCTGCCCAATGTATGACCATATTAGAGAGACATATTTCCCACAGATTACACAGATCTACAAAGAATTCGAAAACAAATCCAATTTTGAAAACTCCCATATCTACTGGCTGAAATTCCACAGTGTGCCATCAGAGCAGCAAGATTTGTGACCTGTTGCCACGAGAAAAGGGCAACCAGTGAAGAACACGCACCATTGTAAATACAACCCATATCTATGCTTATTTATTTTATCTTGCGTCCTTTACCATTTGTACATTGTTAAAACACTGTATATATATATAATATGACATTTGTAATGTCTTTATTGTTTTGAAACTTCTGTATGTGTGATGTCTACTGTTAATTTTTATTGTTTATTTCACTTTATATATTATCTACCTTACTTGCTTTGGCAATGTTAACACATGTTTCCCATGCCAATAAAGCCCTTGAATTGAATTGAATTGAGAGAGAGGAGAGAGACACAGAGAGAGGGAGACAGAGGGCGAGAGAGAGAGAGAGAGGAAGAGAGGGAGGAGAGAGAGAGGGAGAAAGAGGATGAGAGAGAGCGAGAGACAGAGAGAGGAAGAGAGGGAGGGAGAGAGAGAGAGGGAGAGAGACAGAGAAAGAGAGAGGGAAAGAGAGAGGGAGAGAGACAGAGAGAGCAAGAGAGAGAGGGAGAGAAAGGGGAGAAAGAGAGCGAGAGAGAGCAAGAGAAAGACTAAGGAAGAGAGGGAGGGAGAGAGAGAGAGGGAGGGAGAGAGAGAGGGAGAGAGAGAGAGAGAGTGAGAGAGAAAGAGAGAGAGAGAAAGAGAGAGAGAGAAATCATAGCCTGAAAGACCATGCCCCAAAAGTCCATGGGGTGGAGAGAGAGAGACAGAGGGAGAGAGACACAGAGAGAAGGAGAGAGTGAGATAGAGAGGGAGGGAGAGAGAGAGTCTCACCACAGCAGTTCAGGATCAAAAAAGAGAATAAACAGTGAAACCTTTTTAAAAGCATCTGAGATGTTGACCAATGGCATTAACGGCCGTTCCACAGGTGCATGTTCATTAATTGTTTATGGTTCATTGAACAAGCATGGGATACAGTGTTTTAGCAGATGAGATGTAGTCGTTGTTTGTGTTGTTCGTATGTTTATATCTCATGTGTAAAATGTGTAATATATATATATATTTATTACTATTATTATTATTATTATTGTTTGGTGGGATACTTTTAGCCTTCCATAATGACATCACCATGCTGTAAAATAGTTAATAGACAGAGTTCCAAACCTTTCTGCTAATATTAGACGTTTTCAAATTTATAGAGCATAAAAGTCAGGTGAACAAGTATGTGTGTGTAATTTTATATTTATTTCATTCAAGTAGCGATAATGTAGTTCTGTTGTGATAATGACGTTAGTTGTGTTGTGTCAGAGTTAAGGCCTGGGCCGTCCACCAAGACAATACCTGTAACGATTATGATAAAATATAGGCTACATAACTATAAAACGTTGGTGAGCATCCACACGAGATGAAAGTTGATCATGTATCGTTCTACAGTCCTACTCCTGTCAGTCGACTGATCAACGCATCCTACTGCAGAGCTGCCTATATAAACAGGACCTTTCACAAGGTTTCTTAACACACAGATACTGGTTCAGACCATTCAGTGCTTTCATGGTGTGTTCATTGTCATAGTGACAACTGCAAATAATACTTCAATGTACATGTAGGACTAATGAAAAATAATATAGTAACTTGTATTTAAATGTAGCAATTCAACAACAAATGCCATTTAGCCTGCTCATCTATTACAGCATGTCATTGCATCGTTGTTCAAGTGGTTTGCAAGTGATTTCCATTTTTCTAATGGTTGTCAATTCCTTTGGTTCTTCTTTTTCACTGTGAACATTTCTGTATGTCCTGTGAAACTATTTGCAATTCATCAGTGCAACAATGTTATCATGGCTGGCGAGTTTTACATTCAGTAATTAGCAAGAGCAAGCCTGCTTTATAGTATAAACAATGATACAAGTAAATATCATATAGCTTTTGTAGCCTATAGCTTTTCCTGGGATTTCACGAGAAGAGGAATGGCCTATTCTGGAGAGGCTTGAGTAGCCTGTTGCCTATGGAAACAGCTGGAAGAGAGAGGCAAGTGATGTGTAGCTGAAGTAAAAGCGAAATATTAGCTAGATATTAGGCCATTCACTAGCTAAATATTAGGACTACAGGCTAAATATTTACCTGTCAGAGTGCAAGAAAAATAATGTAACAGATTATGAAATGGCAGCTCTTCGCTCGGTTGTCCGCTTCGTGGGCGTAGAAGTGAACCAATTCAAATAAGTAAATACATTTTGAAATGTTAAACTGTCTATTATTAGCTAGCAGGCCACTGTGTGTAGGTTAATGGGATACCAGCAGGTCTGCAATCTCCCTGGAAGATGGAAGCTTGGAGAGGGGAATGAAGTGAGCTGCTTGGAAAATCTGTTGATGATGGTGAGGATGACTGAGTTATGCTGAGCCTGGCGAATATGGGACTCGATCTCCCAGGAGACAGCGGCAACGATGCAGGTGGATGGCATAATGTTCTCTGGCATGGAACCTGTGTTGTCGTCATTGAACTGACGGGAGAGGACGTCAGGCTTGGTATTCTTAGATCCGGGGTGATAAGTGAGTATAAAGTTGAATCTTCCAAAGAACAATGCCCACCTGGCCTGCCGGGAGCTCAAACGTTTGGCAGTCTGGATGTATGACAGGTTTTTGTGATCCGTCCACCCAATAAAGGGGAGAACCTGAGCCCTCCGACTAGTGACGCCACTCCTCAAGACCCAGCTTCACAGCCAGAAGTTCCTGGTTACCTTTGTCAAAATGTCCTGCTGCAGGTGAGAGTTTGCAGGACAAGAAGGCACATGGGTGGAGCTTCTGATCAGAGGAGGGACGTTGAGACAGAACCTACCCTATTGTGTTGAGGCATCCACCTCGACGACGAACTGGAGTTCTGGGTTCGGATCGGAGCAGAAGTGAAGCTTGAGTTCCCGGAACGCTGCCTCTTCCTCAGGTGTCCAGTGGAACTGAGTGGAGGTGAGAGTGGTGAGGGTCTGCCATACGGCTGTAGTTACAGATGAATCGTTTAAAAAAATGGCAAACCCCAGCTGTTGGAAATCTTGGTGAATGTGTTGCTGGTCCTTAGAAAATGTCTATATCATCCACATAGACAAAAACGAAGCGTCCAGTCACATCCCACATAACATCATTAACCAGGCTCTGGAAAACAGCAGGAGCGTTAGTGAGACCAAAACGGCATGAACACCGTTGAACGCCGTTTTGAACGCCATGTTCCACTTGTCACCCTCTCTGATGCAGACAAGGTGGTAGGCATTCCGGAGGTCCAGTTTAGTGAACACCGTGGCACCATGGAGGGGGGCAAAAGCAGAACTGGTGCGTGGCAAGGCATACTTGTTCCTAACAGTGAAACTATTCAGCACACGGAAGCCTATGCACGACCTCAGTGACCCAAAAAAAACAGCCCCTACCTGAGAGGAAGAAGGCCCACAATGTCCTGCAGCCAGGGAATCCTGGATGTACCCCTCCATAACCTCTTGCCCAGGGTGAGGGAGGTTATACAACCGGCTACAGGGGAGAGGAGCTCCAGGCTGGAGGTCAATAGCGCAGTCGTACGGCCGATGAGGCGGCAGAGACAGGGTGTGGAGCTTGCTGAACACGAGCTAGATCGTGATACTCTAGAGGAATTGATGACAGGTCCGAGGGTACTGGAATAGACTGGGACAAGGCAGAGGGAAGGGCAGAATGTAGACACTTAGAGTGACAAAATGTACGCCTAGTGGTTACCCTTCCAGCAGTCCAGTCGATCTCTGGGATGTGCAGCTTTAACCAAGGATGGCCAAGAACCAGGAGAGAGTGAGTGCAGTCGATTATGTGGAGACTAATCCTTTCCTGGTGATTCCCAGAGAGAAGCAGGATGACCGGCACAGTCCTCCCACTGACACGGACGAGGAGCTGTGCATTGAGAGCGTTGGCATCGAGGGGTGAATTGAGTGGAACAGTGTCCAGACCCAACTGGGCAACACCTCGGGCCAGGTAACTCTCATCAGCACCCGAGTCGATGAGGGCAGGTAGAGAAAAGGCCTGGCTTTGCCATACAAGAGTGCTGTCGAGCAAGGGTCTGGGGAATGATGGACCGGCGCTTTGACTCAGCAGTATATCCCCCACAACTTCCGAGCCACCCCTTTAGCTGGCCGCAGCGAACAAGTGGAGACAAAGTGACCAACCTGGCCTCAGTATAGGCAGCTCCTGGTGCTGACTCGCCTCTGCCTCTCCTCAGGAGAGAGACGTGCCCGGGTCGAGCCGTGTGGGTTTAGGTTATGCCTTCTCTCCGACGCTCAAGGAGATGGTTGTGGAAGCAGATGGCGAGAGAGATGAGCTCTTCAAGTCCATCAGGCTTTTGCAAACAAGTTAGATTATTTGTACGTTGTTTAATTATATTTTGATTAATTCAATGTTGATTTATTGAAGAGTTTAAATGTGTTTTAATTGTTAACTTAAAAACATTATTCAAGTTGAAGTAGTGTCAATGTTCATTCATCACAGATCATAAATCAGTCTCATAATTCAGTCTCTAAAGCTTGTCTGTGTTTGTAGCTTTCTCATAATTCAGTCTCTAAAGCTTGTCTGTGTTTGTAGCTTTTTCAAATGACATGACCTTTTGTCCAGTTGTGAGGTCACCAGTCAGTTGTATTTGACTGTCACTGTCTCAGGATATCAGCCATGTGAACCCATCTTGCAGCTTATCATACAGTTATGCATCACCAAGGCAGCCACAGACCTACAGTATGATAACTGGCCTAATGGGCATGTGCACCTTGTCATTGTACATCTGAATCAGAAAATAGCTAAACTCACACATCATTTGCATATTGATGAGCTAGCTATATGTTCTCAATAGTATATGAGATTAACCATAAATCCAATTTTAGACACTATTTTTCAGACATGAAATTGTTTAGTGCAAATGCAACCCTTGTATTCTAGGTACTGTATTGTACATGAAAATAAGGAGCAGGCAATTTGTAGGCTAATTAAAAATGTCGAAGGAAAATAATATGGCTTGGGGAGTGTGGGTATTCTACCTTGTTTATTTGATGAGGATGATTTTAGAACACAAAGATAAATGGATTCGGCTAATGGATTCGGCTATTTCAGACAGACCCGTTGCTGACCCGTTGCTGACAGGTGTATAAAATCGAGCACACAGCCATGCAATCTCCAACGTAAAACATTGGCAGTAGAATGGCCCGACTGAAGAGCTCAGGGACTTTCAACGTGGCACCGTCATAGGATGCCACTTTTCCAACAAGTCAGTTGGTCAAATTTATGCCCTGCTAGAGCTGCCCTGGTCAACTGTGCTGTTATTGTGAATTGGAAACCTCTAGGAGCAACAACGGCTCAGCATGAAGTGGTAGGCCACACAAGCTCACAGAACGGGACCGCCGAGTGTTGAAGTGCGCAGTGGGTAAAAATCGAACACTCGCTACCGAGTTCCATACTGCCTCTGGAAGAAACATCAGCACAATAACTATTCACCGGGAGCTTAATGGAATGGGTTTCCATGACCGAGCAGCCGCACACAAGCCTAACATCACAATTCACATTGCCAAGCTTCGATTGGAATGGTGTAAAGCTTGCCACAATTGGACTCTGGAGCAGTGGAAACGCGTTCTCTGGAGTGATGAATCATGCTTCACCATCTGGCAGTCCAACAGACAAATCTGGGTTTGGTGGATGCCAGGAGAACCCTACCTGCCCCAATGCATAGTGCCAACTGTAAAATTTGGTGGAGGAGGAATAAAAGTCTGGGGCTGTTTTTCATGGTTTGGGCTAGGCCCCTTAGTTCCAGTGAAGGGAAATGTAAACGGGACAGCATACAATGACATTCTAGATTATTCCGTGCTTCCAACTTTGTGGCAACAGTTTGGGGAAGGCCATTTCCTGTTTCAGCATGACAAAGCCCCCGTGCACACATGGATATTGGTTTTTGGTGGGGAAATTTCACAATTCAATTTGCTCAACACATTCACAAAAGGTGGCTACAGTATGATCACAGTTATGAGGTTTAGGATGCTTGATGTTGATAGTTAGCTCGCAGCACAACCAAACATTGTTGTGCAAATCTCTTCACCCACCATCATCAACAACAATCTCTGCACTCCTCCTCCATGCCATTGACTATGATTTTGTATCTGTATTCCAGCAAAGCAAAATCATATAGAATTGGAAAACCAGACACAGCGAAAATTGGCTTTCCTCCATCTCTTTTGGCTGCAATGACAGGCAGAACTACAGTAGCCTACCCAAAGACACTTTTACATCATGCAGGTTTCTCTGACCAAATAGCCTACCCAAAGACACTTTTTACATCATGCAGGTTTCTCTGACCAAATAGCCTACCCAAAGACACTTTTTACATCATGCAGGTTTCTCTGACCAAATAGCCTACCCAAAGACACTTTTTACATCATGCAGGTTTCTTTGACCAAATAGCCTACCCAAAGACACTTTTTACATCATGCAGGTTTCTCTGACCAAATAGCCTACCCTAAGACACTTTTACATCATGCAGGTTTCTCTGACCAAATAGCCTACCCAAAGACACTTTTTACATCATGCAGGTTTCTTTGACCAAATAGCCTACCCAAAGACACTTTTACATCATGCAGGTTTCTCTGACCAAATAGCCTACCCTAAGACACTTTTTACATCATGCAGGTTTCTCTGACCAAATAGCCTACCCAAAGACACTTTTTACATCATGCAGGTTTCTCTGACCAAATAGCCTACCCTAAGACACTTTTACGTCATGCAGGTTTCTCCTATCAAATATTCTAACCTAAATGGCACCCAATCAAATAAAAAATGTACTGTCAAACAATATTTTCTAAAAACAGGACAGGTCAAAGTAAAATGGACAATACGGAATTGACAATCACCCCATTGTCACCCCATTGTTTCACCCCATTGTTATCATCAGTGGTGTCAAGTTTGTATCCGTCAATTTTTCACAAGCTGATTATAGCGAAAAATAAAATACTTCTGCCTTTCCCACTGTGTAAACACATTGTAAATAGTGTCATGATAACTTGATAAAGTTGGGTAGCTGATATTCGGGGCTTAAATAGCCAAACTGATTAGTCTCAGGAATCAGGACTAATAATGCCAATGCAACAGCCTGTTTTACAAATTGTGGGCCTCCCACATGGATGGATGGGCATGCTTAAAATTCCATTTAGGGCCAACATGGTAGACTGCACCCCAGTAAGCACGAGCCAATATCTTTTTCTGGTTCTTTCCAGACTGGACATTTTTTGGGGTGTTTTACATACAGTAGGCTAAAATTCAATTTCAGGCAACACTGTAGGCTACACATCAGTAAGCACGAAGTGACACAGAGGGCCTTTTGAACATTAAAAAAAATGTTGCAGTCTGGACCGGCCTTGATTTCCACATCCATGGACATTAGTTTTTGGTCCAGATCTGACCAGTCATAGTTTGACTGGTTTGATTGTATGTTTGATTAAGATTTTTTCGGTCTGGCCTTGATTACATCTTTTCAACTTTCATTCATAACAAAAAATGTCCTTGATTTCAACAGCAGGAAAAAAAAATACATATTTTCAACATCTGTAAACTTCAACGTCCTAACGTCAACGTCTGGTAAATACGTCTTTAAGACGTCTTTTCAACCTCATTTTGAATACTGGGACTCTAACAGTTTTGCTGGGAGCCATTTTTTGGTCTTGCCTGAATGGCAAGGACCTGCCTGCTTTTCTCCAGGCTGCTCTCTGTAGTCCCTGGAATGCAAAGCCAATAACTTGACAATCATAATGTTAGGCCTACGTTTTTAGACAAGAAAATGATTGGGCTGCAACAACACAGTGCAATGAGGAATGTATTATTGAGAATACACAGTTATTGTCCATCGGCTGTAAAATGCAGTAATATATAGGCTAATTTGAAAAAACACTCATATCCTGTTTTGTTTCTGTCTACGTGTCACGCCCTGGTCGAAATATATTGTGTTTGTCTTTATTTATTTGGTCAGGCCAGGGTGTGACATGGGTTTATTGTGGTGTGTTTTGTCTTGTTTTTTTTAGGTATTGGGTGTGTGGTTTAGTGGGGGTGTCTAGCATAGTCTATGGCTGTCTGGAGTGGTTCTCAATCAGAGGCAGGTGTTTATCGTGGTCTCTGATTGGGAACCATATTTAGGCAGCCATATTCTTTGAGTATTTCGTGGGTGATTGTTCCTGTGTCTGTGTTTGTTGTCACCAGATAGGCTGTATAGTTTTTCACGGTCCGTTTGTTGTTTTTGTTTGTTTTCTTCGTCATTAAACATGTCTCAAAAATACCACGCTGCATTTTGGTCCGCTTCTCCTTCGACAGACGAGAACCGTTACACTACGCCCGATTATGCAACTATTTGGATCAGTTTGGGTCTATTGTAGACCGTTTAGAAGGTTCAGAAAGGTACATTAGCAGGCCAGTAATGTTTTAGGCCTATTTTGTCAGGATGTAGGCCGGTGTTAAGATAGGCCTACTATAGGAAAACTCTCTGCCCGTTAATGCTGTAGCCTACTTTATATTCAGCAAGGAAGAGCAAGCCTATATCTCTCCTCCTATTAGTAGGCTAAAGAAAATTAATTGAAGTAAGTGTCCATCAAGCTTTTTGTAGTCTGGATTTTCCTGGCCTGGGACTCCACTAGACTTAAAAGGAATAGTTGTGGCAGCGGAGAGGTGCATAATAGCACTGCAGAACAATGAAGACAGACAAGATTGAGATGTAGCCTATAGCCAAACTTAGAAGGGTAAGAATATTAGCCTATAATTCATTAAAAACCTCTTGGGGATAGGCATCCGTGAACGGGACAGTTGTAAATCATGCAGCGCCGTGTGTCACGATCGCAGATTTTTAGAAAAACAACAAATGTTGGTACATATAAGAGTGTTATATTGGCTGAAAGCTTAAATTCTTGTTAATATAACTGCGTGTCCAATTTACAATAGCTACTACTGCGAAAAAATGCCATGCTATTGTTTGAGGAGAGCTCCTAACAACAAAACACTTTTTTTCACTGATAGGTTTGATAAATTCACCTCTGAAGATAGAATGTGGACTTACATTCTGAAATCTTGCTCTGATTTATCGTCCAAAGGGTTCCAGAGATAGCATGAACTTTTGTTTTGTTAGATAAAATCCTTTTTCATATCCTAAAATGGTTCATATAGCATGCACGATCGATTTTGTATTTCCACTGCTCAATTATCAAATAAAGGAATCTGTGAAAATCTAACTCTAAATGGTGTTTCAACCAATCAAACCACATTCACATTCATTCCTCAGAGATCCTAGACTGTAACCAGACTTCACTATATCATTTGGAGTGCAGTATATCCTATAGGACACCAAATTTGGTCAGAGAGCGACGCCTCCACGGCACGCCGATGACGCGGATGTTCTTCACTTGATTGACTGTAACTTTGTGAAATAAGCACCAATCGGGGTCAAACAAAGCTAGCTAGATAGACAATGAGCTGGGCTTTATGGGAACCCCTGTTTTTGTCGCAAAATGTAGCTGCTAACCTTGTGCGACAGCAAGTCTTTTCCTTTTGGACAAAAATCAGAAGAATGTGGAGAGTTATGAAGTTGTGAAAACTGGGTGTTTTGCAAATGTTGAACTTACAATATGGCTACTAATACTGGAAAGCTAAATGAAAGTCCAAGTATACAGATTTGACAATATTCTTGTAGAAAAATGTAATGTGAATGTAAATATCTCCTTCACAATTTGCCTAAATGTACCTGGGTGACTTCACACTAAATGTCATGTAGTTTGATCATACTTTAAAACGTCTTGGTGACAGGGGGCAGCAACACAGATCATCCCGTCTTCAATTTTATCGATAATTTACGTAAAAAAATACCTACAGTTGTATTACAAAAGTAGTTTGAAATGTTTTGGCAAAGTTTACAGGTAACTTTTGAGATATTTTGTAGTTACGTTGTGTCTTTCTGGATCAAACGCGCCAAATAAATGGACATTTTGGATATATATCGACGGAATTAATCGAACAAAAGGACCATTTGTGATGTTTATGGGACATATTGGAGTGCCAACAAAAGAATCTCGTCAAAGGTAAGGCATGAATTATATTTTTATTTCTGCGTTTTGTGTCGTGCCTGCAGGGTTGAAATATGTTTTTCTCTTGTTTACGGAGGTGTTATCCTTAGTTAATAGCATCGTTTTGCTTTCGCCGAAAAGCATTTTTGAAATCTGACATGTTGGCTGGATTCACAACAAGTGTAGCTTTAATTTGTTATCTTGCATGTGTGATTTCATGAAAGTTTGATTTTTATAGTAATTTATTTGAATTTGGCACCCTGCATTTTCCCTGGCTTTTGGCCAGGTGGGATGCTAGAGTCCCAAATATCCCAGAGAGGTTTTAAATCTGAAACTTTGCACATACACTGCTGTCATCGGAATTACAACCAGAGTGATGGCTAGATTTGGAACCTTTCTGTTGCATTTCAAAGATGGTGGTAGAAAACAAACGGTTGTTGTTTTCTTCTTTGTATTATCTTTTACCAGATCCATTGTGTTATATTCTACTACATTCAATTCACGTTTCCACAAACTTCAAAGTGTTACGCGTGGACTAGGGTGTGTGCAGGAATCAGACAGAGAGAGAGTAAAAAAGTGCTTTACTATTGCACACCTATCTGATAAGCCCAATACAATGCAGGGCACTATACCAGACAACCCAAAACCACAGGGTGTCCAGTATAGAAAATAAAATACACTATGACCTAATATGTACACACGTAACAAAAGACAAACACGCACAAAACAAGGGCGGGTCAAACTACTACATATAGGGAAGCTAATTAAACCAAAATACACACAGGTGAAACTAATAAGACCAAACCAACAGACAAACGAAAAAAGGGATCGGTAGCGGCTAGTAGGACGGTGACGACGACAGCCGAGCACCTCCCGAACAGGCAGGGGAGCCAACTTCGGCGGAAGTCGTGACAGTTACCTTTCAAATGGTGCCAACAATATGCATATCTTTGCTTTAGTGCCTGAGCTACAGGCAGTTAGATTTGAATATGTCATTTAGGCAAAAATTGAAAAACGAAGTTTTTAACTCAATGTTAGGCTTCATACTGCAGTGAATTTATCCAGTCAATTTACACAGTGAAAGAAAAAAAGTGTACCATTTACACTATGTGCACTACGGGAGCTGCGCTGAGTGAGCTCACTCACAATCCCTGGGTATGCCGTTCAAAAGATACCTGCCTGACTGGGCAACCATTTGGATCAGTTTTTTTCCTCTACAAGGTCCATGCACATTAGCAGAACAGTAATATCACTGATACACCCATATTTAGTAATATGGTATATTCTAGTGGCATGCATATGAATTATGATTATGCGCAAGCGCAGAGGAAGTTGTATCCATAGTGGATAGAGCCCCACCACTAAAATAATCTTTGGGCCCGCAGTGGAACACTATAAGACCCATACAACATAGCAGTCAAACATGTAAATTGTTCAAATCGTTTATTCACCATTCATTTTTTTACCATAGGGGATTCCAGAAACAGGTCTTTCACTTTCACGTCGTCCTTCAATCTCACACAAATTATCAAGGAACCTACCAGGTACAACCCTAAATCCGTAAACACGGGCACCCTCATAGATATCATCCTGACCAACCTGCCCTTCAAATACACCTCGGTTGTCTTCAACCAGGATCTCAGCGATCACTGCCTCATTGCCTGCGTCCGTAATGGGTCCGTAGTCAAACGACCACCCTCATCACTGTCAAACGCTCCCTAAAACACTACAGCGAGCAGGTCTTCCTAATCGACCTGGTCCGGGTATCCTGGAAGAATATTGACCTCCTCTCGTCAGTAGAGGATTCCTGGTTGTCCTTTAAAAGTGCTTTCCTCACCATCTTAAATAAGCATGCCCTATGCTAAAAAGGTAGAATTAAGAACAGATATAGCCCTTGGTTCACTCCAGACTTGACTGCCCTTGACCAGCACAAAAACACATTGTGGCGTACTGCATTAGCATCGAATAGTCCCTGTGAAATGCAGCTTTTCAGGGAAGTTAGGATCCAATATACACAGGCAGTTATGAAAGCAAAGGCTAGCTTTTTCAAACAGACATTTGCATCCTGTAGCACAAATTCCAAAAAGATTTGGGACAAAGTAAAGTCCATGGAGAATAAGAGCACCTCCTCCCAGCTGCCCACTGCACTGAGGCTAGGAAACACTGTCACCACCGATAAATCCACGATAATCGAGAATTTCTAGAAACATTTTTGAAACAGTTTTCCCCAGGCTGGCCATGCTTTCCACCTGGTTACCCCTACCCCAGCCAACAGTTCTGCACCCCCGCAGAAACTTTCCCAAGCCCCCTTGCTTCTCATTCACCCATTTCCAGATAGCTAATGTTCTGAAAGAGCTGCAAAATCTGGACCTCTTCAAATCAGCTGGGCTAGACAATCAGGACCCCCCTCTTTCTAAAGTGAACCACCGTAATTGTTGCAACCCCTATTACCAGCCTGTTCAACCTCTCTTTCGTATAATCTGAAATCCCTAAAGATTGAAAGCTGCCGCGGTCATCCCCTCTTCAAAGGGGGGAGACATTCCAGACCCAAACTGTTACAGACCTATATCTATCCTACCCTGCCTTTCTAAGGTCTTTGAAAGCCAAGTTAACAAACAGATCACCGACCATTTCAAATCCCACCGTACCTTCTCCGCTATGTAATCTGGTTTCCGAGCTGGTCATGGGTGCACCTCAGCCACGCTCAAGGTCCTAAACGATATAATAATCGCCATCGATAAAAGACAATACTGTGCAAACGTATTCATCAACCTGGCCAAGGCTTTCGACTCTGTTATTCGCCACATTCTTATAGGCAGAGTCAGCAGCCTTGGTTTTCAAATGACTGCCACGCCTGGTTTACCAACTACTTCTCAGACAGAGTGTGTCAAATCGGATGGCCTGTTGTCCAGACCTCTGGCAGTCTCTATGGGGGTTCAGGGTTCAATTCTCAGGCCGACTCTTTTCTATGTATACATCAATGATGTCGCTCTTGATGCTGGGGATTCTCTGATCCACCTCTACGCAGACGACACCATTCTGTATACTTCAGGCCCTTCTTTGGACACTGTGCTAACTAACCTCCAGACAAGCTTCAATGCCATACAACTCTCCTTCCATGGCCTCCAACTGTTCTTAAATGCAAGTAAAACTAAATACATGCTCTTCAACCATCGCTGCCCACACCTGCCCACCTGTCCAGCATCACTACTCTGACGGTTCTGACTTAGGAATATGTGGACAACTACAAATACCTAGGTGTCTGGTTAGACTGTAAACCATCCTTCCAGACTCCAATCCAAAATTACATCTAGAATCGGCTTCTTACTTCCGCAACAAAGCATCCTTCACTCATGCTGCCAAACATACCCTCGTAAAACTGACTATCCTACCGATCCTTGACTTCGGTGATGTCATTTACAAAATAGCCTCAAACACTCTCCTCAGCAAATTGGACGCAATCTATCACAGTGCCATCTTTTTTCTCACCAAAGCCCCATATACTACCCACCACTGCACCTGTATGCTCATTGGCTGGCCATCGCTTTATATTCATTGCCAAACCCACTGGCTCCAGGTAATTTATAAGGCTTTGCTTGGTGAAGCCCCGCCTTATCTCAGCTCACTGGTCACTATAGGAGCACCCACCCGTAGCATGCGCTCCAGCAGGTATATTTCACTGGTCACACCCACCTAATTCCTTTGGTTGCCTTTCCTTCCAATTCTCTGCTGCCAATGACTGGAATGAATTGCAAAATCATCAGCTGGAGACTCATATCTCCCTCACTAACTTTAGCACCAGTTGTCAGAGCAACTCCACAGATCATTGCACCTGTACACAGTGTAACGGGGCTTTCTTTATGTGAAGGAGTTTCGGACCAAAAATGCTTAAGCGTGGCTATTGAGATTCATGTTTAATAAAACAAAGGAAACACCGAATCAATACAAAAACAATAAACGTAATCGTGAAAACCGAAACAGCCTAAACTGGTGCAAACTAACACAAGAACAGGAACAATCACCCACACTAAAAGAATATGGTTGCCTAAAATGGTTCCCAATCAGAGACAATGATAAACACCTGCCTCTGATTGAGAAACCACTTCAGGCAACCATAGACTTTTCTAGATAACCCTACTAATTCACAATCCCAACACCTACAAAACAGACAAAACACACCACATAATAAACTCCATGTCACACTTTTTGGCCGGACCAAAAAAATAAAGAAAACATAAAATACTCAGACCAGGGTGTGACACACAGCCCATCTGTAAATCGGCATTCATTCAACTACCTCATCCTCATATTGTTATATTTTTTGTTGTTGCTCATTTGCACCAGTATCTCTACTTGCACATTCATCTTCTGCATATCTATCACTCCAGTGTTTAATTGCTAAATTGTAATTATTTCGCCACTCTGGCCTATTTATTGCCTAACCTCCCTAATCTTACTACATTTGCACACACTGTATATAGATGTTTCTATTGTGTTATTGCCTGTGTTTGTTTATCCCAGGTGTAACTCTGTGTTGTTTGTGTCACACTGCTTTGCTTTATCTTGGCCAGGTAGCAGTTGTAAATGAGAACTTGTTCTCAACTGGCTTAACTGGTTAACTAAAGGTCAAAATAATAAATAAAAAAACAGGAACAGTACTCATTTATGTATCTAGATGGCACATGGAAGATGTACTATTTCTGATTTAATTTTTCCTGAGGCGTTGAAGGTGACGTCACCACCATCTTCTGTGCCCTTTAATATCTAGTTCAGGAGGAGAAAAACATCCTCTTTTAAATAACTCTTCATCATCAGACACATACAGTAGAGTGCAGGGTGCTTGTTCACTCATCACTGATATCAGGAGTTTA